>NW_028123992.1:1399556-2099334 GCF_965194805.1 Balaenoptera borealis
TCTTGCTGATTTTTCATTTTCCCAATTTATACCCCCATGAGTGGAAGTGCCCTATGCTCTCTAAGCTGTGTTTTTTAGATGTTTCAGGACTCACCGTACACTTCTCCAGAGTGGCTGTTGGCAATTTACATCCCGCCCATCAGTGTAGCAAGGCTCCCATTTCTCCATGGCCTGTCCTGCATTTCTGGTTTTGACACTTTTTTCAGCATGGCCCTTTTGACCGATGGGATGCGAGACTTGTTTGTAGCGCTGATTTGCCTTTCCAGGTTGCTTGGTTGGCCAAAAAGGGCGTATGCGTTTTTTCCTGAATATATTCAGGAAAAAACGCATACGCCCTTTTTGGCCAAGGGCATCATTGTCAACGTTTTGCCGCTTTTCATGTGCTTTAAAGGCGATTCGAATCTACCTCCTGAAATCTGTTTCCTGCAATTCTGCCTTGATTTCAAATCCTCTTCTTTGCCTTCCCTCAATATATTTGTGGACGAGAGTTATCATTTATAACTCTGCAGGTTTGTGAATTGCAGTGCCCTGAGCCTCCATTTTACAACTCGTGTTTTTGGGAGCTGGCCGCAAAAGCGCAGGATGGCTTCAGGCCCTGTTCTGGTTCCGGGGGGCGGGATGAGCCTGTGGTTAATTCTTCTTCCTGATGGGAAAATAGAGTGACCTGTGCCTTTCCCAACACCAAGAGCCAGTCTCTCATTGGTTCCCCGTCTTCCCGTTCATCCTCAGGAAAAATGGCAACCTGTACGGAACAGGAGGTTAAAGGTGCTGATGCTCCAAGTAGGGAGATTGCTAGTAAAGCGGCTGGAATGGCGAACCCGGGCACAAGGAGATGAGAAATGAGGTGCGTTTTAGAAACCTTTCCCCATCACACGGTGTACCATCTTCTGGGTTTCTCATGCATGTTTTCGATGTAGGAAGATGCCCTTGAACCTGGAGATTTGGGACCCATGCGATGGGTACCACGCAGTATTAATTTAAATGGTCTGCGTTTGCTCACCCAACCTCACCAAACCTCTCAGCCCCAAGAGTGTCTACCCTTAGGTCTCATCCAGCTGTGGGTCTAGATATGGTCAATCCAGGTTGCATCACAGCCCCTGAACGCATTGTGTAAGAATGTCTCTCTCTTTCACTGTCTTTCTTTCACGGGTTTTTCAAAGTAATTTATTTTCATAATGGGTTTAGCTGCTTTTCACTGCTGTGTTTATGCCGCTTTACACCCACTTGACACACTAACAGAGAGATATCAATACATAGGTTTTAAGATTATTACTAGTCAGATATATTCTTGTGCGGTCAATAGGGCGTGTTGAGTCCAGTTCTCTGAGCAAGGAGTAGGTCTTGTCTATTACATATTGGGTTTATGGAACGGTATCTGAGCTAATTTGAAACCCTTGTTTTATGTATCACCCCACCTCCCCTTTCCCGTTAAGCAGCCATAGTGTGTTTTCTGCATGTGTGACTCTGTTCTGTTTTGTAATTCAGTTCATGTGTAACGGTTTTTACATTCCCTCTATCAGTGATACCTTATGAGAAGTGTCCTTTTCTGTGTGACTTATTTCACTTAGAATCGTCGTACCTAAATCCACTCATCATGCTGCTACTAGCCTTAGGACATTGATTTCATGGCTGAGTGATATTCCATTGTACATAAGGACCACAACTTCTTTATCCATTTTTCTCTTTCCTGGGATATTTAAGGTGGAATGAAGTGGAGGTCCTTGTCAACAGAGCAGCCCTAAACTTTGGGGTGCTTGTGTCTTGCTGATTTTTCATTTTCCCAATTTATACCCCCATGAGTGGAAGTGCCCTATGCTCTCTAAGCTGTGTTTTTTAGATGTTTCAGGACTCACCGTACACTTCTCCAGAGTGGCTGTTGGCAATTTACATCCCGCCCATCAGTGTAGCAAGGCTCCCATTTCTCCATGGCCTGTCCTGCATTTCTGGTTTTGACACTTTTTTCAGCATGGCCCTTTTAACCGATGGGCAGCGAGAATTCTTTGTACCGCTGATTTGCCTTTCCAGGTTGCTTGGTTGGCTAAAAAGGGCGTATGCGTTTTTTCCTGAATATATTCAGGAAAAAACGCATACGCCCTTTTTGGCCAAGGGCATCATTGTCAACGTTTTGCCGCTTTTCATGTGCTTTAAAGGAGATTCGAATCTACCTCCTGAAATCTGTTTCCTGCAATTCTGCCTTGATTTCAAATCCTCTTCGTTGCCTTCCCTCAATATATTTGTGGACGAGAGTTATCATTTATAACTCTGCAGGTTTGTGAATTGCAGTGCCCTGAGCCTCCATTTTACAACTCGTGTTTTTGGGAGCTGGCCGCAAAAGCGCAGGATGGCTTCAGGCCCTGTTCTGGTTCCGGGGTCGGGATGAGCCTGTGGTTAATTCTTCTTCCTGATGGGAAAATAGAGTGACCTGTGCCTTTCCCAACACCAAGAGCCAGTCTCTCATTGGTTCCCCGTCTTCCCGTTCATCCTCAGGAAAATTTGCAACCTGTACGGAACAGGAGGTTAAAGGTGCTGATGCTCCAAGTAGGGAGATTGCTAGTAAAGCGGCTGGAATGGCGAACCCGGGCACAAGGAGATGAGAAATGAGGTGCGTTTTAGAAACCTTTCCCCATCACACGGTGTACCATCTTCTGGGTTTCTCATGCATGTTTTCGATGTAGGAAGATGCCCTTGAACCTGGAGATTTGGGACCCATGCGATGGGTACCACGCAGTATTTCTTTAAAGGGTCTGCGTTTGCTCCCCCAACCTCACCAAACCTCTCAGCCCCAAGAGTGTCTACCCTTAGGTCTCATCCAGCTGTGGGTCTAGATATGGTCAATCCAGGTTGCATCACAGCCCCTGAACGCATTGTGTAAGAATGTCTCTCTCTTTCACTGTCTTTCTTTCATGGGTTTTTCAAAATAATTTATTTTCATAATGGGGTTTAGCTGCTTTTCACTGCTGTGTTTATGCCGCTTTACACCCACTTGACACACTAACAGAGAGATATCAATACATAGGTTTTAAGATTATTACTAGTCAGATATATTCTTGTGCGGTGAATAGGGCGTGTTGAGTCCAGTTCTCTGAGCAAGGAGTAGGTCTTGTCTATTACATATTGGGTTTATGGAACGGTATCTGAGCTAATTTGAAACCCTTGTTTTATGTATCACCCCACCTCCCCTTTCCCGTTAAGCAGCCATAGTGTGTTTTCTGCATGTGTGACTCTGTTCTGTTTTGTAATTCAGTTCAAGTGTAACGGTTTTTACATTCCCTCTATCAGTGATACCTTATGAGAAGTGTCCTTTTCTGTGTGACTTATTTCACTTAGAATCGTCGTACCTAAATCCACTCATCATGCTGCTACTAGCCTTATGACATTGATTTCATGGCTGAGTGATATTCCATTGTACATAAGGACCACAACTTCTTTACCCATTTTTCTCTTTCCTGGGATATTTAAGGTGGAATGAAGTGGAGGTCCTTGTCAACAGAGCAGCCCTAAACTTTGGGGTGCTTGTGTCTTGCTGATTTTTCATTTTCCCAATTTATACCCCCATGAGTGGAAGTGCCCTATGCTCTCTAAGCTGTGTTTTTTAGATGTTTCAGGACTCACCGTACACTTCTCCACAGTGGCTGTTGGCAATTTACATCCCGCCCATCAGTGTAGCAAGGCTCCCATTTCTCCATGGCCTGTCCTGCATTTCTGGTTTTGACACTTTTTTCAGCATGGCCCTTTTGACCGATGGGATGCGAGACTTGTTTGTAGCGCTGATTTGCCTTTCCAGGTTGCTTGGTTGGCCAAAAAGGGCGTATGCGTTTTTTCCTGAATATATTCAGGAAAAAACGCATACGCCCTTTTTGGCCAAGGGCATCATTGTCAACGTTTTGCCGCTTTTCATGTGCTTTAAAGGCGATTCGAATCTACCTCCTGAAATCTGTTTCCTGCAATTCTGCCTTGATTTCAAATCCTCTTCGTTGCCTTCCCTCAATATATTTGTGGACGAGAGTTATCATTTATAACTCTGCAGGTTTGTGAGTTGCAGTGCCCTGAGCCTCCATTTTACAACTCGTGTTTTTGGGAGCTGGCCGCAAAAGCGCAGGATGGCTTCAGGCCCTGTTCTGGTTCCGGGGGGCGGCATGAGCCTGTGGTTAATTCTTCTTCCTGATGGGAAAATAGAGTGACCTGTGCCTTTCCCAACACCAAGAGCCAGTCTCTCATTGGTTCCCCGTCTTCCCGTTCATCCTCAGGAAAAATGGCAACCTGTACGGAACAGGAGGTTAAAGGTGCTGATGCTCCAAGTAGGGAGATTGCTAGTAAAGCGGCTGGAATGGCGAACCCGGGCACAAGGAGATGAGAAATGAGGTGCGTTTTAGAAACCTTTCCCCATCACACGGTGTACCATCTTCTGGGTTTCTCATGCATGTTTTCGATGTAGGAAGATGCCCTTGAACCTGGAGATTTGGGACCCATGTGATGGGTACCACGCAGTGTTACTTTAAATGGTCTGCGTTTGCTCACCCAACCTCACCAAACCTCTCAGCCCCAAGAGTATCTACCCTTAGGTCTCATCCAGCTGTGGGTCTAGATATGGTCAATCCAGGTTGCATCACAGCCCCTGAACGCATTGTGTAAGAATGTCTCTCTCTTTCACTGTCTTTCTTTCACGGGTTTTTCAAAGTAATTTATTTTCATAATGGGTTTAGCTGCTTTTCACTGCTGTGTTTATGCCGCTTTACACCCACTTGACACACTAACAGAGAGATATCAATACATAGGTTTTAAGATTATTACTAGTCAGATATATTCTTGTGCGGTCAATAGGGCGTGTTGAGTCCAGTTCTCTGAGCAAGGAGTAGGTCTTGTCTATTACATATTGGGTTTATGGAACGGTATCTGAGCTAATTTGAAACCCTTGTTTTATGTATCACCCCACCTCCCCTTTCCCGTTAAGCAGCCATAGTGTGTTTTCTGCATGTGTGACTCTGTTCTGTTTTGTAATTCAGTTCATGTGTAACGGTTTTTACATTCCCTCTATCAGTGATACCTTATGAGAAGTGTCCTTTTCTGTGTGACTTATTTCACTTAGAATCGTCGTACCTAAATCCACTCATCATGCTGCTACTAGCCTTAGGACATTGATTTCATGGCTGAGTGATATTCCATTGTACATAAGGAACACAACTTCTTTACCCATTTTTCTCTTTCCTGGGATATTTAAGGTGGAATGAAGTGGAGGTCCTTGTCAACAGAGCAGCCCTAAACTTTGGGGTGCTTGTGTCTTGCTGATTTTTCATTTTCCCAATTTATACCCCCATGAGTGGAAGTGCCCTATGCTCTCTAAGCTGTGTTTTTTAGATGTTTCAGGACTCACCGTACACTTCTCCAGAGTGGCTGTTGGCAATTTACATCCCGCCCATCAGTGTAGCAAGGCTCCCATTTCTCCATGGCCTGTCCTGCATTTCTGGTTTTGACACTTTTTTCAGCATGGCCCTTTTGACCGATGGGATGCGAGACTTGTTTGTAGCGCTGATTTGCCTTTCCAGGTTGCTTGGTTGGCCAAAAAGGGCGTATGCGTTTTTTCCTGAATATATTCAGGAAAAAACGCATACGCCCTTTTTGGCCAAGGGCATCATTGTCAACGTTTTGCCGCTTTTCATGTGCTTTAAAGGCGATTCGAATCTACCTCCTGAAATCTGTTTCCTGCAATTCTGCCTTGATTTCAAATCCTCTTCTTTGCCTTCCCTCAATATATTTGTGGACGAGAGTTATCATTTATAACTCTGCAGGTTTGTGAATTGCAGTGCCCTGAGCCTCCATTTTACAACTCGTGTTTTTGGGAGCTGGCCGCAAAAGCGCAGGATGGCTTCAGGCCCTGTTCTGGTTCCGGGGGGCGGGATGAGCCTGTGGTTAATTCTTCTTCCTGATGGGAAAATAGAGTGACCTGTGCCTTTCCCAACACCAAGAGCCAGTCTCTCATTGGTTCCCCGTCTTCCCGTTCATCGTCAGGAAAAATGGCAACCTGTACGGAACAGGAGGTTAAAGGTGCTGATGCTCCAAGTAGGGAGATTGCTAGTAAAGCGGCTGGAATGGCGAACCCGGGCACAAGGAGATGAGAAATGAGGTGCGTTTTAGAAACCTTTCCCCATCACACGGTGTACCATCTTCTGGGTTTCTCATGCATGTTTTCGATGTAGGAAGATGCCCTTGAACCTGGAGATTTGGGACCCATGCGATGGGTACCACGCAGTATTAATTTAAATGGTCTGCGTTTGCTCACCCAACCTCACCAAACCTCTCAGCCCCAAGAGTGTCTACCCTTAGGTCTCATCCAGCTGTGGGTCTAGATATGGTCAATCCAGGTTGCATCACAGCCCCTGAACGCATTGTGTAAGAATGTCTCTCTCTTTCACTGTCTTTCTTTCACGGGTTTTTCAAAGTAATTTATTTTCATAATGGGTTTAGCTGCTTTTCACTGCTGTGTTTATGCCGCTTTACACCCACTTGACACACTAACAGAGAGATATCAATACATAGGTTTTAAGATTATTACTAGTCAGATATATTCTTGTGCGGTCAATAGGGCGTGTTGAGTCCAGTTCTCTGAGCAAGGAGTAGGTCTTGTCTATTACATATTGGGTTTATGGAACGGTATCTGAGCTAATTTGAAACCCTTGTTTTATGTATCACCCCACCTCCCCTTTCCCGTTAAGCAGCCATAGTGTGTTTTCTGCATGTGTGACTCTGTTCTGTTTTGTAATTCAGTTCATGTGTAACGGTTTTTACATTCCCTCTATCAGTGATACCTTATGAGAAGTGTCCTTTTCTGTGTGACTTATTTCACTTAGAATCGTCGTACCTAAATCCACTCATCATGCTGCTACTAGCCTTAGGACATTGATTTCATGGCTGAGTGATATTCCATTGTACATAAGGACCACAACTTCTTTATCCATTTTTCTCTTTCCTGGGATATTTAAGGTGGAATGAAGTGGAGGTCCTTGTCAACAGAGCAGCCCTAAACTTTGGGGTGCTTGTGTCTTGCTGATTTTTCATTTTCCCAATTTATACCCCCATGAGTGGAAGTGCCCTATGCTCTCTAAGCTGTGTTTTTTAGATGTTTCAGGACTCACCGTACACTTCTCCAGAGTGGCTGTTGGCAATTTACATCCCGCCCATCAGTGTAGCAAGGCTCCCATTTCTCCATGGCCTGTCCTGCATTTCTGGTTTTGACACTTTTTTCAGCATGGCCCTTTTAACCGATGGGCAGCGAGAATTCTTTGTACCGCTGATTTGCCTTTCCAGGTTGCTTGGTTGGCTAAAAAGGGCGTATGCGTTTTTTCCTGAATATATTCAGGAAAAAACGCATACGCCCTTTTTGGCCAAGGGCATCATTGTCAACGTTTTGCCGCTTTTCATGTGCTTTAAAGGAGATTCGAATCTACCTCCTGAAATCTGTTTCCTGCAATTCTGCCTTGATTTCAAATCCTCTTCGTTGCCTTCCCTCAATATATTTGTGGACGAGAGTTATCATTTATAACTCTGCAGGTTTGTGAATTGCAGTGCCCTGAGCCTCCATTTTACAACTCGTGTTTTTGGGAGCTGGCCGCAAAAGCGCAGGATGGCTTCAGGCCCTGTTCTGGTTCCGGGGTCGGGATGAGCCTGTGGTTAATTCTTCTTCCTGATGGGAAAATAGAGTGACCTGTGCCTTTCCCAACACCAAGAGCCAGTCTCTCATTGGTTCCCCGTCTTCCCGTTCATCCTCAGGAAAATTTGCAACCTGTACGGAACAGGAGGTTAAAGGTGCTGATGCTCCAAGTAGGGAGATTGCTAGTAAAGCGGCTGGAATGGCGAACCCGGGCACAAGGAGATGAGAAATGAGGTGCGTTTTAGAAACCTTTCCCCATCACACGGTGTACCATCTTCTGGGTTTCTCATGCATGTTTTCGATGTAGGAAGATGCCCTTGAACCTGGAGATTTGGGACCCATGCGATGGGTACCACGCAGTATTTCTTTAAAGGGTCTGCGTTTGCTCCCCCAACCTCACCAAACCTCTCAGCCCCAAGAGTGTCTACCCTTAGGTCTCATCCAGCTGTGGGTCTAGATATGGTCAATCCAGGTTGCATCACAGCCCCTGAACGCATTGTGTAAGAATGTCTCTCTCTTTCACTGTCTTTCTTTCATGGGTTTTTCAAAATAATTTATTTTCATAATGGGGTTTAGCTGCTTTTCACTGCTGTGTTTATGCCGCTTTACACCCACTTGACACACTAACAGAGAGATATCAATACATAGGTTTTAAGATTATTACTAGTCAGATATATTCTTGTGCGGTGAATAGGGCGTGTTGAGTCCAGTTCTCTGAGCAAGGAGTAGGTCTTGTCTATTACATATTGGGTTTATGGAACGGTATCTGAGCTAATTTGAAACCCTTGTTTTATGTATCACCCCACCTCCCCTTTCCCGTTAAGCAGCCATAGTGTGTTTTCTGCATGTGTGACTCTGTTCTGTTTTGTAATTCAGTTCAAGTGTAACGGTTTTTACATTCCCTCTATCAGTGATACCTTATGAGAAGTGTCCTTTTCTGTGTGACTTATTTCACTTAGAATCGTCGTACCTAAATCCACTCATCATGCTGCTACTAGCCTTATGACATTGATTTCATGGCTGAGTGATATTCCATTGTACATAAGGACCACAACTTCTTTACCCATTTTTCTCTTTCCTGGGATATTTAAGGTGGAATGAAGTGGAGGTCCTTGTCAACAGAGCAGCCCTAAACTTTGGGGTGCTTGTGTCTTGCTGATTTTTCATTTTCCCAATTTATACCCCCATGAGTGGAAGTGCCCTATGCTCTCTAAGCTGTGTTTTTTAGATGTTTCAGGACTCACCGTACACTTCTCCACAGTGGCTGTTGGCAATTTACATCCCGCCCATCAGTGTAGCAAGGCTCCCATTTCTCCATGGCCTGTCCTGCATTTCTGGTTTTGACACTTTTTTCAGCATGGCCCTTTTGACCGATGGGATGCGAGACTTGTTTGTAGCGCTGATTTGCCTTTCCAGGTTGCTTGGTTGGCCAAAAAGGGCGTATGCGTTTTTTCCTGAATATATTCAGGAAAAAACGCATACGCCCTTTTTGGCCAAGGGCATCATTGTCAACGTTTTGCCGCTTTTCATGTGCTTTAAAGGCGATTCGAATCTACCTCCTGAAATCTGTTTCCTGCAATTCTGCCTTGATTTCAAATCCTCTTCGTTGCCTTCCCTCAATATATTTGTGGACGAGAGTTATCATTTATAACTCTGCAGGTTTGTGAGTTGCAGTGCCCTGAGCCTCCATTTTACAACTCGTGTTTTTGGGAGCTGGCCGCAAAAGCGCAGGATGGCTTCAGGCCCTGTTCTGGTTCCGGGGGGCGGCATGAGCCTGTGGTTAATTCTTCTTCCTGATGGGAAAATAGAGTGACCTGTGCCTTTCCCAACACCAAGAGCCAGTCTCTCATTGGTTCCCCGTCTTCCCGTTCATCCTCAGGAAAAATGGCAACCTGTACGGAACAGGAGGTTAAAGGTGCTGATGCTCCAAGTAGGGAGATTGCTAGTAAAGCGGCTGGAATGGCGAACCCGGGCACAAGGAGATGAGAAATGAGGTGCGTTTTAGAAACCTTTCCCCATCACACGGTGTACCATCTTCTGGGTTTCTCATGCATGTTTTCGATGTAGGAAGATGCCCTTGAACCTGGAGATTTGGGACCCATGTGATGGGTACCACGCAGTGTTACTTTAAATGGTCTGCGTTTGCTCACCCAACCTCACCAAACCTCTCAGCCCCAAGAGTATCTACCCTTAGGTCTCATCCAGCTGTGGGTCTAGATATGGTCAATCCAGGTTGCATCACAGCCCCTGAACGCATTGTGTAAGAATGTCTCTCTCTTTCACTGTCTTTCTTTCACGGGTTTTTCAAAGTAATTTATTTTCATAATGGGTTTAGCTGCTTTTCACTGCTGTGTTTATGCCGCTTTACACCCACTTGACACACTAACAGAGAGATATCAATACATAGGTTTTAAGATTATTACTAGTCAGATATATTCTTGTGCGGTCAATAGGGCGTGTTGAGTCCAGTTCTCTGAGCAAGGAGTAGGTCTTGTCTATTACATATTGGGTTTATGGAACGGTATCTGAGCTAATTTGAAACCCTTGTTTTATGTATCACCCCACCTCCCCTTTCCCGTTAAGCAGCCATAGTGTGTTTTCTGCATGTGTGACTCTGTTCTGTTTTGTAATTCAGTTCATGTGTAACGGTTTTTACATTCCCTCTATCAGTGATACCTTATGAGAAGTGTCCTTTTCTGTGTGACTTATTTCACTTAGAATCGTCGTACCTAAATCCACTCATCATGCTGCTACTAGCCTTAGGACATTGATTTCATGGCTGAGTGATATTCCATTGTACATAAGGACCACAACTTCTTTACCCATTTTTCTCTTTCCTGGGATATTTAAGGTGGAATGAAGTGGAGGTCCTTGTCAACAGAGCAGCCCTAAACTTTGGGGTGCTTGTGTCTTGCTGATTTTTCATTTTCCCAATTTATACCCCCATGAGTGGAAGTGCCCTATGCTCTCTAAGCTGTGTTTTTCAGATGTTTCAGGACTCACCGTACACTTCTCCAGAGTGGCTGTTGGCAATTTACATCCCGCCCATCAGTGTAGCAAGGCTCCCATTTCTCCATGGCCTGTCCTGCATTTCTGGTTTTGACACTTTTTTCAGCATGGCCCTTTTGACCGATGGGATGCGAGACTTCTTTGTAGCGCTGATTTGCCTTTCCAGGTTGCTTGGTTGGCCAAAAAGGGCGTATGCGTTTTTTCCTGAATATATTCAGGAAAAAACGCATACGCCCTTTTTGGCCAAGGGCATCATTGTCAACGTTTTGCCGCTTTTCATGTGCTTTAAAGGCGATTCGAATCTACCTCCTGAAATCTGTTTCCTGCAATTCTGCCTTGATTTCAAATCCTCTTCGTTGCCTTCCCTCAATATATTTGTGGACGAGAGTTATCATTTATAACTCTGCAGGTTTGTGAATTGCAGTGCCCTGAGCCTCCATTTTACAACTCGTGTTTTTGGGAGCTGGCCGCAAAAGCGCAGGATGGCTTCAGGCCCTGTTCTGGTTCCTGGGTCGGGATGAGCCTGTGGTTAATTCTTCTTCCTGATGGGAAAATAGAGTGACCTGTGCCTTTCCCAACACCAAGAGCCAGTCTCTCATTGGTTCCCCGTCTTCCCGTTCATCCTCAGGAAAATTTGCAACCTGTACGGAACAGGAGGTTAAAGGTGCTGATGCTCCAAGTAGGGAGATTGCTAGTAAAGCGGCTGGAATGGCGAACCCGGGCACAAGGAGATGAGAAATGAGGTGCGTTTTAGAAACCTTTCCCCATCACACGGTGTACCATCTTCTGGGTTTCTCATGCATGTTTTCGATGTAGGAAGATGCCCTTGAACCTGGAGATTTGGGACCCATGCGATGGGTACCACGCAGTATTACTTTAAAGGGTCTGCGTTTGCTCCCCCAACCTCACCAAACCTCTCAGCCCCAAGAGTGTCTACCCTTAGGTCTCATCCAGCTGTGGGTCTAGATATGGTCAATCCAGGTTGCATCACAGCCCCTGAACGCATTGTGTAAGAATGTCTCTCTCTTTCACTGTCTTTCTTTCACGGGTTTTTCAAAGTAATTTATTTTCATAATGGGTTTAGCTGCTTTTCACTGCTGTGTTTATGCCGCTTTACACCCACTTGACACACTAACAGAGAGATATCAATACATAGGTTTTAAGATTATTACTAGTCAGATATATTCTTGTGCGGTCAATAGGGCGTGTTGAGTCCAGTTCTCTGAGCAAGGAGTAGGTCTTGTCTATTACATATTGGGTTTATGGAACGGTATCTGAGCTAATTTGAAACCCTTGTTTTATGTATCACCCCACCTCCCCTTTCCCGTTAAGCAGCCATAGTGTGTTTTCTGCATGTGTGACTCTGTTCTGTTTTGTAATTCAGTTCATGTGTAACGGTTTTTACATTCCCTCTATCAGTGATACCTTATGAGAAGTGTCCTTTTCTGTGTGACTTATTTCACTTAGAATCGTCGTACCTAAATCCACTCATCATGCTGCTACTAGCCTTAGGACATTGATTTCATGGCTGAGTGATATTCCATTGTACATAAGGACCACAACTTCTTTATCCATTTTTCTCTTTCCTGGGATATTTAAGGTGGAATGAAGTGGAGGTCCTTGTCAACAGAGCAGCCCTAAACTTTGGGGTGCTTGTGTCTTGCTGATTTTTCATTTTCCCAATTTATACCCCCATGAGTGGAAGTGCCCTATGCTCTCTAAGCTGTGTTTTTTAGATGTTTCAGGACTCACCGTACACTTCTCCAGAGTGGCTGTTGGCAATTTACATCCCGCCCATCAGTGTAGCAAGGCTCCCATTTCTCCATGGCCTGTCCTGCATTTCTGGTTTTGACACTTTTTTCAGCATGGCCCTTTTAACCGATGGGCAGCGAGAATTCTTTGTACCGCTGATTTGCCTTTCCAGGTTGCTTGGTTGGCTAAAAAGGGCGTATGCGTTTTTTCCTGAATATATTCAGGAAAAAACGCATACGCCCTTTTTGGCCAAGGGCATCATTGTCAACGTTTTGCCGCTTTTCATGTGCTTTAAAGGAGATTCGAATCTACCTCCTGAAATCTGTTTCCTGCAATTCTGCCTTGATTTCAAATCCTCTTCGTTGCCTTCCCTCAATATATTTGTGGACGAGAGTTATCATTTATAACTCTGCAGGTTTGTGAATTGCAGTGCCCTGAGCCTCCATTTTACAACTCGTGTTTTTGGGAGCTGGCCGCAAAAGCGCAGGATGGCTTCAGGCCCTGTTCTGGTTCCGGGGTCGGGATGAGCCTGTGGTTAATTCTTCTTCCTGATGGGAAAATAGAGTGACCTGTGCCTTTCCCAACACCAAGAGCCAGTCTCTCATTGGTTCCCCGTCTTCCCGTTCATCCTCAGGAAAATTTGCAACCTGTACGGAACAGGAGGTTAAAGGTGCTGATGCTCCAAGTAGGGAGATTGCTAGTAAAGCGGCTGGAATGGCGAACCCGGGCACAAGGAGATGAGAAATGAGGTGCGTTTTAGAAACCTTTCCCCATCACACGGTGTACCATCTTCTGGGTTTCTCATGCATGTTTTCGATGTAGGAAGATGCCCTTGAACCTGGAGATTTGGGACCCATGCGATGGGTACCACGCAGTATTTCTTTAAAGGGTCTGCGTTTGCTCCCCCAACCTCACCAAACCTCTCAGCCCCAAGAGTGTCTACCCTTAGGTCTCATCCAGCTGTGGGTCTAGATATGGTCAATCCAGGTTGCATCACAGCCCCTGAACGCATTGTGTAAGAATGTCTCTCTCTTTCACTGTCTTTCTTTCATGGGTTTTTCAAAATAATTTATTTTCATAATGGGGTTTAGCTGCTTTTCACTGCTGTGTTTATGCCGCTTTACACCCACTTGACACACTAACAGAGAGATATCAATACATAGGTTTTAAGATTATTACTAGTCAGATATATTCTTGTGCGGTGAATAGGGCGTGTTGAGTCCAGTTCTCTGAGCAAGGAGTAGGTCTTGTCTATTACATATTGGGTTTATGGAACGGTATCTGAGCTAATTTGAAACCCTTGTTTTATGTATCACCCCACCTCCCCTTTCCCGTTAAGCAGCCATAGTGTGTTTTCTGCATGTGTGACTCTGTTCTGTTTTGTAATTCAGTTCAAGTGTAACGGTTTTTACATTCCCTCTATCAGTGATACCTTATGAGAAGTGTCCTTTTCTGTGTGACTTATTTCACTTAGAATCGTCGTACCTAAATCCACTCATCATGCTGCTACTAGCCTTATGACATTGATTTCATGGCTGAGTGATATTCCATTGTACATAAGGACCACAACTTCTTTACCCATTTTTCTCTTTCCTGGGATATTTAAGGTGGAATGAAGTGGAGGTCCTTGTCAACAGAGCAGCCCTAAACTTTGGGGTGCTTGTGTCTTGCTGATTTTTCATTTTCCCAATTTATACCCCCATGAGTGGAAGTGCCCTATGCTCTCTAAGCTGTGTTTTTTAGATGTTTCAGGACTCACCGTACACTTCTCCACAGTGGCTGTTGGCAATTTACATCCCGCCCATCAGTGTAGCAAGGCTCCCATTTCTCCATGGCCTGTCCTGCATTTCTGGTTTTGACACTTTTTTCAGCATGGCCCTTTTGACCGATGGGATGCGAGACTTGTTTGTAGCGCTGATTTGCCTTTCCAGGTTGCTTGGTTGGCCAAAAAGGGCGTATGCGTTTTTTCCTGAATATATTCAGGAAAAAACGCATACGCCCTTTTTGGCCAAGGGCATCATTGTCAACGTTTTGCCGCTTTTCATGTGCTTTAAAGGCGATTCGAATCTACCTCCTGAAATCTGTTTCCTGCAATTCTGCCTTGATTTCAAATCCTCTTCGTTGCCTTCCCTCAATATATTTGTGGACGAGAGTTATCATTTATAACTCTGCAGGTTTGTGAGTTGCAGTGCCCTGAGCCTCCATTTTACAACTCGTGTTTTTGGGAGCTGGCCGCAAAAGCGCAGGATGGCTTCAGGCCCTGTTCTGGTTCCGGGGGGCGGCATGAGCCTGTGGTTAATTCTTCTTCCTGATGGGAAAATAGAGTGACCTGTGCCTTTCCCAACACCAAGAGCCAGTCTCTCATTGGTTCCCCGTCTTCCCGTTCATCCTCAGGAAAAATGGCAACCTGTACGGAACAGGAGGTTAAAGGTGCTGATGCTCCAAGTAGGGAGATTGCTAGTAAAGCGGCTGGAATGGCGAACCCGGGCACAAGGAGATGAGAAATGAGGTGCGTTTTAGAAACCTTTCCCCATCACACGGTGTACCATCTTCTGGGTTTCTCATGCATGTTTTCGATGTAGGAAGATGCCCTTGAACCTGGAGATTTGGGACCCATGTGATGGGTACCACGCAGTGTTACTTTAAATGGTCTGCGTTTGCTCACCCAACCTCACCAAACCTCTCAGCCCCAAGAGTATCTACCCTTAGGTCTCATCCAGCTGTGGGTCTAGATATGGTCAATCCAGGTTGCATCACAGCCCCTGAACGCATTGTGTAAGAATGTCTCTCTCTTTCACTGTCTTTCTTTCACGGGTTTTTCAAAGTAATTTATTTTCATAATGGGTTTAGCTGCTTTTCACTGCTGTGTTTATGCCGCTTTACACCCACTTGACACACTAACAGAGAGATATCAATACATAGGTTTTAAGATTATTACTAGTCAGATATATTCTTGTGCGGTCAATAGGGCGTGTTGAGTCCAGTTCTCTGAGCAAGGAGTAGGTCTTGTCTATTACATATTGGGTTTATGGAACGGTATCTGAGCTAATTTGAAACCCTTGTTTTATGTATCACCCCACCTCCCCTTTCCCGTTAAGCAGCCATAGTGTGTTTTCTGCATGTGTGACTCTGTTCTGTTTTGTAATTCAGTTCATGTGTAACGGTTTTTACATTCCCTCTATCAGTGATACCTTATGAGAAGTGTCCTTTTCTGTGTGACTTATTTCACTTAGAATCGTCGTACCTAAATCCACTCATCATGCTGCTACTAGCCTTAGGACATTGATTTCATGGCTGAGTGATATTCCATTGTACATAAGGACCACAACTTCTTTACCCATTTTTCTCTTTCCTGGGATATTTAAGGTGGAATGAAGTGGAGGTCCTTGTCAACAGAGCAGCCCTAAACTTTGGGGTGCTTGTGTCTTGCTGATTTTTCATTTTCCCAATTTATACCCCCATGAGTGGAAGTGCCCTATGCTCTCTAAGCTGTGTTTTTCAGATGTTTCAGGACTCACCGTACACTTCTCCAGAGTGGCTGTTGGCAATTTACATCCCGCCCATCAGTGTAGCAAGGCTCCCATTTCTCCATGGCCTGTCCTGCATTTCTGGTTTTGACACTTTTTTCAGCATGGCCCTTTTGACCGATGGGATGCGAGACTTCTTTGTAGCGCTGATTTGCCTTTCCAGGTTGCTTGGTTGGCCAAAAAGGGCGTATGCGTTTTTTCCTGAATATATTCAGGAAAAAACGCATACGCCCTTTTTGGCCAAGGGCATCATTGTCAACGTTTTGCCGCTTTTCATGTGCTTTAAAGGCGATTCGAATCTACCTCCTGAAATCTGTTTCCTGCAATTCTGCCTTGATTTCAAATCCTCTTCGTTGCCTTCCCTCAATATATTTGTGGACGAGAGTTATCATTTATAACTCTGCAGGTTTGTGAATTGCAGTGCCCTGAGCCTCCATTTTACAACTCGTGTTTTTGGGAGCTGGCCGCAAAAGCGCAGGATGGCTTCAGGCCCTGTTCTGGTTCCTGGGTCGGGATGAGCCTGTGGTTAATTCTTCTTCCTGATGGGAAAATAGAGTGACCTGTGCCTTTCCCAACACCAAGAGCCAGTCTCTCATTGGTTCCCCGTCTTCCCGTTCATCCTCAGGAAAATTTGCAACCTGTACGGAACAGGAGGTTAAAGGTGCTGATGCTCCAAGTAGGGAGATTGCTAGTAAAGCGGCTGGAATGGCGAACCCGGGCACAAGGAGATGAGAAATGAGGTGCGTTTTAGAAACCTTTCCCCATCACACGGTGTACCATCTTCTGGGTTTCTCATGCATGTTTTCGATGTAGGAAGATGCCCTTGAACCTGGAGATTTGGGACCCATGCGATGGGTACCACGCAGTATTACTTTAAAGGGTCTGCGTTTGCTCCCCCAACCTCACCAAACCTCTCAGCCCCAAGAGTGTCTACCCTTAGGTCTCATCCAGCTGTGGGTCTAGATATGGTCAATCCAGGTTGCATCACAGCCCCTGAACGCATTGTGTAAGAATGTCTCTCTCTTTCACTGTCTTTCTTTCATGGGTTTTTCAAAATAATTTATTTTCATAATGGGGTTTAGCTGCTTTTCACTGCTGTGTTTATGCCGCTTTACACCCACTTGACACACTAACAGAGAGATATCAATACATAGGTTTTAAGATTATTACTAGTCAGATATATTCTTGTGCGGTCAATAGGGCGTGTTGAGTCCAGTTCTCTGAGCAAGGAGTAGGTCTTGTCTATTACATATTGGGTTTATGGAACGGTATCTGAGCTAATTTGAAACCCTTGTTTTATGTATCACCCCACCTCCCCTTTCCCGTTAAGCAGCCATAGTGTGTTTTCTGCATGTGTGACTCTGTTCTGTTTTGTAATTCAGTTCATGTGTAACGGTTTTTACATTCCCTCTATCAGTGATACCTTATGAGAAGTGTCCTTTTCTGTGTGACTTATTTCACTTAGAATCGTCGTACCTAAATCCACTCATCATGCTGCTACTAGCCTTAGGACATTGATTTCATGGCTGAGTGATATTCCATTGTACATAAGGAACACAACTTCTTTACCCATTTTTCTCTTTCCTGGGATATTTAAGGTGGAATGAAGTGGAGGTCCTTGTCAACAGAGCAGCCCTAAACTTTGGGGTGCTTGTGTCTTGCTGATTTTTCATTTTCCCAATTTATACCCCCATGAGTGGAAGTGCCCTATGCTCTCTAAGCTGTGTTTTTTAGATGTTTCAGGACTCACCGTACACTTCTCCAGAGTGGCTGTTGGCAATTTACATCCCGCCCATCAGTGTAGCAAGGCTCCCATTTCTCCATGGCCTGTCCTGCATTTCTGGTTTTGACACTTTTTTCAGCATGGCCCTTTTGACCGATGGGATGCGAGACTTGTTTGTAGCGCTGATTTGCCTTTCCAGGTTGCTTGGTTGGCCAAAAAGGGCGTATGCGTTTTTTCCTGAATATATTCAGGAAAAAACGCATACGCCCTTTTTGGCCAAGGGCATCATTGTCAACGTTTTGCCGCTTTTCATGTGCTTTAAAGGCGATTCGAATCTACCTCCTGAAATCTGTTTCCTGCAATTCTGCCTTGATTTCAAATCCTCTTCGTTGCCTTCCCTCAATATATTTGTGGACGAGAGTTATCATTTATAACTCTGCAGGTTTGTGAATTGCAGTGCCCTGAGCCTCCATTTTACTACTCGTGTTTTTGGGAGCTGGCCGCAAAAGCGCAGGATGGCTTCAGGCCCTGTTCTGGTTCCGGGGGGCGGGATGAGCCTGTGGTTAATTCTTCTTCCTGATGGGAAAATAGAGTGACCTGTGCCTTTCCCAACACCAAGAGCCAGTCTCTCATTGGTTCCCCGTTTTCCAGTTCATCGTCAGGAAAAAAGGCAACCTGTACGGAACAGGAGGTTAAAGGTGCTGATGCTCCAAGTAGGGAGATTGCTAGTAAAGCGGCTGGAATGGCGAACCCGGGCACAAGGAGATGAGAAATGAGGTGCGTTTTAGAAACCTTTCCCCATCACACGGTGTACCATCTTCTGGGTTTCTCATGCATGTTTTCGATGTAGGAAGATGCCCTTGAACCTGGAGATTTGGGACCCATGCGATGGGTACCACGCAGTATTAATTTAAATGGTCTGCGTTTGCTCACCCAACCTCACCAAACCTCTCAGCCCCAAGAGTGTCTACCCTTAGGTCTCATCCAGCTGTGGGTCTAGATATGGTCAATCCAGGTTGCATCACAGCCCCTGAACGCATTGTGTAAGAATGTCTCTCTCTTTCACTGTCTTTCTTTCACGGGTTTTTCAAAGTAATTTATTTTCATAATGGGGTTTAGCTGCTTTTCACTGCTGTGTTTATGCCGCTTTACACCCACTTGACACACTAACAGAGAGATATCAATACATAGGTTTTAAGATTATTACTAGTCAGATATATTCTTGTGCGGTGAATAGGGCGTGTTGAGTCCAGTTCTCTGAGCAAGGAGTAGGTCTTGTCTATTACATATTGGGTTTATGGAACGGTATCTGAGCTAATTTGAAACCCTTGTTTTATGTATCACCCCACCTCCCCTTTCCCGTTAAGCAGCCATAGTGTGTTTTCTGCATGTGTGACTCTGTTCTGTTTTGTAATTCAGTTCAAGTGTAACGGTTTTTACATTCCCTCTATCAGTGATACCTTATGAGAAGTGTCCTTTTCTGTGTGACTTATTTCACTTAGAATCGTCGTACCTAAATCCACTCATCATGCTGCTACTAGCCTTATGACATTGATTTCATGGCTGAGTGATATTCCATTGTACATAAGGACCACAACTTCTTTACCCATTTTTCTCTTTCCTGGGATATTTAAGGTGGAATGAAGTGGAGGTCCTTGTCAACAGAGCAGCCCTAAACTTTGGGGTGCTTGTGTCTTGCTGATTTTTCATTTTCCCAATTTATACCCCCATGAGTGGAAGTGCCCTATGCTCTCTAAGCTGTGTTTTTTAGATGTTTCAGGACTCACCGTACACTTCTCCAGAGTGGCTGTTGGCAATTTACATCCCGCCCATCAGTGTAGCAAGGCTCCCATTTCTCCATGGCCTGTCCTGCATTTCTGGTTTTGACACTTTTTTCAGCATGGCCCTTTTGACCGATGGGATGCGAGACTTCTTTGTAGCGCTGATTTGCCTTTCCAGGTTGCTTGGTTGGCCAAAAAGGGCGTATGCGTTTTTTCCTGAATATATTCAGGAAAAAACGCATACGCCCTTTTTGGCCAAGGGCATCATTGTCAACGTTTTGCCGCTTTTCATGTGCTTTAAAGGCGATTCGAATCTACCTCCTGAAATCTGTTTCCTGCAATTCTGCCTTGATTTCAAATCCTCTTCGTTGCCTTCCCTCAATATATTTGTGGACGAGAGTTATCATTTATAACTCTGCAGGTTTGTGAGTTGCAGTGCCCTGAGCCTCCATTTTACAACTCGTGTTTTTGGGAGCTGGCCGCAAAAGCGCAGGATGGCTTCAGGCCCTGTTCTGGTTCCGGGGGGCGGCATGAGCCTGTGGTTAATTCTTCTTCCTGATGGGAAAATAGAGTGACCTGTGCCTTTCCCAACACCAAGAGCCAGTCTCTCATTGGTTCCCCGTTTTCCCGTTCATCCTCAGGAAAAATGGCAACCTGTACGGAACAGGAGGTTAAAGGTGCTGATGCTCCAAGTAGGGAGATTGCTAGTAAAGCGGCTGGAATGGCGAACCCGGGCACAAGGAGATGAGAAATGAGGTGCGTTTTAGAAACCTTTCCCCATCACACGGTGTACCATCTTCTGGGTTTCTCATGCATATTTTCGATATAGGAAGATGCCCTTGAACCTGGAGATTTGGGACCCATGTGATGGGTACCACGCAGTGTTACTTTAAATGGTCTGCGTTTGCTCACCCAACCTCACCAAACCTCTCAGCCCCAAGAGTATCTACCCTTAGGTCTCATCCAGCTGTGGGTCTAGATATGGTCAATCCAGGTTGCATCACAGCCCCTGAACGCATTGTGTAAGAATGTCTCTCTCTTTCACTGTCTTTCTTTCACGGGTTTTTCAAAGTAATTTATTTTCATAATGGGTTTAGCTGCTTTTCACTGCTGTGTTTATGCCGCTTTACACCCACTTGACACACTAACAGAGAGATATCAATACATAGGTTTTAAGATTATTACTAGTCAGATATATTCTTGTGCGGTCAATAGGGCGTGTTGAGTCCAGTTCTCTGAGCAAGGAGTAGGTCTTGTCTATTACATATTGGGTTTATGGAACGGTATCTGAGCTAATTTGAAACCCTTGTTTTATGTATCACCCCACCTCCCCTTTCCCGTTAAGCAGCCATAGTGTGTTTTCTGCATGTGTGACTCTGTTCTGTTTTGTAATTCAGTTCATGTGTAACGGTTTTTACATTCCCTCTATCAGTGATACCTTATGAGAAGTGTCCTTTTCTGTGTGACTTATTTCACTTAGAATCGTCGTACCTAAATCCACTCATCATCCTGCTACTAGCCTTAGGACATTGATTTCATGGCTGAGTGATATTCCATTGTACATAAGGACCACAACTTCTTTACCCATTTTTCTCTTTCCTGGGATATTTAAGGTGGAATGAAGTGGAGGTCCTTGTCAACAGAGCAGCCCTAAACTTTGGGGTGCTTGTGTCTTGCTGATTTTTCATTTTCCCAATTTATACCCCCATGAGTGGAAGTGCCCTATGCTCTCTAAGCTGTGTTTTTTAGATGTTTCAGGACTCACCGTACACTTCTCCAGAGTGGCTGTTGGCAATTTACATCCCGCCCATCAGTGTAGCAAGGCTCCCATTTCTCCATGGCCTGTCCTGCATTTCTGGTTTTGACACTTTTTTCAGCATGGCCCTTTTGACCGATGGGATGCGAGACTTCTTTGTAGCGCTGATTTGCCTTTCCAGGTTGCTTGGTTGGCCAAAAAGGGCGTATGCGTTTTTTCCTGAATATATTCAGGAAAAAACGCATACGCCCTTTTTGGCCAAGGGCATCATTGTCAACGTTTTGCCGCTTTTCATGTGCTTTAAAGGCGATTCGAATCTACCTCCTGAAATCTGTTTCCTGCAATTCTGCCTTGATTTCAAATCCTCTTCGTTGCCTTCCCTCAATATATTTGTGGACGAGAGTTATCATTTATAACTCTGCAGGTTTGTGAATTGCAGTGCCCTGAGCCTCCATTTTACAACTCGTGTTTTTGGGAGCTGGCCGCAAAAGCGCAGGATGGCTTCAGGCCCTGTTCTGGTTCCTGGGTCGGGATGAGCCTGTGGTTAATTCTTCTTCCTGATGGGAAAATAGAGTGACCTGTGCCTTTCCCAACACCAAGAGCCAGTCTCTCATTGGTTCCCCGTCTTCCCGTTCATCCTCAGGAAAATTTGCAACCTGTACGGAACAGGAGGTTAAAGGTGCTGATGCTCCAAGTAGGGAGATTGCTAGTAAAGCGGCTGGAATGGCGAACCCGGGCACAAGGAGATGAGAAATGAGGTGCGTTTTAGAAACCTTTCCCCATCACACGGTGTACCATCTTCTGGGTTTCTCATGCATGTTTTCGATGTAGGAAGATGCCCTTGAACCTGGAGATTTGGGACCCATGCGATGGGTACCACGCAGTATTACTTTAAAGGGTCTGCGTTTGCTCCCCCAACCTCACCAAACCTCTCAGCCCCAAGAGTGTCTACCCTTAGGTCTCATCCAGCTGTGGGTCTAGATATGGTCAATCCAGGTTGCATCACAGCCCCTGAACGCATTGTGTAAGAATGTCTCTCTCTTTCACTGTCTTTCTTTCATGGGTTTTTCAAAATAATTTATTTTCATAATGGGGTTTAGCTGCTTTTCACTGCTGTGTTTATGCCGCTTTACACCCACTTGACACACTAACAGAGAGATATCAATACATAGGTTTTAAGATTATTACTAGTCAGATATATTCTTGTGCGGTCAATAGGGCGTGTTGAGTCCAGTTCTCTGAGCAAGGAGTAGGTCTTGTCTATTACATATTGGGTTTATGGAACGGTATCTGAGCTAATTTGAAACCCTTGTTTTATGTATCACCCCACCTCCCCTTTCCCGTTAAGCAGCCATAGTGTGTTTTCTGCATGTGTGACTCTGTTCTGTTTTGTAATTCAGTTCATGTGTAACGGTTTTTACATTCCCTCTATCAGTGATACCTTATGAGAAGTGTCCTTTTCTGTGTGACTTATTTCACTTAGAATCGTCGTACCTAAATCCACTCATCATGCTGCTACTAGCCTTAGGACATTGATTTCATGGCTGAGTGATATTCCATTGTACATAAGGAACACAACTTCTTTACCCATTTTTCTCTTTCCTGGGATATTTAAGGTGGAATGAAGTGGAGGTCCTTGTCAACAGAGCAGCCCTAAACTTTGGGGTGCTTGTGTCTTGCTGATTTTTCATTTTCCCAATTTATACCCCCATGAGTGGAAGTGCCCTATGCTCTCTAAGCTGTGTTTTTTAGATGTTTCAGGACTCACCGTACACTTCTCCAGAGTGGCTGTTGGCAATTTACATCCCGCCCATCAGTGTAGCAAGGCTCCCATTTCTCCATGGCCTGTCCTGCATTTCTGGTTTTGACACTTTTTTCAGCATGGCCCTTTTGACCGATGGGATGCGAGACTTCTTTGTAGCGCTGATTTGCCTTTCCAGGTTGCTTGGTTGGCCAAAAAGGGCGTATGCGTTTTTTCCTGAATATATTCAGGAAAAAACGCATACGCCCTTTTTGGCCAAGGGCATCATTGTCAACGTTTTGCCGCTTTTCATGTGCTTTAAAGGCGATTCGAATCTACCTCCTGAAATCTGTTTCCTGCAATTCTGCCTTGATTTCAAATCCTCTTCGTTGCCTTCCCTCAATATATTTGTGGACGAGAGTTATCATTTATAACTCTGCAGGTTTGTGAATTGCAGTGCCCTGAGCCTCCATTTTACTACTCGTGTTTTTGGGAGCTGGCCGCAAAAGCGCAGGATGGCTTCAGGCCCTGTTCTGGTTCCGGGGGGCGGGATGAGCCTGTGGTTAATTCTTCTTCCTGATGGGAAAATAGAGTGACCTGTGCCTTTCCCAACACCAAGAGCCAGTCTCTCATTGGTTCCCCGTTTTCCAGTTCATCGTCAGGAAAAAAGGCAACCTGTACGGAACAGGAGGTTAAAGGTGCTGATGCTCCAAGTAGGGAGATTGCTAGTAAAGCGGCTGGAATGGCGAACCCGGGCACAAGGAGATGAGAAATGAGGTGCGTTTTAGAAACCTTTCCCCATCACACGGTGTACCATCTTCTGGGTTTCTCATGCATGTTTTCGATGTAGGAAGATGCCCTTGAACCTGGAGATTTGGGACCCATGCGATGGGTACCACGCAGTATTAATTTAAATGGTCTGCGTTTGCTCACCCAACCTCACCAAACCTCTCAGCCCCAAGAGTGTCTACCCTTAGGTCTCATCCAGCTGTGGGTCTAGATATGGTCAATCCAGGTTGCATCACAGCCCCTGAACGCATTGTGTAAGAATGTCTCTCTCTTTCACTGTCTTTCTTTCACGGGTTTTTCAAAGTAATTTATTTTCATAATGGGGTTTAGCTGCTTTTCACTGCTGTGTTTATGCCGCTTTACACCCACTTGACACACTAACAGAGAGATATCAATACATAGGTTTTAAGATTATTACTAGTCAGATATATTCTTGTGCGGTGAATAGGGCGTGTTGAGTCCAGTTCTCTGAGCAAGGAGTAGGTCTTGTCTATTACATATTGGGTTTATGGAACGGTATCTGAGCTAATTTGAAACCCTTGTTTTATGTATCACCCCACCTCCCCTTTCCCGTTAAGCAGCCATAGTGTGTTTTCTGCATGTGTGACTCTGTTCTGTTTTGTAATTCAGTTCATGTGTAACGGTTTTTACATTCCCTCTATCAGTGATACCTTATGAGAAGTGTCCTTTTCTGTGTGACTTATTTCACTTAGAATCGTCGTACCTAAATCCACTCATCATGCTGCTACTAGCCTTATGACATTGATTTCATGGCTGAGTGATATTCCATTGTACATAAGGACCACAACTTCTTTACCCATTTTTCTCTTTCCTGGGATATTTAAGGTGGAATGAAGTGGAGGTCCTTGTCAACAGAGCAGCCCTAAACTTTGGGGTGCTTGTGTCTTGCTGATTTTTCATTTTCCCAATTTATACCCCCATGAGTGGAAGTGCCCTATGCTCTCTAAGCTGTGTTTTTTAGATGTTTCAGGACTCACCGTACACTTCTCCAGAGTGGCTGTTGGCAATTTACATCCCGCCCATCAGTGTAGCAAGGCTCCCATTTCTCCATGGCCTGTCCTGCATTTCTGGTTTTGACACTTTTTTCAGCATGGCCCTTTTGACCGATGGGATGCGAGACTTCTTTGTAGCGCTGATTTGCCTTTCCAGGTTGCTTGGTTGGCCAAAAAGGGCGTATGCGTTTTTTCCTGAATATATTCAGGAAAAAACGCATACGCCCTTTTTGGCCAAGGGCATCATTGTCAACGTTTTGCCGCTTTTCATGTGCTTTAAAGGCGATTCGAATCTACCTCCTGAAATCTGTTTCCTGCAATTCTGCCTTGATTTCAAATCCTCTTCGTTGCCTTCCCTCAATATATTTGTGGACGAGAGTTATCATTTATAACTCTGCAGGTTTGTGAATTGCAGTGCCCTGAGCCTCCATTTTACAACTCGTGTTTTTGGGAGCTGGCCGCAAAAGCGCAGGATGGCTTCAGGCCCTGTTCTGGTTCCGGGGGGCGGCATGAGCCTGTGGTTAATTCTTCTTCCTGATGGGAAAATAGAGTGACCTGTGCCTTTCCCAACACCAAGAGCCAGTCTCTCATTGGTTCCCCGTCTTCCCGTTCATCGTCAGGAAAAATGGCAACCTGTACGGAACAGGAGGTTAAAGGTGCTGATGCTCCAAGTAGGGAGATTGCTAGTAAAGCGGCTGGAATGGCGAACCCGGGCACAAGGAGATGAGAAATGAGGTGCGTTTTAGAAACCTTTCCCCATCACACGGTGTACCATCTTCTGGGTTTCTCATGCATATTTTCGATATAGGAAGATGCCCTTGAACCTGGAGATTTGGGACCCATGTGATGGGTACCACGCAGTGTTACTTTAAATGGTCTGCGTTTGCTCACCCAACCTCACCAAACCTCTCAGCCCCAAGAGTATCTACCCTTAGGTCTCATCCAGCTGTGGGTCTAGATATGGTCAATCCAGGTTGCATCACAGCCCCTGAACGCATTGTGTAAGAATGTCTCTCTCTTTCACTGTCTTTCTTTCACGGGTTTTTCAAAGTAATTTATTTTCATAATGGGTTTAGCTGCTTTTCACTGCTGTGTTTATGCCGCTTTACACCCACTTGACACACTAACAGAGAGATATCAATACATAGGTTTTAAGATTATTACTAGTCAGATATATTCTTGTGCGGTCAATAGGGCGTGTTGAGTCCAGTTCTCTGAGCAAGGAGTAGGTCTTGTCTATTACATATTGGGTTTATGGAACGGTATCTGACCTAATTTGAAACCCTTGTTTTATGTATCACCCCACCTCCCCTTTCCCGTTAAGCAGCCATAGTGTGTTTTCTGCATGTGTGACTCTGTTCTGTTTTGTAATTCAGTTCATGTGTAACGGTTTTTACATTCCCTCTATCAGTGATACCTTATGAGAAGTGTCCTTTTCTGTGTGACTTATTTCACTTAGAATCGTCGTACCTAAATCCACTCATCATGCTGCTAGTAGCCTTAGGACATTGATTTCATGGCTGAGTGATATTCCATTGTACATAAGGACCACAACTTCTTTACCCATTTTTCTCTTTCCTGGGATATTTAAGGTGGAATGAAGTGGAGGTCCTTGTCAACAGAGCAGCCCTAAACTTTGGGGTGCTTGTGTCTTGCTGATTTTTCATTTTCCCAATTTATACCCCCATGAGTGGAAGTGCCCTATGCTCTCTAAGCTGTGTTTTTTAGATGTTTCAGGACTCACCGTACACTTCTCCAGAGTGGCTGTTGGCAATTTACATCCCGCCCATCAGTGTAGCAAGGCTCCCATTTCTCCATGGCCTGTCCTGCATTTCTGGTTTTGACACTTTTTTCAGCATGGCCCTTTTGACCGATGGGATGCGAGACTTCTTTGTAGCGCTGATTTGCCTTTCCAGGTTGCTTGGTTGGCCAAAAAGGGCGTATGCGTTTTTTCCTGAATATATTCAGGAAAAAACGCATACGCCCTTTTTGGCCAAGGGCATCATTGTCAACGTTTTGCCGCTTTTCATGTGCTTTAAAGGCGATTCGAATCTACCTCCTGAAATCTGTTTCCTGCAATTCTGCCTTGATTTCAAATCCTCTTCGTTGCCTTCCCTCAATATATTTGTGGACGAGAGTTATCATTTATAACTCTGCAGGTTTGTGAATTGCAGTGCCCTGAGCCTCCATTTTACAACTCGTGTTTTTGGGAGCTGGCCGCAAAAGCGCAGGATGGCTTCAGGCCCTGTTCTGGTTCCGGGGGGCGGGATGAGCCTGTGGTTAATTCTTCTTCCTGATGGGAAAATAGAGTGACCTGTGCCTTTCCCAACACCAAGAGCTAGTCTCTCATTTGTTCCCCGTCTTCCCGTTCATCGTCAGGAAAAATGGCAACCTGTACGGAACAGGAGGTTAAAGGTGCTGATGCTCCAAGTAGGGAGATTGCTAGTAAAGCGGCTGGAATGGCGAACCCGGGCACAAGGAGATGAGAAATGAGGTGCGTTTTAGAAACCTTTCCCCATCACACGGTGTACCATCTTCTGGGTTTCTCATGCATGTTTTCGATGTAGGAAGATGCCCTTGAACCTGGAGATTTGGGACCCATGTGATGGGTACCACGCAGTGTTACTTTAAATGGTCTGCGTTTGCTCACCCAACCTCACCAAACCTCTCAGCCCCAAGAGTATCTACCCTTAGGTCTCATCCAGCTGTGGGTCTAGATATGGTCAATCCAGGTTGCATCACAGCCCCTGAACGCATTGTGTAAGAATGTCTCTCTCTTTCACTGTCTTTCTTTCACGGGTTTTTCAAAGTAATTTATTTTCATAATGGGTTTAGCTGCTTTTCACTGCTGTGTTTATGCCGCTTTACACCCACTTGACACACTAACAGAGAGATATCAATACATAGGTTTTAAGATTATTACTAGTCAGATATATTCTTGTGCGGTCAATAGGGCGTGTTGAGTCCAGTTCTCTGAGCAAGGAGTAGGTCTTGTCTATTACATATTGGGTTTATGGAACGGTATCTGAGCTAATTTGAAACCCTTGTTTTATGTATCACCCCACCTCCCCTTTCCCGTTAAGCAGCCATAGTGTGTTTTCTGCATGTGTGACTCTGTTCTGTTTTGTTCTGTTTTGTAATTCAGTTCATGTGTAACGGTTTTTACATTCCCTCTATCAGTGATACCTTATGAGAAGTGTCCTTTTCTGTGTGACTTATTTCACTTAGAATCGTCGTACCTAAATCCACTCATCATGCTGCTACTAGCCTTAGGACATTGATTTCATGGCTGAGTGATATTCCATTGTACATAAGGAACACAACTTCTTTACCCATTTTTCTCTTTCCTGGGATATTTAAGGTGGAATGAAGTGGAGGTCCTTGTCAACAGAGCAGCCCTAAACTTTGGGGTGCTTGTGTCTTGCTGATTTTTCATTTTCCCAATTTATACCCCCATGAGTGGATGTGCCCTATGCTCTCTAAGCTGTGTTTTTTAGATGTTTCAGGACTCACCGTACACTTCTCCAGAGTGGCTGTTGGCAATTTACATCCCGCCCATCAGTGTAGCAAGGCTCCCATTTCTCCATGGCCTGTCCTGCATTTCTGGTTTTGACACTTTTTTCAGCATGGCCCTTTTGACCGATGGGATGCGAGACTTCTTTGTAGCGCTGATTTGCCTTTCCAGGTTGCTTGGTTGGCCAAAAAGGGCGTATGCGTTTTTTCCTGAATATATTCAGGAAAAAACGCATACGCCCTTTTTGGCCAAGGGCATCATTGTCAACGTTTTGCCGCTTTTCATGTGCTTTAAAGGCGATTCGAATCTACCTCCTGAAATCTGTTTCCTGCAATTCTGCCTTGATTTCAAATCCTCTTCGTTGCCTTCCCTCAATATATTTGTGGACGAGAGTTATCATTTATAACTCTGCAGGTTTGTGAATTGCAGTGCCCTGAGCCTCCATTTTACAACTCGTGTTTTTGGGAGCTGGCCGCAAAAGCGCAGGATGGCTTCAGGCCCTGTTCTGGTTCCGGGGGGCGGGATGAGCCTGTGGTTAATTCTTCTTCCTGATGGGAAAATAGAGTGACCTGTGCCTTTCCCAACACCAAGAGCCAGTCTCTCATTGGTTCCCCGTCTTCCCGTTCATCGTCAGGAAAAATGGCAACCTGTACGGAACAGGAGGTTAAAGGTGCTGATGCTCCAAGTAGGGAGATTGCTAGTAAAGCGGCTGGAATGGCGAACCCGGGCACAAGGAGATGAGAAATGAGGTGCGTTTTAGAAACCTTTCCCCATCACACGGTGTACCATCTTCTGGGTTTCTCATGCATGTTTTCGATGTAGGAAGATGCCCTTGAACCTGGAGATTTGGGACCCATGTGATGGGTACCACGCAGTGTTACTTTAAATGGTCTGCGTTTGCTCACCCAACCTCACCAAACCTCTCAGCCCCAAGAGTATCTACCCTTAGGTCTCATCCAGCTGTGGGTCTAGATATGGTCAATCCAGGTTGCATCACAGCCCCTGAACGCATTGTGTAAGAATGTCTCTCTCTTTCACTGTCTTTCTTTCACGGGTTTTTCAAAGTAATTTATTTTCATAATGGGTTTAGCTGCTTTTCACTGCTGTGTTTATGCCGCTTTACACCCACTTGACACACTAACAGAGAGATATCAATACATAGGTTTTAAGATTATTACTAGTCAGATATATTCTTGTGCGGTCAATAGGGCGTGTTGAGTCCAGTTCTCTGAGCAAGGAGTAGGTCTTGTCTATTACATATTGGGTTTATGGAACGGTATCTGAGCTAATTTGAAACCCTTGTTTTATGTATCACCCCACCTCCCCTTTCCCGTTAAGCAGCCATAGTGTGTTTTCTGCATGTGTGACTCTGTTCTGTTTTGTTCTGTTTTGTAATTCAGTTCATGTGTAACGGTTTTTACATTCCCTCTATCAGTGATACCTTATGAGAAGTGTCCTTTTCTGTGTGACTTATTTCACTTAGAATCGTCGTACCTAAATCCACTCATCATGCTGCTACTAGCCTTAGGACATTGATTTCATGGCTGAGTGATATTCCATTGTACATAAGGAACACAACTTCTTTACCCATTTTTCTCTTTCCTGGGATATTTAAGGTGGAATGAAGTGGAGGTCCTTGTCAACAGAGCAGCCCTAAACTTTGGGGTGCTTGTGTCTTGCTGATTTTTCATTTTCCCAATTTATACCCCCATGAGTGGAAGTGCCCTATGCTCTCTAAGCTGTGTTTTTTAGATGTTTCAGGACTCACCGTACACTTCTCCAGAGTGGCTGTTGGCAATTTACATCCCGCCCATCAGTGTAGCAAGGCTCCCATTTCTCCATGGCCTGTCCTGCATTTCTGGTTTTGACACTTTTTTCAGCATGGCCCTTTTGACCGATGGGATGCGAGACTTCTTTGTAGCGCTGATTTGCCTTTCCAGGTTGCTTGGTTGGCCAAAAAGGGCGTATGCGTTTTTTCCTGAATATATTCAGGAAAAAACGCATACGCCCTTTTTGGCCAAGGGCATCATTGTCAACGTTTTGCCGCTTTTCATGTGCTTTAAAGGCGATTCGAATCTACCTCCTGAAATCTGTTTCCTGCAATTCTGCCTTGATTTCAAATCCTCTTCGTTGCCTTCCCTCAATATATTTGTGGACGAGAGTTATCATTTATAACTCTGCAGGTTTGTGAATTGCAGTGCCCTGAGCCTCCATTTTACAACTCGTGTTTTTGGGAGCTGGCCGCAAAAGCGCAGGATGGCTTCAGGCCCTGTTCTGGTTCCGGGGGGCGGGATGAGCCTGTGGTTAATTCTTCTTCCTGATGGGAAAATAGAGTGACCTGTGCCTTTCCCAACACCAAGAGCCAGTCTCTCATTGGTTCCCCGTCTTCCCGTTCATCGTCAGGAAAAATGGCAACCTGTACGGAACAGGAGGTTAAAGGTGCTGATGCTCCAAGTAGGGAGATTGCTAGTAAAGCGGCTGGAATGGCGAACCCGGGCACAAGGAGATGAGAAATGAGGTGCGTTTTAGAAACCTTTCCCCATCACACGGTGTACCATCTTCTGGGTTTCTCATGCATATTTTCGATATAGGAAGATGCCCTTGAACCTGGAGATTTGGGACCCATGTGATGGGTACCACGCAGTGTTACTTTAAATGGTCTGCGTTTGCTCACCCAACCTCACCAAACCTCTCAGCCCCAAGAGTATCTACCCTTAGGTCTCATCCAGCTGTGGGTCTAGATATGGTCAATCCAGGTTGCATCACAGCCCCTGAACGCATTGTGTAAGAATGTCTCTCTCTTTCACTGTCTTTCTTTCACGGGTTTTTCAAAGTAATTTATTTTCATAATGGGTTTAGCTGCTTTTCACTGCTGTGTTTATGCCGCTTTACACCCACTTGACACACTAACAGAGAGATATCAATACATAGGTTTTAAGATTATTACTAGTCAGATATATTCTTGTGCGGTCAATAGGGTGTGTTGAGTCCAGTTCTCTGAGCAAGGAGTAGGTCTTGTCTATTACATATTGGGTTTATGGAACGGTATCTGAGCTAATTTGAAACCCTTGTTTTATGTATCACCCCACCTCCCCTTTCCCGTTAAGCAGCCATAGTGTGTTTTCTGCATGTGTGACTCTGTTCTGTTTTGTAATTCAGTTCATGTGTAACGGTTTTTACATTCCCTCTATCAGTGATACCTTATGAGAAGTGTCCTTTTCTGTGTGACTTATTTCACTTAGAATCGTCGTACCTAAATCCACTCATCATGCTGCTACTAGCCTTAGGACATTGATTTCATGGCTGAGTGATATTCCATTGTACATAAGGAACACAACTTCTTTACCCATTTTTCTCTTTCCTGGGATATTTAAGGTGGAATGAAGTGGAGGTCCTTGTCAACAGAGCAGCCCTAAACTTTGGGGTGCTTGTGTCTTGCTGATTTTTCATTTTCCCAATTTATACCCCCATGAGTGGGAGTGCCCTATGCTCTCTAAGCTGTGTTTTTTAGATGTTTCAGGACTCACCGTACACTTCTTCAGAGTGGCTGTTGGCAATTTACATCCCGCCCATCAGTGTAGCAAGGCTCCCATTTCTCCATGGCCTGTCCTGCATTTCTGGTTTTGACACTTTTTTCATCATGGCCCTTTTGACCGATGGGATGCGAGACTTCTTTGTAGCGCTGATTTGCCTTTCCAGGTTGCTTGGTTGGCCAAAAAGGGCGTATGCGTTTTTTCCTGAATATATTCAGGAAAAAACGCATACGCCCTTTTTGGCCAAGGGCATCATTGTCAACGTTTTGCCGCTTTTCATGTGCTTTAAAGGCGATTCGAATCTACCTCCTGAAATCTGTTTCCTGCAATTCTGCCTTGATTTCAAATCCTCTTCGTTGCCTTCCCTCAATATATTTGTGGACGAGAGTTATCATTTATAACTCTGCAGGTTTGTGAATTGCAGTGCCCTGAGCCTCCATTTTACAACTCGTGTTTTTGGGAGCTGGCCGCAAAAGCGCAGGATGGCTTCAGGCCCTGTTCTGGTTCCGGGGGGCGGGATGAGCCTGTGGTTAATTCTTCTTCCTGATGGGAAAATAGAGTGACCTGTGCCTTTCCCAACACCAAGAGCCAGTCTCTCATTGGTTCCCCGTCTTCCCGTTCATCGTCAGGAAAAATGGCAACCTGTACGGAACAGGAGGTTAAAGGTGCTGATGCTCCAAGTAGGGAGATTGCTAGTAAAGCGGCTGGAATGGCGAACCCGGGCACAAGGAGATGAGAAATGAGGTGCGTTTTAGAAACCTTTCCCCATCACACGGTGTACCATCTTCTGGGTTTCTCATGCATATTTTCGATATAGGAAGATGCCCTTGAACCTGGAGATTTGGGACCCATGTGATGGGTACCACGCAGTGTTACTTTAAATGGTCTGCGTTTGCTCACCCAACCTCACCAAACCTCTCAGCCCCAAGAGTATCTACCCTTAGGTCTCATCCAGCTGTGGGTCTAGATATGGTCAATCCAGGTTGCATCACAGCCCCTGAACGCATTGTGTAAGAATGTCTCTCTCTTTCACTGTCTTTCTTTCACGGGTTTTTCAAAGTAATTTATTTTCATAATGGGTTTAGCTGCTTTTCACTGCTGTGTTTATGCCGCTTTACACCCACTTGACACACTAACAGAGAGATATCAATACATAGGTTTTAAGATTATTACTAGTCAGATATATTCTTGTGCGGTCAATAGGGCGTGTTGAGTCCAGTTCTCTGAGCAAGGAGTAGGTCTTGTCTATTACATATTGGGTTTATGGAACGGTATCTGAGCTAATTTGAAACCCTTGTTTTATGTATCACCCCACCTCCCCTTTCCCGTTAAGCAGCCATAGTGTGTTTTCTGCATGTGTGACTCTGTTCTGTTTTGTTCTGTTTTGTAATTCAGTTCATGTGTAACGGTTTTTACATTCCCTCTATCAGTGATACCTTATGAGAAGTGTCCTTTTCTGTGTGACTTATTTCACTTAGAATCGTCGTACCTAAATCCACTCATCATGCTGCTACTAGCCTTAGGACATTGATTTCATGGCTGAGTGATATTCCATTGTACATAAGGAACACAACTTCTTTACCCATTTTTCTCTTTCCTGGGATATTTAAGGTGGAATGAAGTGGAGGTCCTTGTCAACAGAGCAGCCCTAAACTTTGGGGTGCTTGTGTCTTGCTGATTTTTCATTTTCCCAATTTATACCCCCATGAGTGGAAGTGCCCTATGCTCTCTAAGCTGTGTTTTTTAGATGTTTCAGGACTCACCGTACACTTCTCCAGAGTGGCTGTTGGCAATTTACATCCCGCCCATCAGTGTAGCAAGGCTCCCATTTCTCCATGGCCTGTCCTGCATTTCTGGTTTTGACACTTTTTTCAGCATGGCCCTTTTAACCGATGGGCAGCGAGACTTCTTTGTACCGCTGATTTGCCTTTCCAGGTTGCTTGGTTGGCCAAAAAGGGCGTATGCGTTTTTTCCTGAATATATTCAGGAAAAAACGCATACGCCCTTTTTGGCCAAGGGCATCATTGTCAACGTTTTGCCGCTTTTCATGTGCTTTAAAGGAGATTCGAATCTACCTCCTGAAATCTGTTTCCTGCAATTCTGCCTTGATTTCAAATCCTCTTCGTTGCCTTCCCTCAATATATTTGTGGACGAGAGTTATCATTTATAACTCTGCAGGTTTGTGAATTGCAGTGCCCTGAGCCTCCATTTTACAACTCGTGTTTTTGGGAGCTGGCCGCAAAAGCGCAGGATGGCTTCAGGCCCTGTTCTGGTTCCGGGGTCGGGATGAGCCTGTGGTTAATTCTTCTTCCTGATGGGAAAATAGAGTGACCTGTGCCTTTCCCAACACCAAGAGCCAGTCTCTCATTGGTTCCCCGTCTTCCCGTTCATCCTCAGGAAAATTTGCAACCTGTACGGAACAGGAGGTTAAAGGTGCTGATGCTCCAAGTAGGGAGATTGCTAGTAAAGCGGCTGGAATGGCGAACCCGGGCACAAGGAGATGAGAAATGAGGTGCGTTTTAGAAACCTTTCCCCATCACACGGTGTACCATCTTCTGGGTTTCTCATGCATGTTTTCGATGTAGGAAGATGCCCTTGAACCTGGAGATTTGGGACCCATGCGATGGGTACCACGCAGTATTACTTTAAAGGGTCTGCGTTTGCTCCCCCAACCTCACCAAACCTCTCAGCCCCAAGAGTGTCTACCCTTAGGTCTCATCCAGCTGTGGGTCTAGATATGGTCAATCCAGGTTGCATCACAGCCCCTGAACGCATTGTGTAAGAATGTCTCTCTCTTTCACTGTCTTTCTTTCATGGGTTTTTCAAAATAATTTATTTTCATAATGGGGTTTAGCTGCTTTTCACTGCTGTGTTTATGCCGCTTTACACCCACTTGACACACTAACAGAGAGATATCAATACATAGGTTTTAAGATTATTACTAGTCAGATATATTCTTGTGCGGTGAATAGGGCGTGTTGAGTCCAGTTCTCTGAGCAAGGAGTAGGTCTTGTCTATTACATATTGGGTTTATGGAACGGTATCTGAGCTAATTTGAAACCCTTGTTTTATGTATCACCCCACCTCCCCTTTCCCGTTAAGCAACCATAGTGTGTTTTCTGCATGTGTGACTCTGTTCTGTTTTGTAATTCAGTTCATGTGTAACGGTTTTTACATTCCCTCTATCAGTGATACCTTATGAGAAGTGTCCTTTTCTGTGTGACTTATTTCACTTAGAATCGTCGTACCTAAATCCACTCATCATGCTGCTACTAGCCTTAGGACATTGATTTCATGGCTGAGTGATATTCCATTGTACATAAGGACCACAACTTCTTTACCCATTTTTCTCTTTCCTGGGATATTTAAGGTGGAATGAAGTGGAGGTCCTTGTCAACAGAGCAGCCCTAAACTTTGGGGTGCTTGTGTCTTGCTGATTTTTCATTTTCCCAATTTATACCCCCATGAGTGGAAGTGCCCTATGCTCTCTAAGCTGTGTTTTTTAGATGTTTCAGGACTCACCGTACACTTCTCCAGAGTGGCTGTTGGCAATTTACATCCCGCCCATCAGTGTAGCAAGGCTCCCATTTCTCCATGGCCTGTCCTGCATTTCTGGTTTTGACACTTTTTTCAGCATGGCCCTTTTGACCGATGGGATGCGAGACTTCTTTGTAGCGCTGATTTGCCTTTCCAGGTTGCTTGGTTGGCCAAAAAGGGCGTATGCATTTTTTCCTGAATATATTCAGGAAAAAACGCATACGCCCTTTTTGGCCAAGGGCATCATTGTCAACGTTTTGCCGCTTTTCATGTGCTTTAAATGCGATTCGAATCTACCTCCTGAAATCTGTTTCCTGCAATTCTGCCTTGATTTCAAATCCTCTTCGTTGCCTTCCCTCAATATATTTGTGGACGAGAGTTATCATTTATAACTCTGCAGGTTTGTGAATTGCAGTGCCCTGAGCCTCCATTTTACAACTCGTGTTTTTGGGAGCTGGCCGCAAAAGCGCAGGATGGCTTCAGGCCCTGTTCTGGTTCCGGGGGGCGGGATGAGCCTGTGGTTAATTCTTCTTCCTGATGGGAAAATAGAGTGACCTGTGCCTTTCCCAACACCAAGAGCCAGTCTCTCATTGGTTCCCCGTCTTCCCGTTCATCGTCAGGAAAAATGGCAACCTGTACGGAACAGGAGGTTAAAGGTGCTGATGCTCCAAGTAGGGAGATTGCTAGTAAAGCGGCTGGAATGGCGAACCCGGGCACAAGGAGATGAGAAATGAGGTGCGTTTTAGAAACCTTTCCCCATCACACGGTGTACCATCTTCTGGGTTTCTCATGCATATTTTCGATATAGGAAGATGCCCTTGAACCTGGAGATTTGGGACCCATGTGATGGGTACCACGCAGTGTTACTTTAAATGGTCTGCGTTTGCTCACCCAACCTCACCAAACCTCTCAGCCCCAAGAGTATCTACCCTTAGGTCTCATCCAGCTGTGGGTCTAGATATGGTCAATCCAGGTTGCATCACAGCCCCTGAACGCATTGTGTAAGAATGTCTCTCTCTTTCACTGTCTTTCTTTCACGGGTTTTTCAAAGTAATTTATTTTCATAATGGGTTTAGCTGCTTTTCACTGCTGTGTTTATGCCGCTTTACACCCACTTGACACACTAACAGAGAGATATCAATACATAGGTTTTAAGATTATTACTAGTCAGATATATTCTTGTGCGGTCAATAGGGTGTGTTGAGTCCAGTTCTCTGAGCAAGGAGTAGGTCTTGTCTATTACATATTGGGTTTATGGAACGGTATCTGAGCTAATTTGAAACCCTTGTTTTATGTATCACCCCACCTCCCCTTTCCCGTTAAGCAGCCATAGTGTGTTTTCTGCATGTGTGACTCTGTTCTGTTTTGTAATTCAGTTCATGTGTAACGGTTTTTACATTCCCTCTATCAGTGATACCTTATGAGAAGTGTCCTTTTCTGTGTGACTTATTTCACTTAGAATCGTCGTACCTAAATCCACTCATCATGCTGCTACTAGCCTTAGGACATTGATTTCATGGCTGAGTGATATTCCATTGTACATAAGGAACACAACTTCTTTACCCATTTTTCTCTTTCCTGGGATATTTAAGGTGGAATGAAGTGGAGGTCCTTGTCAACAGAGCAGCCCTAAACTTTGGGGTGCTTGTGTCTTGCTGATTTTTCATTTTCCCAATTTATACCCCCATGAGTGGGAGTGCCCTATGCTCTCTAAGCTGTGTTTTTTAGATGTTTCAGGACTCACCGTACACTTCTCCAGAGTGGCTGTTGGCAATTTACATCCCGCCCATCAGTGTAGCAAGGCTCCCATTTCTCCATGGCCTGTCCTGCATTTCTGGTTTTGACACTTTTTTCAGCATGGCCCTTTTGACCGATGGGAAGCGAGACTTCTTTGTAGCGCTGATTTGCCTTTTCTGGTTGCTTGGTTGGCCAAAAAGGGCGTATGCGTTTTTTCCTGAATATATTCAGGAAAAAACACATACGCCCTTTTTGGCCAAGGGCATCATTGTCAACGTTTTGCCGCTTTTCATGTGCTTTAAAGGCGATTCGAATCTACCTCCTGAAATCTGTTTCCTGCAATTCTGCCTTGATTTCAAATCCTCTTCGTTGCCTTCCCTCAATATATTTGTGGACGAGAGTTATCATTTATAACTCTGCAGGTTTGTGAATTGCAGTGCCCTGAGCCTCCATTTTACAACTCGTGTTTTTGGGAGCTGGCCGCAAAAGCGCAGGATGGCTTCAGGCCCTGTTCTGGTTCCGGGGGGCGGGATGAGCCTGTGGTTAATTCTTCTTCCTGATGGGAAAATAGAGTGACCTGTGCCTTTCCCAACACCAAGAGCCAGTCTCTCATTGGTTCCCCATCTTCCCGTTCATCCTCAGGAAAATTTGCAACCTGTACGGAACAGGAGGTTAAAGGTGCTGATGCTCCAAGTAGGGAGATTGCTAGTAAAGCGGCTGGAATGGCGAACCCGGGCACAATGAGGTGAGAAATGAGGTGCGTTTTAGAAACCTTTCCCCATCACACGGTGTACCATCTTCTGGGTTTCTCATGCATGTTTTCGATGTAGGAAGATGCCCTTGAACCTGGAGATTTGGGACCCATGCGATGGGTACCACGCAGTATTACTTTAAAGGGTCTGTGTTTGCTCACCCAACCTCACCAAACCTCTCAGCCCCAAGAGTGTCCACCCTTATGTCTCATCCAGCTGTGGGTCTAGATATGGTCAATCCAGGTTGCATCACAGGCCCTGAACGCATTGTGTAAGAATTTCTCTCTCTTTCACTGCCTTTGTTTCATGGGTTTTTCAAAGTAATTTATTTTCATAATGGGATTTAGCTGCTTTTCACTGCTGTGCTTATGCTGCTTTACACCCACTTGACACACTAACAGAGAGATATCAATACATAGGTTTTACGATTATTTCTAGTCAGATATATTCTTGTGCGGTGAATAGGGCGTGTTGAGTCCAGTTCTCTGAGCAAGGAGTAGGTCTTGTCTATTACATATTGGGTTTATGGAACGGTATCTGAGCTAAATTGAAAACCTTCTTTTATGTATCACCCCACCTCACCTTTCCCGTTAAGCAGCCATAGTGTGTTTTCTGCATGTGTGACTCTGTTCTGTTTTGTAATTCAGTTCAAGTGTAACGGTTTTTACATTCCCTCTATCAGTGATACCTTATGAGAAGTGTCCTTTTCTGTGTGACTTATTTCACTTAGAATCGTCGTACCTAAATCCACTCATCATGCTGCTACTAGCCTTATGACATTGATTTCATGGCTGAGTGATATTCTATTGTACATAAGGACCACAACTTCTTTACCCATTTTTCTCTTTCCTGGGATATTTAAGGTGGAATGAAGTGGAGGTCCTGGTCAACAGAGCAGCCCTAAACTTTGGGGTGCTTGTGTCTTGCTGATTTTTAATTTTCCCAATTTATACCCCCATGAGTGGAAGTGCCCTATGCTCTCTAAGCTGTGTTTTTCAGATGTTTCAGGACTCACCGTACACTTCTCCAGAGTGGCTGTTGGCAATTTACATCCCGCCCATCAGTGTAGCAAGGCTCCCATTTCTCCATGGCCTGTCCTGCATTTCTGGTTTTGACACTTTTTTCAGCATGGCCCTTTTGACCGATGGGAAGCGAGACTTCTTTGTAGCGCTGATTTGCCTTTCCAGGTTGCTTGGTTGGCCAAAAAGGGCGTATGCGTTTTTTCCTGAATATATTCAGGAAAAAACGCATACGCCCTTTTTGGCCAAGGGCATCATTGTCAACGTTTTGCCGCTTTTCATGTGCTTTAAATGCGATTCGAATCTACCTCCTGAAATCTGTTTCCTGCAATTCTGCCTTGATTTCATATCCTCTTCTTTGCCTTCCCTCAATATATTTGTGGACGAGACTTATCATTTATAACTCTGCAGGTTTGTGAATTGCAGTGCCCTGAACCTCCATTTTACAACTCGTTTTTAAGGGAGCTGGCCGCAAAAGCGCAGGATGGCTTCAGGCCCTGTTCTGGTTCCGGGGGGCAGGCTGAGCCTGTGGTTAATTCTTCTTTCTGATGGGAATATAGAGTGACCTGTGCCTGTCCCAACACCAAGAGCTAGTCTCTCGTTGGTTCCACGTCTTCCCGTTTATCCTCAGGACAGATTGCAACCTGTATGGAACAGGAGGTTAAAGGTGCTGATGCTCCAAGTAGGGAGCTTTCTAGTAAAGCGGCTGGAATGGCGAACCCGGGCACAAGGAGATGAGAAATGAGGTGCGTTTTAGAAACCTTTCCCCATCACACGGTGTACCATCTTCTGGGTTTCTCATGCATGTTTTCGATGTAGGAAGATGCCCTTGAACCTGGAGATTTGGGACCCATGCGATGGGTACCACGCAGTATTACTTTAAAGGGTCTGTGTTTGCTCACCCAACCTCACCAAACCTCTCAGCCCCAAGAGTGTCCACCCTTATGTCTCATCCAGCTGTGGGTCTAGATATGGTCAATCCAGGTTGCATCACAGGCCCTGAACGCATTGTGTAAGAATTTCTCTCACTTTCACTGTCTTTCTTTCATGGGTGTTTCAAAGTAATTTATTTTTATAATGGGGTTTAGCTGCTTTTCACTGCTGTGTTTATGCCGCTTTACACCCACTTGACACACTAACAGAGAGATATCAATACATAGGTTTTAAGATTATTACTAGTCAGATATATTCTTGTGCGGTGAATAGGGCGTGTTGTGTCCACTTCTCTGAGCAAGGAGTAGGTCTTGTCTATTACATATTTGGTTTATGGAACGGTATCTGAACTAATTTGATACCTTTGTTTTATGTATCACCCCACCTCACCTTTTCCGTTAAGCAGCCATAGTGTGTTTTCTGCATGTGTGACTCTGTTCTGTTTTGTAATTCAGTTCAAGTGTAACGGTTTTTAAATTCCCTCTATCAGTGATACCTTATGAGAAGTGTCCTTTTCTGTGTGACTTATTTCACTTAGAATCGTCGTACCTAAATCCACTCATCATGCTGCTACTAACCTTACAACATTGATTTCATGGCTGAGTGATATTCCATTGTACATAAGGACCACAACTTCTTTATCCATTTTTCTCTTTCCTGGGATATTTAAAGTGGAATGAAGTGGAGGTCATTGTCAACAGAGCAGCCCTAAACTTTGGGGTGCTTGTGTCTTGCTGATTTTTCATTTTCCCAATTTATACCCCCATGAGTGGAAGTGCCCTATGCTCTCTAAGCTGTGTTTTTTAGATGTTTCAGGACTCACCGTACACTTCTCCAGAGTGGCTGTTGGCAATTTACATCCCGCCCATCAGTGTAGCAAGGCTCCCATTTCTCCATGGCCTGTACTGCATTTCTGGTTTTGACACTTTTTTCAGCATGGCCCTTTTGACCAATGGGATGCGAGACTTCTTTGTAGTGCTGATTTGCCTTTCCAGGTTGCTTGGTTGGCCAAAAAGGGCGTATGCGTTTTTTCCTGAATATATTCAGGAAAAAACGCATACGCCCTTTTTGGCCAAGGGCATCATTGTCAACGTTTTGCCGCTTTTCATGTGCTTTAAAGGCGATTCGAATCTACCTCCTGAAATCTGTTTCCTGCAATTCTGCCTTGATTTCACATCCTCTTCTTTGCCTTCCCTCAATATATTTGTGGACGAGAGTTATCATTTATAACTCTGCAGGTTTGTGAATTGCAGTGCCTTGAGCCTCCATTTTACAACTCGTGTTTTTGGGAGCTGGCCGCAAAAGCGCAGGATGGCTTCAGGCCCTGTTCTGGTTCCGGGGGGCGGGATGAGCCTGTGGTTAATTCTTCTTCCTGATGGGAAAATAGAGTGCCCTGTGCCTTTCCCAACACCAAGAGCCAGTCTCTCATTGGTTCCCCGTCTTCCCGTTCATCGTCAGGAAAAATGGCAACCTGTACGGAACAGGAGGTTAAAGGTGCTGATGCTCCAAGTAGGGAGATTGCTAGTAAAGCGGCTGGAATGGCGAACCCGGGCACAAGGAGATGAGAAATGAGGTGCGTTTTGGAAACCGTTCCCCATCACACGGTGTACCATCTTCTGGGTTTCTCATGCATATTTTCGATATAGGAAGATGCCCTTGAACCTGGAGATTTGGGACCCATGTGATGGGTACCACGCAGTGTTACTTTAAATGGTCTGCGTTTGCTCACCCAACCTCACCAAACCTCTCAGCCCCAAGAGTATCTACCCTTAGGTCTCATCCAGCTGTGGGTCTAGATATGGTCAATCCAGGTTGCATCACAGCCCCTAAACGCATTGTGTAAGAATGTCTCTCTCTTTCACTGTCTTTCTTTCACGGGTTTTTCAAAGTAATTTATTTTCATAATGGGTTTAGCTGCTTTTCACTGCTGTGTTTATGCCGCTTTACACCCACTTGACACACTAACAGAGAGATATCAATACATAGGTTTTAAGATTATTACTAGTCAGATATATTCTTGTGCGGTCAATAGGGCGTGTTGAGTCCAGTTCTCTGAGCAAGGAGTAGGTCTTGTCTATTACATATTGGGTTTATGGAACGGTATCTGAGCTAATTTGAAACCCTTGTTTTATGTATCACCCCACCTCCCCTTTCCCGTTAAGCAGCCATAGTGTGTTTTCTGCATGTGTGACTCTGTTCTGTTTTGTAATTCAGTTCAAGTGTATCGGTTTTTACATTCCCTCTATAAGTGATAACTTATGAGAAGTGTCCTTTTCTGTGTGACTTATTTCACTTAGAATCGTCGTACCTAAATCCACTCATCATGCTGCTACTAGCCTTAGGACATTGATTTCATGGCTGAGTGATATTCCATTGTACATAAGGACCACAACATCTTTACCCATTTTTCTCTTTCCTGGGATATTTAAGGTGGAATGAAGTGGAGGTCCTTGTCAACAGAGCAGCCCTAAACTTTGGGGTGCTTATGTCTTGATGATTTTTCATTTTCCCAATTTATACCCCCATGAGTGGAAGTGCCCTATGCTCTCTAAGCTGTGTTTTTTAGATGTTTCAGGACTCACCGTACACTTCTCCAGAGTGGCTGTTGGCAATTTACATCCCGCCCATCAGTGTAGCAAGGCTCCCATTTCTCCATGGCCTGTCCTGCATTTCTGGTTTTGACACTTTTTTCAGCATGGCCCTTTTGACCGATGGGATGCGAGACTTCTTTGTAGCGCTGATTTGCCTTTCCAGGTTGCTTGGTTGGCCAAAAAGGGCGTATGCGTTTTTTCCTGAATATATTCAGGAAAAAACGCATACGCCCTTTTTGGCCAAGGGCATCATTGTCAACGTTTTGCCGCTTTTCATGTGCTTTAAAGGCGATTCGAATCTACCTCCTGAAATCTGTTTCCTGCAATTCTGCCTTGATTTCAAATCCTCTTCGTTGCCTTCCCTCAATATATTTGTGGACGAGAGTTATCATTTATAACTCTGCAGGTTTGTGAATTGCAGTGCCCTGAGCCTCCATTTTACAACTCGTGTTTTTGGGAGCTGGCCGCAAAAGCGCAGGATGGCTTCAGGCCCTGTTCTGGTTCCGGGGGGCGGGATGAGCCTGTGGTTAATTCTTCTTCCTGATGGGAAAATAGAGTGACCTGTGCCTTTCCCAACACCAAGAGCCAGTCTCTCATTGGTTCCCCGTCTTCCCGTTCATCCTCAGGAAAAATGGCAACCTGTACGGAACAGGAGGTTAAAGGTGCTGATGCTCCAAGTAGGGAGATTGCTAGTAAAGCGGCTGGAATGGCGAACCCGGGCACAAGGAGATGAGAAATGAGGTGCGTTTTAGAAACCTTTCCCCATCACACGGTGTACCATCTTCTGGGTTTCTCATGCATGTTTTCGATGTAGGAAGATGCCCTTGAACCTGGAGATTTGGGACCCATGTGATGGGTACCACGCAGTGTTACTTTAAATGGTCTGCGTTTGCTCACCCAACCTCACCAAACCTCTCAGCCCCAAGAGTATCTACCCTTAGGTCTCATCCAGCTGTGGGTCTAGATATGGTCAATCCAGGTTGCATCACAGCCCCTGAACGCATTGTGTAAGAATGTCTCTCTCTTTCACTGTCTTTCTTTCACGGGTTTTTCAAAGTAATTTATTTTCATAATGGGTTTAGCTGCTTTTCACTGCTGTGTTTATGCCGCTTTACACCCACTTGACACACTAACAGAGAGATATCAATACATAGGTTTTAAGATTATTACTAGTCAGATATATTCTTGTGCGGTCAATAGGGCGTGTTGAGTCCAGTTCTCTGAGCAAGGAGTAGGTCTTGTCTATTACATATTGGGTTTATGGAACGGTATCTGAGCTAATTTGAAACCCTTGTTTTATGTATCACCCCACCTCCCCTTTCCCGTTAAGCAGCCATAGTGTGTTTTCTGCATGTGTGACTCTGTTCTGTTTTGTTCTGTTTTGTAATTCAGTTCATGTGTAACGGTTTTTACATTCCCTCTATCAGTGATACCTTATGAGAAGTGTCCTTTTCTGTGTGACTTATTTCACTTAGAATCGTCGTACCTAAATCCACTCATCATGCTGCTACTAGCCTTAGGACATTGATTTCATGGCTGAGTGATATTCCATTGTACATAAGGAACACAACTTCTTTACCCATTTTTCTCTTTCCTGGGATATTTAAGGTGGAATGAAGTGGAGGTCCTTGTCAACAGAGCAGCCCTAAACTTTGGGGTGCTTGTGTCTTGCTGATTTTTCATTTTCCCAATTTATACCCCCATGAGTGGAAGTGCCCTATGCTCTCTAAGCTGTGTTTTTTAGATGTTTCAGGACTCACCGTACACTTCTCCAGAGTGGCTGTTGGCAATTTACATCCCGCCCATCAGTGTAGCAAGGCTCCCATTTCTCCATGGCCTTTCCTGCATTTCTGGTTTTGACACTTTTTTCAGCATGGCCCTTTTAACCGATGGGCAGCGAGAATTCTTTGTACCGCTGATTTGCCTTTCCAGGTTGTTTGGTTGGCCAAAAAGGGCGTATGCGTTTTTTCCTGAATATATTCAGGAAAAAACGCATACGCCCTTTTTGGCCAAGGGCATCATTGTCAACGTTTTGCCACTTTTCATGTGCTTTAAAGGAGATTCGAATCTACCTCCTGAAATCTGTTTCCTGCAATTCTGCCTTGATTTCAAATCCTCTTCGTTGCCTTCCCTCAATATATTTGTGGACGAGAGTTATCATTTATAACTCTGCAGGTTTGTGAATTGCAGTGCCCTGAGCCTCCATTTTACAACTCGTGTTTTTGGGAGCTGGCCGCAAAAGCGCAGGATGGCTTCAGGCCCTGTTCTGGTTCCGGGGGGCGGGATGAGCCTGTGGTTAATTCTTCTTCCTGATGGGAAAATAGAGTGACCTGTGCCTTTCCCAACACCAAGAGCCAGTCTCTCATTGGTTCCCCGTCTTCCCGTTCATCGTCAGGAAAAATGGCAACCTGTACGGAACAGGAGGTTAAAGGTGCTGATGCTCCAAGTAGGGAGATTGCTAGTAAAGCGGCTGGAATGGCGAACCCGGGCACAAGGAGATGAGAAATGAGGTGCGTTTTAGAAACCTTTCCCCATCACACGGTGTACCATCTTCTGGGTTTCTCATGCATGTTTTCGATGTAGGAAGATGCCCTTGAACCTGGAGATTTGGGACCCATGCGATGGGTACCACGCAGTATTAATTTAAATGGTCTGCGTTTGCTCACCCAACCTCACCAAACCTCTCAGCCCCAAGAGTGTCTACCCTTAGGTCTCATCCAGCTGTGGGTCTAGATATGGTCAATCCAGGTTGCATCACAGCCCCTGAACGCATTGTGTAAGAATGTCTCTCTCTTTCACTGTCTTTCTTTCACGGGTTTTTCAAAGTAATTTATTTTCATAATGGGTTTAGCTGCTTTTCACTGCTGTGTTTATGCCGCTTTACACCCACTTGACACACTAACAGAGAGATATCAATACATAGGTTTTAAGATTATTACTAGTCAGATATATTCTTGTGCGGTCAATAGGGCGTGTTGAGTCCAGTTCTCTGAGCAAGGAGTAGGTCTTGTCTATTACATATTGGGTTTATGGAACGGTATCTGAGCTAATTTGAAACCCTTGTTTTATGTATCACCCCACCTCCCCTTTCCCGTTAAGCAGCCATAGTGTGTTTTCTGCATGTGTGACTCTGTTCTGTTTTGTAATTCAGTTCATGTGTAACGGTTTTTACATTCCCTCTATCAGTGATACCTTATGAGAAGTGTCCTTTTCTGTGTGACTTATTTCACTTAGAATCGTCGTACCTAAATCCACTCATCATGCTGCTACTAGCCTTAGGACATTGATTTCATGGCTGAGTGATATTCCATTGTACATAAGGACCACAACTTCTTTATCCATTTTTCTCTTTCCTGGGATATTTAAGGTGGAATGAAGTGGAGGTCCTTGTCAACAGAGCAGCCCTAAACTTTGGGGTGCTTGTGTCTTGCTGATTTTTCATTTTCCCAATTTATACCCCCATGAGTGGAAGTGCCCTATGCTCTCTAAGCTGTGTTTTTTAGATGTTTCAGGACTCACCGTACACTTCTCCAGAGTGGCTGTTGGCAATTTACATCCCGCCCATCAGTGTAGCAAGGCTCCCATTTCTCCATGGCCTGTCCTGCATTTCTGGTTTTGACACTTTTTTCAGCATGGCCCTTTTAACCGATGGGCAGCGAGAATTCTTTGTACCGCTGATTTGCCTTTCCAGGTTGCTTGGTTGGCTAAAAAGGGCGTATGCGTTTTTTCCTGAATATATTCAGGAAAAAACGCATACGCCCTTTTTGGCCAAGGGCATCATTGTCAACGTTTTGCCGCTTTTCATGTGCTTTAAAGGAGATTCGAATCTACCTCCTGAAATCTGTTTCCTGCAATTCTGCCTTGATTTCAAATCCTCTTCGTTGCCTTCCCTCAATATATTTGTGGACGAGAGTTATCATTTATAACTCTGCAGGTTTGTGAATTGCAGTGCCCTGAGCCTCCATTTTACAACTCGTGTTTTTGGGAGCTGGCCGCAAAAGCGCAGGATGGCTTCAGGCCCTGTTCTGGTTCCGGGGTCGGGATGAGCCTGTGGTTAATTCTTTTTCCTGATGGGAAAATAGAGTGACCTGTGCCTTTCCCAACACCAAGAGCCAGTCTCTCATTGGTTCCCCGTCTTCCCGTTCATCGTCAGGAAAAATGGCAACCTGTACGGAACAGGAGGTTAAAGGTGCTGATGCTCCAAGTAGGGAGATTGCTAGTAAAGCGGCTGGAATGGCGAACCCGGGCACAAGGAGATGAGAAATGAGGTGCGTTTTAGAAACCTTTCCCCATCGCACGGTGTACCATCTTCTGGGTTTCTCATGCATGTTTTCGATGTAGGAAGATGCCCTTGAACCTGGAGATTTGGGACCCATGCGATGGGTACCACGCAGTATTTCTTTAAAGGGTCTGCGTTTGCTCCCCCAACCTCACCAAACCTCTCAGCCCCAAGAGTGTCTACCCTTAGGTCTCATCCAGCTGTGGGTCTAGATATGGTCAATCCAGGTTGCATCACAGCCCCTGAACGCATTGTGTAAGAATGTCTCTCTCTTTCACTGTCTTTCTTTCATGGGTTTTTCAAAATAATTTATTTTCATAATGGGGTTTAGCTGCTTTTCACTGCTGTGTTTATGCCGCTTTACACCCACTTGACACACTAACAGAGAGATATCAATACATAGGTTTTAAGATTATTACTAGTCAGATATATTCTTGTGCGGTGAATAGGGCGTGTTGAGTCCAGTTCTCTGAGCAAGGAGTAGGTCTTGTCTATTACATATTGGGTTTATGGAACGGTATCTGAGCTAATTTGAAACCCTTGTTTTATGTATCACCCCACCTCCCCTTTCCCGTTAAGCAGCCATAGTGTGTTTTCTGCATGTGTGACTCTGTTCTGTTTTGTAATTCAGTTCATGTGTAACGGTTTTTACATTCCCTCTATCAGTGATACCTTATGAGAAGTGTCCTTTTCTGTGTGACTTATTTCACTTAGAATCGTCGTACCTAAATCCACTCATCATGCTGCTACTAGCCTTAGGACATTGATTTCATGGCTGAGTGATATTCCATTGTACATAAGGAACACAACTTCTTTACCCATTTTTCTCTTTCCTGGGATATTTAAGGTGGAATGAAGTGGAGGTCCTTGTCAACAGAGCAGCCCTAAACTTTGGGGTGCTTGTGTCTTGCTGATTTTTCATTTTCCCAATTTATACCCCCATGAGTGGAAGTGCCCTATGCTCTCTAAGCTGTGTTTTTTAGATGTTTCAGGACTCACCGTACACTTCTCCAGAGTGGCTGTTGGCAATTTACATCCCGCCCATCAGTGTAGCAAGGCTCCCATTTCTCCATGGCCTGTCCTGCATTTCTGGTTTTGACACTTTTTTCAGCATGGCCCTTTTGACCGATGGGATGCGAGACTTGTTTGTAGCGCTGATTTGCCTTTCCAGGTTGCTTGGTTGGCCAAAAAGGGCGTATGCGTTTTTTCCTGAATATATTCAGGAAAAAACGCATACGCCCTTTTTGGCCAAGGGCATCATTGTCAACGTTTTGCCGCTTTTCATGTGCTTTAAAGGCGATTCGAATCTACCTCCTGAAATCTGTTTCCTGCAATTCTGCCTTGATTTCAAATCCTCTTCGTTGCCTTCCCTCAATATATTTGTGGACGAGAGTTATCATTTATAACTCTGCAGGTTTGTGAATTGCAGTGCCCTGAGCCTCCATTTTACTACTCGTGTTTTTGGGAGCTGGCCGCAAAAGCGCAGGATGGCTTCAGGCCCTGTTCTGGTTCCGGGGGGCGGGATGAGCCTGTGGTTAATTCTTCTTCCTGATGGGAAAATAGAGTGAACTCTGCCTGTCCCAACACCAAGAGCCAGTCTCTCATTGGTTCCCCGTTTTCCAGTTCATCGTCAGGAAAAAAGGCAACCTGTACGGAACAGGAGGTTAAAGGTGCTGATGCTCCAAGTAGGGAGATTGCTAGTAAAGCGGCTGGAATGGCGAACCCGGGCACAAGGAGATGAGAAATGAGGTGCGTTTTAGAAACCTTTCCCCATCACACGGTGTACCATCTTCTGGGTTTCTCATGCATGTTTTCGATGTAGGAAGATGCCCTTGAACCTGGAGATTTGGGACCCATGCGATGGGTACCACGCAGTATTAATTTAAATGGTATGCGTTTGCTCACCCAACCTCACCAAACCTCTCAGCCCCAAGAGTGTCTACCCTTAGGTCTCATCCAGCTGTGGGTCTAGATATGGTCAATCCAGGTTGCATCACAGCCCCTGAACGCATTGTGTAAGAATGTCTCTCTCTTTCACTGTCTTTCTTTCACGGGTTTTTCAAAGTAATTTATTTTCATAATGGGGTTTAGCTGCTTTTCACTGCTGTGTTTATGCCGCTTTACACCCACTTGACACACTAACAGAGAGATATCAATACATAGGTTTTAAGATTATTACTAGTCAGATATATTCTTGTGCGGTGAATAGGGCGTGTTGAGTCCAGTTCTCTGAGCAAGGAGTAGGTCTTGTCTATTACATATTGGGTTTATGGAACGGTATCTGAGCTAATTTGAAACCCTTGTTTTATGTATCACCCCACCTCCCCTTTCCCGTTAAGCAGCCATAGTGTGTTTTCTGCATGTGTGACTCTGTTCTGTTTTGTAATTCAGTTCAAGTGTAACGGTTTTTACATTCCCTCTATCAGTGATACCTTATGAGAAGTGTCCTTTTGTGTGTGACTTATTTCACTTAGAATCGTCGTACCTAAATCCACTCATCATGCTGCTACTAGCCTTATGACATTGATTTCATGGCTGAGTGATATTCCATTGTACATAAGGACCACAACTTCTTTACCCATTTTTCTCTTTCCTGGGATATTTAAGGTGGAATGAAGTGGAGGTCCTTGTCAACAGAGCAGCCCTAAACTTTGGGGTGCTTGTGTCTTGCTGATTTTTCATTTTCCCAATTTATTCCCCCATGAGTGGAAGTGCCCTATGCTCTCTAAGCTGTGTTTTTTAGATGTTTCAGGACTCACCGTACACTTCTCCAGAGTGGCTGTTGGCAATTTACATCCCGCCCATCAGTGTAGCAAGGCTCCCATTTCTCCATGGCCTGTCCTGCATTTCTGGTTTTGACACTTTTTTCAGCATGGCCCTTTTGACCGATGGGATGCGAGACTTCTTTGTAGCGCTGATTTGCCTTTCCAGGTTGCTTGGTTGGCCAAAAAGGGCGTATGCGTTTTTTCCTGAATATATTCAGGAAAAAACGCATACGCCCTTTTTGGCCAAGGGCATCATTGTCAACGTTTTGCCGCTTTTCATGTGCTTTAAAGGCGATTCGAATCTACCTCCTGAAATCTGTTTCCTGCAATTCTGCCTTGATTTCAAATCCTCTTCGTTGCCTTCCCTCAATATATTTGTGGACGAGAGTTATCATTTATAACTCTGCAGGTTTGTGAGTTGCAGTGCCCTGAGCCTCCATTTTACAACTCGTGTTTTTGGGAGCTGGCCGCAAAAGCGCAGGATGGCTTCAGGCCCTGTTCTGGTTCCGGGGGGCGGCATGAGCCTGTGGTTAATTCTTCTTCCTGATGGGAAAATAGAGTGACCTGTGCCTTTCCCAACACCAAGAGCCAGTCTCTCATTGGTTCCCCGTCTTCCCGTTCATCGTCAGGAAAAATGGCAACCTGTACGGAACAGGAGGTTAAAGGTGCTGATGCTCCAAGTAGGGAGATTGCTAGTAAAGCGGCTGGAATGGCGAACCCGGGCACAAGGAGATGAGAAATGAGGTGCGTTTTAGAAACCTTTCCCCATCACACGGTGTACCATCTTCTGGGTTTCTCATGCATATTTTCGATATAGGAAGATGCCCTTGAACCTGGAGATTTGGGACCCATGTGATGGGTACCACGCAGTGTTACTTTAAATGGTCTGCGTTTGCTCACCCAACCTCACCAAACCTCTCAGCCCCAAGAGTATCTACCCTTAGGTCTCATCCAGCTGTGGGTCTAGATATGGTCAATCCAGGTTGCATCACAGCCCCTGAACGCATTGTGTAAGAATGTCTCTCTCTTTCACTGTCTTTCTTTCACGGGTTTTTCAAAGTAATTTATTTTCATAATGGGTTTAGCTGCTTTTCACTGCTGTGTTTATGCCGCTTTACACCCACTTGACACACTAACAGAGAGATATCAATACATAGGTTTTAAGATTATTACTAGTCAGATATATTCTTGTGCGGTCAATAGGGCGTGTTGAGTCCAGTTCTCTGAGCAAGGAGTAGGTCTTGTCTATTACATATTGGGTTTATGGAACGGTATCTGAGCTAATTTGAAACCCTTGTTTTATGTATCACCCCACCTCCCCTTTCCCGTTAAGCAGCCATAGTGTGTTTTCTGCATGTGTGACTCTGTTCTGTTTTGTAATTCAGTTCATGTGTAACGGTTTTTACATTCCCTCTATCAGTGATACCTTATGAGAAGTGTCCTTTTCTGTGTGACTTATTTCACTTAGAATCGTCGTACCTAAATCCACTCATCATGCTGCTACTAGCCTTAGGACATTGATTTCATGGCTGAGTGATATTCCATTGTACATAAGGAACACAACTTCTTTACCCATTTTTCTCTTTCCTGGGATATTTAAGGTGGAATGAAGTGGAGGTCCTTGTCAACAGAGCAGCCCTAAACTTTGGGGTGCTTGTGTCTTGCTGATTTTTCATTTTCCCAATTTATACCCCCATGAGTGGAAGTGCCCTATGCTCTCTAAGCTGTGTTTTTTAGATGTTTCAGGACTCACCGTACACTTCTCCAGAGTGGCTGTTGGCAATTTACATCCCGCCCATCAGTGTAGCAAGGCTCCCATTTCTCCATGGCCTGTCCTGCATTTCTGGTTTTGACACTTTTTTCAGCATGGCCCTTTTGACCGATGGGATGCGAGACTTCTTTGTAGCGCTGATTTGCCTTTCCAGGTTGCTTGGTTGGCCAAAAAGGGCGTATGCGTTTTTTCCTGAATATATTCAGGAAAAAACGCATACGCCCTTTTTGGCCAAGGGCATCATTGTCAACGTTTTGCCGCTTTTCATGTGCTTTAAAGGCGATTCGAATCTACCTCCTGAAATCTGTTTCCTGCAATTCTGCCTTGATTTCAAATCCTCTTCGTTGCCTTCCCTCAATATATTTGTGGACGAGAGTTATCATTTATAACTCTGCAGGTTTGTGAATTGCAGTGCCCTGAGCCTCCATTTTACTACTCGTGTTTTTGGGAGCTGGCCGCAAAAGCGCAGGATGGCTTCAGGCCCTGTTCTGGTTCCGGGGGGCGGCATGAGCCTGTGGTTAATTCTTCTTCCTGATGGGAAAATAGAGTGAACTCTGCCTGTCCCAACACCAAGAGCCAGTCTCTCATTGGTTCCCCGTTTTCCAGTTCATCGTCAGGAAAAAAGGCAACCTGTACGGAACAGGAGGTTAAAGGTGCTGATGCTCCAAGTAGGGAGATTGCTAGTAAAGCGGCTGGAATGGCGAACCCGGGCACAAGGAGATGAGAAATGAGGTGCGTTTTAGAAACCTTTCCCCATCACACGGTGTACCATCTTCTGGGTTTCTCATGCATGTTTTCGATGTAGGAAGATGCCCTTGAACCTGGAGATTTGGGACCCATGCGATGGGTACCACGCAGTATTAATTTAAATGGTATGCGTTTGCTCACCCAACCTCACCAAACCTCTCAGCCCCAAGAGTGTCTACCCTTAGGTCTCATCCAGCTGTGGGTCTAGATATGGTCAATCCAGGTTGCATCACAGCCCCTGAACGCATTGTGTAAGAATGTCTCTCTCTTTCACTGTCTTTCTTTCACGGGTTTTTCAAAGTAATTTATTTTCATAATGGGGTTTAGCTGCTTTTCACTGCTGTGTTTATGCCGCTTTACACCCACTTGACACACTAACAGAGAGATATCAATACATAGGTTTTAAGATTATTACTAGTCAGATATATTCTTGTGCGGTGAATAGGGCGTGTTGAGTCCAGTTCTCTGAGCAAGGAGTAGGTCTTGTCTATTACATATTGGGTTTATGGAACGGTATCTGAGCTAATTTGAAACCCTTGTTTTATGTATCACCCCACCTCCCCTTTCCCGTTAAGCAGCCATAGTGTGTTTTCTGCATGTGTGACTCTGTTCTGTTTTGTAATTCAGTTCAAGTGTAACGGTTTTTACATTCCCTCTATCAGTGATACCTTATGAGAAGTGTCCTTTTCTGTGTGACTTATTTCACTTAGAATCATCGTACCTAAATCCACTCATCATGCTGCTACTAGCCTTATGACATTGATTTCATGGCTGAGTGATATTCCATTGTACATAAGGACCACAACTTCTTTACCCATTTTTCTCTTTCCTGGGATATTTAAGGTGGAATGAAGTGGAGGTCCTTGTCAACAGAGCAGCCCTAAACTTTGGGGTGCTTGTGTCTTGCTGATTTTTCATTTTCCCAATTTATTCCCCCATGAGTGGAAGTGCCCTATGCTCTCTAAGCTGTGTTTTTTAGATGTTTCAGGACTCACCGTACACTTCTCCAGAGTGGCTGTTGGCAATTTACATCCCGCCCATCAGTGTAGCAAGGCTCCCATTTCTCCATGGCCTGTCCTGCATTTCTGGTTTTGACACTTTTTTCAGCATGGCCCTTTTGACCGATGGGATGCGAGACTTCTTTGTAGCGCTGATTTGCCTTTCCAGGTTGCTTGGTTGGCCAAAAAGGGCGTATGCGTTTTTTCCTGAATATATTCAGGAAAAAACGCATACGCCCTTTTTGGCCAAGGGCATCATTGTCAACGTTTTGCCGCTTTTCATGTGCTTTAAAGGCGATTCGAATCTACCTCCTGAAATCTGTTTCCTGCAATTCTGCCTTGATTTCAAATCCTCTTCGTTGCCTTCCCTCAATATATTTGTGGACGAGAGTTATCATTTATAACTCTGCAGGTTTGTGAGTTGCAGTGCCCTGAGCCTCCATTTTACAACTCGTGTTTTTGGGAGCTGGCCGCAAAAGCGCAGGATGGCTTCAGGCCCTGTTCTGGTTCCGGGGGGCGGCATGAGCCTGTGGTTAATTCTTCTTCCTGATGGGAAAATAGAGTGACCTGTGCCTTTCCCAACACCAAGAGCCAGTCTCTCATTGGTTCCCCGTCTTCCCGTTCATCGTCAGGAAAAATGGCAACCTGTACGGAACAGGAGGTTAAAGGTGCTGATGCTCCAAGTAGGGAGATTGCTAGTAAAGCGGCTGGAATGGCGAACCCGGGCACAAGGAGATGAGAAATGAGGTGCGTTTTAGAAACCTTTCCCCATCACACGGTGTACCATCTTCTGGGTTTCTCATGCATATTTTCGATATAGGAAGATGCCCTTGAACCTGGAGATTTGGGACCCATGTGATGGGTACCACGCAGTGTTACTTTAAATGGTCTGCGTTTGCTCACCCAACCTCACCAAACCTCTCAGCCCCAAGAGTATCTACCCTTAGGTCTCATCCAGCTGTGGGTCTAGATATGGTCAATCCAGGTTGCATCACAGCCCCTGAACGCATTGTGTAAGAATGTCTCTCTCTTTCACTGTCTTTCTTTCACGGGTTTTTCAAAGTAATTTATTTTCATAATGGGTTTAGCTGCTTTTCACTGCTGTGTTTATGCCGCTTTACACCCACTTGACACACTAACAGAGAGATATCAATACATAGGTTTTAAGATTATTACTAGTCAGATATATTCTTGTGCGGTCAATAGGGCGTGTTGAGTCCAGTTCTCTGAGCAAGGAGTAGGTCTTGTCTATTACATATTGGGTTTATGGAACGGTATCTGAGCTAATTTGAAACCCTTGTTTTATGTATCACCCCACCTCCCCTTTCCCGTTAAGCAGCCATAGTGTGTTTTCTGCATGTGTGACTCTGTTCTGTTTTGTAATTCAGTTCATGTGTAACGGTTTTTACATTCCCTCTATCAGTGATACCTTATGAGAAGTGTCCTTTTCTGTGTGACTTATTTCACTTAGAATCGTCGTACCTAAATCCACTCATCATGCTGCTACTAGCCTTAGGACATTGATTTCATGGCTGAGTGATATTCCATTGTACATAAGGAACACAACTTCTTTACCCATTTTTCTCTTTCCTGGGATATTTAAGGTGGAATGAAGTGGAGGTCCTTGTCAACAGAGCAGCCCTAAACTTTGGGGTGCTTGTGTCTTGCTGATTTTTCATTTTCCCAATTTATACCCCCATGAGTGGAAGTGCCCTATGCTCTCTAAGCTGTGTTTTTTAGATGTTTCAGGACTCACCGTACACTTCTCCAGAGTGGCTGTTGGCAATTTACATCCCGCCCATCAGTGTAGCAAGGCTCCCATTTCTCCATGGCCTGTCCTGCATTTCTGGTTTTGACACTTTTTTCAGCATGGCCCTTTTGACCGATGGGATGCGAGACTTCTTTGTAGCGCTGATTTGCCTTTCCAGGTTGCTTGGTTGGCCAAAAAGGGCGTATGCGTTTTTTCCTGAATATATTCAGGAAAAAACGCATACGCCCTTTTTGGCCAAGGGCATCATTGTCAACGTTTTGCCGCTTTTCATGTGCTTTAAAGGCGATTCGAATCTACCTCCTGAAATCTGTTTCCTGCAATTCTGCCTTGATTTCAAATCCTCTTCGTTGCCTTCCCTCAATATATTTGTGGACGAGAGTTATCATTTATAACTCTGCAGGTTTGTGAATTGCAGTGCCCTGAGCCTCCATTTTACTACTCGTGTTTTTGGGAGCTGGCCGCAAAAGCGCAGGATGGCTTCAGGCCCTGTTCTGGTTCCGGGGGGCGGCATGAGCCTGTGGTTAATTCTTCTTCCTGATGGGAAAATAGAGTGACCTGTGCCTTTCCCAACACCAAGAGCCAGTCTCTCATTGGTTCCCCGTTTTCCAGTTCATCGTCAGGAAAAAAGGCAACCTGTACGGAACAGGAGGTTAAAGGTGCTGATGCTCCAAGTAGGGAGATTGCTAGTAAAGCGGCTGGAATGGCGAACCCGGGCACAAGGAGATGAGAAATGAGGTGCGTTTTAGAAACCTTTCCCCATCACACGGTGTACCATCTTCTGGGTTTCTCATGCATGTTTTCGATGTAGGAAGATGCCCTTGAACCTGGAGATTTGGGACCCATGCGATGGGTACCACGCAGTATTAATTTAAATGGTCTGCGTTTGCTCACCCAACCTCACCAAACCTCTCAGCCCCAAGAGTGTCTACCCTTAGGTCTCATCCAGCTGTGGGTCTAGATATGGTCAATCCAGGTTGCATCACAGCCCCTGAACGCATTGTGTAAGAATGTCTCTCTCTTTCACTGTCTTTCTTTCACGGGTTTTTCAAAGTAATTTATTTTCATAATGGGGTTTAGCTGCTTTTCACTGCTGTGTTTATGCCGCTTTACACCCACTTGACACACTAACAGAGAGATATCAATACATAGGTTTTAAGATTATTACTAGTCAGATATATTCTTGTGCGGTGAATAGGGCGTGTTGAGTCCAGTTCTCTGAGCAAGGAGTAGGTCTTGTCTATTACATATTGGGTTTATGGAACGGTATCTGAGCTAATTTGAAACCCTTGTTTTATGTATCACCCCACCTCCCCTTTCCCGTTAAGCAGCCATAGTGTGTTTTCTGCATGTGTGACTCTGTTCTGTTTTGTAATTCAGTTCATGTGTAACGGTTTTTACATTCCCTCTATCAGTGATACCTTATGAGAAGTGTCCTTTTCTGTGTGACTTATTTCACTTAGAATCGTCGTACCTAAATCCACTCATCATGCTGCTACTAGCCTTAGGACATTGATTTCATGGCTGAGTGATATTCCATTGTACATAAGGACCACAACTTCTTTACCCATTTTTCTCTTTCCTGGGATATTTAAGGTGGAATGAAGTGGAGGTCCTTGTCAACAGAGCAGCCCTAAACTTTGGGGTGCTTGTGTCTTGCTGATTTTTCATTTTCCCAATTTATACCCCCATGAGTGGAAGTGCCCTATGCTCTCTAAGCTGTGTTTTTTAGATGTTTCAGGACTCACCGTACACTTCTCCAGAGTGGCTGTTGGCAATTTACATCCCGCCCATCAGTGTAGCAAGGCTCCCATTTCTCCATGGCCTGTCCTGCATTTCTGGTTTTGACACTTTTTTCAGCATGGCCCTTTTGACCGATGGGATGCGAGACTTGTTTGTAGCGCTGATTTGCCTTTCCAGGTTGCTTGGTTGGCCAAAAAGGGCGTATGCGTTTTTTCCTGAATATATTCAGGAAAAAACGCATACGCCCTTTTTGGCCAAGGGCATCATTGTCAACGTTTTGCCGCTTTTCATGTGCTTTAAAGGCGATTCGAATCTACCTCCTGAAATCTGTTTCCTGCAATTCTGCCTTGATTTCAAATCCTCTTCGTTGCCTTCCCTCAATATATTTGTGGACGAGAGTTATCATTTATAACTCTGCAGGTTTGTGAATTGCAGTGCCCTGAGCCTCCATTTTACAACTCGTGTTTTTGGGAGCTGGCCGCAAAAGCGCAGGATGGCTTCAGGCCCTGTTCTGGTTCCGGGGGGCGGCATGAGCCTGTGGTTAATTCTTCTTCCTGATGGGAAAATAGAGTGACCTGTGCCTTTCCCAACACCAAGAGCCAGTCTCTCATTGGTTCCCCGTCTTCCCGTTCATCGTCAGGAAAAATGGCAACCTGTACGGAACAGGAGGTTAAAGGTGCTGATGCTCCAAGTAGGGAGATTGCTAGTAAAGCGGCTGGAATGGCGAACCCGGGCACAAGGAGATGAGAAATGAGGTGCGTTTTAGAAACCTTTCCCCATCACACGGTGTACCATCTTCTGGGTTTCTCATGCATATTTTCGATATAGGAAGATGCCCTTGAACCTGGAGATTTGGGACCCATGTGATGGGTACCACGCAGTATTACTTTAAAGGGTCTGCGTTTGCTCACCCAACCTCACCAAACCTCTCAGCCCCAAGAGTATCTACCCTTAGGTCTCATCCAGCTGTGGGTCTAGATATGGTCAATCCAGGTTGCATCACAGCCCCTGAACGCATTGTGTAAGAATGTCTCTCTCTTTCACTGTCTTTCTTTCACGGGTTTTTCAAAGTAATTTATTTTCATAATGGGTTTAGCTGCTTTTCACTGCTGTGTTTATGCCGCTTTACACCCACTTGACACACTAACAGAGAGATATCAATACATAGGTTTTAAGATTATTACTAGTCAGATATATTCTTGTGCGGTCAATAGGGCGTGTTGAGTCCAGTTCTCTGAGCAAGGAGTAGGTCTTGTCTATTACATATTGGGTTTATGGAACGGTATCTGAGCTAATTTGAAACCCTTGTTTTATGTATCACCCCACCTCCCCTTTCCCGTTAAGCAGCCATAGTGTGTTTTCTGCATGTGTGACTCTGTTCTGTTTTGTTCTGTTTTGTAATTCAGTTCATGTGTAACGGTTTTTACATTCCCTCTATCAGTGATACCTTATGAGAAGTGTCCTTTTCTGTGTGACTTATTTCACTTAGAATCGTCGTACCTAAATCCACTCATCATGCTGCTACTAGCCTTAGGACATTGATTTCATGGCTGAGTGATATTCCATTGTACATAAGGAACACAACTTCTTTACCCATTTTTCTCTTTCCTGGGATATTTAAGGTGGAATGAAGTGGAGGTCCTTGTCAACAGAGCAGCCCTAAACTTTGGGGTGCTTGTGTCTTGCTGATTTTTCATTTTCCCAATTTATACCCCCATGAGTGGAAGTGCCCTATGCTCTCTAAGCTGTGTTTTTTAGATGTTTCAGGACTCACCATACACTTCTCCAGAGTGGCTGTTGGCAATTTACATCCCGCCCATCAGTGTAGCAAGGCTCCCATTTCTCCATGGCCTGTCCTGCATTTCTGGTTTTGACACTTTTTTCAGCATGGCCCTTTTAACCGATGGGCAGCGAGACTTCTTTGTACCGCTGATTTGCCTTTCCAGGTTGCTTGGTTGGCCAAAAAGGGCGTATGCGTTTTTTCCTGAATATATTCAGGAAAAAACGCATACGCCCTTTTTGGCCAAGGGCATCATTGTCAACGTTTTGCCGCTTTTCATGTGCTTTAAAGGAGATTCGAATCTACCTCCTGAAATCTGTTTCCTGCAATTCTGCCTTGATTTCAAATCCTCTTCGTTGCCTTCCCTCAATATATTTGTGGACGAGAGTTATCATTTATAACTCTGCAGGTTTGTGAATTGCAGTGCCCTGAGCCTCCATTTTACAACTCGTGTTTTTGGGAGCTGGCCGCAAAAGCGCAGGATGGCTTCAGGCCCTGTTCTGGTTCCGGGGTCGGGATGAGCCTGTGGTTAATTCTTCTTCCTGATGGGAAAATAGAGTGACCTGTGCCTTTCCCAACACCAAGAGCCAGTCTCTCATTGGTTCCCCGTCTTCCCGTTCATCCTCAGGAAAATTTGCAACCTGTACGGAACAGGAGGTTAAAGGTGCTGATGCTCCAAGTAGGGAGATTGCTAGTAAAGCGGCTGGAATGGCGAACCCGGGCACAAGGAGATGAGAAATGAGGTGCGTTTTAGAAACCTTTCCCCATCACACGGTGTACCATCTTCTGGGTTTCTCATGCATGTTTTCGATGTAGGAAGATGCCCTTGAACCTGGAGATTTGGGACCCATGCGATGGGTACCACGCAGTATTACTTTAAAGGGTCTGCGTTTGCTCCCCCAACCTCACCAAACCTCTCAGCCCCAAGAGTGTCTACCCTTAGGTCTCATCCAGCTGTGGGTCTAGATATGGTCAATCCAGGTTGCATCACAGCCCCTGAACGCATTGTGTAAGAATGTCTCTCTCTTTCACTGTCTTTCTTTCATGGGTTTTTCAAAATAATTTATTTTCATAATGGGGTTTAGCTGCTTTTCACTGCTGTGTTTATGCCGCTTTACACCCACTTGACACACTAACAGAGAGATATCAATACATAGGTTTTAAGATTATTACTAGTCAGATATATTCTTGTGCGGTGAATAGGGCGTGTTGAGTCCAGTTCTCTGAGCAAGGAGTAGGTCTTGTCTATTACATATTGGGTTTATGGAACGGTATCTGAGCTAATTTGAAACCCTTGTTTTATGTATCACCCCACCTCCCCTTTCCCGTTAAGCAACCATAGTGTGTTTTCTGCATGTGTGACTCTGTTCTGTTTTGTAATTCAGTTCATGTGTAACGGTTTTTACATTCCCTCTATCAGTGATACCTTATGAGAAGTGTCCTTTTCTGTGTGACTTATTTCACTTAGAATCGTCGTACCTAAATCCACTCATCATGCTGCTACTAGCCTTAGGACATTGATTTCATGGCTGAGTGATATTCCATTGTACATAAGGAACACAACTTCTTTACCCATTTTTCTCTTTCCTGGGATATTTAAGGTGGAATGAAGTGGAGGTCCTTGTCAACAGAGCAGCCCTAAACTTTGGGGTGCTTGTGTCTTGCTGATTTTTCATTTTCCCAATTTATACCCCCATGAGTGGAAGTGCCCTATGCTCTCTAAGCTGTGTTTTTTAGATGTTTCAGGACTCACCGTACACTTCTCCAGAGTGGCTGTTGGCAATTTACATCCCGCCCATCAGTGTAGCAAGGCTCCCATTTCTCCATGGCCTGTCCTGCATTTCTGGTTTTGACACTTTTTTCAGCATGGCCCTTTTGACCGATGGGATGCGAGACTTCTTTGTAGCGCTGATTTGCCTTTCCAGGTTGCTTGGTTGGCCAAAAAGGGCGTATGCGTTTTTTCCTGAATATATTCAGGAAAAAACGCATACGCCCTTTTTGGCCAAGGGCATCATTGTCAACGTTTTGCCGCTTTTCATGTGCTTTAAAGGCGATTCGAATCTACCTCCTGAAATCTGTTTCCTGCAATTCTGCCTTGATTTCAAATCCTCTTCGTTGCCTTCCCTCAATATATTTGTGGACGAGAGTTATCATTTATAACTCTGCAGGTTTGTGAATTGCAGTGCCCTGAGCCTCCATTTTACAACTCGTGTTTTTGGGAGCTGGCCGCAAAAGCGCAGGATGGCTTCAGGCCCTGTTCTGGTTCCGGGGGGCGGGATGAGCCTGTGGTTAATTCTTCTTCCTGATGGGAAAATAGAGTGCCCTGTGCCTTTCCCAACACCAAGAGCCAGTCTCTCATTGGTTCCCCGTCTTCCCGTTCATCGTCAGGAAAAATGGCAACCTGTACGGAACAGGAGGTTAAAGGTGCTGATGCTCCAAGTAGGGAGATTGCTAGTAAAGCGGCTGGAATGGCGAACCCGGGCACAAGGAGATGAGAAATGAGGTGCGTTTTAGAAACCTTTCCCCATCACACGGTGTACCATCTTCTGGGTTTCTCATGCATATTTTCGATATAGGAAGATGCCCTTGAACCTGGAGATTTGGGACCCATGTGATGGGTACCACGCAGTGTTACTTTAAATGGTCTGCGTTTGCTCACCCAACCTCACCAAACCTCTCAGCCCCAAGAGTATCTACCCTTAGGTCTCATCCAGCTGTGGGTCTAGATATGGTCAATCCAGGTTGCATCACAGCCCCTGAACGCATTGTGTAAGAATGTCTCTCTCTTTCACTGTCTTTCTTTCACGGGTTTTTCAAAGTAATTTATTTTCATAATGGGTTTAGCTGCTTTTCACTGCTGTGTTTATGCCGTTTTACACCCACTTGACACACTAACAGAGAGATATCAATACATAGGTTTTAAGATTATTACTAGTCAGATATATTCTTGTGCGGTCAATAGGGTGTGTTGAGTCCAGTTCTCTGAGCAAGGAGTAGGTCTTGTCTATTACATATTGGGTTTATGGAACGGTATCTGAGCTAATTTGAAACCCTTGTTTTATGTATCACCCCACCTCCCCTTTCCCGTTAAGCAGCCATAGTGTGTTTTCTGCATGTGTGACTCTGTTCTGTTTTGTAATTCAGTTCATGTGTAACGGTTTTTACATTCCCTCTATCAGTGATACCTTATGAGAAGTGTCCTTTTCTGTGTGACTTATTTCACTTAGAATCGTCGTACCTAAATCCACTCATCATGCTGCTACTAGCCTTAGGACATTGATTTCATGGCTGAGTGATATTCCATTGTACATAAGGAACACAACTTCTTTACCCATTTTTCTCTTTCCTGGGATATTTAAGGTGGAATGAAGTGGAGGTCCTTGTCAACAGAGCAGCCCTAAACTTTGGGGTGCTTGTGTCTTGCTGATTTTTCATTTTCCCAATTTATACCCCCATGAGTGGAAGTGCCCTATGCTCTCTAAGCTGTGTTTTTTAGATGTTTCAGGACTCACCGTACACTTCTCCACAGTGGCTGTTGGCAATTTACATCCCGCCCATCAGTGTAGCAAGGCTCCCATTTCTCCATGGCCTGTCCTGCCTTTCTGGTTTTGACACTTTTTTCAGCATGGCCCTTTTGACCGATGGGAAGCGAGACTTCTTTGTAGCGCTGATTTGCCTTTTCTGGTTGCTTGGTTGGCCAAAAAGGGCGTATGCGTTTTTTCCTGAATATATTCAGGAAAAAACGCATACGCCCTTTTTGGCCAAGGGCATCATTGTCAACGTTTTGCCGCTTTTCATGTGCTTTAAAGGCGATTCGAATCTACCTCCTGAAATCTGTTTCCTGCAATTCTGCCTTGATTTCAAATCCTCTTCGTTTCCTTCCCTCAATATATTTGTGGACGAGAGTTATCATTTATAACTCTGCAGGTTTGTGAATTGCAGTGCCCTGAGCCTCCATTTTACAACTCGTGTTTTTGGGAGCTGGCCGCAAAAGCGCAGGATGGCTTCAGGCCCTGTTCTGGTTCCGGGGGGCGGGATGAGCCTGTGGTTAATTCTTCTTCCTGATGGGAAAATAGAGTGACCTGTGCCTTTCCCAACACCAAGAGCCAGTCTCTCATTGGTTCCCCATCTTCCCGTTCATCCTCAGGAAAATTTGCAACCTGTACGGAACAGGAGGTTAAAGGTGCTGATGCTCCAAGTAGGGAGATTGCTAGTAAAGCGGCTGGAATGGCGAACCCGGGCACAATGAGGTGAGAAATGAGGTGCGTTTTAGAAACCTTTCCCCATCACACGGTGTACCATCTTCTGGGTTTCTCATGCATGTTTTCGATGTAGGAAGATGCCCTTGAACCTGGAGATTTGGGACCCATGCGATGGGTACCACGCAGTATTACTTTAAAGGGTCTGTGTTTGCTCACCCAACCTCACCAAACCTCTCAGCCCCAAGAGTGTCCACCCTTATGTCTCATCCAGCTGTGGGTCTAGATATGGTCAATCCAGGTTGCATCACAGGCCCTGAACGCATTGTGTAAGAATTTCTCTCTCTTTCACTGCCTTTGTTTCATGGGTTTTTCAAAGTAATTTATTTTCATAATGGGATTTAGCTGCTTTTCACTGCTGTGCTTATGCTGCTTTACACCCACTTGACACACTAACAGAGAGATATCAATACATAGGTTTTACGATTATTTCTAGTCAGATATATTCTTGTGCGGTGAATAGGGCGTGTTGAGTCCAGTTCTCTGAGCAAGGAGTAGGTCTTGTCTATTACATATTGGGTTTATGGAACGGTATCTGAGCTAAATTGAAAACCTTCTTTTATGTATCACCCCACCTCACCTTTCCCGTTAAGCAGCCATAGTGTGTTTTCTGCATGTGTGACTCTGTTCTGTTTTGTAATTCAGTTCAAGTGTAACGGTTTTTACATTCCCTCTATCAGTGATACCTTATGAGAAGTGTCCTTTTCTGTGTGACTTATTTCACTTAGAATCGTCGTACCTAAATCCACTCATCATGCTGCTACTAGCCTTATGACATTGATTTCATGGCTGAGTGATATTCTATTGTACATAAGGACCACAACTTCTTTACCCATTTTTCTCTTTCCTGGGATATTTAAGGTGGAATGAAGTGGAGGTCCTGGTCAACAGAGCAGCCCTAAACTTTGGGGTGCTTGTGTCTTGCTGATTTTTAATTTTCCCAATTTATACCCCCATGAGTGGAAGTGCCCTATGCTCTCTAAGCTGTGTTTTTCAGATGTTTCAGGACTCACCGTACACTTCTCCAGAGTGGCTGTTGGCAATTTACATCCCGCCCATCAGTGTAGCAAGGCTCCCATTTCTCCATGGCCTGTCCTGCATTTCTGGTTTTGACACTTTTTTCAGCATGGCCCTTTTGACCGATGGGAAGCGAGACTTCTTTGTAGCGCTGATTTGCCTTTCCAGGTTGCTTGGTTGGCCAAAAAGGGCGTATGCGTTTTTTCCTGAATATATTCAGGAAAAAACGCATACGCCCTTTTTGGCCAAGGGCATCATTGTCAACGTTTTGCCGCTTTTCATGTGCTTTAAATGCGATTCGAATCTACCTCCTGAAATCTGTTTCCTGCAATTCTGCCTTGATTTCATATCCTCTTCTTTGCCTTCCCTCAATATATTTGTGGACGAGACTTATCATTTATAACTCTGCAGGTTTGTGAATTGCAGTGCCCTGAACCTCCATTTTACAACTCGTTTTTAAGGGAGCTGGCCGCAAAATCGCAGAATGGCTTCAGGCCCTGTTCTGGTTCCGGGGGGCAGGCTGAGCCTGTGGTTAATTCTTCTTTCTGATGGGAATATAGAGTGACCTGTGCCTGTCCCAACACCAAGAGCTAGTCTCTCGTTGGTTCCACGTCTTCCCGTTTATCCTCAGGACAGATTGCAACCTGTATGGAACAGGAGGTTAAAGGTGCTGATGCTCCAAGTAGGGAGCTTTCTAGTAAAGCGGCTGGAATGGCGAACCCGGGCACAAGGAGATGAGAAATGAGGTGCGTTTTAGAAACCTTTCCCCATCACACGGTGTACCATCTTCTGGGTTTCTCATGCATGTTTTCGATGTAGGAAGATGCCCTTGAACCTGGAGATTTGGGACCCATGCGATGGGTACCACGCAGTATTACTTTAAAGGGTCTGTGTTTGCTCACCCAACCTCACCAAACCTCTCAGCCCCAAGAGTGTCCACCCTTATGTCTCATCCAGCTGTGGGTCTAGATATGGTCAATCCAGGTTGCATCACAGGCCCTGAACGCATTGTGTAAGAATTTCTCTCACTTTCACTGTCTTTCTTTCATGGGTGTTTCAAAGTAATTTATTTTTATAATGGGGTTTAGCTGCTTTTCACTGCTGTGTTTATGCCGCTTTACACCCACTTGACACACTAACAGAGAGATATCAATACATAGGTTTTAAGATTATTACTAGTCAGATATATTCTTGTGCGGTGAATAGGGCGTGTTGTGTCCACTTCTCTGAGCAAGGAGTAGGTCTTGTCTATTACATATTTGGTTTATGGAACGGTATCTGAGCTAATTTGATACCTTTGTTTTATGTATCACCCCACCTCACCTTTTCCGTTAAGCAGCCATAGTGTGTTTTCTGCATGTGTGACTCTGTTCTGTTTTGTAATTCAGTTCAAGTGTAACGGTTTTTAAATTCCCTCTATCAGTGATACCTTATGAGAAGTGTCCTTTTCTGTGTGACTTATTTCACTTAGAATCGTCGTAACTAAATCCACTCATCATGCTGCTACTAACCTTACAACATTGATTTCATGGCTGAGTGATATTCCATTGTACATAAGGACCACAACTTCTTTATCCATTTTTCTCTTTCCTGGGATATTTAAAGTGGAATGAAGTGGAGGTCATTGTCAACAGAGCAGCCCTAAACTTTGGGGTGCTTGTGTCTTGCTGATTTTTCATTTTCCCAATTTATACCCCCATGAGTGGAAGTGCCCTATGCTCTCTAAGCTGTGTTTTTCAGATGTTTCAGGACTCACCGGACACTTCTCCAGAGTGGCTATTGGCAATTTACATCCTGCCCATCAGTGTAGCAAGGCTCCCATTTCTCCATGGCCTGTCCTGCATTTCTGGTTTTGACACTTTTTTCAGCATGGCCCTTTTGACCGATGGGAAGCGAGACTTCTTTGTAGCGTTGATTTGCCTTTCCTGGTTGCTTGGTTGGCCAAAAAGGGCGTATGCGTTTTTTCCTGAATATATTCAGGAAAAAACGCATACGCCCTTTTTGGCCAAGGGCATCATTGTCAACGTTTTGCCGCTTTTCATGTGCTTTAAAGGCGATTCGAATATACCTCCTGAAATCTATTTCCTGCAATTCTGCCTTGATTTCAAATCCTCTTCTTGGCCTTCCCTCAATATATTTGTGGACGAGAGTTATCATTTATAACTCTGCAGGTTTGTGAATTGCAGTGCCTTGAACCTCCATTTTACAACTCGCTTTTTTGGTAGCTGGCCGTAAAAGCGCAGGATGGCTTCAGGCCCTGTTCTGGTTCCGGGGGGCAGGCTGAGCCTGTGGTTAATTCTTCTTCCTGATGGGAAAATAGAGTGACCTGTGCCTGTCCCAACACCAAGAGCTAGTCTCTCGTTGGTTCCACGTCTTCCCGTTCATCCTCAGGACAAATTGCAACCTGTACGGAACAGGAGGTTAAAGGTGCTGATGCTCCAAGTAGGGAGATTGCTAGTAAAGCGGCTGGAATGGCGAATCCGGGCACAAGGAGATGAGAAATGAGGTGCGTTTTAGAAACCTTTCCCCATCACACGGTGTACCATCTTCTGGGTTTCTCATGCATGTTTTCGATGTAGGAAGATGCCCTTGAACCTGGAGATTTGGGACCCATGCGATGGGTACCACGCAGTATTACTTTAAAGGGTCTGTGTTTGCTCACCCAACCTCACCAAACCTCTCAGCCCCAAGAGTGTCCACCCTTATGTCTCATCCAGCTGTGGGTCTAGATATGGTCAATCCAGGTTGCATCACAGGCCCTGAACGCATTGTGTAAGAATTTCTCTCTCTTTCACTGTCTTTGTTTCATGGGTTTTTCAAAGTAATTTATTTTCATAATGGGATTTAGCTGCTTTTCACTGCTGTGCTTATGCCGCTTTACACCCACTTGACACACTAACAGAGAGATATCAATACATAGGTTTTACGATTATTACTAGTCAGATATATTCTTGTGCGGTGAATAGGGCGTGTTGAGTCCAGTTCTCTGAGCAAGGAGTAGGTCTTGTCTATTACATATTGGGTTTATGGAACGGTATCTGAGCTAAATTGAAAACCTTCTTTTATGTATCACCCCACCTCACCTTTCCCGATAAGCAGCCATAGTGTGTTTTCTGCATGTGTGACTCTGTTCTGTTTTGTAATTCAGTTCAAGTGTAACGGTTTTTACATTCCCTCTATCAGTGATACCTTATGAGAAGTGTCCTTTTCTGTGTGACTTATTTCACTTAGAATCGTCGTACCTAAATCCACTCATCATGCTGCTACTAGCCTTATGACATTGATTTCATGGCTGAGTGATATTCTATTGTACATAAGGACCACAACTTCTTTACCCATTTTTCTCTTTCCTGGGATATTTAAGGTGGAATGAAGTGGAGGTCCTGGTCAACAGAGCAGCCCTAAACTTTGGGGTGCTTGTGTCTTGCTGATTTTTCATTTTCCCAATTTATACCCCCATGAGTGGAAGTGCCCTATGCTCTCTAAGCTGTGTTTTTCAGATGTTTCAGGACTCACCGTACACGTCTCCACAGTGGCTGTTGGCAATTTACATCCCGCCCATCAGTGTAGCAAGGCTCCCATTTCTCCATGGCCTGTCCTGCATTTCTGGTTTTGACACTTTTTTCAGCATGGCCCTTTTGACCGATGGGAAGCGAGACTTCTTTGTAGCGCTGATTTGCCTTTCCAGGTTGCTTGGTTGGCCAAAAAGGGCGTATGGGTTTTTTCCTGAATATATTCAGGAAAAAACGCATACGCCCTTTTTGGCCAAGGGCATCATTGTCAACGTTTTGCCGCTTTTCATGTGCTTTAAATGCGATTCGAATCTACCTCCTGAAATCTGTTTCCTGCAATTCTGCCTTGATTTCATATCCTCTTCTTTGCCTTCCCTCAATATATTTGTGGACGAGACTTATCATTTATAACTCTGCAGGTTTGTGAATTGCAGTGCCCTGAACCTCCATTTTACAACTCGTTTTTAAGGGAGCTGGCCGCAAAATCGCAGAATGGCTTCAGGCCCTGTTCTGGTTCCGGGGGGCAGGCTGAGCCTGTGGTTAATTCTTCTTTCTGATGGGAATATAGAGTGACCTGTGCCTGTCCCAACACCAAGAGCTAGTCTCTCGTTGGTTCCACGTCTTCCCGTTTATCCTCAGGACAGATTGCAACCTGTATGGAACAGGAGGTTAAAGGTGCTGATGCTCCAAGTAGGGAGCTTTCTAGTAAAGCGGCTGGAATGGCGAACCCGGGCACAAGGAGATGAGAAATGAGGTGCGTTTTAGAAACCTTTCCCCATCACACGGTGTACCATCTTCTGGGTTTCTCATGCATGTTTTCGATGTAGGAAGATGCCCTTGAACCTGGAGATTTGGGACCCATGCGATGGGTACCACGCAGTATTACTTTAAAGGGTCTGTGTTTGCTCACCCAACCTCACCAAACCTCTCAGCCCCAAGAGTGTCCACCCTTATGTCTCATCCAGCTGTGGGTCTAGATATGGTCAATCCAGGTTGCATCACAGGCCGTGAACGCATTGTGTAAGAATTTCTCTCACTTTCACTGTCTTTCTTTCATAGGTGTTTCAAAGTAATTTATTTTTATAATGGGGTTTAGCTGCTTTTCACTGCTGTGTTTATGCCGCTTTACACCCACTTGACACACTAACAGAGAGATATCAATACATAGGTTTTACGATTATTATTAGTCAGATATATTCTTGTGTGGTGAATAGGGCGTGTTGAGTCCAGTTCTCTGAGGAAGGAGTAGGTCTTGTCTATTACATATTGGGTTTATGGAACGGTATCTGAGCTAATTTGATACCCTTGTTTTATGTATCACCCCACCTCACCTTTCCCGTTAAGCAGCCATAGTGTGTTTTCTGCATGTGTGACTCTGTTCTGTTTTGTAATTCAGTTCAAGTGTAACGGTTTTTACATTCCCTCTATCAGTGATACCTTATGAGAAGTGTCCTTTTCTGTGTGACTTATTTCACTTAGAATCGTCGTACCTAAATCCACTCATCATGCTGCTACTAACCTTACGACATTGATTTCATGGCTGAGTGATATTCCATTGTACATAAGGACCACAACTTCTTTATCCATTTTTCTCTTTCCTGGGATATTTAAGGTGGAATGAAGTGGAGGTCCTGGTCAACAGAGCAGCCCTAAACTTTGGGGTGCTTGTGTCTTGCTGATTTTTCATTTTCCCAATTTATACCCCCATGAGTGGAAGTGCCCTATGCTCTCTAAGCTGTGTTTTTCAGATGTTTCAGGACTCACCGGACACTTCTCCAGAGTGGCTCTTGGCAATTTACATCCCGCCCATCAGTGTAGCAAGGCTCCCATTTCTCCATGGCCTGTCCTGCATTTCTGGTGTTGACACTTTTTTCAGCATGGCCCTTTTGACCGATGGGAAGCGAGACTTCTTTGTAGCGCTGATTTGCCTTTCCAGGTTGCTTGGTTGGCCAAAAAGGGCGTATGCGTTTTTTCCTGAATATATTCAGGAAAAAACGCATACGCCCTTTTTGGCCAAGGGCATCATTGTCAACGTTTTGCCGCTTTTCATGTGCTTTAAAGGCGATTCGAATCTACCTCCTGAAATCTGTTTCCTGCAATTCTGCCATGATTTCAAATCCTTTTCTTTGCCTTCCCTCAATATATTTGTGGACGAGAGTTATCATTTATAACTCTGCAGGTTTGTGAATTGCAGTGCCCTGAACCTCCATTTTACAACTCGCTTTTTTGGTAGCTGGCCGCAAAAGGGCAGGACGGCTTCAGGCCCTGTTCTGGTTCCGGGGGGCAGGCTGAGCCTGTGGTTAATTCTTCTTTCTGATGGGAATATAGAGTGACCTGTGCCTGTCCCAACACCAAGAGCTAGTCTCTCGTTGGTTCCACGTCTTCCCGTTTATCCTCAGGACAGATTGCAACCTGTATGGAACAGGAGGTTAAAGGTGCTGATGCTCCAAGTAGGGAGCTTGCTAGTAAAGTGGCTGGAATTGCGAACCCAGGCACAAGGAGATGAGAAATGAGGTGCGTTTTAGAAACCTTTCCCCATCACACGGTGTACCATCTTCTGGGTTTCTCATGCATGTTTTTGATGTAGGAAGATGCCCTTGAACCTGGAGATTTGGGACCCATGCGATGGGTACCACGCAGTATTACTTTAAAGGGTCTGTGTTTGCTCACCCAACCTCACCAAACGTCTCAGCCCCAAGAGTGTCCACCCTTATGTCTCATCCAGCTGTGCGTCTAGATATGGTCAATCCAGGTTGCATCACATCCCCTGAACGCATTGTCTAAGAATTTCTCTCTCTTTCACTGTCTTTGTTTCATGGGTGTTTCAAAGTAATTTATTTTTATAATGGGGTTCAGCTGCTTTTCACTGCTGTGTTTATGCCGCTTTACACCCACTTGACACACTAACAGAGAGATATCAATACATAGGTTTTACGATTATTATTAGTCAGATATATTCTTGTGCGGTGAATAGGGCGTGTTGTGTCCACTTCTCTGAGCAAGGAGTAGGTCTTGTCTATTACATATTGGGTTTATGGAACGGTATCTGAGCTAATTTGATACCCTTGTTTTATGTATCACCCCACCTCACCTTTTCCGTTAAGCAGCCATAGTGTGTTTTCTGCATGTGTGACTCTGTTCTGTTTTGTAATTCAGTTCAAGTGTAACGGTTTTTAAATTCCCTCTATCAGTGATACCTTATGAGAAGTGTCCTTTTCTGTGTGACTTATTTCACTTAGAATCGTCGTAACTAAATCCACTCATCATGCTGCTACTAACCTTACAACATTGATTTCATGGCTGAGTGATATTCCATTGTACATAAGGACCACAACTTCTTTATCCATTTTTCTCTTTCCTGGGATATTTAAAGTGGAATGAAGTGGAGGTCATTGTCAACAGAGCAGCCCTAAACTTTGGGGTGCTTGTGTCTTGCTGATTTTTCATTTTCCCAATTTATACCCCCATGAGTGGAAGTGCCCTATGCTCTCTAAGCTGTGTTTTTCAGATGTTTCAGGACTCACCGGACACTTCTCCAGAGTGGCTCTTGGCAATTTACATCCTGCCCATCAGTGTAGCAAGGCTCCCATTTCTCCATGGCCTGTCCTGCATTTCTGGTTTTGACACTTTTTTCAGCATGGCCCTTTTGACCGATGGGAAGCGAGACTTCTTTGTAGCGCTGATTTGCCTTTCCTGGTTGCTTGGTTGGCCAAAAAGGGCGTATGCGTTTTTTCCTGAATATATTCAGGAAAAAACGCATACGCCCTTTTTGGCCAAGGGCATCATTGTCAACGTTTTGCCGCTTTTCATGTGCTTTAACGGCGATTCGAATATACCTCCTGAAATCTGTTTCCTGCAATTCTGCCTTGATTTCAAATCCTCTTCTTTGCCTTCCCTCAATATATTTGTGGACGAGAGTTATCATTTATAACTCTGCAGGTTTGTGAATTGCAGTGCCCTGAACCTCCATTTTACAACTCGCTTTTTTGGTAGCTGGCCGTAAAAGCGCAGGATGGCTTCAGGCCCTGTTCTGGTTCCGGGGGGCAGGCTGAGCCTGTGGTTAATTCTTCTTCCTGATGGGAAAATAGAGTGACCTGTGCATGTCCCAACACCAAGAGCTAGTCTCTCGTTGGTTCCACGTCTTCCCGTTCATCCTCAGGACAAATTGCAACCTGTACGGAACAGGAGGTTAAAGGTGCTGATGCTCCAAGTAGGGAGATTGCTAGTAAAGCGGCTGGAATGGTGAACCCGGGCACAATGAGATGAGAAATGAGGTGCGTTTTAGAAACCTTTCCCCATCACACGGTGTACCATCTTCTGGGTTTCTCATGCATGTTTTCGATGTAGGAAGATGCCCTTGAACCTGGAGATTTGGGACCCATGCGATGGGTACCACGCAGTATTACTTTAAAGGGTCTGTGTTTGCTCACCCAACCTCACCAAACCTCTCAGCCCCAAGAGTGTCCACCCTTATGTCTCATCCAGCTGTGGGTCTAGATATGGTCAATCCAGGTTGCATCACAGGCCCTGAACGCATTGTGTAAGAATTTCTCTCTCTTTCACTGTCTTTGTTTCATGGGTTTTTCAAAGTAATTTATTTTCATAATGGGATTTAGCTGCTTTTCACTGCTGTGCTTATGCCGCTTTACACCCACTTGACACACTAACAGAGAGATATCAATACATAGGTTTTACGATTATTACTAGTCAGATATATTCTTGTGCCGTGAATAGGGCGTGTTGAGTCCAGTTCTCTGAGCAAGGAGTAGGTCTTGTCTATTACATATTGGGTTTATGGAACGGTATCTGAGCTAAATTGAAAACCTTCTTTTATGTATCACCCCACCTCACCTTTCCCGTTAAGCAGCCATAGTGTGTTTTCTGCATGTGTGACTCTGTTCTGTTTTGTAATTCAGTTCAAGTGTAACGGTTTTTACATTCCCTCTATCAGTGATACCTTATGAGAAGTGTCCTTTTCTGTGTGACTTATTTCACTTAGAATCGTCGTACCTAAATCCACTCATCATGCTGCTACTAGCCTTATGACATTGATTTCATGGCTGAGTGATATTCCATTGTACATAAGGACCACAACTTCTTTACCCATTTTTCTCTTTCCTGGGATATTTAAGGTGGAATGAAGTGGAGGTCCTGGTCAACAGAGCAGCTCTAAACTTTGGGGTGCTTGTGTCTTGCTGATTTTTCATTTTCCCAATTTATACCCCCATGAGTGGAAGTGCCCTATGCTCTCTAAGCTGTGTTTTTCAGATGTTGCAGGACTCACCGTACACTTCTCCACAGTGGCTGTTGGCAATTTACATCCCGCCCATCAGTGTAGCAAGGCTCCCATTTCTCCATGGCCTGTCCTGCATTTCTGGTTTTGACACTTTTTTCAGCATGGCCCTTTTGACCGATGGGAAGCGAGACTTCTTTGTAGCGCTGATTTGCCTTTCCAGGTTGCTTGGTTGGCCAAAAAGGGCGTATGCGCTTTTTCCTGAATATATTCAGGAAAAAACGCATACGCCCTTTTTGGCCAAGGGCATCATTGTCAACGTTTTGCCGCTTTTCATGTGCTTTAAAGGAGATTCGAATCTACCTCCTGAAATCTGTTTCCTGCAATTCTGCCTTGATTTCAAATCCTCTTCTTTGCCTTCCCTCAATATATTTGTGGACGAGAGTTATCATTTATAACTCTGCAGGTTTGTGAATTGCAGTGCCCTGAAGCTCCATTTTACAACTCGCTTTTTTGGGAGCTGGCCGCAAAAGCGCAGGATGGCTTCAGACCCTGTTCTGGTTCCGGGGGGCAGGCTGAGCCTGTGGTTAATTCTTCTTCCTGATGGGAAAATAGAGTGACCTGTGCCTGTCCCAACACCAAGAGCTAGTCTCTCGTTGGTTCCACGTCTTCCCGTTCATCCTCAGGACAAATTGCAACCTGTACGGAACAGGAGGTTAAAGGTGCTGATGCTCCAAGTAGGGAGATTGCTAGTAAAGCGGCTGGAATGGCGAATCCGGGCACAAGGAGATGAGAAATGAGGTGCGTTTTAGAAACCTTTCCCCATCACACGGTGTACCATCTTCTGGGTTTCTCATGCATGTTTTCGATGTAGGAAGATGCCCTTGAACCTGGAGATTTGGGACCCATGCGATGGGTACCACGCAGTATTACTTTAAAGGGTCTGTGTTTGCTCACCCAACCTCACCAAACCTCTCAGCCCCAAGAGTGTCCACCCTTATGTCTCATCCAGCTGTGGGTCTAGATATGGTCAATCCAGGTTGCATCACAGGCCCTGAACGCATTGTGTAAGAATTTCTCTCTCTTTCACTGTCTTTGTTTCATGGGTTTTTCAAAGTAATTTATTTTCATAATGGGATTTAGCTGCTTTTCACTGCTGTGCTTATGCCGCTTTACACCCACTTGACACACTAACAGAGAGATATCAATACATAGGTTTTACGATTATTACTAGTCAGATATATTCTTGTGCGGTGAATAGGGCGTGTTGAGTCCAGTTCTCTGAGCAAGGAGTAGGTCTTGTCTATTACATATTGGGTTTATGGAACGGTATCTGAGCTAAATTGAAAACCTTCTTTTATGTATCACCCCACCTCACCTTTCCCGTTAAGCAGCCATAGTGTGTTTTCTGCATGTGTGACTCTGTTCTGTTTTGTAATTCAGTTCAAGTGTAACGGTTTTTACATTCCCTCTATCAGTGATACCTTATGAGAAGTGTCCTTTTCTGTGTGACTTATTTCACTTAGAATCGTCGTACCTAAATCCACTCATCATTCTGCTACTAGCCTTATGACATTGATTTCATGGCTGAGTGATATTCCATTGTACATAAGGACCACAACTTCTTTACCCATTTTTCTCTTTCCTGGGATATTTAAGGTGGAATGAAGTGGAGGTCCTGGTCAACAGAGCAGCCGTAAACTTTGGGGTGCTTGTGTCTTGCTGATTTTTAATTTTCCCAATTTATACCCCCATGAGTGGAAGTGCCCTATGCTCTCTAAGCTGTGTTTTTCAGATGTTTCAGGACTCACCGTACACTTCTCCACAGTGGCTGTTGGCAATTTACATCCCGCCCATCAGTGTAGCAAGGCTCCCATTTCTCCATGGCCTGTCCTGCATTTTTGGTTTTGACACTTTTTTCAGCATGGCCCTTTTGACCGATGGGAAGCGAGACTTCTTTGTAGCGCTGATTTGCCTTTCCAGGTTGCTTGGTTGGCCAAAAAGGGCGTATGCGTTTTTTCCTGAATATATTCAGGAAAAAACGCATACGCCCTTTTTGGCCAAGGGCATCATTGTCAACGTTTTGCCGCTTTTCATGTGCTTTAAATGCGATTCGAATCTACCTCCTGAAATCTGTTTCCTGCAATTCTGCCTTGATTTCATATCCTCTTCTTTGCCTTCCCTCAATATATTTGTGGACGAGACTTATCATTTATAACTCTGCAGGTTTGTGAATTGCAGTGCCCTGAACCTCCATTTTACGACTCGTTTTTAAGGGAGCTGGCCGCAAAATCGCAGAATGGCTTCAGGCCCTGTTCTGGTTCCGGGGGGCAGGCTGAGCCTGTGGTTAATTCTTCTTTCTGATGGGAATATAGAGTGACCTGTGCCTGTCCCAACACCAAGATCTAGTCTCTCGTTGGTTCCACGTCTTCCCGTTTATCCTCAGGACAGATTGCAACCTGTATGGAACAGGAGGTTAAAGGTGCTGATGCTCCAAGTAGGGAGCTTTCTAGTAAAGCGGCTGGAATGGCGAACCCGGGCACAAGGAGATGAGAAATGAGGTGCCTTTTAGAAACCTTTCCCCATCACACGGTGTACCATCTTCTGGGTTTCTCATGCATGTTTTCGATGTAGGAAGATGCCCTTGAACCTGGAGATTTGGGACCCATGTGATGGGTACCACGCAGTATTACTTTAAAGGGTCTGTGTTTGCTCACCCAACCTCACCAAACCTCTCAGCCCCAAGAGTGTCCACCCTTATGTCTCATCCAGCTGTGGGTCTAGATATGGTCAATCCAGGTTGCATCACAGCCCCTGAACGCATTGTCTAAGAATTTCTCTCACTTTCACTGTCTTTCTTTCATGGGTGTTTCAAAGTAATTTATTTTTATAATGGGGTTTAGCTGCTTTTCACTGCTGTGTTTATGCCGCTTTACACCCACTTGACACACTAACAGAGAGATATCAATACATAGGTTTTACGATTATTATTAGTCAGATATATTCTTGTGTGGTGAATAGGGCGTGTTGAGTCCAGTTCTCTGAGCAAGGAGTAGGTCTTGTCTATTACATATTGGGTTTATGGAACGGTATCTGAGCTAATTTGATACCCTTGTTTTATGTATCACCCCACTTCACCTTTCCCGTTAAGCAGCCATAGTGTGTTTTCTGCATGTGTGACTCTGTTCTGTTTTGTAATTCAGTTCAAGTGTAACGGTTTTTACATTCCCTCTATCAGTGATACCTTATGAGAAGTGTCCTTTTCTGTGTGACTTATTTCACTTAGAATCGTCGTACCTAAATCCACTCATCATGCTGCTACTAACCTTACGACATTGATTTCATGGCTGAGTGATATTCCATTGTACATAAGGACCACAACTTCTTTATCCATTTTTCTCTTTCCTGGGATATTTAAGGTGGAATGAAGTGGAGGTCCTGGTCAACAGAGCAGCCCTAAACTTTGGGGTGCTTGTGTCTTGCTGATTTTTAATTTTCCCAATTTATACCCCCATGAGTGGAAGTGCCCTATGCTCTCTAAGCTGTGTTTTTCAGATGTTTCAGGACTCACCGGACACTTCTCCAGAGTGGCTCTTGGCAATTTACATCCCGCCCATCAGTGTAGCAAGGCTCCCATTTCTCCATGGCCTGTCCTGCATTTCTGGTTTTGACACTTTTTTCAGCATGGCCCTTTTGACCGATGGGAAGCGAGACTTCTTTGTAGCGCTGATTTGCCTTTCCAGGTTGCTTGGTTGGCCAAAAAGGGCGTATGCGTTTTTTCCTGAATATATTCAGGAAAAAACGCATACGCCCTTTTTGGGCAAGGGCATCATTGTCAACGTTTTGCCGCTTTTCATGTGCTTTAAAGGCGATTCGTATCTACCTCCTGAAATCTGTTTCCTGCAATTCTGCCATGGTTTCAAATCCTTTTCTTTGCCTTCCCTCAATATATTTGTGGACGAGAGTTATCATTTATAACTCTGCAGGTTTGTGAATTGCAGTGCCATGAAGCTCCATTTTACAACTCGCTTTTTTGGTAGCTGGCCGCAAAAGGGCAGGACGGCTTCAGGCCCTGTTCTGGTTCCGGGGGGCAGGATGAGCCTGTGGTTAATTCTTCTTTCTGATGGGAATATAGAGTGACCTGTGCCTGTCCCAACACCAAGAGCTAGTCTCTCGGTGGTTCCACGTCTTCCCGTTTATCCTCAGGACATATTGCAACCTGTATGGAACAGGAGGTTAAAGGTGCTGATGCTCCAAGTAGGGAGCTTGCTAGTAAAGTGGCTGGAATTGCGAACCCAGGCACAAGGAGATGAGAAATGAGGTGCGTTTTAGAAACCTTTCCCCATCACACGGTGTACCATCTTCTGGGTTTCTCATGCATGTTTTTGATGTAGGAAGATGCCCTTGAACCTGGAGATTTGGGACCCATGCGATGGGTACCACGCAGTATTACTTTAAAGGGTCTGTGTTTGCTCACCCAACCTCAACAAACGTCTCAGCCCCAAGAGTGTCCACCCTTATGTCTCATCCAGCTGTGCGTCTAGATATGGTCAATCCAGGTTGCATCACAGCCCCTGAACGCATTGTCTAAAAATTTCTCTCTCTTTTACTGTCTTTGTTTCATGGGTGTTTCAAAGTAATTTATTTTTATAATGGGGTTTAGCTGCTTTTCACTGCTGTGTTTATGCCGCTTTACACCCACTTGACACACTAACAGAGAGATATCAATACATAGGTTTTACGATTATTATTAGTCAGATATATTCTTGTGCGGTGAATAGGGCGTGTTGTGTCCACTTCTCTGAGCAAGGAGTAGGTCTTGTCTATTACATATTGGGTTTATGGAACGGTATCTGAGCTAATTTGATACCCTTGTTTTATGTATCACCCCACCTCACCTTTTCCGTTAAGCAGCCATAGTGTGTTTTCTGCATGTGTGACTCTGTTCTGTTTTGTAATTCAGTTCAAGTGTAACGGTTTTTAAATTCCCTCTATCAGTGATACCTTATGAGAAGTGTCCTTTTCTGTGTGACTTATTTCACTTAGAATCGTCGTAACTAAATCCACTCATCATGCTGCTACTAACCTTACAACATTGATTTCATGGCTGAGTGATATTCCATTGTACATAAGGACCACAACTTCTTTATCCATTTTTCTCTTTCCTGGGATATTTAAAGTGGAATGAAGTGGAGGTCATTCTCAACAGAGCAGCCCTAAACTTTGGGGTGCTTGTGTCTTGCTGATTTTTCATTTTCCCTATTTATACCCCCATGAGAGGAAGTGCCCTATGCTCTCTAAGCTGTGTTTTTCAGATGTTTCAGGACTCACCGGACACTTCTCCAGAGTGGCTCTTGGCAATTTACATCCTGCCCATCAGTGTAGCAAGGCTCCCATTTCTCCATGGCCTGTCCTGCATTTCTGGTTTTGACACTTTTTTCAGCATGGCCCTTTTGACCGATGGGAAGCGAGACTTCTTTGTAGCGTTGATTTGCCTTTCCTGGTTGCTTGGTTGGCCAAAAAGGGCGTATGCGTTTTTTCCTGAATATATTCAGGAAAAAACGCATACGCCCTTTTTGGCCAAGGGCATCATTGTCAACGTTTTGCCGCTTTTCATGTGCTTTAAAGGCGATTCGAATATACCTCCTGAAATCTGTTTCCTGCAATTCTGCCTTGATTTCAAATCCTCTTCTTTGCCTTCCCTCAATATATTTGTGGACGAGAGTTATTATTTATAACTCTGCAGGTTTGTGAATTGCAGTGCCCTGAACCTCCATTTTACAACTCGCTTTTTTGGTAGCTGGCCGTAAAAGCGCAGGATGGCTTCAGGCCCTGTTCTGGTTCCGGGGGGCAGGCTGAGCTTGTGGTTAATTCTTCTTCCTGATGGGAAAATAGAGTGACCTGTGCATGTCCCAACACCAAGAGCTAGTCTCTCGTTGGTTCCACGTCTTCCCGTTCATCCTCAGGACAAATTGCAACCTGTAAGGAACAGGAGGTTAAAGGTGCTGATGCTCCAAGTAGGGAGATTGCTAGTAAAGCGGCTGGAATGGCGAAACCGGGCACAAGGAGATGAGAAATGAGGTGCGTTTTAGAAACCTTTCCCCATCACACGGTGTACCATCTTCTGGGTTTCTCATGCATGTTTTCGATGTAGGAAGATGCCCTTGAACCTGGAGATTTGGGACCCATGCGATGGGTACCACGCAGTATTACTTTAAAGGGTCTGTGTTTGCTCACCCAACCTCACCAAACCTCTCAGCCCCAAGAGTGTCCACCCTTATGTCTCATCCAGCTGTGGGTCTAGATATGGTCAATCCAGGTTGCATCACAGGCCCTGAACGCATTGTGTAAGAATGTCTCTCTCTTTCACTGTCTTTGTTTCATGGGTTTTTCAAAGTAATTTATTTTCATAATGGGATTTAGCTGCTTTTCACTGCTGTGTTTATGCCGCTTTACACCCACTTGACACACTAACAGAGAGATATCAATACATAGGTTTTACGATTATTATTAGTCAGATATATTCTTGTGCGGTGAATAGGGCGTGTTGAGTCCAGTTCTCTGAGCAAGGAGTAGGTCTTGTCTATTACATATTGGGTTTATGGAACGGTATCTGAGCTAAATTGGAAACCTTCTTTTATGTATCACCCCACCTCCCCTTTCCCGTTAAGCAGCCATAGTGTGTTTTCTGCATGTGTGACTCTGTTCTGTTTTGTAATTCAGTTCAAGTGTAACGGTTTTTACATTCCCTCTATCAGTGATACCTTATGAGAAGTGTCCTTTTCTGTGTGACTTATTTCACTTAGAATCGTCGTACCTAAATCCACTCATCATGCTGCTACTAGCCTTATGACATTGATTTCATGGCTGAGTGATATTCCATTGTACATAAGGACCACAACTTCTTTACCCATTTTTCTCTTTCCTGGGATATTTAAGGTGGAATGAAGTGGAGGTCCTGGTCAACAGAGCAGCCCTAAACTTTGGGGTGCTTGTGTCTTGCTGATTTTTCATTTTCCCAATTTATACCCCCATGAGTGGAAGTGCCCTATGCTCTCTAAGCTGTGTTTTTCAGATGTTTCAGGACTCACCGTACACTTCTCCACAGTGGCTGTTGGCAATTTACATCCCGCCCATCAGTGTAGCAAGGCTCCCATTTCTCCATGGCCTGTCCTGCATTTCTGGTTTTGACACTTTTTTCAGCATGGCCCTTTTGACCGATGGGAAGCGAGACTTCTTTGTAGCGCTGATTTGCCTTTCCAGGTTGCTTGGTTGGCCAAAAAGGGCGTATGCGTTTTTTCCTGAATATATTCAGGAAAAAACGCATACGCCCTTTTTGGCCAAGGGCATCATTGTCAACGTTTTGCCGCTTTTCATGTGCTTTAAATGCGATTCGAATCTACCTCTTGAAATCTGTTTCCTGCAATTCTGCCTTGATTTCATATCCTCTTCTTTGCCTTCCCTCAATATATTTGTGGACGAGACTTATCATTTATAACTCTGCAGGTTTGTGAATTGCAGTGCCCTGAACCTCCATTTTACAACTCGTTTTTAAGGGAGCTGGCCGCAAAATCGCAGAATGGCTTCAGGCCCTGTTCTGGTTCCGGGGGGCAGGCTGAGCCTGTGGTTAATTCTTCTTTCTGATGGGAATATAGAGTGACCTGTGCCTGTCCCAACACCAAGAGCTAGTCTCTCGTTGGTTCCACGTCTTCCCGTTTATCCTCAGGACAGATTGCAACCTGTATGGAACAGGAGGTTAAAGGTGCTGATGCTCCAAGTAGGGAGCTTTCTAGTAAAGCGGCTGGAATGGCGAACCCGGGCACAAGGAGATGAGAAATGAGGTGCCTTTTAGAAACCTTTCCCCATCACACGGTGTACCATCTTCTGGGTTTCTCATGCATGTTTTCGATGTAGGAAGATGCCCTTGAACCTGGAGATTTGGGACCCATGCGATGGGTACCACGCAGTATTACTTTAAAGGGTCTGTGTTTGCTCACCCAACCTCACCAAACCTCTCAGCCCCAAGAGTGTCCACCCTTATGTCTCATCCAGCTGTGGGTCTAGATATGGTCAATCCAGGTTGCATCACAGGCCCTGAACGCATTGTGTAAGAATTTCTCTCACTTTCACTGTCTTTCTTTCATGGGTGTTTCAAAGTAATTTATTTTTATAATGGGGTTTAGCTGCTTTTCACTGCTGTGTTTATGCCGCTTTACACCCACTTGACACACTAACAGAGAGATATCAATACATAGGTTTTACGATTATTATTAGTCAGATATATTCTTGTGTGATGAATAGGGCGTGTTGAGTCCAGTTCTCTGAGCAAGGGGTAGGTCTTGTCTATTACATATTGGGTTTATGGAACGGTATCTGAGCTAATTTGAAACCCTTGTTTGATGTATCACCCCACCTCCCCTTTCCCGTTAAGCAGCCATAGTGTGTTTTCTGCATGTGTGACTCTGTTCTGTTTTGTAATTCAGTTCATGTGTAACGGTTTTTACATTCCCTCTATCAGTGATACCTTATCAGAAGTGTCCTTTTCTGTGTGACTTATTTCACTTAGAATCGTGTACCTAAATCCACTCATCATGCTGCTACTAGCCTTAGGACATTGATTTCATGGCTGAGTGATATTCCATTGTACATAAGGACCACAACTTCTTTACCCATTTTTCTCTTTCCTGGGATATTTAAGGTGGAATGAAGTGGAGGTCCTTGTCAACAGAGCAGCCCTAAACTTTGGGGTGCTTGTGTCTTGCTGATTTTTCATTTTCCCAATTTATACCCCCATGAGTGGAAGTGCCCTATGCTCTCTAAGCTGTGTTTTTTAGATGTTTCAGGACTCACCGTACACTTCTCCAGAGTGGCTGTTGGCAATTTACATCCCGCCCATCAGTGTAGCAAGGCTCCCATTTCTCCATGGCCTGTCCTGCATTTCTGGTTTTGACACTTTTTTCAGCATGGCCCTTTTGACCGATGGGAAGCGAGACTTCTTTGTAGCACTGATTTGCCTTTCCAGGTTGCTTGGTTGGCCAAAAAGGGCGTATGCGTTTTTTCCTGAATATATTCAGGAAAAACCGCATACGCCCTTTTTGGCCAAGGGCATCATTGTCAACGTTTTGCCGCTTTTCATGTGCTTTAAAGGAGATTCGAATCTACCTCCTGAAATCTGTTTCCTGCAATTCTGCCTTGATTTCAAATCCTCTTCTTTGCCTTCCCTCAATATATTTGTGGACGAGAGTTATCATTTATAACTCTGCAGGTTTGTGAATTGGAGTGCCCTGAAGCTCGATTTTACAACTCCCGTTTTTGGGAGCTGGCCGCAAAAGCGCAGGATGCCTTCAGGCCCAGTTCTGGTTCCGGGGGGCAGGCTGAGCCTGTGGTTAATTCTTCTTCCTGATGGGAAAATAGAGTGACCTGTGCCTGTCCCAACACCAAGAGCCAGTCTCTCATTGGTTCCCCGTCTTCCCGTTCATCCTCAGGAGAAATTGCAACCTGTACAGAACAGGAGGTTAAAGGTGCTGATGCTCCAAGTAGGGAGATTGCTAGTAAAGTGGCTGGAATCGCAAACCCGAGCACAAGGAGATGAGAAATGAGGTGCGTTTTAGAAACCTCTCCCCATCACACGGTGTACCATCTTCTGGGTTTCTCATGCATGATTTCGATGTAGGAAGATGCCCTTGAACCTGGAGATTTGGGACCCATGCGATGGGTACCACGCAGTATTACTTTAAAGGGTCTGCATTTGCTCACCCAACCTCACCAAACCTCTCAGCCCCAAGAGTGTCCACCCTTATGTCTCATCCAACTGTGCGTCTAGATATGGTCAATCCAGTTTGCATCACAGCCCCTGAACGAATTGTGTAAGAATTTCTCTCTCTTTCACTGTCTTTGTTTCATGGGTTTTTCAAAGTAATTTATTTTCATAATGGGGTTTAGCTGCTTTTCACTGCTGTGTTTATGCCGCTTTACACCCACTTGACACACTAACAGAGAGATATCAATACATAGGTTTTACGATTATTACTAGTCAGATATATTCTTGTGCGGTGAATAGGGCGTGTTGAGTCCAGTTCTCTGAGCAAGGAGTAGGTCTTGTCTATTACATATTGGGTTTATGGAACGGTATCTGAGCTAGTTTGAAACCCTTTTTTTATGTATCACCCCACCTCACCTTTCCCGTTAAGCAGCCATAGTGTGTTTTCTGCATGTGTGACTTTGTTCTGTTTTGTAATTCAGTTCAAGTGTAACGCTTTTTACATTCCCTCTATAAGTGATACCTTATGAGAAGTGTCTTTTTCTGTGTGACTTATTTCACTTAGAATCGTCGTACCTAAATCCACTCATCATGCTGCTACTAACCTTAGGACATTGATTTCATGGCTGAGTGATATTCCATTGTACATAAGGACCACAACTTCTTTATCCATTTTTCTCTTTCCTTGGATATTTAAGGTGGAATTAAGTGGAGGTTCTTGTCAACAGAGCAGCCCTAAAGTTTGGGGTGCCTGTGTCTTGCTGATTTTTAGTTTTCCCAATTTATATGCCCATGAGTCGATGTGCCCCTTTCTCTCTAGCTGTGTTTTTTAGATGTTTTAGGAAACACCATACCCTTCTCCAGAGTCATCATTGGCAATTTACACCCCACCCATCAGTGTAACAAAGCTCCCTTTACTCCCTGGCCTCTCCTGCTTTTCTTGTTTTTACACTTTTGTAGGAAAGCCATTTTGACCGATGGGATGTCAGACTTCTTTGTAGAGCTGAATTGCATATCCGGCTTGCTTGGTTGGCCAAAAAGGGCCTATGGGTTTTTTCCTGAATTCATTCAGAAAAAAACGCATATGCTCTTTTTGGCCAAGTGCATCATTGTCGACGTTTTGACGCTTTTCATGTGCTTTAGGGGTGATTCGAATCTAACTCCTGAAATCTGTTTCCTGCAATTCTGCCTTGATTTCAAATCCTCTTCGTTGCCTTCCCTCAATATATTTGTGGACGAGAGTTATCATTTATAACTCTGCAGATTTGTTAATTGCAGTGCCCATGAGCTCCATTTTTCAACTCGCTTTTTTGGGAGCTTTCCGCAGAACCGCTTGTTTGCTTCTGGCCCTACTCTGGTTCCCGGTGGCAGGCTAAGCCTTTGCTTAATTCTTCTTCCTGACTGGAAAATAGAGTGACATGTGCCTCTCCGAATATCTAGGGCTTGGCTCTCCTTGTTTCTCCTCCTTCCCCTTCTTCCTTTGGACAAATTCCGATTTCTGTGCAACTGGATGTTGAAGGTGCTGACATCCTCAAGTGGGGAGATTTTAAGGAAAAAGGCTGGAGGGGTGAACCCAACAACCAGGAAATTAGGCGTTTTGGTGCCTTTTCCAAAATCTTCCTGATCCAACCGTGTTCCATCTTCTGGGTGTCACAGGCATGTTTTAGCTGTAGGAAAGGTCCCGTGTATGTAAGGAGAACACAAGGGATTTTTCCAAATTAGTGTCTCCCCGAACTCCAATCTGGGGAATTTTTAAGCTACTGGTACATGTGTGTTCATTAAGGGACTTGGGCCGTAGGCAGAGTCCGAACTTTAGATGATTGAAGTCTTCAGGTTCAGAAACGCTCACCATCGGCCTCCTTTAGTTTCCATTTTATCTGTAGTTGATAGATGATGTCGATATAGATATCTATTGTTTTTCAGATTATTTCCCCTCAGGGGTCATTACAAAATATTGAGTATAGTTCCCTGTGCTATACAGTAGTTCCTTGTTGATGATATATTTTATACATAGCAGTGTGTATATGTTAATCTGAAACTGTTAATTTATCCCTCCTCCCACCTTTCCCCTTTGGTAATAAAAAATATAAGATTTTATACTTCTCAGAAATCTAGGAGCTGAAAGAGAGGTATCATTTTCAATGGAAAATCATTCCAAACAAGGTTGAAACTTCAACCAAGATTATTAGATGTACATCCTTGGAAAGAAATCACTGCATTTCTCTACTCTTGACCTGACAAATAAGACAAACCCCTCCACTGAACTTGCTTATAATAAAGTGATGGAAATATCAAATGGAAGTGTTAGAAACATCTTCTTTTACACGAGCCTTATACACTGCTCTATGTTAATTACAGTTTGGCTCACACATCTGTTCATTGAAGTTACAATGTTCTCAAATTCTGTTACTGATCCTGCAGAGTGGGCCCCAACAAGGGTCTCCCTGCCCAGTGTCATTGGAGCCAACAGATCGAGACTGACTTTGGTTCAGAAGCAAAGGAAAACTTTACATTTTGATCAGAGAATGGAGAGGTGAGAGTGTGTGCTCCCCTGCGGGTTGTGGGCCGGGCTGCTGTGTAGGGATCCTGTCAGCATCAGCGGGAGGGAGGGGGCGGAGCTCTCGAGGGCCAGGTTGCCTGGAGCTCAGGCTCTATGTCGCAGAGTCTGCACGGGACCCCACGAGCTGAGGTGTCGGCCCAGCCATTTTGCACGAGGAAATCGGGTCTGAAGTGTCGGGTGTGGGACCTCTGCATGTGGAAACCTAGGAGCAAGTGAAATTAGACAAAGCACAAAGGAAAAAATGGTTAGACTTTATTTTATTGCCCAGATTCTATTTTTATCTCCCAGGAATTTTTAATGGGCTTTGCCAGTGACAAAGCCCTCCTCTGCCTTTTGTCCCATTCCTCATTCTTGGGGCGCTGAGGGTGCAGACACGTCTTCTGTAAATGCTTCATGCTGAGTTGGGTGTCCTCATACCCGGGGGGAGGGGCAGGACTTCTCCCCAGCAGCCTCCAGGTGAGGTTGATTGTCCGCAGGCCTCCTCCCTCACTGCTCGTCTGCCTGAGCACCAGCATTGGAAGTTTTATAGATTCTAATGACCTTTAAGGGTCCAGGAAAGAGATGTGCAGAGACGCTGGGGGGGTGGGCGGTTTTACCCTGCTCCACATTGGTTCGGCCCCCTTAGGCTGAACGGTTTCTGCCAGCCTAGATGCTCTGACCAGTTGTCTGTGCTTTCTTCAGTTAGGCCACTGAATTAACGTACAAACAGGACCAGGTGTCAGAGCCCTGCTTGCTCAACTCCCAGACAGTCCAGGGCCGGTGGTGATCCAGGACCATGACGGCCACTCAGTCAACGGCCTTTTGAAGTAGCCAGGAGTACAGCCGGTCTCACTGGCCGCCGTCACCGCGGTGTCTGTAGGCTTTTCTATGGTGGCAGCGTTATTTACGGTTCCCCTGCCAAGTTTATTAGCTCCGCTCTGGGTGCAGTAAGTCCTGTAAGCAATAGTCTGCTCTTTTGGGGCACACTCTTGTTGTTTTCTGAGAGAAGCTCCAGGTCAAGTGATGGTCACACGAGTCGTCATGGGGGCCCATTGCCCCAGGTTGTCTCTCTGGAGGTTGGCGTTGGAGGGCCTCCTCACTCGAGGTCATTGTGCCAAGGAGCAATCCCTGCAACTTCAGGGCATGGTGGGTGGTTAGGATCACCAAGTGGCGTCCTTTTCCCTTAGGAGGGAGCTGGCATTGCGGGCTGTTGATTTCCAGATTTTTAGATACCCCCAGTATCCTGGTCGGATGGGGTGGCTGGCCAATGCCTGGAGGGCATTCTTGCATTGTTCCATTTCAAGTGGTCCCAGTTTTTGCACTAATACTCCAAGGGCGATTCGCCTTGGACCAGGATTGTAAAGGTCAAAGGGTTTAGCTAAATTAGGGAGGTCCAGGGCCAGGGTCTGAATTGACTGCTCTTTCCATTCTTGAAAGGCTGCTTCTGGATTCTATTCAAAAGGATCATCATCTTTTCCTTTCAGTGTTTCATATAGAGGCCCAGCTATTAGACTGTAGTTAGGGATCCAGATGCAGCAAACCCCGGTCTCCCCAGGAACCCCTAAGCTGTCTTCTAGTTTCAGGAAAGGTGAGGCTGCAAATGGCTTCTTCCCTTTCCTGGGGTGGGCTTCTCCGACCTTCTGTGCGAATGAAGCCCAGGAAGGCCACCTTAGTTTGTGATATTTGAGCCTTTTCCTTGGACACCTTCTATCTTTTATTGGCTAGGTAGTTCAGAGGCCTCCTTAGTCGGGCTGGTGATCAGAATGTCATCTGCATATTGAAGGAGGGTTCCCTTCTCCAGAGGTAGATCTTTTAGGTCTTTAGCTAACGTTTCCCCAAAGATGGTGTGGGAATTTTTGAACCCCTGGGGCAGGACGGCCCAGCAGTATTGTTTTGGTTGTAGGTTGAGTCCTGCCACTCACAGGCAAAATTTCTTGTGACTCTGGGACTAATGGAATACAGAAGAAGGCATCATTGAAGTCTAATACAGAATGCCATGTCCTGGTGGATGGTAGAATGACCAGCAGGGTGTAGGAATTAGGAACTACTAGATGTATATCCTCTGTGGCTTCACTGACTGTCCTGGCGTCCTCTACCAGGTCCCCAGCAGCCCACGGGGCTCTTGTGGTCAGGCCCCTCCCAGGATATGGAGCTCACCTGGGCAGGTACGCAGCAGCCCACGGGGCTCTCGTGGGCAGGCCCCTCCCTGGATATGGAGCTCCCGTGGACAGGTACCCCGGCAGGGCTGGGCACACAGGAACCGTGCACGTAGCCCTCATTGCAGAGCACCCCCAGCACCCCTGTCACTCAGAGCTGACACAGAGCACCTCAGAGCAGAGCTTGAACTAACAAACAGCAGCTCCAACAGGTCTGTGACCCTAGGCTTCACTCTGTGCGGCCTCCCTCTGCCTGGTCTTCCAGGGGCTTCCACTGCAGCCGGGGCACCAGGCCTCTGTCTCCACCCACCACCCCTCCTCTCCCTGACTCCTGGGTTCCTCTCATTAGCAGAGGGTCTTCTTGAAGTTGTCTCCCACTCATGGACCAGATAAAATGATTCGAAAACAAGCCAGGGCTGCCGCCCCTTATCTATCCTGACTCTCGGGACCCTACACCTGTTCCTTGGATCTGGCCGGTGCAGCAAGGCCCATTTTCTGCAACTCTGAGCCCCTGAGGGGCGAGGATTGGCTGACCTGGGCAGCCTGACCCGGCCGGCCAGCCCTTCCCAGGTGTGCCTGGGTTGAGGTCAATATAAACACCCCTCCAGGCAGCAAAAGCCTCTGCAGCTGTGCCTGACGCCATATTCTCTGCCCCGTCAGCAGTCTCGGGGTTGGGCTGGTGGGAGGGAGTAGGGCCCACGGCTCTATGAGTGGCCCAGTGTGACTGGGGCTCTGCTGGACTTTCTGCAGGAGTTGCCGGGCTGCCACCTGCTAAAGAAGAGGATGTGTCACCCATACTTGCTGCTGGAATTTCTCCCCGGGCAGAGGTGAGGAAGGAAAAAAGCAGTGGGGGCCGGGACAGGAGGGGTACCTCAGGCAGGGAAATGGAAAGCTTCCAGACGAGCGCCCGGGGCCAGGACCATCCTGGCTGGCCTGCAGGCACCAAGTCGGCCTGCGTGCTGTCGCTGGTGTGACTCCAAGCCCCTTCCTCTAGTTTTTAAAGTCTTTGCACACATTCAGGTGTTTTACCTGGGAAGGGTGGGAAAAGTTCAGCAGCAGCTGGCCTGGGGCTCAGCTCACGTTTACTCAGAGACGCCTCCTCACGGTCCCCCAGCTTTGCAATGAGGACGCTCCTCGTGTGGGGGCTGCTGGCTGCATGGGAGATGATTCCCCACCTGTGACCAACTTCAGAATTGTTTACCCCTGGAGCAAGTGCCCTGATAGGGTTTTCCTCTGTATGACCAGTGGGTTCTGTTTTTTTTTTTTTTTTCTTTTTTGGTTCAAGGTAAGTTTTATTCCTCTTTTTGTATTTATGGATATAAGCATGGAAATAATTCATTCATATAAATACGTCTATGGGAAGGACAGAACTTTTTTTTCTGTTTTATTTTTTTAAGTATTACTTATTTTTTAATTTTTGAATTTATTTTATTCATTTTTTTATACAGCAGGCTCTTATTGGTAACCTATTTTATACATATAAGTGTATATATGTCAATCCCAGGCTCGCAATTCATCCCACCACCACCACCCTGCCACTTTCCCCCCTTGGTGTCCATACATTTGTTCTCTACATCTGTGTCTCTATTTCTGCCTTGCAAACCGGTTCATCTTTACCATTTTTCTAGGTTCCACATGTATGCGTTAATATACGATATTTGTTTTTCTCTTTCTGACTTACTTCACTCTGTATGACAGTCTCTAGATCTATCCACGTCTCTACAAATGACCCAATTTCATTCCTTTTTATGGCTGAGTAATATTCCATTTTATATATGTAGCACATCTTTTCTGTTCGTCTGTCTATGGGCATTTAGGTTGCTTCCATGACCTGGCTATTGTAAATAGTGCTGCAATGAATATTGTGGTGAATATGTCTTTTTGAATTATGGTTTTCTCTGGGTATATGGCCAGTAGTGGGATTGCTGGGTCATATGGTAATTCTATTTTTAGTTTTTTAAGGAACCTCCATACTGTTCTCCATCGTGACTGTATCAATTTACATTCCCACAAATAGTGTAAGAGGGTTCCCTTTTCTCCACACCCTCTCCAGCATTTGTTGCTTGTAGATTTTCTGATGATGCCGATTCTAACTCGTGTGAGGCGATACCTCATTGTAGTTTTGGTTTATATTTCTCTAATAATTAGTGATGTTGAGCAGCTTTTCATGTGCTTCTTGGTCATCTGTATGTCTTCTTGGGACAAATGTCTATTTACGTCATCTGCCCATTTTTGGATTGGGTTGTTTGTTTTTTTTACTGTTGAGCTGCATGAGCTGTTTATATACATTGGAGATTAATCCTTTGTCCATTGATTCGTTTGCAAATATTTTCTCCCATTGTGAGGGTTGTCTTTTCGTCTTGTTTGTAGTTTCCTTTGCTTTGCAAAAGCTTTTAGGTTTCATTTGCTCCCATATGTTTATTTTTTTTATTCCATTACTCTAGGAGGTGGATCAAAAAAGATCTTGCTGTGATTTATGTCAAAGAGTATTCTTCCTATGTTTTCCTCTAAGAGTTTTATAGTGTCCGGTCTTACATTTCGGTCTCTAATCCATTTTGAGTTTATTTTTTGTGTATGGTGTTAGGGAGTGTTCTAATTTCATTCTTTTACATGTAGCTGTCCATTTTTCCCAGCACCACTTATTGAAGAGACTGTCTTTTCTCCTTTGTATACCCTTGCCTCCTTTGTCATAGATTAGTGGGCCATAGGTGTGTAGGTTTATCTCTGGGCTTTTTTTTTTCTTTTACATCTTTATTGGAGTATAATTGCTTTACAATTGTGTGTTAGTTTCTGCTGTATAAAAAAGTGAATCAGCTGTGCGTATACATATAACACCATATCCCCTCCCTCTTGCACCTCCCTCTCACTCCCTTATCCCACCCTTTTAGGTGGTCACAAAGCACAGAGCTGATCTCCCTGTGCTATGTGGCTGCTTCCCAGTAGCTATCAATTTTACATTTGGTAGTGTATATATGTCCATACCACTCTCTCACTTTGTCCCAGCTTACCCTTCCCTCTCCCCATGTCCTCAAGTCCTTTCTCTACGTCTGTGTCCTTAATCCTTTCCTGCCCCTAGGTTCTTCATAAACTTTTTTTTTAAGATTCCATATATATGTGTTAGCATACGGTATTTGTTTTTCTCTTTCTGACTTACTTCACTCTGTAGGACAGACTCTAGATCCATCCACCTCACTAAAAGTAACTCAATTTCGTTTCTTTTTATGGCTGAATAATGTTCCATTGTATATTTGTGCCACATCTTCCTTATCCATTTATCTGTTGATGGACACTTAGGTTGCTTCCATGTCCTGGCTATTGTAAATAGAGCTACAGTGAACATTGTGGTACATGACTCTTTTTGAATTATGGTTTTCTCAGGGTAAATGTCCAGGAGTGGGTTTGCTGGGTTGTATGGTAGTTCTATTTTTAGTTTTTAAGGAACCCCCATACCGTTCTCCCTAGTGGCTATATCAATTTACATTCCCACCAACAGTGCAAGAGGGTTCCCTTTGCTCCAATAAATGCCTCTCCAGCATTTATTGTTGGTAGATTTTTTGATGATGGCCATTCTGACTGGTGTGAGGTGATACCTCACTGTAGTTTTGATTTGCATTTCTCTAATGATTAGTGATGTTCAGCATCCTTTCATGTGTTTGTTGGCAACCTGTATATCTTCTTTGGAGAAATGTCTATTTAGGTCTTCTGCCCATTTTTGGATTGGGTTGTTTGGTTTTGTGATATTGAGCTACATGAGCTGCTTTTTGGAGATTAATCCTTTGCCATTTGCTTCATTTGAAAATATTTTCTCCCATTCTGATGGTTGTCTTTTCATCTTGCTTATGTTTTCCTTTGCTGTGCAAAAGAATTTATGTTTCATTCGGTCCCATTTTTTTATTTTTGTTTTTATTTCCATTTCTCTAGGAGGTGGGTCAAAAAGGATCTTGCTGTGATTTATGTCATAGACTGTTCTGCTTATGTTTTCCTCTAAGAGTTTTATAGTGGCTGGTCTTATATTTAGGTCTCTAATCCATTTTGAGTTTATTTTTGCGTATGGTGTTAGGGTGTGTACTAATTTCATTCTTTTACATGTAACTGTCCAGTTTTCCCAGCACCACTTGCTGAAGACACTGTCTTTTCTCCATTGTATACCCTTGCCTCCTTTGTCATAGATTAGTGAACCATAGGTACGTGGGTTTATCTCTGTGCTTTCTATCCTGTTCTATTGACCTATATTTCTGTTCTTGTGTCAGTACCATATTATCTTGATTACTGTAGCTTTGCAATATAGTCTGAAGTCTGGAAGTCTGATTCCTCCAGCTCTTTTTTTTCCCCCCTCAAGACTGCTTTGGCTATCCAGGGTCTTTTGTGTCTCCCTACAAATTTTAAGATTTTTTTTTTCTTGTTCTGTAGAAAATGCCAAAGGTATTTTGATCGGGATTGCATTGAATCTGTAGATTGCTTTGGGTAGTATAGTCATTTTCACAATATTGATTCTTCTAATCCGAGAACATGGTATATGTCTCCATCTGTTTATATCATCTTTGATTTCTTTCATCAGTGTCTTATAGTTTTCTGAGTACAGGTCTTTTACTTCCTTAGGTAGGTTTATTCCTAGGTATTTTATTCTTTTTGTTGCAGTGGTAATGGGATTGTTTCCTTAATTTCTCTTTCTGATCTTTCATTGTTAGTGTATAGGAATGCAAGCAATTTCTGTGCATTAATTTTGTATCCTGCAACTTTACCAAATTCATTGATTAGCTCCAGTGGTTTTCTGGTGGCATCTTTAGGATTCTCTATCTGTAATATCATGTCATCTGCAAACAGTGACAATTTTACTTCTTCTTTTCCTTTTTGTATTCCTTTTATTTCTTTTTCTTCTCTGATTGCCATGGCTAGGACTTCCAAAACTATGTTGAATAGCAGTGGTGAGAGTGGACATCCTCGTCTTGTTCCTGATCTTAGAGGAAACGCTTTCAGTTTTTCACCATTGAGAATGTTGTTTGCTGTGGGTTTGTCATATATGGCCTTTATTATGTTGAGGTAGTTTCCCTCTATGCCCACACTCTGCAGAGTTTTTATCGTAAATGAGTGTTGAATTTTCTCAAAATCTTTTCCTTCATCTATTGAGATGATCATATGGTTTTATTCTACAATTTGTTAATATGGTGTATCACATTGATTTGTGTATATTGAAGAATCCTTGCATCCCTGGGATAAACCCCACTTGATCATGGTGTATGATCCTTTTAATGTGTTGTTCGATTCTGTTTGCTAGTATTTTGTTGAGGATTTTTACATCTATATTCATCAGTGATATTGGTCTATAATTTTCTTTCCTTGTAGTATCTCTGTCTGATTTTGGTATCAGGGTGATGGTGGTCTCATAGAATGAGTTTGGGAGTGTTCCTTCCGCTGCAATTGTTTTGAAGAATTTGAGAAGGTTGGGTGTTAGCTCTGCTCTAAATGTTTGATAGAATTCACCTGTGATGCCATCTGGTTCTGGACTTTTGTTTGTTGGAAGATTTTTAATCACAGTTTCAATTTCATTGCTTGTGATAGGTTTGTTCATATTTTCTATTTCTTCCTGGTTCAGTCTTAGAAGGTTATCCCTTTCTAAGAATTTGTCCATTTCTTCCAGATTGTCCATTTTATTGGCCTAGAGTTGCTTGTAGTAGTCTCTTAGGATGCTTTGTATTCCTGTGGTGTCTGTTATAACTTCTGCTTTTTCACTTCTAATTTTGTTGATTTGCGTCCTCTCCCTCTTTTTCTGGAGTCCGGCTAAAGGTTGATCATTTTTGCTTATCTTCTCAAAGAACCAGCTTTTAGTTTTATTGATCTTTGCTTTCGTTTTCTTTGTTTCTATTTCATTTATTTCTGCTCTGATCTTTATGATTTCTTTCCTTCTACTAACTTTGGGTTTTGTTCTTCTTTCTCTAGTTCCTCTAGGTGTAAGGTTAGATTGTTTATTTGAGATTTTTCTTGTTTCTTGAGGTAGGCTTGTATTGCTATAAACTTCCCTCTTAGAACTCCTTTTGCTGCATCCCATAGGTTTTGGATCATCGTGTTTTTGTTGTCATTTGTCTCTAGGTAGTTTTTGATTTCCTCTTTGATTTCTTCAGTGATCGCTTGGTTATTTAGTAACGTGTTGTTTAGCCTCCATGTGTTTGTGTTTTTTACGGTTTTTTCCGTGTAATTGATTTCTAATCTCATAGCATTGTGGTCGGAACAGCTGCTTGATATGATTTCAGTTTTCTTAAATTTACTGAGGCTTTATCTGTGACCCAAGATGTGATCTATCCTGGAGAATGTTCCGTGTGCAGTTGAGAAGAACGTGTAATCTGCTGTTTTTGGATGGAATGTCCTATAAATATCAATTAACTCTATCTGGTCTATTGTGTCATTTAAAGCTTGTGTTTCCTTATTAATTTTCTGTCTGGCTGATCTCCACTGGTGTAAGTGAGCTGTTAAAGTCCCCCGCTATTATTGTGTTACTGTCGATTTCCTCTTTTATAGCTGTTAGCAGTTGCCTTATACATTGAGCTGCTCCTATTTTGGGTACATATATATTTATAATTGTTATATCTTCTTCTTGGATTGATCCCCTGACCATTATGTAGTGCCTTTCCTTGTCTCTTGTAACATTCTTTATTTTAAAGTCTATTTTATCTGATATGAGTATTGCTACTCCAGCTTTCTTTTGATTTTCATTTGCATAGAATATATTTTTCCATCGCCTCACTTTGAGTCTGTATGTGTCCCTAGGTCTGAAATGGATCTCTTGTAGACAGCATATATATGGGTCTTGTTTTTGTATCCATTCAGCGAGCCTGTGTCTTTTGGTTGGAACATGTAGTGCATTCACGTTTAAGGTAATTATCGATATGTATGTTCCTACTACTATTTTCTTAATTGTTATGGGTTTGTCTTGGTGGGTCCTTTTCTTCTCTTGTGTTTCCCACTTAGAGAAGTTCCTTTAGCATTTGGTGTAGAGCTGGTTTCATGGTGCTGAATTCTCTTAACTTTTGCTTGTCTGTAAGGCTTTTGATTTCTCCATCAAATCTGAATGAGCTCTTTGCAGGGTGGAGTACTCTTGGTTGTAGGTTCTTCCCTTTCATCACTTTAAATTTATCATGCCACTTCCTTCTGGCTTGTAGATTTTCTGCTGAGAAATCAGTTGTTATCCTTATGGGAGTTCCCTTGTATGTTATTTGTCATTTTTCCCTTGCTGCTTTCAATCATTTTTCTTTGTCGTTAATTTTTGTCAATTTGATTACTATGTGTCTTGTCATTTTTCTCCTTTGGTTTATCCTGCCTGGGACACTCTGTGCTTCTGGACTTGGGTGGCTATTTCTTTTCCCATGCTAGGGAAGTTTTTGACCATTATCTCTTTAAATATATTCTCGGGTCCTTTCTCTCTCTCTTCTCCTTCTGGGACCCCTATAATGCGAATGTTGTTGCGTTTAATGTTGTCCCAGAGGACTCTTGGGGTGTCTTCGTTTATTTTCATTCTTTTTCTTTATTCTGTTCCATGGCAGTGATTTCCACCTTTCTGTCTTCCAGGTCACTTATCCGTTCTTCTGCCACAGTTATTCTGCTACTGATTCCTTCTAGTGTATTTTTCATTTCAGTTATTCCATTGTTCACCTCTGTTTGTTTGTTCTTTAATTCTTCTAGGTGTTTGTTCCTTAATTCTTCTAGGTCTTTGTTAAACATTTCTTGCATCTTCTCGATCTTTGCCTCCTTTCTTTTTCCAAGGTCTTGGCTCAACTTCACTATCATTATTCTGAATTTTTTTTCTGGAAGGTTCCCTATCTCCACCTCATTTCGTTTTTTTTTCTGGGGTTTTATCTTGTTCCTTGATCTGGTATAAAGTCCTCTGCCTTTTCATTTTGTCTATCTTTCTGTGAATGTGGTTTTCCTTCCACAGGCTGCAGAATTGTAGTTCTTCTTGCTTCTGCTGTCTGCTCTCCGGTGGATGAGTCTATCTTAGAGGCTTGTGCAAGCTTCCTGATGGGAAGGACTGGTGGTGGGTAGAGCTGGGTGTTGCTTTGGTGGGCAGAGCTTTAATCCGCTTGTCTACGGATTAAATAAAACTTTAATAAAAAGTTTAATCCGCTTGTCTGCTGATGCATGGGGCTGGGTTCCCTCCCTGTTGGTTGTTTGGCCTGAGGCGACCCAGCCCTGGAGCCTACCTTGCTCTTGGTGGGGCTAATGGCGGACTCTGGGAGGGCTCACACCAAGGAGTATTTCCCAGAACTTCTGCTGCCAGTGTCGTTGTCCTCACGGTGAGCCACAGCCACAGCCACAGCCACCACCTGCCTCTGCAGGAGACCCTCTAAAAGTAGCAGGTAGTTCTGGTCATTCTCCTACAGGGTCACTGCTCCTTCCCCTGGGTCCTGATGTGCACACTACTTTGTGTGTGCCCTCCAAGAGTGGAGTATCTGAGTGGAGTTGAGACTCTGAGACTCTGTGTGGAGTTGCACAGACTCTGGGTCCTGTGAAGCTTCGATGTTTTGTGATTCTAGAAATCCTATAGGAGACGGTCCACAGCAGGTGACGCTAATGTTGTCAGTAGAGGTGTTGAAGCCAAAGATCTGCAGTTCCAACTAGAGGTGCCGATGTACATACAGGACAAAATCATCTCGTGTGAATGTAGTTCAGGCATGTTTAAGATGAATGCAGTCATGTTAATGCCTACCATATTCTATCTTGAGCCTCTCCTCAGGGACCCCCTCCTCAGTTCCTGAGGCTCCTGTAAGTCATGTACAGGGGACTGGAGAGTGGGCTCTGTCCAGTCTGAGCCCTGAGTTACCCTGTGTGTATCTTAGGATACTTTGTATTTCTGTGGTGTCCGTTGTAACATCATCTCTTTCATTTCAGATTTATTTGGGCCCTCTCTTTTTAAAAAAACATACTACTGTTGTCTTTTATTCTTTACAGAAGTTTAATAAGTGTTTGATCTACTATCCTTACCCTATGTATACTTTTTGCAGTGAGATTTTTTACTTTTCTTTGTTTCCTTGTTACTATCAATAATTAGTGAGACTTCTTTTAAGCTACCTTCAACATTGCTTATAAAGCTGCTTTATTAGTGATGACAGAGCCTTAATGGAAGTCATGTTCTGGTTGTAAATTAGAATGCAATGTGCCAGCAAATAGCCCCTTAAGTTTATGTCTCATTACTTCTTGTTCTTTTTTTAATTTAATTTTTATTTTTTGTCAGAGCAAATTTAATTAAAATGTTTTGTTTCTTCTAGGTGTGAAAGATGTGGTTCTTTTAAACATATACATATATCTATTCTTCTTTGGATCATTTTCCCATGTAGGTTATGACACGATGTTGAGTAGTCTTGTCTTGGTATTACGTAGGTCTTTGGTGATTACATATTTCACATGTGTTTCTATATCTATCTTAACCCCAATATCCTAATGTATCCAATCCTCACACCTTTCCATTTGGTGAACCATAAGTTTGTTTAATGAATCTGTGATTGCATTTCTCTGTGGAAATATCTTCATTGGTATCAATTTTTAGCTAAGACCTATAAGTGATATTATAGGATATGTGTCTTTTGCTTTCTGACTTAGTACAATTTGCCTGATTACCTCAAGAATCATACATGGTGCTGCAAATGGCATTGTTTCATTTTTTTCCCTGGCTAATATTCCATCTGTACGTGTACCAGTTCTTCTTTGGCCACGCACCTCTTGATGGACTTTCTGGTTGCCTCCATGTCTTGGCTATTGTAATACTGCTGCAATGCACATTTGCTTGCCTGTGTCTTTCCAGTTATATCTTCTTATGTTATAGGCCAAGGAGTGGGCTTGCTGTATCATATGGTAGCTCAGTGTGTATGTTTTAAAGGCACCACCATTCAGTTCTCATTAGTGGCTCTTTCCAGGTTATGTCCCACTTAAAATTGAGGGTATGCATTTCTCCAAAACACCTTCAATATTTATTGTTTGTAGTTTTCTTGCTGATGGTCATTCTAACAGGTGCGAGCTGATACCTATCTGTGGTTGAATTTGCATGTGTCCCATAATCTGTTGAAATTGAGCTTTAAAGCATGCCCTTTTATTTATCAAACTGTGATTACAGCTTAGTTCTTCAAAGTGTTTTCTTAAAGTAAGTGTCACATTTTGAAAATTTTTGGCCATTACCTCCCTCAAGACATTTGGAGGGCACGTTTCATTTACAGCCCTGAAGTACTTGTTCATATGAAGTGACCATTAGCACAGGTTTTAAAGCTGCTTTTGCAGGTAACGGCCAGAGGGTGGCAGCCTTTCTACGTTCCCAATCTGGTAAATAGGGAAAGAGACCTTCAGTCCCAAGAGTGTCCAGCTTTATTTCTCATCCAGCTGTGGGTCTAGATATGGTCAATCCAGGTTGCATCACAGCCCCGGAACGAATTATGTAAAAATTTCTCCCTCTATCACTGTCTTTGTTTTTTGGGATTTTAAAGTAATTTATTTTTATAATGGGGTTTACCTGATTTTCACTGCTGTGTTTATGCCCCTTTACACCCACTTGATTCACTTACAGAGAGAAATCAATACATAGGTTTTAAGATTTTTACTAGTCAGATATATTCTTGTTCGTTGAATAGGGGGTGTTGCATCCACTTCACTGAGCAAGGATTAGGTCTTGTCTATTACATATTGGGTTTATGGATCGGTATTTGAGCTAATATGAAACCCTCGTTTTATGCATCACCCCACCTCACCTTTCCCGTTAAGCAGCCATAGTGTGTTTTCTAAATGTGTGACTCTGTTCTGTTTTGTAATTCAGTTCAAGTGTAACGGTTTTTCCATTCCCTCTACAAGTGATATCTTATGATAAGTGTCTTTTTCTGTGTGACTTATTTCACTTAGAATCGTCGAACATAAATCCACTCATCATGCGGCTAATAGCCTTATGACATTGATTTCATGGCTGAGTGATATTCCATTGTACATAAGGACCACAACATCGTTATCCATTTTCCTATTTCCTGGGATATTTAAGGTGTAATGAAGAGGAGGTTCTTGTCAACAGAGCAGCCCTAAACTTTGGTGTGCCTGTGTCTAGCTGATTTTTAGTTTTCCCAATTCATAACCCCATAAGTGGAAATGCCCTATGCTCTCTAAGCTGTGTTTTTTAGATGTTTCAGGACTCACCGGACACTTCTCCAGAGTGGCTGTTGGCAATTTACATCCCGCCCATCAGTGTAGCAAGGCTCCCATTTCTCCATGGCCTGTCCTGCATTTCTGGTTTTGACACTTTTTTCAGCATGGCCCTTTTGACGGATGGGAAGCGAGACTTCTTTGTAGCGCTGATTTGCCTTTCCAGGTTGCTTGGTTGGCCAAAAAGGGCGTATGCGTTTTTTCCTGAATATATTCAGGAAAAAACGCATACGCCCTTTTTGGCCAAGGGCATCATTGTCAACGTTTTGCCGCTTTTCCTGTGCTTTAAAGGAGATTCGAATCTACCTCCTGAAATCTGTTTCCTGCAATTCTGCCTTGATTTCAAATCCTCTTCGTTGCCTTCCCTCAATATATTTGTGGACGAGAGTTATCATTTATAACTCTGCAGGTTTGTGAATTGCAGTGCCCTGAAGCTCCATTTTACAACTCGCTTTTTTGGGAGCTGGCCGCAAAAGCACTGGATGGCTTCAGGCCCTGTTCTGGTTCCGGGGGGGATGATGAGCCTGTGGTTAATTCCTCTTCCTGATGGGAAAATAGAGTGACCTGTGCCTGTCCCAACACCAAGAGCCAGTCTCTCATTGGTTCCCCGTCTTCCCGTTCATCCTCAGGAAAAATTGCAACCTGTACGGAACAGGAGGTTAAAGGTGCTGATGCTCCAAGTAGGGAGATTGCTAGTAAAGTGGCTGGAATGGCGAACCCGGGCACAAGGAGATGAGAAATGAGGTGCGTTTTAGAAACCTTTCCCCATCACACGGTGTACCATCTTCTGGGTTTCTCATGCATGTTTTCGATGTAGGAAGATGCCCTTGAACCTGGAGATTTGGGACCCATGCGATGGGTACCACGCAGTATTACTTTAAATGGTCTGCGTTTGCTCACCCAACCTCACCAAACCTCTCAGCCCCAAGAGTGTCCACCCTTATGTCTCATCCAGCTGTGGGTCTAGATATGGTCAATCCAGGTTGCATCACAGCCCCTGAACGCATTGTGTAAGAATGTCTCTCTCTTTCACTGTCTTTCTTTCATGGGTTTTTCAAAGTAATTTATTTTCATAATGGGGTTTAGCTGCTTTTCACTGCTGTGTTTATGCCGCTTTACACCCACTTGACACACTAACAGAGAGATATCAATACATAGGTTTTAAGATTATTACTAGTCAGATATATTCTTGTGCGGTGAATAGGGCGTGTTGAGTCCAGTTCTCTGAGCAAGGAGTAGGTCTTGTCTATTACATATTGGGTTTATGGAACGGTATCTGAGCTAATTTGAAACCCTTGTTTTATGTATCACCCCACCTCACCTTTCCCGTTAAGCAGCCATAGTGTGTTTTCTGCATGTGTGACTCTGTTCTGTTTTGTAATTCAGTTCATGTGTAACGGTTTTTACATTCCCTCTATCAGTGATACCTTATGAGAAGTGTCCTTTTCTGTGTGACTTATTTCACTTAGAATCGTCGTACCTAAATCCACTCTTCATGCTGCTACTAGCCTTAGGACATTGATTTCATGGCTGAGTGATATTCCATTGTACATAAGGACCACAACTTCTTTACCCATTTTTCTCTTTCCTGGGATATTTAAGGTGGAATGAAGTGGAGGTCCTTGTCAACAGAGCAGCCCTAAACTTTGGGGTGCTTGTGTCTTGCTGATTTTTAATTTTCCCAATTTATACCCCCATGAGTGGAAGTGCCCTATGCTCTCTAAGCTGTGTTTTTTAGATGTTTCAGGACTCACCGTACACTTCTCCAGAGTGGCTGTTGGCAATTTACATCCCGCCCATCAGTGTAGCAAGGCTCCCATTTCTCCATGGCCTGTCCTGCATTTCTGGTTTTGACACTTTTTTCAGCATGGCCCTTTTGACCGATGGGATGCGAGACTTCTTTGTAGCGCTAATTTGCCTTTCCAGGTTGCTTGGTTGGCCAAAAAGGGCGTATGCGTTTTTTCCTGAATATATTCAGGAAAAAACGCATACGCCCTTTTTGGCCAAGGGCATCATTGTCAACGTTTTGCCGCTTTTCATGTGCTTTAAAGGAGATTCGAATCTACCTCCTGAAATCTGTTTCCTGCAATTCTGCCTTGATTTCAAATCCCCTTCTTTGCCTTCCCTCAATATATTTGTGGACGAGAGTTATCATTTATAACTCTGCAGGTTTGTGAATTGCAGTGCCCTGAAGCTCGATTTTACAACTCGCGTTTTTGGGAGCTGGCCGCAAAAGCGCAGGATGGCTTCAGACCCAGTTCTGGTTCCGGGGGGCAGGCTGAGCCTGTGGTTAATTCTTCTTCCTGATGGGAAAATAGAGTGACCTGTGCCTGTCCCAACACCAACAGCCAGTCTCTCATTGGTTCCCCGTCTTCCCGTTCATCCTCAGGAAAAATTGTAACCTGTACGGAACAGGAGGTTAAAGGTGCTGATGCTCCAAGTAGGGAGATTGCTAGTAAAGCGGCTGGAATGGCGAACCCGGGCAAAGGAGATGAGAAATGAGGTGCGTTTTAGAAACCTTTCCCCATCACACGGTGTACCATCTTCTGGGTTTCTCATGCATGTTTTCGATGTAGGAAGATGCCCTTGAACCTGGAGATATGGGACCCATGCGATGGGTACCACGCAGTATTACTATAAAGGGTCTGCGTTTGCTCACCCAACCTCACCAAACCTCTCAGCCCCAAGAGTGTCCACCCTTATGTCTCATCCAACTGTGGGTCTAGATATGGTCAATCCAGGTTGTAGCACAGCCCCTGAACGCATTGTGTAAGAATGTCTCTCTCTTTCACTGTCTTTCTTTCATGGGTTTTTCAAAGTAATTTATTTTCATAATGCGGTTTAGCTGCTTTTCACTGCTGTGTTTATGCCGCTTTACACCCACTTGACACACTAACAGAGAGATATCAATACATAGGTTTTAAGATTATTAGTAGTCAGATATATTCTTGTGCGGTGAATAGGGCGTGTTGAGTCCAGTTCTCTGAGCAAGGAGTAGGTCTTGTCTATTACATATTGGGTTTATGGAACGGTATCTGAGCTAATTTGAAACCCTTGTTTTATGTATCACCCCACCTCACCTTTCCCGTTAAGCAGCCATAGTGTGTTTTCTGCATGTGTGACTCTGTTCTGTTTTGTAATTCAGTTCAAGTGTAACGGTTTTTACATTCCCTCTATCAGTGATACCTTATGAGAAGTGTCCTTTTCTGTGTGACTTATTTCACTTAGAATCGTCGTACCTAAATCCACTCATCATGCTGCTACTAGCCTTATGACATTGATTTCATGGCTGAGTGATATTCCATTGTACATAAGGACCACAACTTCTTTACCCATTTTTCTCTTTCCTGGGATATTTAAGGTGGAATGAAGTGGAGGTCCTTGTCAACAGAGCAGCCCTAAACTTTGGGGTGCTTGTGTCTTGCTGATTTTTAATTTTCCCAATTTATACCCCCATGAGTGGAAGTGCCCTATGCTCTCTAAGCTGTGTTTTTTAGATGTTTCACGACTCACCGTACACTTCTCCAGAGTGGCTGTTGGCAATTTACATCCCGCCCATCAGTGTAGCAAGGCTCCCATTTCTCCATGGCCTGTCCTGCATTTCTGGTTTTGACACTTTTTTCAGCATGGCCCTTTTGACCGATGGGAACTGAGACTTCTTTGTAGCGCTGATTTGCCTTTCCAGGTTGCTTGGTTGGCCAAAAAGGGCGTATGCGTTTTTTCCTGAATATATTCAGGAAAAAACGCATACGCCCTTTTTGGCCAAGGGCATCATTGTCAACGTTTTGTCGCTTTTCATGTGCTTTAAAGGAGATTCGAATCTACCTCCTGAAATCTGTTTCCTGCAATTCTGCCTTGATTTCAAATCCTCTTCTTTGCCTTCCCTCAATATATTTGTGGACGAGAGTTAACATTTATAGCTCTGCAGGTTTGTGAATTGCAGGGCCCTGAAGCTCAATTTTACAACTCGCGTTTTGGGAGCTGGTCGCAAAAGCGGAGGATGGCTTCAGGCCCAGTTCTGGTTCCGGGGGGCAGGTTGAGCCTGTGGTTAATTCTTCTTCCTGATGGGAAAATAGAGTGACCTGTGCCTGTCCAAACACCAAGAGCTAGTCTCTCATTGGTTCCCCGTCTTCCTGTTCATCCTCAGGACAAATTGCAACCTGTACGGAACAGGAGGTTAAAGGTGCTGATGCTCCAAGTAGGGAGATTGCTAGTAAAGTGGCTGGAATGGCGAACCCGGGCACAAGGAGATGAGAAATGAGGTGCGTTTTAGAAACCTTTCCCCATCACACGGTGGACCATCTTCTGGGTTTCTCATGCATGTTTTCGATGTAGGAAGATGCCCTTGAACCTGGAGATTTGAGACCCATGCGATGGGTACCACGCAGTATTACTTTAAAGGGTCTGCGTTTGCTCACCCAACCTCACCAAACCTCTCAGCCCCAAGAGTGTCCACCCTTAGGTCTCATCCAGCTGTGGGTCTAGATATGGTCAATCCAGGTTGCATCACAGCCCCTGAACGCATTGTGTAAGAATTTCTCTCTCTTTCACTGTCTTTGTTTCATGGGTTTTTAAAAGTAATTTATTTTCATAATGCGGTTTAGCTGCTTTTCACTGCTGTGTTTATGCTGCTTTACACCCACTTGACACACTAACAGAGAGATATCAATACATAGGTTTTAAGATTATTAGTAGTCAGATATATTCTTGTGCGGTGAATAGGGCGTGTTGAGTCCAGTTCTCTGAGCAAGGAGTAGGTCTTGTCTATTACATATTGGGTTTATGGAACGGTATCTGAGCTAATTTGAAACCCTTGTTTTATGTATCACCCCACCTCACCTTTCCTGTTAAGCAGCCATAGTGTGTTTTCTGCACGTGTGACTCTGTTCTGTTTTGTAATTCAGTTCAAGTGTAACGGTTTTTACATTCCCTCTATCAGTGATACCTTATGAGAAGTGTCCTTTTCTGTGTGACTTATTTCACTTAGAATCGTCGTACCTAAATCCACTCATCATGCTGCTCCTAGCCTTATGACATTGATTTCATGGCTGAGTGATATTCCATTGTACATAAGGACCACAACTTCTTTACCCATTTTTCTCTTTCCTGGGATATTGAAGGTGGAATGAAGTGGAGGTCCTTGTCAACAGAGCAGCCCTAAACTTTGGGGTGCTTGTGTCTTGCTGATTTTTAATTTTCCCAATTTATACCCCCATGAGTGGAAGTGCCCTATGCTCTCTAAGCTGTGTTTTTTAGATGTTTCAGGACTCACCGTACACTTCTCCAGAGTGGCTGTTGGCAATTTACATCCCGCCCATCAGTGTAGCAAGGCTCCCATTTCTCCATGGCCTGTCCTGTATTTCTGGTTTTGACACTTTTTTCAGCATGGCCCATTTGACCGATGGGAAGCGAGACTTCTTTGTAGCGCTGATTTGCCTTTCCAGGTTGCTTGGTTGGCCAAAAAGGGCGTATGCGTTTTTTCCTGAATATATTCAGGAAAAAACGCATACGCCCTTTTTGGCCAAGGGCATCATTGTCAACGTTTTGCCGCTTTTCATGTGCTTTAAAGGAGATTCGAATCTACCTCCTGAAATCTGTTTCCTGCAATTCTGCCTTGATTTCAAATCCTCTTCTTTGCCTTCCCTCAATATATTTGTGGACGAGAGTTATCATTTATAACTCTGCAGGTTTGTGAATTGCAGTGCCATGAAGCTCGATTTTACACCTCGCGTTTTTGGGAGCTGGCCGCAAAAGCGCAGGATGGCTTCAGGCCCTGTTCTGGTTCCGGGGTCAGGCTGAGCCTGTGGTTAATTCTTCTTCCTGATGGGAAAATAGAGTGACCTGTGCCTGTCCCAACACCAAGAGCCAGTCTCTCATTGGTTCCCCGTCTTCCCGTTCATCCTCAGGAAAAATTGTAACCTGTACGGAACAGGAGGTTAAAGGTGCTGATGCTCCAAGTAGGGAGATTGCTAGTAAAGCGGCTGGAATGGCGAACCCGGGCACAAGGAGATGAGAAATGAGGTGCGTTTTAGAAACCTTTCCCCATCACACGGTGTACCATCTTCTGGGTTTCTCATGCATGTTTTCGATGTAGGAAGATGCCCTTGAACCTGGAGATTTGGGACCCATGCGATGGGTACCACGCAGTATTACTTTAAAGGGTCTGCGTTTGCTCACCCAACCTCACCAAACCTCTCAGCCCCAAGAGTGTCCACCCTTAGGTCTCATCCAGCTGTGGGTCTAGATATGGTCAATCCAGGTTGCATCACAGCCCCTGAACGCATTGTGTAAGAATTTCTCTCTCTTTCACTGTCTTTGTTTCATGGGTTTTTAAAAGTAATTTATTTTCATAATGGGGTTTCGCTGCTTTTCACTGCTGTGTTTATGCCGCTTTACACCCACTTGACACACTAAGAGAGAGATATCAATACATAGGTTTTAAGATTATTACTAGTCAGATATATTCTTGTGCGGTGAATAGGGCGTGTTGAGTCCAGTTCTCTGAGCAAAGAGTAGGTCTTGTCTATTACATATTGGGTTTATGGAACGGTATCTGAGCTAATTTGAAACCCTTGTTTTATGTATCACCCCACCTCACCTTTCCCGTTAAACAGCCATAGTGTGTTTTCTGCAGGTGTGACTCTGTTCTGTTTTGTAATTCAGTTCAAGTGTAATGGTTTTTACATTCCCTCTATCAGTGATACCTTATGAGAAGTGTCCTTTTGTGTGTGACTTATTTCACTTAGAATCGTCGTACCTAAATCTACTCATCATGCTGCTACTAGCCTTATGACATTGATTTCATGGCTGTGTGATATTCCATTGTACATAAGGACCAGAACTTCTTTACCCATTTTTCTCTTTCCTGGGATATTTAAGGTGGAATGAAGTGGAGGTCCTTGTCAACAGAGCAGCCCTAAACTTTGGGGTGCTTGTGTCTTGCTGATTTTTAATTTTCCCAATTTATACCCCCATGAGTGGAAGTGCCCTATGCTCTCTAAGCTGTGTTTTTTAGATGTTTCAGGACTCACCGTACACTTCTCCAGAGTGGCTGTTGGCAATTTACATCCCGCCCATCAGTGTAGCAAGGCTCCCATTTCTCCATGGCCTGTCCTGTATTTCTGGTTTTGACACTTTTTTCAGCATGGCCCATTTGACCGATGGGAAGCGAGACTTCTTTGTAGCGCTGATTTGCCTTTCCAGGTTGCTTGGTTGGCCAAAAAGGGCGTATGCGTTTTTTCCTGAATATATTCAGGAAAAAACGCATACGCCCTTTTTGGCCAAGGGCATCATTGTCAACGTTTTGCCGCTTTTCATGTGCTTTAAAGGAGATTCGAATCTACCTCCTGAAATCTGTTTCCTGCAATTCTGCCTTGATTTCAAATCCTCTTCTTTGCCTTCCCTCAATATATTTGTGGACGAGAGTTATCATTTATAACTCTGCAGGTTTGTGAATTGCAGTGCCATGAAGCTCGATTTTACACCTCGCGTTTTTGGGAGCTGGCCGCAAAAGTGCAGGATGGCTTCCGGCCCTGTTCTGGTTCCGGGGGCAGGCTGAGCCTGTGATTAATTCTTCTTCCTGATGGGAAAATAGAGTGACCTGTGCCTGTCCCAACACCAACAGCCAGTCTCTCATTGGTTCCCCGTCTTCCTGTTCATCCTCAGGAAAAATTGCAACCTGTACGGAACAGGAGGTTAAAGGTGCTGATGCTCCAAGTAGGGAGATTGCTAGTAAAGCGGCTGGGATGGCGAACCCGGGCACAAGGAGATGAGAAATGAGGTGCGTTTTAGAAACCTTTCCCCATCACACGGTGTACCATCTTCTGGGTTTCTCATGCATGTTTTCGATGTAGGAAGATGCCCTTGAACCTGGAGATTTGGGACCCATGCGATGGGTACAACGCAGTATTACTTTAAAGGGTCTGCGTTTGCTCACCCAACCTCACCAAACCTCTCAGCCCCAAGAGTGTCCACCCTTAGGTCTCATCCAGCTGTGGGTCTAGATATGGTCAATCCAGGTTGCATCACAGCCCCTGAACGCATTGTGTAAGAATTTCTCTCTCTTTCACTGTCTTTGTTTCATGGGTTTTTAAAAGTAATTTATTTTCATAATGCGGTTTAGCTGCTTTTCACTGCTGTGTTTATGCCGCTTTACACCCACTTGACACACTAACAGAGAGATATCAATACATAGGTTTTAAGATTATTAGTAGTCAAATATATTCTTGTGCGGTGAATAGGGCGTGTTGAGTCCAGTTCTCTGAGCAAGGAGTAGGTCTTGTCTATTACATATTGGGTTTATGGAACGGTATCTGAGCTAATTTGAAACCCTTGTTTTATGTATCACCCCACCTCACCTTTCCCGTTAAGCAGCCATAGTGTGTTTTCTGCATGTGTGACTCTGTTCTGTTTTGTAATTCAGTTCAAGTGTAACGGTTTTTACATTCCCTCTATCAGTGATACCTTATGAGAAGTGTCCTTTTCTGTGTGACTTATTTCACTTAGAATCGTCGTACCTAAATCCACTCATCATGCTGCTCCTAGCCTTATGACATTGATTTCATGGCTGAGTGATATTCCATTGTACATAAGGACCACAACTTCTTTACCCATTTTTCTCTTTCCTGGGATATTTAAGGTGGAATGAAGTGGAGGTCCTTGTCAACAGAGCAGCCCTAAACTTTGGGGTGCTTGTGTCTTGCTGATTTTTCATTTTCCTAATTTATACCCCCATGAGTGGAAGTGCCCTATGCTCTCTAAGCTGTGTTTTTTAGATATTTCAGGACTCACCGTACACTTCTCCAGAGTGGCTGTTGGCAATTTACATCCCGCCCATCAGTGTAGCAAGGCTCCCATTTCTCCATGGCCTGTCCTGCATTTCTGGTTTTGACACTTTTTTCAGCATGGCCCTTTTGACCGATGGGAAGCGAGACTTCTTTGTAGCGCTGATTTGCCTTTCCAGGTTGCTTGGTTGGCCAAAAAGGGCGTATGCGTTTTTTCCTGAATATATTCAGGAAAAAACGCATACGCCCTTTTTGGCCAAGGGCATCATTGTCAACGTTTTGCCGCTTTTCATGTGCTTTAAAGGAGATTCGAATCTACCTCCTGAAATCTGTTTCCTGCAATTCTGCCTTGATTTCAAATCCTCTTCTTTGCCTTCCCTCAATATATTTGTGGACGAGAGTTATCATTTAAAACTCTGCAGGTTTGTGAATTGCAGTGCCATGAAGCTCGATTTTACACCTCGCGTTTTTGGGAGCTGGCCGCAAAAGCGCAGGATGGCTTCAGGCCCTGTTCTGGTTCCGGGGTCAGGCTGAGCCTGTGGTTAATTCTTCTTCCTGATGGGAAAATAGAGTGACCTCTGCCTGTCCCAACACCAAGAGCCAGTCGCTCATTGGTTCCCCGTCTTCCCGTTCATCTTCAGGAAAAATTGCAACCTGTACGGAACAGGAGGTTAAAGGTGCTGATGCTCCAAGTAGGGAGATTGCTAGTAAAGCGGCTGGAATGGCGAACCCGGGCACAAGGAGATGAGAAATGAGGTGCGTTTTAGAAACCTTTCCCCATCACACGGTGGACCATCTTCTGGGTTTCTCATGCATGTTTTCGATGTAGGAAGATGCCCTTGAACCTGGAGATTTGGGACCCATGCGATGGGTACCACGCAGTATTACTTTAAATGGTCTGCGTTTGCTCACCCAACCTCACCAAACCTCTCAGCCCCAAGAGTGTCCACCCTTAGGTCTCATCCAGCTGTGGGTCTAGATATGGTCAATCCAGGTTGCATCACAGCCCCTGAACGCATTGTATAAGAATGTCTCTCTCTTTCACTGTCTTTCTTTCATGGGTTTTTCAAAGTAATTTATTTTCATAATGGGGTTTAGCTGCTTTTCACTGCTGTGTTTATGCCGCTTTACACCCACTTGACACACTAACAGAGAGATATCAATACATAGGTTTTAAGATTATTACTAGTCAGATATATTCTTGTGCGGTGAATAGGGCGTTTTGAGTCCAATTCTCTGAGCAAGGAGTAGGTCTTGTCTATTACATATTGGGTTTATGGAACGGTATCTGAGCTAAATTGAAACCCTTGTTTTATGTATCACCCCACCTCACCTTTCCCGTTAAACAGCCATAGTGTGTTTTCTGCATGTGTGACTCTGTTCTGTTTTGTAATTCAGTTCAAGTGTAACGGTTTTTACATTCCCTCTATCAGTGATACCTTATGAGAAGTGTCCTTTTGTGTGTGACTTATTTCACTTAGAATCGTCGTACCTAAATCCACTCATCATGCTGCTACTAGCCTTATGACATTGATTTCATGGCTGAGTGATATTCCATTGTACATAAGGACCAGAACTTCTTTACCCATTTTTCTCTTTCCTGGGATATTTAAGGTGGAATGAAGTGGAGGTCCTTGTCAACAGAGCAGCCCTAAACTTTGGGGTGCTTGTGTCTTGCTGATTTTTCATTTTCCCAATTTATACCCCCATGAGTGGAAGTGCCCTATGCTCTCTAAGCTGTGTTTCTTAGATGTTTCAGGACTCACCGTACACTTCTCCAGAGTGGCTGTTGGCAATTTACATCCCGCCCATCAGTGTAGCAAGGCTCCCATTTCTCCATGGCCTGTCCTGCATTTCTGGTTTTGACACTTTTTTCAGCATGGCCCTTTTGACCGATGGGAAGCAAGACTTCTTTGTAGCGCTGATTTGCCTTTCCAGGTTGCTTGGTTGGCCAAAAAGGGCGTATGCGTTTTTTCCTGAATATATTCAGGAAAAAACGCATACGCCCTTTTTGGCCAAGGGCATCATTGTCAACGTTTTGCCGCTTTTCATGTGCTTTAAAGGAGATTCGAATCTACCTCCTGAAATCTGTTTCCTGCAATTCTGCCTTGATTTCAAATCCTCTTCTTTGCCTTCCCTCAATATATTTGTGGACGAGAGTTATCATTTATAACTCTGCAGGTTTGTGAATTGCAGTGCCATGAAGCTCGATTTTACACCTCGCGTTTTTGGGCGCTGGCCGCAAAAGCGCAGGATGGCTTCAGGCCCTGTTCTGGTTCCGGGGTCAGGCTGAGCCTGTGGTTAATTCTTCTTCCTGATGGGAAAATAGAGTGACCTGTGCCTGTCCCAAAACCAAGAGCCAGTCTCTCATTGGTTCCCCATCTTCCCGTTCATCCTCAGGAAAAATTGTAACCTGTACGGAACAGGAGGTTAAAGGTGCTGATGCTCCAAGTAGGGAGATTGCTAGTAAAGCGGCTGGAATGGCGAACCCGGGCACAAGGAGATGAGAAATGAGGTGCGTTTTAGAAACCTTTCCCCATCACACGGTGTACCATCTTCTGGGTTTCTCATGCATGTTTTCGATGTAGGAAGATGCCCTTGAACCTGGAGATTTGGGACCCATGCGATGGGTACCACGCAGTATTACTTTAAAGGGTCTGCGTTTGCTCACCCAACCTCACCAAACCTCTCAGCCCCAAGAGTGTCCACCCTTAGGTCTCATCCAGCTGTGGGTCTAGATATGGTCAATCCAGGTTGCATCACAGCCCCTGAACGCATTGTGTAAGAATGTCTCTCTCTTTCACTGTCTTTGTTTCATGGGTTTTTAAAAGTAATTTATTTTCATAATGGGGTTTAGCTGCTTTTCACTGCTGTGTTTATGCCGCTTTACACCCACTTGACACACTAACAGAGAGATATCAATACATAGGTTTTAAGATTATTACTAGTCAGATATATTCTTGTGCGGTGAATAGGGCGTGTTGAGTCCAGTTCTCTGAGCAAAGAGTAGGTCTTGTCTATTACATATTGGGTTTATGGAACGTTATCTGAGCTAATTTGAAACCCTTGTTTATGTATCACCCCACCTCACCTTTCCCGTTAAGCAGCCATAGTGTGTTTTCTGCATGTGTGACTCTGTTCTGTTTTGTAATTCAGTTCATGTGTAACGGTTTTTACATTCCCTCTATCAGTGATACCTTATGAGAAGTGTCCTTTTTTGTGTGACTTATTTCACTTAGAATCGTCGTACCTAAATCCACTCATCATGCTGCTCCTAGCCTTATGACATTGATTTCATGGCTGAGTGATTTTCCATTGTACATAAGGACCACAACTTCTTTACCCATTTTTCTCTTTCCTGGGATATTTAAGGTGGAATGAAGTGGAGGTCCTTGTCAACAGAGCAGCCCTAAACTTTGGGGTGCTTGTGTCTTGCTGATTTTTCATTTTCCCAATTTATACCCCCATGAGTGGAAGTGCCCTATGCTCTCTAAGCTGTGTTTTTTAGATGTTTCACGACTCACCGTACACTTCTCCAGAGTGGCTTTTGGCAATTTACATCCCGCCCATCAGTGTAGCAAGGCTCCCATTTCTCCATGGCCTGTCCTGCATTTCTGGTTTTGACACTTTTTTCAGCATGGCCCTTTTGACCGATGGGAAGCTAGACTTCTTTGTAGCGCTGATTTGCCTTTCCAGGTTGCTTGGTTGGCCAAAAAGGGCGTATGCGTTTTTTCCTGAATATATTCAGGAAAAAACGCATACGCCCTTTTTGGCCAAGGGCATCATTGTCAACGTTTTGCCGCTTTTCATGTGCTTTAAAGGAGATTCGAATCTACCTCCTGAAATCTGTTTCCTGCAATTCTGCCTTGATTTCAAATCCTCTTCTTTGCCTTCCCTCAATATATTTGTGGACGAGAGTTATCATTTATAGCTCTGCAGTTTTGTGAATTGCAGTGCCCTGAAGCTCAATTTTACAACTCGCGTTTTTGGGAGCTGGTCGCAAAAGCGCAGGATGGCTTCAGGCCCAGTTCTGGTTCCGGGGGGCAGGTTGAGCCTGTGGTTAATTCTTCTTCCAGATGGGAAAATAGAGTGACCTGTGCCTGTCCCAACACCAAGAGCCAGTCTCTCATTGGTTCCCCTTCTTCCCATTCATCCTCAGGAAAAATTGCAACCTGTACGGAACAGGAGGTTAAAGGTGCTGATGCTCCAAGTAGGGAGATTGCTAGTAAAGTGGCTGGAATGGCGAACCCGGGCACAAGGAGATGAGAAATGAGGTGCGTTTTAGAAACCTTTCCCCATCACACAGTGTACCATCTTCTGGGTTTCTCATTCATGTTTTCGATGTAGGAAGATGACCTTGAACCTGGAGATATGGGACCCATGCGATGGGTACCACGCAGTATTACTTTAAAGGGTCTGCGTTTGCTCACCCAACCTCACCAAACCTCTCAGCCCCAAGAGTGTCCACCCTTATGTCTCATCCAGCTGTGGGTCTAGATACGGTCAATCCAGGTTGCATCACAGCCCATGAACGCATTGTGTAAGAATTTCTCTCTCTTTCACTGTCTTTGTTTCATGGGTTTTTAAAAGTAATTTATTTTCATAATGCGGTTTAGCTGCTTTTCACTGCTGTGTTTATGCCGCTTTATACCCACTTGACACACTAACAGAGAGATATCAATACATAGGTTTTAAGGTTATTACTAGTCAGATATATTCTTGTGCGGTGAATAGGGCGTGTTGAGTCCAGTTCTCTGAGCAAGGAGTAGGTCTTGTCTATTACATATTGGGTTTATGGAACGGTATCTGAGCTAATTTGAAACCCTTGTTTTATGTGTCACCCCACCTCCCCTTTCCCGTTAAGCAGCCATAGTGTGTTTTCTGCATATGTGACTCTGTTCTGTTTTGTAATTCAGTTCAACTGTAACGGTTTTTACATTCCCTCTATAAGTGATACCTTATGAGAAGTGTCCTTTTCTGTGTGATTTATTTCACTTAGAATCGTCGTACCTAAATCCACTCATCATGCTGCTACTAGCCTTAGGACATTGATTTCATGGCTGAGTGATATTCCATTGTACATAAGGACCAGAACTTCTTTATCCATTTTTCTCTTTCCTGGGATATTTAAGGTGGAATGAAGTGGAGGTCCTTGTCAACAGAGCAGCCCTAAACTTTGGGGTGCTTGTGTCTTGCTGATTTTTCATTTTCCCAATTTATACCCCCATGAGTGGAAGTGCCCTATGCTCTCTAAGCTGTGTTTTTTAGATATTTCAGGACTCACCGTACACTTCTCCAGAATGGCTGTTGGCAATTTACATCCCGCCCATCAGTGTAGCAAGGCTCCCATTTCTCCATGGCCTGTCCTGCATTTCTGGTTTTGACACTTTTTTCAGCATGGCCCTTTTGACCGATGGGAAGCGAGACTTCTTTGTAGCGCTGATTTGCCTTTCCAGGTTGCTTGGTTGGCCAAAAAGGGCGTATGCGTTTTTTCCTGAATATATTCAGGAAAAAACGAATACGCCCTTTTTGGCCAAGGGCATCATTTTCAACGTTTTGCCGCTTTTCATGTGCTTTAAAGGAGATTCGAATCTACCTCCTGAAATCTGTTTCCTGCAATTCTGCCTTGATTTCAAATCCTCTTCTTTGCCTTCCCTCAATATATTTGTGGACGAGAGTTATCATTTATAACTCTGCAGGTTTGTGAATTGCAGTGCCCTGAAGCTCGATTTTACAACTCGCGTTTTTGGGAGCTGGCCGCAAAAGCGCAGGATGGCTTCAGGCCCTGTTCTGGTTCCGGGGTCAGGCTGAGCCTGTGGTTAATTCTTCTTCCTGATGGGAAAATAGAGTGACCTGTGCCTGTCCCAACACCAAGAGCCAGTCTCTCATTGGTTCCCCGTCTTCCCGTTCATCCTCAGGAAAAATTGTAACCTGTACGGAACAGGAGGTTAAAGGTGCTGATGCTCCAAGTAGGGAGATTGCTAGTAAAGCGGCTGAAATGGCGAACCCGGGCACAAGGAGATGAGAAATGAGGTGCGTTTTAGAAACCTTTCCCCATCACACGGTGTACCATCTTCTGGGTTTCTCATGCATGTTTTCGATGTAGGAAGATGCCCTTGAACCTGGAGATATGGGACCCATGCGATGGGTACCACGCAGTATTACTATAAAGGGTCTGCGTTTGCTCACCCAACCTCAGCAAACCTCTCAGCCCCAAGAGTGTCCACCCTTATGTCTCATCCAGCTGTGGGTCTAGATATGGTCAATCCAGGTTGCATCACAGCCCCTGAACGCATTGTGTAAGAATGTCTCTCTCTTTCACTGTCTTTCTTTCATGGGTTTTTCAAAGTAATTTATTTTCATAATGCGGTTTAGCTGCTTTTCACTGCTGTGTTTATGCCGCTTTACACCCACTTGACACACTAACAGAGAGATATCAATACATAGGTTTTAAGATTATTAGTAGTCACATATATTCTTGTGCGGTGAATAGGGCGTGTTGAGTCCAGTTCTCTGAGCAAGGAGTAGGTCTTGTCTATTACATATTGGGTTTATGGAACGGTATCTGAGCTAATTTGAAACCCTTGTTTTATGTATCACCCCACCTCACCTTTCCCGTTAAGCAGCCATAGTGTGTTTTCTGCATGTGTGACTCTGTTCTGTTTTGTAATTCAGTTCAAGTGTAACGGTTTTTACATTCCCTCTATCAGTGATACCTTATGAGAAGTGTCCTTTTCTGTGTGACTTATTTCACTTAGAATCGTCGTACCTAAATCCACTCATCATGCTGCTACTAGCCTTATGACATTGATTTCATGGCTGAGTGATATTCCATTGTACATAAGGACCAGAACTTCTTTACCCATTTTTCTCTTTCCTGGGATATTTAAGGTGGAATGAAGTGGAGGTCCTTGTCAACAGAGCAGCCCTAAACTTTGGGGTGCTTGTGTCTTGCTGATTTTTAATTTTCCCAATTTATACCCCCATGAGTGGAAGTGCCCTATGCTCTCTAAGCTGTGTTTTTTAGATGTTTCACGACTCACCGTACATTTCTCCAGAGTGGCTGTTGGCAATTTACATCCCGCCCATCAGTGTAGCAAGGCTCCCATTTCTCCATGGCCTGTCCTGCATTTCTGGTTTTGACACTTTTTTCAGCATGGCCCTTTTGACCGATGGGAAGCGAGACTTCTTTGTAGCGCTGATTTGCCTTTCCAGGTTGCTTGGTTGGCCAAAAAGGGCGTATGCGTTTTTTCCTGAATATATTCAGGAAAAAACGCATACGCCCTTTTTGGCCAAGGGAATCATTGTCAACGTTTTGCCGCTTTTCATGTGCTTTAAAGGAGATTCGAATCTACCTCCTGTAATCTGTTTCCTGCAATTCTGCCTTGATTTCAAATCCTCTTCGTTGCCTTCCCTCAATATATTTGTGGACGAGAGTTATCATTTATAACTCTGCAGTTTTGTGAATTGCAGTGCCATGAAGCTCGATTTTACACCTCGCGTTTTTGGGAGCTGGCCGCAAAAGCGCAGGATGGCTTCAGGCCCTGTTCTGGTTCCGGGGGGCAGGCTGAGCCTGTGGTTAATTCTTCTTCCTGATGGGAAAATAGAGTGACCTGTGCCTGTCCCAACACCAAGAGCCAGTCTCTCATTGGTTCCCCGTCTTCCCGTTCATCCTCAGGAAAAATTGCAACCTGTAGGGAACAGGAGGTTAAAGGTGCTGATGCTCCAAGTAGGGAGATTGCTAGTAAAGAGGCTGGGATGGCGAACCCGGGCACAAGGAGATGAGAAATGAGGTGCGTTTTAGAAACCTTTCCCCATCACACGGTGTACCATCTTCTGGGTTTCTCATGCATGTTTTTGATGTAGGAAGATGCCCTTGAACATGGAGATTTGGGACCCATGCGATGGGTACCACGCAGTATTACTTTAAAGGGTCTGCGTTTGCTCACCCAACCTCACCAAACCTCTCAGCCCCAAGAGTGTCCACCCTTAGGTCTCATCCAGCTGTGGGTGTAGATATGGTCAATCCAGGTTGCATCACAGCCCCTGAACGCATTGTGTAAGAATTTCTCTCTTTCACTGTCTTTGTTTCATGGGTTTTTAAAAGTAATTTATTTTCATAATGCGGTTTAGCTGCTTTTCACTGCTGTGTTTATGCCGCTTTACACCCACTTGACACACTAACAGAGAGATATCAATACATAGGTTTTAAGATTATTACTAGTCAGATATATTCTTGTGCGGTGAATAGGGCGTTTTGAGTCCAATTCTCTGAGCAAGGAGTAGGTCTTGTCTATTACATATTGGGTTTATGGAACGGTATCTGAGCTAATTTGAAACCCTTGTTTTATGTATCACCCCACCTCACCTTTCCCGTTAAACAGCCATAGTGTGTTTTCTGCATGTGTGACTCTGTTCTGTTTTGTAATTCAGTTCAAGTGTAACGGTTTTTACATTCCCTCTATCAGTGATACCTTATGAGAAGTGTCCTTTTCTGTGTGACTTATTTCACTTAGAATCGTCGTACCTAAATCCACTCATCATGCTGCTACTAGCCTTATGACATTGATTTCATGGCTGAGTGATATTCCATTGTACATAAGGACCAGAACTTCTTTACCCATTTTTCTCTTTCCTGGGATATTTAAGGTGGAATGAAGTGGAGGTCCTTGTCAACAGAGCAGCCCTAAACTTTGGGGTGCTTGTGTCTTGCTGATTTTTCATTTTCCCAATTTATACCCCCATGAGTGGAAGTGCCCTATGCTCTCTAAGCTGTGTTTCTTAGATGTTTCAGGACTCACCGTACACTTCTCCAGAGTGGCTGTTGGCAATTTACATCCCGCCCATCAGTGTAGCAAGGCTCCCATTTCTCCATGGCCTGTCCTGCATTTCTGGTTTTGACACTTTTTTCAGCATGGCCCTTTTGACCGATGGGAAGCGAGACTTCTTTGTAGCGCTGATTTGCCTTTCCAGGTTGCTTGGTTGGCCAAAAAGGGCGTATGCGTTTTTTCCTGAATATATTCAGGAAAAAACGAATACGCCCTTTTTGGCCAAGGGCATCATTGTCAACGTTTTGCCGCTTTTCATGTGCTTTAAAGGAGATTCGAATCTACCTCCTGAAATCTGTTTCCTGCAATTCTGCCTTGATTTCAAATCCTCTTCTTTGCCTTCCCTCAATATATTTGTGGACGAGAGTTATCATTTATAACTCTGCAGGTTTGTGAATTGCAGTGCCCTGAAGCTCGATTTTACAACTCGCGTTTTTGGGAGCTGGCCGCAAAAGCGCAGGATGGCTTCAGGCCCTGTTCTGGTTCCGGGGTCAGGCTGAGCCTGTGGTTAATTCTTCTTCCTGATGGGAAAATAGAGTGACCTGTGCCTGTCCCAACACCAAGAGCCAGTCTCTCATTGGTTCCCCGTCTTCCCGTTCATCCTCAGGAAAAATTGTAACCTGTACGGAACAGGAGGTTAAAGGTGCTGATGCTCCAAGTAGGGAGATTGCTAGTAAAGCGGCTGAAATGGCGAACCCGGGCACAAGGAGATGAGAAATGAGGTGCGTTTTAGAAACCTTTCCCCATCACACGGTGTACCATCTTCTGGGTTTCTCATGCATGTTTTCGATGTAGGAAGATGCCCTTGAACCTGGAGATATGGGACCCATGCGATGGGTACCACGCAGTATTACTATAAAGGGTCTGCGTTTGCTCACCCAACCTCACCAAACCTCTCAGCCCCAAGAGTGTCCACCCTTATGTCTCATCCAGCTGTGGGTCTAGATATGGTCAATCCAGGTTGCATCACAGCCCCTGAACGCATTGTGTAAGAATGTCTCTCTCTTTCACTGTCTTTCTTTCATGGGTTTTTCAAAGTAATTTATTTTCATAATGCGGTTTAGCTGCTTTTCACTGCTGTGTTTATGCCGCTTTACACCCACTTGACACACTAACAGAGAGATATCAATACATAGGTTTTAAGATTATTAGTAGTCATATATTCTTGTGCGGTGAATAGGGCGTGTTGAGTCCAGTTCTCTGAGCAAGGAGTAGGTCTTGTCTATTACATATTGGGTTTATGGAACGGTATCTGAGCTAATTTGAAACCCTTGTTTTATGTATCACCCCACCTCACCTTTCCCGTTAAGCAGCCATAGTGTGTTTTCTGCATGTGTGACTCTGTTCTGTTTTGTAATTCAGTTCAAGTGTAACGGTTTTTACATTCCCTCTATCAGTGATACCTTATGAGAAGTGTCCTTTTCTGTGTGACTTATTTCACTTAGAATCGTCGTACCTAAATCCACTCATCATGCTGCTACTAGCCTTATGACATTGATTTCATGGCTGAGTGATATTCCATTGTACATAAGGACCCGAACTTCTTTACCCATTTTTCTCTTTCCTGGGATATTTAAGGTGGAATGAAGTGGAGGTCCTTGTCAACAGAGCAGCCCTAAACTTTGGGGTGCTTGTGTCTTGCTGATTTTTAATTTTCCCAATTTATACCCCCATGAGTGGAAGTGCCCTATGCTCTCTAAGCTGTGTTTTTTAGATGTTTCACGACTCACCGTACACTTCTCCAGAGTGGCTGTTGGCAATTTACATCCCGCCCATCAGTGTAGCAAGGCTCCCATTTCTCCATGGCCTGTCCTGCATTTCTGGTTTTGACACTTTTTTCAGCATGGCCCTTTTGACCGATGGGAAGCGAGACTTCTTTGTAGCGCTGATTTGCCTTTCCAGGTTGCTTGGTTGGCCAAAAAGGGCGTATGCGTTTTTTCCTGAATATATTCAGGAAAAAACGCATACGCCCTTTTTGGCCAAGGGCATCATTGTCAACGTTTTGCCGCTTTTCATGTGCTTTAAAGGAGATTCGAATCTACCTCCTGTAATCTGTTTCCTGCAATTCTGCCTTGATTTCAAATCCTCTTCGTTGCCTTCCCTCAATATATTTGTGGACGAGAGTTATCATTTATAACTCTGCAGGTTTGTGAATTGCAGTGCCATGAAGCTCGATTTTACACCTCGCGTTTTTGGGAGCTGGCCGCAAAAGCGCAGGATGGCTTCAGGCCCTGTTCTGGTTCCGGGGGGCAGGCTGAGCCTGTGGTTAATTCTTCTTCCTGATGGGAAAATAGAGTGACCTGTGCCTGTCCCAACACCAAGAGCCAGTCTCTCATTGGTTCCCCGTCTTCCCGTTCATCCTCAGGAAAAATTGTAACCTGTACGGAACAGGAGGTTAAAGGTGCTGATGCTCCAAGTAGGGAGATTGCTAGTAAAGCGGCTGAAATGGCGAACCCGGGCACAAGGAGATGAGAAATGAGGTGCGTTTTAGAAACCTTTCCCCATCACACGGTGTACCATCTTCTGGGTTTCTCATGCATGTTTTCGATGTAGGAAGATGCCCTTGAACCTGGAGATATGGGACCCATGCGATGGGTACCACGCAGTATTACTATAAAGGGTCTGCGTTTGCTTACCCAACCTCACCAAACCTCTCAGCCCCAAGAGTGTCCACCCTTATGTCTCATCCAGCTGTGGGTCTAGATATGGTCAATCCAGGTTGCATCACAGCCCCTGAACGCATTGTGTAAGAATGTCTCTCTCTTTCACTGTCTTTCTTTCATGGGTTTTTCAAAGTAATTTATTTTCATAATGCGGTTTAGCTGCTTTTCACTGCTGTGTTTATGCCGCTTTACACCCACTTGACACACTAACAGAGAGATATCAATACATAGGTTTTAAGATTATTAGTAGTCACATATATTCTTGTGCGGTGAATAGGGCGTGTTGAGTCCAGTTCTCTGAGCAAGGAGTAGGTCTTGTCTATTACATATTGGGTTTATGGAACGGTATCTGAGCTAATTTGAAACCCTTGTTTTATGTATCACCCCACCTCACCTTTCCCGTTAAGCAGCCATAGTGTGTTTTCTGCATGTGTGACTCTGTTCTGTTTTGTAATTCAGTTCAAGTGTAACGGTTTTTACATTCCCTCTATCAGTGATACCTTATGAGAAGTGTCCTTTTCTGTGTGACTTATTTCACTTAGAATCGTCGTACCTAAATCCACTCATCATGCTGCTACTAGCCTTATGACATTGATTTCATGGCTGAGTGATATTCCATTGTACATAAGGACCAGAACTTCTTTACCCATTTTTCTCTTTCCTGGGATATTTAAGGTGGAATGAAGTGGAGGTCCTTGTCAACAGAGCAGCCCTAAACTTTGGGGTGCTTGTGTCTTGCTGATTTTTAATTTTCCCAATTTATACCCCCATGAGTGGAAGTGCCCTATGCTCTCTAAGCTGTGTTTTTCAGATGTTTCACGACTCACCGTACACTTCTCCAGAGTGGCTGTTGGCAATTTACATCCCGCCCATCAGTGTAGCAAGGCTCCCATTTCTCCATGGCCTGTCCTGCATTTCTGGTTTTGACACTTTTTTCAGCATGGCCCTTTTGACCGATGGGAAGCGAGACTTCTTTGTAGCGCTGATTTGCCTTTCCAGGTTGCTTGGTTGGCCAAAAAGGGCGTATGCGTTTTTTCCTGAATATATTCAGGAAAAAACGCATACGCCCTTTTTGGCCAAGGGAATCATTGTCAACGTTTTGCCGCTTTTCATGTGCTTTAAAGGAGATTCGAATCTACCTCCTGTAATCTGTTTCCTGCAATTCTGCCTTGATTTCAAATCCTCTTCGTTGCCTTCCCTCAATATATTTGTGGACGAGAGTTATCATTTATAACTCTGCAGGTTTGTGAATTGCAGTGCCATGAAGCTCGATTTTACACCTCGCGTTTTTGGGAGCTGGCCGCAAAAGCGCAGGATGGCTTCAGGCCCTGTTCTGGTTCCGGGGGGCAGGCTGAGCCTGTGGTTAATTCTTCTTCCTGATGGGAAAATAGAGTGACCTGTGCCTGTCCCAACACCAAGAGCCAGTCTCTCATTGGTTCCCCGTCTTCCCGTTCATCCTCAGGAAAAATTGCAACCTGTAGGGAACAGGAGGTTAAAGGTGCTGATGCTCCAAGTAGGGAGATTGCTAGTAAAGAGGCTGGGATGGCGAACCCGGGCACAAGGAGATGAGAAATGAGGTGCGTTTTAGAAACCTTTCCCCATCACACGGTGTACCATCTTCTGGGTTTCTCATGCATGTTTTTGATGTAGGAAGATGCCCTTGAACCTGGAGATTTGGGACCCATGCGATGGGTACCACGCAGTATTACTTTAAAGGGTCTGCGTTTGCTCACCCAACCTCACCAAACCTCTCAGCCCCAAGAGTGTCCACCCTTAGGTCTCATCCAGCTGTGGGTGTAGATATGGTCAATCCAGGTTGCATCACAGCCCCTGAACGCATTGTGTAAGAATTTCTCTCTTTCACTGTCTTTGTTTCATGGGTTTTTAAAAGTAATTTATTTTCATAATGCGGTTTAGCTGCTTTTCACTGCTGTGTTTATGCCGCTTTACACCCACTTGACACACTAACAGAGAGATATCAATACATAGGTTTTAAGATTATTACTAGTCAGATATATTCTTGTGCGGTGAATAGGGCGTTTTGAGTCCAATTCTCTGAGCAAGGAGTAGGTCTTGTCTATTACATATTGGGTTTATGGAACGGTATCTGAGCTAAATTGAAACCCTTGTTTTATGTATCACCCCACCTCACCTTTCCCGTTAAACAGCCATAGTGTGTTTTCTGCATGTGTGACTCTGTTCTGTTTTGTAATTCAGTTCAAGTGTAACGGTTTTTACATTCCCTCTATCAGTGATACCTTATGAGAAGTGTCCTTTTCTGTGTGACTTATTTCACTTAGAATCGTCGTACCTAAATCCACTCATCATGCTGCTCCTAGCCTTATGACATTGATTTCATGGCTGAGTGATATTCCATTGTACATAAGGACCAGAACTTCTTTACCCATTTTTCTCTTTCCTGGGATATTTAAGGTGGAATGAAGTGGAGGTCCTTGTCAACAGAGCAGCCCTAAACTTTGGGGTGCTTGTGTCTTGCTGATTTTTCATTTTCCCAATTTATACCCCCATGAGTGGAAGTGCCCTATGCTCTCTAAGCTGTGTTTCTTAGATGTTTCAGGACTCACCGTACACTTCTCCAGAGTGGCTGTTGGCAATTTACATCCCGCCCATCAGTGTAGCAAGGCTCCCATTTCTCCATGGCCTTTCCTGCATTTCTGGTTTTGACACTTTTTTCAGCATGGCCCTTTTGACCGATGGGAAGCGAGACTTCTTTGTAGCGCTGATTTGCCTTTCCAGGTTGCTTGGTTGGCCAAAAAGGGCGTATGCGTTTTTTCCTGAATATATTCAGGAAAAAACGAATACGCCCTTTTTGGCCAAGGGCATCATTGTCAACGTTTTGCCGCTTTTCATGTGCTTTAAAGGAGATTCGAATCTACCTCCTGAAATCTGTTTCCTGCAATTCTGCCTTGATTTCAAATCCTCTTCTTTGCCTTCCCTCAATATATTTGTGGACGAGAGTTATCATTTATAACTCTGCAGGTTTGTGAATTGCAGTGCCCTGAAGCTCGATTTTACAACTCGCGTTTTTGGGAGCTGGCCGCAAAAGCGCAGGATGGCTTCAGGCCCTGTTCTGGTTCCGGGGTCAGGCTGAGCCTGTGGTTAATTCTTCTTCCTGATGGGAAAATAGAGTGACCTGTGCCTGTCCCAACACCAAGAGCCAGTCTCTCATTGGTTCCCCGTCTTCCCGTTCATCCTCAGGAAAAATTGTAACCTGTACGGAACAGGAGGTTAAAGGTGCTGATGCTCCAAGTAGGGAGATTGCTAGTAAAGCGGCTGAAATGGCGAACCCGGGCACAAGGAGATGAGAAATGAGGTGCGTTTTAGAAACCTTTCCCCATCACACGGTGTACCATCTTCTGGGTTTCTCATGCATGTTTTCGATGTAGGAAGATGCCCTTGAACCTGGAGATATGGGACCCATGCGATGGGTACCACGCAGTATTACTATAAAGGGTCTGCGTTTGCTCACCCAACCTCACCAAACCTCTCAGCCCCAAGAGTGTCCACCCTTATGTCTCATCCAGCTGTGGGTCTAGATATGGTCAATCCAGGTTGCATCACAGCCCCTGAACGCATTGTGTAAGAATGTCTCTCTCTTTCACTGTCTTTCTTTCATGGGTTTTTCAAAGTAATTTATTTTCATAATGCGGTTTAGCTGCTTTTCACTGCTGTGTTTATGCCGCTTTACACCCACTTGACACACTAACAGAGAGATATCAATACATAGGTTTTAAGATTATTAGTAGTCATATATTCTTGTGCGGTGAATAGGGCGTGTTGAGTCCAGTTCTCTGAGCAAGGAGTAGGTCTTGTCTATTACATATTGGGTTTATGGAACGGTATCTGAGCTAATTTGAAACCCTTGTTTTATGTATCACCCCACCTCACCTTTCCCGTTAAGCAGCCATAGTGTGTTTTCTGCATGTGTGACTCTGTTCTGTTTTGTAATTCAGTTCAAGTGTAACGGTTTTTACATTCCCTCTATCAGTGATACCTTATGAGAAGTGTCCTTTTCTGTGTGACTTATTTCACTTAGAATCGTCGTACCTAAATCCACTCATCATGCTGCTACTAGCCTTATGACATTGATTTCATGGCTGAGTGATATTCCATTGTACATAAGGACCCGAACTTCTTTACCCATTTTTCTCTTTCCTGGGATATTTAAGGTGGAATGAAGTGGAGGTCCTTGTCAACAGAGCAGCCCTAAACTTTGGGGTGCTTGTGTCTTGCTGATTTTTAATTTTCCCAATTTATACCCCCATGAGTGGAAGTGCCCTATGCTCTCTAAGCTGTGTTTTTTAGATGTTTCACGACTCACCGTACACTTCTCCAGAGTGGCTGTTGGCAATTTACATCCCGCCCATCAGTGTAGCAAGGCTCCCATTTCTCCATGGCCTGTCCTGCATTTCTGGTTTTGACACTTTTTTCAGCATGGCCCTTTTGACCGATGGGAAGCGAGACTTCTTTGTAGCGCTGATTTGCCTTTCCAGGTTGCTTGGTTGGCCAAAAAGGGCGTATGCGTTTTTTCCTGAATATATTCAGGAAAAAACGCATACGCCCTTTTTGGCCAAGGGAATCATTGTCAACGTTTTGCCGCTTTTCATGTGCTTTAAAGGAGATTCGAATCTACCTCCTGTAATCTGTTTCCTGCAATTCTGCCTTGATTTCAAATCCTCTTCGTTGCCTTCCCTCAATATATTTGTGGACGAGAGTTATCATTTATAACTCTGCAGGTTTGTGAATTGCAGTGCCATGAAGCTCGATTTTACACCTCGCGTTTTTGGGAGCTGGCCGCAAAAGCGCAGGATGGCTTCAGGCCCTGTTCTGGTTCCGGGGGGCAGGCTGAGCCTGTGGTTAATTCTTCTTCCTGATGGGAAAATAGAGTGACCTGTGCCTGTCCCAACACCAAGAGCCAGTCTCTCATTGGTTCCCCGTCTTCCCGTTCATCCTCAGGAAAAATTGTAACCTGTACGGAACAGGAGGTTAAAGGTGCTGATGCTCCAAGTAGGGAGATTGCTAGTAAAGCGGCTGAAATGGCGAACCCGGGCACAAGGAGATGAGAAATGAGGTGCGTTTTAGAAACCTTTCCCCATCACACGGTGTACCATCTTCTGGGTTTCTCATGCATGTTTTCGATGTAGGAAGATGCCCTTGAACCTGGAGATATGGGACCCATGCGATGGGTACCACGCAGTATTACTATAAAGGGTCTGCGTTTGCTCACCCAACCTCACCAAACCTCTCAGCCCCAAGAGTGTCCACCCTTATGTCTCATCCAGCTGTGGGTCTAGATATGGTCAATCCAGGTTGCATCACAGCCCCTGAACGCATTGTGTAAGAATGTCTCTCTCTTTCACTGTCTTTCTTTCATGGGTTTTTCAAAGTAATTTATTTTCATAATGCGGTTTAGCTGCTTTTCACTGCTGTGTTTATGCCGCTTTACACCCACTTGACACACTAACAGAGAGATATCAATACATAGGTTTTAAGATTATTAGTAGTCACATATATTCTTGTGCGGTGAATAGGGCGTGTTGAGTCCAGTTCTCTGAGCAAGGAGTAGGTCTTGTCTATTACATATTGGGTTTATGGAACGGTATCTGAGCTAATTTGATACCCTTGTTTTATGTATCACCCCACCTCACCTTTCCCGTTAAGCAGCCATAGTGTGTTTTCTGCATGTGTGACTCTGTTCTGTTTTGTAATTCAGTTCAAGTGTAACGGTTTTTACATTCCCTCTATCAGTGATACCTTATGAGAAGTGTCCTTTTCTGTGTGACTTATTTCACTTAGAATCGTCGTACCTAAATCCACTCATCATGCTGCTACTAGCCTTATGACATTGATTTCATGGCTGAGTGATATTCCATTGTACATAAGGACCCGAACTTCTTTACCCATTTTTCTCTTTCCTGGGATATTTAAGGTGGAATGAAGTGGAGGTCCTTGTCAACAGAGCAGCCCTAAACTTTGGGGTGCTTGTGTCTTGCTGATTTTTAATTTTCCCAATTTATACCCCCATGAGTGGAAGTGCCCTATGCTCTCTAAGCTGTGTTTTTTAGATGTTTCACGACTCACCGTACACTTCTCCAGAGTGGCTGTTGGCAATTTACATCCCGCCCATCAGTGTAGCAAGGCTCCCATTTCTCCATGGCCTGTCCTGCATTTCTGGTTTTGACACTTTTTTCAGCATGGCCCTTTTGACCGATGGGAAGCGAGACTTCTTTGTAGCGCTGATTTGCCTTTCCAGGTTGCTTGGTTGGCCAAAAAGGGCGTATGCGTTTTTTCCTGAATATATTCAGGAAAAAACGCATACGCCCTTTTTGGCCAAGGGCATCATTGTCAACGTTTTGCCGCTTTTCATGTGCTTTAAAGGAGATTCGAATCTACCTCCTGTAATCTGTTTCCTGCAATTCTGCCTTGATTTCAAATCCTCTTCGTTGCCTTCCCTCAATATATTTGTGGACGAGAGTTATCATTTATAACTCTGCAGGTTTGTGAATTGCAGTGCCATGAAGCTCGATTTTACACCTCGCGTTTTTGGGAGCTGGCCGCAAAAGCGCAGGATGGCTTCAGGCCCTGTTCTGGTTCCGGGGGGCAGGCTGAGCCTGTGGTTAATTCTTCTTCCTGATGGGAAAATAGAGTGACCTGTGCCTGTCCCAACACCAAGAGCCAGTCTCTCATTGGTTCCCCGTCTTCCCGTTCATCCTCAGGAAAAATTGTAACCTGTACGGAACAGGAGGTTAAAGGTGCTGATGCTCCAAGTAGGGAGATTGCTAGTAAAGCGGCTGAAATGGCGAACCCGGGCACAAGGAGATGAGAAATGAGGTGCGTTTTAGAAACCTTTCCCCATCACACGGTGTACCATCTTCTGGGTTTCTCATGCATGTTTTCGATGTAGGAAGATGCCCTTGAACCTGGAGATATGGGACCCATGCGATGGGTACCACGCAGTATTACTATAAAGGGTCTGCGTTTGCTCACCCAACCTCACCAAACCTCTCAGCCCCAAGAGTGTCCACCCTTATGTCTCATCCAGCTGTGGGTCTAGATATGGTCAATCCAGGTTGCATCACAGCCCCTGAACGCATTGTGTAAGAATGTCTCTCTCTTTCACTGTCTTTCTTTCATGGGTTTTTCAAAGTAATTTATTTTCATAATGCGGTTTAGCTGCTTTTCACTGCTGTGTTTATGCCGCTTTACACCCACTTGACACACTAACAGAGAGATATCAATACATAGGTTTTAAGATTATTAGTAGTCACATATATTCTTGTGCGGTGAATAGGGCGTGTTGAGTCCAGTTCTCTGAGCAAGGAGTAGGTCTTGTCTATTACATATTGGGTTTATGGAACGGTATCTGAGCTAATTTGAAACCCTTGTTTTATGTATCACCCCACCTCACCTTTCCCGTTAAGCAGCCATAGTGTGTTTTCTGCATGTGTGACTCTGTTCTGTTTTGTAATTCAGTTCAAGTGTAACGGTTTTTACATTCCCTCTATCAGTGATACCTTATGAGAAGTGTCCTTTTCTGTGTGACTTATTTCACTTAGAATCGTCGTACCTAAATCCACTCATCATGCTGCTACTAGCCTTATGACATTGATTTCATGGCTGAGTGATATTCCATTGTACATAAGGACCAGAACTTCTTTACCCATTTTTCTCTTTCCTGGGATATTTAAGGTGGAATGAAGTGGAGGTCCTTGTCAACAGAGCAGCCCTAAACTTTGGGGTGCTTGTGTCTTGCTGATTTTTAATTTTCCCAATTTATACCCCCATGAGTGGAAGTGCCCTATGCTCTCTAAGCTGTGTTTTTCAGATGTTTCACGACTCACCGTACACTTCTCCAGAGTGGCTGTTGGCAATTTACATCCCGCCCATCAGTGTAGCAAGGCTCCCATTTCTCCATGGCCTGTCCTGCATTTCTGGTTTTGACACTTTTTTCAGCATGGCCCTTTTGACCGATGGGAAGCGAGACTTCTTTGTAGCGCTGATTTGCCTTTCCAGGTTGCTTGGTTGGCCAAAAAGGGCGTATGCGTTTTTTCCTGAATATATTCAGGAAAAAACGCATACGCCCTTTTTGGCCAAGGGAATCATTGTCAACGTTTTGCCGCTTTTCATGTGCTTTAAAGGAGATTCGAATCTACCTCCTGTAATCTGTTTCCTGCAATTCTGCCTTGATTTCAAATCCTCTTCGTTGCCTTCCCTCAATATATTTGTGGACGAGAGTTATCATTTATAACTCTGCAGGTTTGTGAATTGCAGTGCCATGAAGCTCGATTTTACACCTAGCGTTTTTGGGAGCTGGCCGCAAAAGCGCAGGATGGCTTCAGGCCCTGTTCTGGTTCCGGGGGGCAGGCTGAGCCTGTGGTTAATTCTTCTTCCTGATGGGAAAATAGAGTGACCTGTGCCTGTCCCAACACCAAGAGCCAGTCTCTCATTGGTTCCCCGTCTTCCCGTTCATCCTCAGGAAAAATTGCAACCTGTAGGGAACAGGAGGTTAAAGGTGCTGATGCTCCAAGTAGGGAGATTGCTAGTAAAGAGGCTGGGATGGCGAACCCGGGCACAAGGAGATGAGAAATGAGGTGCGTTTTAGAAACCTTTCCCCATCACACGGTGTACCATCTTCTGGGTTTCTCATGCATGTTTTTGATGTAGGAAGATGCCCTTGAACCTGGAGATTTGGGACCCATGCGATGGGTACCACGCAGTATTACTTTAAAGGGTCTGCGTTTGCTCACCCAACCTCACCAAACCTCTCAGCCCCAAGAGTGTCCACCCTTAGGTCTCATCCAGCTGTGGGTGTAGATATGGTCAATCCAGGTTGCATCACAGCCCCTGAACGCATTGTGTAAGAATTTCTCTCTTTCACTGTCTTTGTTTCATGGGTTTTTAAAAGTAATTTATTTTCATAATGCGGTTTAGCTGCTTTTCACTGCTGTGTTTATGCCGCTTTACACCCACTTGACACACTAACAGAGAGATATCAATACATAGGTTTTAAGATTATTACTAGTCAGATATATTCTTGTGCGGTGAATAGGGCGTTTTGAGTCCAATTCTCTGAGCAAGGAGTAGGTCTTGTCTATTACATATTGGGTTTATGGAACGGTATCTGAGCTAAATTGAAACCCTTGTTTTATGTATCACCCCACCTCACCTTTCCCGTTAAACAGCCATAGTGTGTTTTCTGCATGTGTGACTCTGTTCTGTTTTGTAATTCAGTTCAAGTGTAACGGTTTTTACATTCCCTCTATCAGTGATACCTTATGAGAAGTGTCCTTTTCTGTGTGACTTATTTCACTTAGAATCGTCGTACCTAAATCCACTCATCATGCTGCTACTAGCCTTATGACATTGATTTCATGGCTGAGTGATATTCCATTGTACATAAGGACCAGAACTTCTTTACCCATTTTTCTCTTTCCTGGGATATTTAAGGTGGAATGAAGTGGAGGTCCTTGTCAACAGAGCAGCCCTAAACTTTGGGGTGCTTGTGTCTTGCTGATTTTTCATTTTCCCAATTTATACCCCCATGAGTGGAAGTGCCCTATGCTCTCTAAGCTGTGTTTCTTAGATGTTTCAGGACTCACCGTACACTTCTCCAGAGTGGCTGTTGGCAATTTACATCCCGCCCATCAGTGTAGCAAGGCTCCCATTTCTCCATGGCCTTTCCTGCATTTCTGGTTTTGACACTTTTTTCAGCATGGCCCTTTTGACCGATGGGAAGCGAGACTTCTTTGTAGCGCTGATTTGCCTTTCCAGGTTGCTTGGTTGGCCAAAAAGGGCGTATGCGTTTTTTCCTGAATATATTCAGGAAAAAACGCATACGCCCTTTTTGGCCAAGGGCATCATTGTCAACGTTTTGCCGCTTTTCATGTGCTTTAAAGGAGATTCGAATCTACCTCCTGAAATCTGTTTCCTGCAATTCTGCCTTGATTTCAAATCCTCTTCTTTGCCTTCCCTCAATATATTTGTGGACGAGAGTTATCATTTATAACTCTGCAGGTTTGTGAATTGCAGTGCCCTGAAGCTCGATTTTACAACTCGCGTTTTTGGGAGCTGGCCGCAAAAGCGCAGGATGGCTTCAGGCCCTGTTCTGGTTCCGGGGTCAGGCTGAGCCTGTGGTTAATTCTTCTTCCTGATGGGAAAATAGAGTGACCTGTGCCTGTCCCAACACCAAGAGCCAGTCTCTCATTGGTTCCCCGTCTTCCCGTTCATCCTCAGGAAAAATTGTAACCTGTACGGAACAGGAGGTTAAAGGTGCTGATGCTCCAAGTAGGGAGATTGCTAGTAAAGCGGCTGAAATGGCGAACCCGGGCACAAGGAGATGAGAAATGAGGTGCGTTTTAGAAACCTTTCCCCATCACACGGTGTACCATCTTCTGGGTTTCTCATGCATGTTTTCGATGTAGGAAGATGCCCTTGAACCTGGAGATATGGGACCCATGCGATGGGTACCACGCAGTATTACTATAAAGGGTCTGCGTTTGCTCACCCAACCTCACCAAACCTCTCAGCCCCAAGAGTGTCCACCCTTATGTCTCATCCAGCTGTGGGTCTAGATATGGTCAATCCAGGTTGCATCACAGCCCCTGAACGCATTGTGTAAGAATGTCTCTCTCTTTCACTGTCTTTCTTTCATGGGTTTTTCAAAGTAATTTATTTTCATAATGCGGTTTAGCTGCTTTTCACTGCTGTGTTTATGCCGCTTTACACCCACTTGACACACTAACAGAGAGATATCAATACATAGGTTTTAAGATTATTAGTAGTCACATATATTCTTGTGCGGTGAATAGGGCGTGTTGAGTCCAGTTCTCTGAGCAAGGAGTAGGTCTTGTCTATTACATATTGGGTTTATGGAACGGTATCTGAGCTAATTTGAAACCCTTGTTTTATGTATCACCCCACCTCACCTTTCCCGTTAAGCAGCCATAGTGTGTTTTCTGCATGTGTGACTCTGTTCTGTTTTGTAATTCAGTTCAAGTGTAACGGTTTTTACATTCCCTCTATCAGTGATACCTTATGAGAAGTGTCCTTTTCTGTGTGACTTATTTCACTTAGAATCGTCGTACCTAAATCCACTCATCATGCTGCTACTAGCCTTATGACATTGATTTCATGGCTGAGTGATATTCCATTGTACATAAGGACCAGAACTTCTTTACCCATTTTTCTCTTTCCTGGGATATTTAAGGTGGAATGAAGTGGAGGTCCTTGTCAACAGAGCAGCCCTAAACTTTGGGGTGCTTGTGTCTTGCTGATTTTTCATTTTCCCAATTTATACCCCCATGAGTGGAAGTGCCCTATGCTCTCTAAGCTGTGTTTCTTAGATGTTTCAGGACTCACCGTACACTTCTCCAGAGTGGCTGTTGGCAATTTACATCCCGCCCATCAGTGTAGCAAGGCTCCCATTTCTCCATGGCCTGTCCTGCATTTCTGGTTTTGACACTTTTTTCAGCATGGCCCTTTTGACCGATGGGAAGCAAGACTTCTTTGTAGCGCTGATTTGCCTTTCCAGGTTGCTTGGTTGGCCAAAAAGGGCGTATGCGTTTTTTCCTGAATATATTCAGGAAAAAACGCATACGCCCTTTTTGGCCAAGGGCATCATTGTCAACGTTTTGCCGCTTTTCATGTGCTTTAAAGGCGATTCGAATCTACCTCCAGAAATCTGTTTCCTGCATCTGCCTTGATTTCAAATCCTCTTCGTTGCCTTCCCTCAATATATTTGTGGACGAGAGTTATCATTTATAACTCTGCAGGTTTGTGAATTGCAGTGCCCTGAGCCTCCATTTTACAACTCGTGATTTTGGGAGCTGGCCGCAAAAGCGCAGGATGGCTTCAGGCCCTGTTCGTGTTCCGGGGGGCGGGATGAGCCTGTGGTTAATTCTTCTTCCTGATGGGAAAATAGAGTGACCTGTGCCTGTCCCAACACCAAGAGCCAGTCTCTCATTGGTTCCCCGTCTTCCCGTTCATCCTCAGGAGAAATTGCAACCTGTACGGAACAGGTGGTTAAAGGTGCTGATGCTCCAAGTAGGGAGATTGCTAGTAAAGTGGCTGGAATCGCAAACCCGAGCACAGGGAGATGAGAAATGAGGTGCGTTTTAGAAACCTCTCCCCATCACACGGTGTACCATCTTCTGGGTTTCTCATGCATGATTTCGATGTAGGAAGATGCCCTTGAACCTGGAGATTTGGGACCCATGCGATGGGTACCACGCAGTATTACTTTAAAGGGTCTGCATTTGCTCACCCAACCTCACCAAACCTCTCAGCCCCAAGAGTGTCCACCCTTATGTCTCATCCAACTGTGCGTCTAGATATGGTCAATCCAGTTTGCATCACAGCCCCTGAACGAATTGTGTAAGAATTTCTCTCTCTTTCACTGTCTTTGTTTCATGGGTTTTTCAAAATAATTTATTTTCATAATGGGGTTTAGCTGCTTTTCACTGCTGTGTTTATGCCGCTTTACACCCACTTGACACACTAACAGAGAGATATCAATACATAGGTTTTACGATTATTACTAGTCAGATATATTCTTGTGCGGTGAATAGGGCGTGTTGAGTCCAGTTCTCTGAGCAAGGAGTAGGTCTTGTCTATTACATATTGGGTTTATGGAACGGTATCTGAGCTAGTTTGAAACCCTTTTTTTATGTATCACCCCACCTCACCTTTCCCGTTAAGCAGCCATAGTGTGTTTTCTGCATGTGTGACTTTGTTCTGTTTTGTAATTCAGTTCAAGTGTAACGCTTTTTACATTCCCTCTATAAGTGATACCTTATGAGAAGTGTCTTTTTCTGTGTGACTTATTTCACTTAGAATCGTCGTACCTAAATCCACTCATCATGCTGCTACTAACCTTAGGACATTGATTTCATGGCTGAGTGATATTCCATTGTACATAAGGACCACAACTTCTTTATCCATTTTTCTCTTTCCTTGGATATTTAAGGTGGAATTAAGTGGAGGTTCTTGTCAACAGAGCAGCCCTAAAGTTTGGGGTGCCTGTGTCTTGCTGATTTTTAGTTTTCCCAATTTATACGCCCATGAGTCGATGTGCCCCTTTCTCTCTAGCTGTGTTTTTTAGATGTTTTAGGAAACACCATACCCTTCTCCAGAGTCATCATTGGCAATTTACACCCCACCCATCAGTGTAGCAAAGCTCCCTTTACTCCCTGGCCTCTCCTGCTTTTCTTGTTTTTACACTTTTGTAGGAAAGCCATTTTGACCGATGGGATGTCAGACTTCTTTGTAGAGCTGAATTGCATATCCGGCTTGCTTGGTTGGCCAAAAAGGGCCTATGGGTTTTTTCCTGAATTCATTCAGAAAAAAACGCATATGCTCTTTTTGGCCAAGTGCATCATTGTCGACGTTTTGACGCTTTTCATGTGCTTTAGGGGTGATTCGAATCTAACTCCTGAAATCTGTTTCCTGCAATTCTGCCTTGATTTCAAATCCTCTTCGTTGCCTTCCCTCAATATATTTGTGGACGAGAGTTATCATTTATAACTCTGCAGATTTGTTAATTGCAGTGCCCATGAGCTCCATTTTTCAACTCGCTTTTTTGGGAGCTTTCCGCAGAACCGCTTGTTTGCTTCTGGCCCTACTCTGGTTCCCGGTGGCAGGCTAAGCCTTTGCTTAATTCTTCTTCCTGACTGGAAAATAGAGTGACATGTGCCTCTCCGAATATCTAGGGCTTGGCTCTCCTTGTTTCTCCTCCTTCCCCTTCTTCCTTTGGACAAATTCCGATTTCTGTGCAACTGGATGTTGAAGGTGCTGACATCCTCAAGTGGGGAGATTTTAAGGAAAAAGGCTGGAGGGGTGAACCCAACAACCAGGAAATTAGGCGTTTTGGTGCCTTTTCCAAAATCTTCCTGATCCAACCGTGTTCCATCTTCTGGGTGTCACAGGCATGTTTTAGCTGTAGGAAAGGTCCCGTGTATGTAAGGAGAACACAAGGGATTTTTCCAAATTAGTGTCTCCCCAAACTCCAATCTGGGGAATTTTTAAGCTACTGGTACATGTGTGTTCATTAAGGGACTTGGGCCGTAGGCAGAGTCCGAACTTTAGATGATTGAAGTCTTCAGGTTCAGAAACGCTCACCATCGGCCTCCTTTAGTTTCCATTTTATCTGTAGTTGATAGATGATGTCGATATAGATATCTATTGTTTTTCAGATTATTTCCCCTCAGGGGTCATTACAAAATATTGAGTATAGTTCCCTGTGCTATACAGTAGTTCCTTGTTGATGATATATTTTATACATAGCAGTGTGTATATGTTAATCTGAAACTGTTAATTTATCCCTCCTCCCACCTTTCCCCTTTGGTAATAAAAAATATAAGATTTTATACTTCTCAGAAATCTAGGAGCTGAAAGAGAGGTATCATTTTCAATGGAAAATCATTCCAAACAAGGTTGAAACTTCAACCAAGATTATTAGATGTACATCCTTGGAAAGAAATCACTGCATTTCTCTACTCTTGACCTGACAAATAAGACAAACCCCTCCACTGAACTTGCTTATAATAAAGTGATGGAAATATCAAATGGAAGTGTTAGAAACATCTTCTTTTACACGAGCCTTATACACTGCTCTATGTTAATTACAGTTTGGCTCACACATCTGTTCATTGAAGTTACAATGTTCTCAAATTCTGTTACTGATCCTGCAGAGTGGGCCCCAACAAGGGTCTCCCTGCCCAGTGTCATTGGAGCCAACAGATCGAGACTGACTTTGGTTCAGAAGCAAAGGAAAACTTTACATTTTGATCAGAGAATGGAGAGGTGAGAGTGTGTGCTCCCCTGCGGGTTGTGGGCCGGGCTGCTGTGTAGGGATCCTGTCAGCATCAGCGGGAGGGAGGGGGCGGAGCTCTCGAGGGCCAGGTTGCCTGGAGCTCAGGCTCTATGTCGCAGAGTCTGCACGGGACCCCACGAGCTGAGGTGTCGGCCCAGCCATTTTGCACGAGGAAATCGGGTCTGAAGTGTCGGGTGTGGGACCTCTGCATGTGGAAACCTAGGAGCAAGTGAAATTAGACAAAGCACAAAGGAAAAAATGGTTAGACTTTATTTTATTGCCCAGATTCTATTTTTATCTCCCAGGAATTTTTAATGGGCTTTGCCAGTGACAAAGCCCTCCTCTGCCTTTTGTCCCATTCCTCATTCTTGGGGCGCTGAGGGTGCAGACACGTCTTCTGTAAATGCTTCATGCTGAGTTGGGTGTCCTCATACCCGGGGGGAGGGGCAGGACTTCTCCCCAGCAGCCTCCAGGTGAGGTTGATTGTCCGCAGGCCTCCTCCCTCACTGCTCGTCTGCCTGAGCACCAGCATTGGAAGTTTTATAGATTCTAATGACCTTTAAGGGTCCAGGAAAGAGATGTGCAGAGACGCTGGGGGGGTGGGCGGTTTTACCCTGCTCCACATTGGTTCGGCCCCCTTAGGCTGAACGGTTTCTGCCAGCCTAGATGCTCTGACCAGTAGTCTGTGCTTTCTTCAGTTAGGCCACTGAATTAACGTACAAACAGGACCAGGTGTCAGAGCCCTGCTTGCTCAACTCCCAGACAGTCCAGGGCCGGTGGTGATCCAGGACCATGACGGCCACTCAGTCAACGGCCTTTTGAAGTAGCCAGGAGTACAGCCGGTCTCACTGGCCGCCGTCACCGCGGTGTCTGTAGGCTTTTCTATGGTGGCAGCGTTGTTTACGGTTCCCCTGCCAAGTTTATTAGCTCCGCTCTGGGTGCAGTAAGTCCTGTAAGCAATAGTCTGCTCTTTTGGGGCACACTCTTGTTGTTTTCTGAGAGAAGCTCCAGGTCAAGTGATGGTCACACGAGTCGTCATGGGGGCCCATTGCCCCAGGTTGTCTCTCTGGAGGTTGGCGTTGGAGGGCCTCCTCACTCGAGGTCATTGTGCCAAGGAGCAATCCCTGCAACTTCAGGGCATGGTGGGTGGTTAGGATCACCAAGTGGCGTCCTTTTCCCTTAGGAGGGAGCTGGCATTGCGGGCTGTTGATTTCCAGATTTTTAGATACCCCCAGTATCCTGGTCGGATGGGGTGGCTGGCCAATGCCTGGAGGGCATTCTTGCATTGTTCCATTTCAAGTGGTCCCAGTTTTTGCACTAATACTCCAAGGGCGATTCGCCTTGGACCAGGATTGTAAAGGTCAAAGGGTTTAGCTAAATTAGGGAGGTCCAGGGCCAGGGTCTGAATTGACTGCTCTTTCCATTCTTGAAAGGCTGCTTCTGGATTCTATTCAAAAGGATCATCATCTTTTCCTTTCAGTGTTTCATATAGAGGCCCAGCTATTAGACTGTAGTTAGGGATCCAGATGCAGCAAACCCCGGTCTCCCCAGGAACCCCTAAGCTGTCTTCTAGTTTCAGGAAAGGTGAGGCTGCAAATGGCTTCTTCCCTTTCCTGGGGTGGGCTTCTCCGACCTTCTGTGCGAATGAAGCCCAGGAAGGCCACCTTAGTTTGTGATATTTGAGCCTTTTCCTTGGACACCTTCTATCTTTTATTGGCTAGGTAGTTCAGAGGCCTCCTTAGTCGGGCTGGTGATCAGAATGTCATCTGCATATTGAAGGAGGGTTCCCTTCTCCAGAGGTAGATCTTTTAGGTCTTTAGCTAACGATTCCCCAAAGATGGTGTGGGAATTTTTGAACCCCTGGGGCAGGACGGCCCAGCAGTATTGTTTTGGTTGTAGGTTGAGTCCTGCCACTCACAGGCAAAATTTCTTGTGACTCTGGGACTAATGGAATACAGAAGAAGGCATCATTGAAGTCTAATACAGAATGCCATGTCCTGGTGGATGGTAGAATGACCAGCAGGGTGTAGGAATTAGGAACTACTAGATGTATATCCTCTGTGGCTTCACTGACTGTCCTGGCGTCCTCTACCAGGTCCCCAGCAGCCCACGGGGCTCTTGTGGTCAGGCCCCTCCCAGGATATGGAGCTCACCTGGGCAGGTACGCAGCAGCCCACGGGGCTCTCGTGGGCAGGCCCCTCCCTGGATATGGAGCTCCCGTGGACAGGTACCCCGGCAGGGCTGGGCACACAGGAACCGTGCACGTAGCCCTCATTGCAGAGCACCCCCAGCACCCCTGTCACTCAGAGCTGACACAGAGCACCTCAGAGCAGAGCTTGAACTAACAAACAGCAGCTCCAACAGGTCTGTGACCCTAGGCTTCACTCTGTGCGGCCTCCCTCTGCCTGGTCTTCCAGGGGCTTCCACTGCAGCCGGGGCACCAGGCCTCTGTCTCCACCCACCACCCCTCCTCTCCCTGACTCCTGGGTTCCTCTCATTAGCAGAGGGTCTTCTTGAAGTTGTCTCCCACTCATGGACCAGATAAAATGATTCGAAAACAAGCCAGGGCTGCCGCCCCTTATCTATCCTGACTCTCGGGACCCTACACCTGTTCCTTGGATCTGGCCGGTGCAGCAAGGCCCATTTTCTGCAACTCTGAGCCCCTGAGGGGCGAGGATTGGCTGACCTGGGCAGCCTGACCCGGCCGGCCAGCCCTTCCCAGGTGTGCCTGGGTTGAGGTCAATATAAACACCCCTCCAGGCAGCAAAAGCCTCTGCAGCTGTGCCTGACGCCATATTCTCTGCCCCGTCAGCAGTCTCGGGGTTGGGCTGGTGGGAGGGAGTAGGGCCCACGGCTCTATGAGTGGCCCAGTGTGACTGGGGCTCTGCTGGACTTTCTGCAGGAGTTGCCGGGCTGCCACCTGCTAAAGAAGAGGATGTGTCACCCATACTTGCTGCTGGAATTTCTCCCCGGGCAGAGGTGAGGAAGGAAAAAAGCAGTGGGGGCCGGGACAGGAGGGGTACCTCAGGCAGGGAAATGGAAAGCTTCCAGACGAGCGCCCGGGGCCAGGACCATCCTGGCTGGCCTGCAGGCACCAAGTCGGCCTGCGTGCTGTCGCTGGTGTGACTCCAAGCCCCTTCCTCTAGTTTTTAAAGTCTTTGCACACATTCAGGTGTTTTACCTGGGAAGGGTGGGAAAAGTTCAGCAGCAGCTGGCCTGGGGCTCAGCTCACGTTTACTCAGAGACGCCTCCTCATGGTCCCCCAGCTTTGCAATGAGGACGCTCCTCGTGTGGGGGCTGCTGGCTGCATGGGAGATGATTCCCCACCTGTGACCAACTTCAGAATTGTTTACCCCTGGAGCAAGTGCCCTGATAGGGTTTTCCTCTGTATGACCAGTGGGTTCTGTTTTTTTTTTTTTTTTTCTTTTTTGGTTCAAGGTAAGTTTTATTCCTCTTTTTGTATTTATGGATATAAGCATGGAAATAATTCATTCATATAAATACGTCTATGGGAAGGACAGAACTTTTTTTTCTGTTTTATTTTTTTAAGTATTACTTATTTTTTAATTTTTGAATTTATTTTATTCATTTTTTTATACAGCAGGCTCTTATTGGTAACCTATTTTATACATATAAGTGTATATATGTCAATCCCAGGCTCGCAATTCATCCCACCACCACCACCCTGCCACTTTCCCCCCTTGGTGTCCATACATTTGTTCTCTACATCTGTGTCTCTATTTCTGCCTTGCAAACCGGTTCATCTTTACCATTTTTCTAGGTTCCACATGTATGCGTTAATATACGATATTTGTTTTTCTCTTTCTGACTTACTTCACTCTGTATGACAGTCTCTAGATCTATCCACGTCTCTACAAATGACCCAATTTCATTCCTTTTTATGGCTGAGTAATATTCCATTTTATATATGTAGCACATCTTTTCTGTTCGTCTGTCTATGGGCATTTAGGTTGCTTCCATGACCTGGCTATTGTAAATAGTGCTGCAATGAATATTGTGGTGAATATGTCTTTTTGAATTATGGTTTTCTCTGGGTATATGGCCAGTAGTGGGATTGCTGGGTCATATGGTAATTCTATTTTTAGTTTTTTAAGGAACCTCCATACTGTTCTCCATCGTGACTGTATCAATTTACATTCCCACAAATAGTGTAAGAGGGTTCCCTTTTCTCCACACCCTCTCCAGCATTTGTTGCTTGTAGATTTTCTGATGATGCCCATTCTAACTCGTGTGAGGCGATACCTCATTGTAGTTTTGGTTTATATTTCTCTAATAATTAGTGATGTTGAGCAGCTTTTCATGTGCTTCTTGGTCATCTGTATGTCTTCTTGGGACAAATGTCTATTTACGTCATCTGCCCATTTTTGGATTGGGTTGTTTGTTTTTTTTACTGTTGAGCTGCATGAGCTGTTTATATACATTGGAGATTAATCCTTTGTCCATTGATTCGTTTGCAAATATTTTCTCCCATTGTGAGGGTTGTCTTTTCGTCTTGTTTGTAGTTTCCTTTGCTTTGCAAAAGCTTTTAGGTTTCATTTGCTCCCATATGTTTATTTTTTTTATTCCATTACTCTAGGAGGTGGATCAAAAAAGATCTTGCTGTGATTTATGTCAAAGAGTATTCTTCCTATGTTTTCCTCTAAGAGTTTTATAGTGTCCGGTCTTACATTTCGGTCTCTAATCCATTTTGAGTTTATTTTTTGTGTATGGTGTTAGGGAGTGTTCTAATTTCATTCTTTTACATGTAGCTGTCCATTTTTCCCAGCACCACTTATTGAAGAGACTGTCTTTTCTCCTTTGTATACCCTTGCCTCCTTTGTCATAGATTAGTGGGCCATAGGTGTGTAGGTTTATCTCTGGGCTTTTTTTTTTCTTTTACATCTTTATTGGAGTATAATTGCTTTACAATTGTGTGTTAGTTTCTGCTGTATAAAAAAGTGAATCAGCTGTGCGTATACATATAACACCATATCCCCTCCCTCTTGCACCTCCCTCTCACTCCCTTATCCCACCCTTTTAGGTGGTCACAAAGCACAGAGCTGATCTCCCTGTGCTATGTGGCTGCTTCCCAGTAGCTATCAATTTTACATTTGGTAGTGTATATATGTCCATACCACTCTCTCACTTTGTCCCAGCTTACCCTTCCCTCTCCCCATGTCCTCAAGTCCTTTCTCTACGTCTGTGTCCTTAATCCTTTCCTGCCCCTAGGTTCTTCATAAACTTTTTTTTTAAGATTCCATATATATGTGTTAGCATACGGTATTTGTTTTTCTCTTTCTGACTTACTTCACTCTGTAGGACAGACTCTAGATCCATCCACCTCACTAAAAGTAACTCAATTTCGTTTCTTTTTATGGCTGAATAATGTTCCATTGTATATTTGTGCCACATCTTCCTTATCCATTTATCTGTTGATGGACACTTAGGTTGCTTCCATGTCCTGGCTATTGTAAATAGAGCTACAGTGAACATTGTGGTACATGACTCTTTTTGAATTATGGTTTTCTCAGGGTAAATGTCCAGGAGTGGGTTTGCTGGGTTGTATGGTAGTTCTATTTTTAGTTTTTAAGGAACCCCCATACCGTTCTCCCTAGTGGCTATATCAATTTACATTCCCACCAACAGTGCAAGAGGGTTCCCTTTGCTCCAATAAATGCCTCTCCAGCATTTATTGTTGGTAGATTTTTTGATGATGGCCATTCTGACTGGTGTGAGGTGATACCTCACTGTAGTTTTGATTTGCATTTCTCTAATGATTAGTGATGTTCAGCATCCTTTCATGTGTTTGTTGGCAACCTGTATATCTTCTTTGGAGAAATGTCTATTTAGGTCTTCTGCCCATTTTTGGATTGGGTTGTTTGGTTTTGTGATATTGAGCTACATGAGCTGCTTTTTGGAGATTAATCCTTTGCCATTTGCTTCATTTGAAAATATTTTCTCCCATTCTGATGGTTGTCTTTTCATCTTGCTTATGTTTTCCTTTGCTGTGCAAAAGAATTTATGTTTCATTCGGTCCCATTTTTTTATTTTTGTTTTTATTTCCATTTCTCTAGGAGGTGGGTCAAAAAGGATCTTGCTGTGATTTATGTCATAGACTGTTCTGCTTATGTTTTCCTCTAAGAGTTTTATAGTGGCTGGTCTTATATTTAGGTCTCTAATCCATTTTGAGTTTATTTTTGCGTATGGTGTTAGGGTGTGTACTAATTTCATTCTTTTACATGTAACTGTCCAGTTTTCCCAGCACCACTTGCTGAAGACACTGTCTTTTCTCCATTGTATACCCTTGCCTCCTTTGTCATAGATTAGTGAACCATAGGTACGTGGGTTTATCTCTGTGCTTTCTATCCTGTTCTATTGACCTATATTTCTGTTCTTGTGTCAGTACCATATTATCTTGATTACTGTAGCTTTGCAATATAGTCTGAAGTCTGGAAGTCTGATTCCTCCAGCTCTTTTTTTTCCCCCCTCAAGACTGCTTTGGCTATCCAGGGTCTTTTGTGTCTCCCTACAAATTTTAAGATTTTTTTTTCTTGTTCTGTAGAAAATGCCAAAGGTATTTTGATCGGGATTGCATTGAATCTGTAGATTGCTTTGGGTAGTATAGTCATTTTCACAATATTGATTCTTCTAATCCGAGAACATGGTATATGTCTCCATCTGTTTATATCATCTTTGATTTCTTTCATCAGTGTCTTATAGTTTTCTGAGTACAGGTCTTTTACTTCCTTAGGTAGGTTTATTCCTAGGTATTTTATTCTTTTTGTTGCAGTGGTAATGGGATTGTTTCCTTAATTTCTCTTTCTGATCTTTCATTGTTAGTGTATAGGAATGCAAGCAATTTCTGTGCATTAATTTTGTATCCTGCAACTTTACCAAATTCATTGATTAGCTCCAGTGGTTTTCTGGTGGCATCTTTAGGATTCTCTATCTGTAATATCATGTCATCTGCAAACAGTGACAATTTTACTTCTTCTTTTCCTTTTTGTATTCCTTTTATTTCTTTTTCTTCTCTGATTGCCATGGCTAGGACTTCCAAAACTATGTTGAATAGCAGTGGTGAGAGTGGACATCCTCGTCTTGTTCCTGATCTTAGAGGAAACGCTTTCAGTTTTTCACCATTGAGAATGTTGTTTGCTGTGGGTTTGTCATATATGGCCTTTATTATGTTGAGGTAGTTTCCCTCTATGCCCACACTCTGCAGAGTTTTTATCGTAAATGAGTGTTGAATTTTCTCAAAATCTTTTCCTTCATCTATTGAGATGATCATATGGTTTTATTCTACAATTTGTTAATATGGTGTATCACATTGATTTGTGTATATTGAAGAATCCTTGCATCCCTGGGATAAACCCCACTTGATCATGGTGTATGATCCTTTTAATGTGTTGTTCGATTCTGTTTGCTAGTATTTTGTTGAGGATTTTTACATCTATATTCATCAGTGATATTGGTCTATAATTTTCTTTCCTTGTAGTATCTCTGTCTGATTTTGGTATCAGGGTGATGGTGGTCTCATAGAATGAGTTTGGGAGTGTTCCTTCCGCTGCAATTGTTTTGAAGAATTTGAGAAGGTTGGGTGTTAGCTCTGCTCTAAATGTTTGATAGAATTCACCTGTGATGCCATCTGGTTCTGGACTTTTGTTTGTTGGAAGATTTTTAATCACAGTTTCAATTTCATTGCTTGTGATAGGTTTGTTCATATTTTCTATTTCTTCCTGGTTCAGTCTTAGAAGGTTATCCCTTTCTAAGAATTTGTCCATTTCTTCCAGATTGTCCATTTTATTGGCCTAGAGTTGCTTGTAGTAGTCTCTTAGGATGCTTTGTATTCCTGTGGTGTCTGTTATAACTTCTGCTTTTTCACTTCTAATTTTGTTGATTTGCGTCCTCTCCCTCTTTTTCTGGAGTCCGGCTAAAGGTTGATCATTTTTGCTTATCTTCTCAAAGAACCAGCTTTTAGTTTTATTGATCTTTGCTTTCGTTTTCTTTGTTTCTATTTCATTTATTTCTGCTCTGATCTTTATGATTTCTTTCCTTCTACTAACTTTGGGTTTTGTTCTTCTTTCTCTAGTTCCTCTAGGTGTAAGGTTAGATTGTTTATTTGAGATTTTTCTTGTTTCTTGAGGTAGGCTTGTATTGCTATAAACTTCCCTCTTAGAACTCCTTTTGCTGCATCCCATAGGTTTTGGATCATCGTGTTTTTGTTGTCATTTGTCTCTAGGTAGTTTTTGATTTCCTCTTTGATTTCTTCAGTGATCGCTTGGTTATTTAGTAACGTGTTGTTTAGCCTCCATGTGTTTGTGTTTTTTACGGTTTTTTCCGTGTAATTGATTTCTAATCTCATAGCATTGTGGTCGGAACAGCTGCTTGATATGATTTCAGTTTTCTTAAATTTACTGAGGCTTTATCTGTGACCCAAGATGTGATCTATCCTGGAGAATGTTCCGTGTGCAGTTGAGAAGAACGTGTAATCTGCTGTTTTTGGATGGAATGTCCTATAAATATCAATTAACTCTATCTGGTCTATTGTGTCATTTAAAGCTTGTGTTTCCTTATTAATTTTCTGTCTGGCTGATCTCCACTGGTGTAAGTGAGCTGTTAAAGTCCCCCGCTATTATTGTGTTACTGTCGATTTCCTCTTTTATAGCTGTTAGCAGTTGCCTTATACATTGAGCTGCTCCTATTTTGGGTACATATATATTTATAATTGTTATATCTTCTTCTTGGATTGATCCCCTGACCATTATGTAGTGCCTTTCCTTGTCTCTTGTAACATTCTTTATTTTAAAGTCTATTTTATCTGATATGAGTATTGCTACTCCAGCTTTCTTTTGATTTTCATTTGCATAGAATATATTTTTCCATCGCCTCACTTTGAGTCTGTATGTGTCCCTAGGTCTGAAATGGATCTCTTGTAGACAGCATATATATGGGTCTTGTTTTTGTATCCATTCAGCGAGCCTGTGTCTTTTGGTTGGAACATGTAGTGCATTCACGTTTAAGGTAATTATCGATATGTATGTTCCTACTACTATTTTCTTAATTGTTATGGGTTTGTCTTGGTGGGTCCTTTTCTTCTCTTGTGTTTCCCACTTAGAGAAGTTCCTTTAGCATTTGGTGTAGAGCTGGTTTCATGGTGCTGAATTCTCTTAACTTTTGCTTGTCTGTAAGGCTTTTGATTTCTCCATCAAATCTGAATGAGCTCTTTGCAGGGTGGAGTACTCTTGGTTGTAGGTTCTTCCCTTTCATCACTTTAAATTTATCATGCCACTTCCTTCTGGCTTGTAGATTTTCTGCTGAGAAATCAGTTGTTATCCTTATGGGAGTTCCCTTGTATGTTATTTGTCATTTTTCCCTTGCTGCTTTCAATCATTTTTCTTTGTCGTTAATTTTTGTCAATTTGATTACTATGTGTCTTGTCATTTTTCTCCTTTGGTTTATCCTGCCTGGGACACTCTGTGCTTCTGGACTTGGGTGGCTATTTCTTTTCCCATGCTAGGGAAGTTTTTGACCATTATCTCTTTAAATATATTCTCGGGTCCTTTCTCTCTCTCTTCTCCTTCTGGGACCCCTATAATGCGAATGTTGTTGCGTTTAATGTTGTCCCAGAGGACTCTTGGGGTGTCTTCGTTTATTTTCATTCTTTTTCTTTATTCTGTTCCATGGCAGTGATTTCCACCTTTCTGTCTTCCAGGTCACTTATCCGTTCTTCTGCCACAGTTATTCTGCTACTGATTCCTTCTAGTGTATTTTTCATTTCAGTTATTCCATTGTTCACCTCTGTTTGTTTGTTCTTTAATTCTTCTAGGTGTTTGTTCCTTAATTCTTCTAGGTCTTTGTTAAACATTTCTTGCATCTTCTCGATCTTTGCCTCCTTTCTTTTTCCAAGGTCTTGGCTCAACTTCACTATCATTATTCTGAATTTTTTTTCTGGAAGGTTCCCTATCTCCACCTCATTTCGTTTTTTTTTCTGGGGTTTTATCTTGTTCCTTGATCTGGTATAAAGTCCTCTGCCTTTTCATTTTGTCTATCTTTCTGTGAATGTGGTTTTCCTTCCACAGGCTGCAGAATTGTAGTTCTTCTTGCTTCTGCTGTCTGCTCTCCGGTGGATGAGTCTATCTTAGAGGCTTGTGCAAGCTTCCTGATGGGAAGGACTGGTGGTGGGTAGAGCTGGGTGTTGCTTTGGTGGGCAGAGCTTTAATCCGCTTGTCTACGGATTAAATAAAACTTTAATAAAAAGTTTAATCCGCTTGTCTGCTGATGCATGGGGCTGGGTTCCCTCCCTGTTGGTTGTTTGGCCTGAGGCGACCCAGCCCTGGAGCCTACCTTGCTCTTGGTGGGGCTAATGGCGGACTCTGGGAGGGCTCACACCAAGGAGTATTTCCCAGAACTTCTGCTGCCAGTGTCGTTGTCCTCACGGTGAGCCACAGCCACAGCCACAGCCACCACCTGCCTCTGCAGGAGACCCTCTAAAAGTAGCAGGTAGTTCTGGTCATTCTCCTACAGGGTCACTGCTCCTTCCCCTGGGTCCTGATGTGCACACTACTTTGTGTGTGCCCTCCAAGAGTGGAGTATCTGAGTGGAGTTGAGACTCTGAGACTCTGTGTGGAGTTGCACAGACTCTGGGTCCTGTGAAGCTTCGATGTTTTGTGATTCTAGAAATCCTATAGGAGACGGTCCACAGCAGGTGACGCTAATGTTGTCAGTAGAGGTGTTGAAGCCAAAGATCTGCAGTTCCAACTAGAGGTGCCGATGTACATACAGGACAAAATCATCTCGTGTGAATGTAGTTCAGGCATGTTTAAGATGAATGCAGTCATGTTAATGCCTACCATATTCTATCTTGAGCCTCTCCTCAGGGACCCCCTCCTCAGTTCCTGAGGCTCCTGTAAGTCATGTACAGGGGACTGGAGAGTGGGCTCTGTCCAGTCTGAGCCCTGAGTTACCCTGTGTGTATCTTAGGATACTTTGTATTTCTGTGGTGTCCGTTGTAACATCATCTCTTTCATTTCAGATTTATTTGGGCCCTCTCTTTTTAAAAAAACATACTACTGTTGTCTTTTATTCTTTACAGAAGTTTAATAAGTGTTTGATCTACTATCCTTACCCTATGTATACTTTTTGCAGTGAGATTTTTTACTTTTCTTTGTTTCCTTGTTACTATCAATAATTAGTGAGACTTCTTTTAAGCTACCTTCAACATTGCTTATAAAGCTGCTTTATTAGTGATGACAGAGCCTTAATGGAAGTCATGTTCTGGTTGTAAATTAGAATGCAATGTGCCAGCAAATAGCCCCTTAAGTTTATGTCTCATTACTTCTTGTTCTTTTTTTAATTTAATTTTTATTTTTTGTCAGAGCAAATTTAATTAAAATGTTTTGTTTCTTCTAGGTGTGAAAGATGTGGTTCTTTTAAACATATACATATATCTATTCTTCTTTGGATCATTTTCCCATGTAGGTTATGACACGATGTTGAGTAGTCTTGTCTTGGTATTACGTAGGTCTTTGGTGATTACATATTTCACATGTGTTTCTATATCTATCTTAACCCCAATATCCTAATGTATCCAATCCTCACACCTTTCCATTTGGTGAACCATAAGTTTGTTTAATGAATCTGTGATTGCATTTCTCTGTGGAAATATCTTCATTGGTATCAATTTTTAGCTAAGACCTATAAGTGATATTATAGGATATGTGTCTTTTGCTTTCTGACTTAGTACAATTTGCCTGATTACCTCAAGAATCATACATGGTGCTGCAAATGGCATTGTTTCATTTTTTTCCCTGGCTAATATTCCATCTGTACGTGTACCAGTTCTTCTTTGGCCACGCACCTCTTGATGGACTTTCTGGTTGCCTCCATGTCTTGGCTATTGTAATACTGCTGCAATGCACATTTGCTTGCCTGTGTCTTTCCAGTTATATCTTCTTATGTTATAGGCCAAGGAGTGGGCTTGCTGTATCATATGGTAGCTCAGTGTGTATGTTTTAAAGGCACCACCATTCAGTTCTCATTAGTGGCTCTTTCCAGGTTATGTCCCACTTAAAATTGAGGGTATGCATTTCTCCAAAACACCTTCAATATTTATTGTTTGTAGTTTTCTTGCTGATGGTCATTCTAACAGGTGCGAGCTGATACCTATCTGTGGTTGAATTTGCATGTGTCCCATAATCTGTTGAAATTGAGCTTTAAAGCATGCCCTTTTATTTATCAAACTGTGATTACAGCTTAGTTCTTCAAAGTGTTTTCTTAAAGTAAGTGTCACATTTTGAAAATTTTTGGCCATTACCTCCCTCAAGACATTTGGAGGGCACGTTTCATTTACAGCCCTGAAGTACTTGTTCATATGAAGTGACCATTAGCACAGGTTTTAAAGCTGCTTTTGCAGGTAACGGCCAGAGGGTGGCAGCCTTTCTACGTTCCCAATCTGGTAAATAGGGAAAGAGACCTTCAGTCCCAAGAGTGTCCAGCTTTATTTCTCATCCAGCTGTGGGTCTAGATATGGTCAATCCAGGTTGCATCACAGCCCCGGAACGAATTATGTAAAAATTTCTCCCTCTATCACTGTCTTTGTTTTTTGGGATTTTAAAGTAATTTATTTTTATAATGGGGTTTACCTGATTTTCACTGCTGTGTTTATGCCCCTTTACACCCACTTGATTCACTTACAGAGAGAAATCAATACATAGGTTTTAAGATTTTTACTAGTCAGATATATTCTTGTTCGTTGAATAGGGGGTGTTGCATCCACTTCACTGAGCAAGGATTAGGTCTTGTCTATTACATATTGGGTTTATGGATCGGTATTTGAGCTAATATGAAACCCTCGTTTTATGCATCACCCCACCTCACCTTTCCCGTTAAGCAGCCATAGTGTGTTTTCTAAATGTGTGACTCTGTTCTGTTTTGTAATTCAGTTCAAGTGTAACGGTTTTTCCATTCCCTCTACAAGTGATATCTTATGATAAGTGTCTTTTTCTGTGTGACTTATTTCACTTAGAATCGTCGAACATAAATCCACTCATCATGCGGCTAATAGCCTTATGACATTGATTTCATGGCTGAGTGATATTCCATTGTACATAAGGACCACAACATCGTTATCCATTTTCCTATTTCCTGGGATATTTAAGGTGTAATGAAGAGGAGGTTCTTGTCAACAGAGCAGCCCTAAACTTTGGTGTGCCTGTGTCTAGCTGATTTTTAGTTTTCCCAATTCATAACCCCATAAGTGGAAATGCCCTATGCTCTCTAAGCTGTGTTTTTTAGATGTTTCAGGACTCACCGGACACTTCTCCAGAGTGGCTGTTGGCAATTTACATCCCGCCCATCAGTGTAGCAAGGCTCCCATTTCTCCATGGCCTGTCCTGCATTTCTGGTTTTGACACTTTTTTCAGCATGGCCCTTTTGACGGATGGGAAGCGAGACTTCTTTGTAGCGCTGATTTGCCTTTCCAGGTTGCTTGGTTGGCCAAAAAGGGCGTATGCGTTTTTTCCTGAATATATTCAGGAAAAAACGCATACGCCCTTTTTGGCCAAGGGCATCATTGTCAACGTTTTGCCGCTTTTCATGTGCTTTAAAGGAGATTCGAATCTACCTCCTGAAATCTGTTTCCTGCAATTCTGCCTTGATTTCAAATCCTCTTCGTTGCCTTCCCTCAATATATTTGTGGACGAGAGTTATCATTTATAACTCTGCAGGTTTGTGAATTGCAGTGCCCTGAAGCTCCATTTTACAACTCGCTTTTTTGGGAGCTGGCCGCAAAAGCACTGGATGGCTTCAGGCCCTGTTCTGGTTCCGGGGGGGATGATGAGCCTGTGGTTAATTCCTCTTCCTGATGGGAAAATAGAGTGACCTGTGCCTGTCCCAACACCAAGAGCCAGTCTCTCATTGGTTCCCCGTCTTCCCGTTCATCCTCAGGAAAAATTGCAACCTGTACGGAACAGGAGGTTAAAGGTGCTGATGCTCCAAGTAGGGAGATTGCTAGTAAAGTGGCTGGAATGGCGAACCCGGGCACAAGGAGATGAGAAATGAGGTGCGTTTTAGAAACCTTTCCCCATCACACGGTGTACCATCTTCTGGGTTTCTCATGCATGTTTTCGATGTAGGAAGATGCCCTTGAACCTGGAGATTTGGGACCCATGCGATGGGTACCACGCAGTATTACTTTAAATGGTCTGCGTTTGCTCACCCAACCTCACCAAACCTCTCAGCCCCAAGAGTGTCCACCCTTATGTCTCATCCAGCTGTGGGTCTAGATATGGTCAATCCAGGTTGCATCACAGCCCCTGAACGCATTGTGTAAGAATGTCTCTCTCTTTCACTGTCTTTCTTTCATGGGTTTTTCAAAGTAATTTATTTTCATAATGGGGTTTAGCTGCTTTTCACTGCTGTGTTTATGCCGCTTTACACCCACTTGACACACTAACAGAGAGATATCAATACATAGGTTTTAAGATTATTACTAGTCAGATATATTCTTGTGCGGTGAATAGGGCGTGTTGAGTCCAGTTCTCTGAGCAAGGAGTAGGTCTTGTCTATTACATATTGGGTTTATGGAACGGTATCTGAGCTAATTTGAAACCCTTGTTTTATGTATCACCCCACCTCACCTTTCCCGTTAAGCAGCCATAGTGTGTTTTCTGCATGTGTGACTCTGTTCTGTTTTGTAATTCAGTTCATGTGTAACGGTTTTTACATTCCCTCTATCAGTGATACCTTATGAGAAGTGTCCTTTTCTGTGTGACTTATTTCACTTAGAATCGTCGTACCTAAATCCACTCTTCATGCTGCTACTAGCCTTAGGACATTGATTTCATGGCTGAGTGATATTCCATTGTACATAAGGACCACAACTTCTTTACCCATTTTTCTCTTTCCTGGGATATTTAAGGTGGAATGAAGTGGAGGTCCTTGTCAACAGAGCAGCCCTAAACTTTGGGGTGCTTGTGTCTTGCTGATTTTTAATTTTCCCAATTTATACCCCCATGAGTGGAAGTGCCCTATGCTCTCTAAGCTGTGTTTTTTAGATGTTTCAGGACTCACCGTACACTTCTCCAGAGTGGCTGTTGGCAATTTACATCCCACCCATCAGTGTAGCAAGGCTCCCATTTCTCCATGGCCTGTCCTGCATTTCTGGTTTTGACACTTTTTTCAGCATGGCCCTTTTGACCGATGGGATGCGAGACTTCTTTGTAGCGCTAATTTGCCTTTCCAGGTTGCTTGGTTGGCCAAAAAGGGCGTATGCGTTTTTTCCTGAATATATTCAGGAAAAAACGCATACGCCCTTTTTGGCCAAGGGCATCATTGTCAACGTTTTGCCGCTTTTCATGTGCTTTAAAGGAGATTCGAATCTACCTCCTGAAATCTGTTTCCTGCAATTCTGCCTTGATTTCAAATCCCCTTCTTTGCCTTCCCTCAATATATTTGTGGACGAGAGTTATCATTTATAACTCTGCAGGTTTGTGAATTGCAGTGCCCTGAAGCTCGATTTTACAACTCGCGTTTTTGGGAGCTGGCCGCAAAAGCGCAGGATGGCTTCAGACCCAGTTCTGGTTCCGGGGGGCAGGCTGAGCCTGTGGTTAATTCTTCTTCCTGATGGGAAAATAGAGTGACCTGTGCCTGTCCCAACACCAAGAGCCAGTCTCTCATTGGTTCCCCGTCTTCCCGTTCATCCTCAGGAAAAATTGTAACCTGTACGGAACAGGAGGTTAAAGGTGCTGATGCTCCAAGTAGGGAGATTGCTAGTAAAGCGGCTGGAATGGCGAACCCGGGCAAAGGAGATGAGAAATGAGGTGCGTTTTAGAAACCTTTCCCCATCACACGGTGTACCATCTTCTGGGTTTCTCATGCATGTTTTCGATGTAGGAAGATGCCCTTGAACCTGGAGATATGGGACCCATGCGATGGGTACCACGCAGTATTACTATAAAGGGTCTGCGTTTGCTCACCCAACCTCACCAAACCTCTCAGCCCCAAGAGTGTCCACCCTTATGTCTCATCCAACTGTGGGTCTAGATATGGTCAATCCAGGTTGTAGCACAGCCCCTGAACGCATTGTGTAAGAATGTCTCTCTCTTTCACTGTCTTTCTTTCATGGGTTTTTCAAAGTAATTTATTTTCATAATGCGGTTTAGCTGCTTTTCACTGCTCTGTTTATGCCGCTTTACACCCACTTGACACACTAACAGAGAGATATCAATACATACGTTTTAAGATTACTAGTAGTCAGATATATTCTTGTGCGGTGAATAGGGCGTGTTGAGTCCAGTTCTCTGAGCAAGGAGTAGGTCTTGTCTATTACATATTGGGTTTATGGAACGGTATCTGAGCTAATTTGAAACCCTTGTTTTATGTATCACCCCACCTCACCTTTCCCGTTAAGCAGCCATAGTGTGTTTTCTGCATGTGTGACTCTGTTCTGTTTTGTAATTCAGTTCAAGTGTAACGGTTTTTACATTCCCTCTATCAGTGATACCTTATGAGAAGTGTCCTTTTCTGTGTGACTTATTTCACTTAGAATCGTCGTACCTAAATCCACTCATCATGCTGCTACTAGCCTTATGACATTGATTTCATGGCTGAGTGATATTCCATTGTACATAAGGACCACAACTTCTTTACCCATTTTTCTCTTTCCTGGGATATTTAAGGTGGAATGAAGTGGAGGTCCTTGTCAACAGAGCAGCCCTAAACTTTGGGGTGCTTGTGTCTTGCTGATTTTTAATTTTCCCAATTTATACCCCCATGAGTGGAAGTGCCCTATGCTCTCTAAGCTGTGTTTTTTAGATGTTCCACGACTCACCGTACACTTCTCCAGAGTGGCTGTTGGCAATTTACATCCCGCCCATCAGTGTAGCAAGGCTCCCATTTCTCCATGGCCTGTCCTGCATTTCTGGTTTTGACACTTTTTTCAGCATGGCCCTTTTGACCGATGGGAACTGAGACTTCTTTGTAGCGCTGATTTGCCTTTCCAGGTTGCTTGGTTGGCCAAAAAGGGCGTATGCGTTTTTTCCTGAATATATTCAGGAAAAAACGCATACGCCCTTTTTGGCCAAGGGCATCATTGTCAACGTTTTGTCGCTTTTCATGTGCTTTAAAGGAGATTCGAATCTACCTCCTGAAATCTGTTTCCTGCAATTCTGCCTTGATTTCAAATCCTCTTCTTTGCCTTCCCTCAATATATTTGTGGACGAGAGTTAACATTTATAGCTCTGCAGGTTTGTGAATTGCAGGGCCCTGAAGCTCAATTTTACAACTCGCGTTTTGGGAGCTGGTCGCAAAAGCGCAGGATGGCTTCAGGCCCAGTTCTGGTTCCGGGGGGCAGGTTGAGCCTGTGGTTAATTCTTCTTCCTGATGGGAAAATAGAGTGACCTGTGCCTGTCCAAACACCAAGAGCTAGTCTCTCATTGGTTCCCCGTCTTCCTGTTCATCCTCAGGACAAATTGCAACCTGTACGGAACAGGAGGTTAAAGGTGCTGATGCTCCAAGTAGGGAGATTGCTAGTAAAGTGGCTGGAATGGCGAACCCGGGCACAAGGAGATGAGAAATGAGGTGCGTTTTAGAAACCTTTCCCCATCACACGGTGGACCATCTTCTGGGTTTCTCATGCATGTTTTCGATGTAGGAAGATGCCCTTGAACCTGGAGATTTGAGACCCATGCGATGGGTACCACGCAGTATTACTTTAAAGGGTCTGCGTTTGCTCACCCAACCTCACCAAACCTCTCAGCCCCAAGAGTGTCCACCCTTAGGTCTCATCCAGCTGTGGGTCTAGATATGGTCAATCCAGGTTGCATCACAGCCCCTGAACGCATTGTGTAAGAATTTCTCTCTCTTTCACTGTCTTTGTTTCATGGGTTTTTAAAAGTAATTTATTTTCATAATGCGGTTTAGCTGCTTTTCACTGCTGTGTTTATGCTGCTTTACACCCACTTGACACACTAACAGAGAGATATCAATACATAGGTTTTAAGATTATTAGTAGTCAGATATATTCTTGTGCGGTGAATAGGGCGTGTTGAGTCCAGTTCTCTGAGCAAGGAGTAGGTCTTGTCTATTACATATTGGGTTTATGGAACGGTATCTGAGCTAATTTGAAACCCTTGTTTTATGTATCACCCCACCTCACCTTTCCTGTTAAGCAGCCATAGTGTGTTTTCTGCACGTGTGACTCTGTTCTGTTTTGTAATTCAGTTCAAGTGTAACGGTTTTTACATTCCCTCTATCAGTGATACCTTATGAGAAGTGTCCTTTTCTGTGTGACTTATTTCACTTAGAATCGTCGTACCTAAATCCACTCATCATGCTGCTCCTAGCCTTATGACATTGATTTCATGGCTGAGTGATATTCCATTGTACATAAGGACCACAACTTCTTTACCCATTTTTCTCTTTCCTGGGATATTGAAGGTGGAATGAAGTGGAGGTCCTTGTCAACAGAGCAGCCCTAAACTTTGGGGTGCTTGTGTCTTGCTGATTTTTCATTTTCCTAATTTATACCCCCATGAGTGGAAGTGCCCTATGCTCTCTAAGCTGTGTTTTTTAGATATTTCAGGACTCACCGTACACTTCTCCAGAGTGGCTGTTGGCAATTTACATCCCGCCCATCAGTGTAGCAAGGCTCCCATTTCTCCATGGCCTGTCCTGCATTTCTGGTTTTGACACTTTTTTCAGCATGGCCCTTTTGACCGATGGGAAGCGAGACTTCTTTGTAGCGCTGATTTGCCTTTCCAGGTTGCTTGGTTGGCCAAAAAGGGCGTATGCGTTTTTTCCTGAATATATTCAGGAAAAAACGCATACGCCCTTTTTGGCCAAGGGCATCATTGTCAACGTTTTGCCGCTTTTCATGTGCTTTAAAGGCGATTCGAATCTACCTCCTGAAATCTGTTTCCTGCAATTCTGCCTTGATTTCAAATCCTCTTCTTTGCCTTCCCTCAATATATTTGTGGACGAGAGTTATCATTTAAAACTCTGCAGGTTTGTGAATTGCAGTGCCATGAAGCTCGATTTTACACCTCGCGTTTTTGGGAGCTGGCCGCAAAAGCGCAGGATGGCTTCAGGCCCTGTTCTGGTTCCGGGGTCAGGCTGAGCCTGTGGTTAATTCTTCTTCCTGATGGGAAAATAGAGTGACCTCTGCCTGTCCCAACACCAAGAGCCAGTCGCTCATTGGTTCCCCGTCTTCCCGTTCATCCTGAGGAAAAATTGCAACCTGTACGGAACAGGAGGTTAAAGGTGCTGATGCTCCAAGTAGGGAGATTGCTAGTAAAGCGGCTGGAATGGCGAACCCGGGCACAAGGAGATGAGAAATGAGGTGCGTTTTAGAAACCTTTCCCCATCACACGGTGGACCATCTTCTGGGTTTCTCATGCATGTTTTCGATGTAGGAAGATGCCCTTGAACCTGGAGATTTGGGACCCATGCGATGGGTACCACGCAGTATTACTTTAAAGGGTCTGCGTTTGCTCACCCAACCTCACCAAACCTCTCAGCCCCAAGAGTGTCCACCCTTATGTCTCATCCAACTGTGGGTCTAGATATGGTCAATCCAGGTTGTATCACAGCCCCTGAACGCATTGTGTAAGAATTTCTCTCTCTTTCACTGTCTTTGTTTCATGGGTTTTTAAAAGTAATTTATTTTCATAATGCGGTTTAGCTGCTTTTCACTGCTGTGTTTATGCCGCTTTATACCCACTTGACACACTAACAGAGAGATATCAATACATAGGTTTTAAGATTATTACTAGTCAGATATATTCTTGTGCGGTGAATAGGGCGTGTTGAGTCCAGTTCTCTGAGCAAGGAGTAGGTCTTGTCTATTACATATTGGGTTTATGGAACGGTATCTGAGCTAATTTGAAACCCTTGTTTTATGTATCACCCCACCTCACCTTTCCCGTTAAGCAGCCATAGTGTGTTTTCTGCATGTGTGACTCTGTTCTGTTTTGTAATTCAGTTCAAGTGTAACGGTTTTTACATTCCCTCTATCAGTGATACCTTATGAGAAGTGTCCTTTTGTGTGTGACTTATTTCACTTAGAATCGTCGTAACTAAATCCACTCATCATGCTGCTACTAGCCTTATGACATTGATTTCATGGCTGAGTGATTTTCCATTGTACATAAGGACCACAACTTCTTTACCCATTTTTCTCTTTCCTGGGATATTTAAGGTGGAATGAAGTGGAGGTCCTTGTCAACAGAGCAGCCCTAAACTTTGGGGTGCTTGTGTCTTGCTGATTTTTCATTTTCCCAATTTATACCCCCATGAGTGGAAGTGCCCTATGCTCTCTAAGCTGTGTTTTTTAGATGTTTCACGACTCACCGTACACTTCTCCAGAGTGGCTTTTGGCAATTTACATCCCGCCCATCAGTGTAGCAAGGCTCCCATTTCTCCATGGCCTGTCCTGCATTTCTGGTTTTGACACGTTTTTCAGCATGGCCCTTTTGACCGATGGGAAGCGAGACTTCTTTGTAGCGCTGATTTGCCTTTCCAGGTTGCTTGGTTGGCCAAAAAGGGCGTATGCGTTTTTTCCTGAATATATTCAGGAAAAAACTCATACGCCCTTTTTGGCCAAGGGCATCATTGTCAACGTTTTGTCGCTTTTCATGTGCTTTAAAGGAGATTCGAATCTACCTCCTGAAATCTGTTTCCTGCAATTCTGCCTTGATTTCAAATCCTCTTCTTTGCCTTCCCTCAATATATTTGTGGACGAGAGTTATCATTTATAGCTCTGCAGGTTTGTGAATTGCAGTGCCCTGAAGCTCAATTTTACAACTCGCGTTTTGGGAGCTGGTCGCAAAAGCGCAGGATGGCTTCAGGCCCAGTTCTGGTTCCGGGGGGCAGGTTGAGCCTGTGGTTAATTCTTCTTCCTGATGGGAAAATAGAGTGACCTGTGCCTGTCCAAACACCAAGAGCTAGTCTCTCATTGGTTCCCCGTCTTCCTGTTCATCCTCAGGACAAATTGCAACCTGTACGGAACAGGAGGTTAAAGGTGCTGATGCTCCAAGTAGGGAGATTGCTAGTAAAGCGGCTGGAATGGCGAACCTGGGCACAAGGAGATGAGAAATGAGGTGCGTTTTAGAAACCTTTCCCCATCACACGGTGGACCATCTTCTGGGTTTCTCATGCATGTTTTCGATGTAGGAAGATGCCCTTGAACCTGGAGATTTGGGACCCATGCGATGGGTACCACGCAGTATTACTTTAAAGGGTCTGCGTTTGCTCACCCAACCTCACCAAACCTCTCAGCCCCAAGAGTGTCCACCCTTAGGTCTCATCCAGCTGTGGGTCTAGATATGGTCAATCCAGGTTGCATCACAGCCCCTGAACGCATTGTGTAAGAATTTCTCTCTCTTTCACTGTCTTTCTTTCATGGGTTTTTAAAAGTAATTTATTTTCATAATGCGGTTTAGCTGCTTTTCACTGCTGTGTTTATGCCGCTTTACACCCACTTGACACACTAACAGAGAGATATCAATACATAGGTTTTAAGATTATTAGTAGTCAGATATATTCTTGTGCGGTGAATAGGGCGTGTTGAGTCCAGTTCTCTGAGCAAGGAGTAGGTCTTGTCTATTACATATTGGGTTTATGGAACGGTATCTGAGCTAATTTGAAACCCTTGTTTTATGTATCACCCCACCTCACCTTTCCCGTTAAACAGCCATAGTGTGTTTTCTGCATGTGTGACTCTGTTCTGTTTTGTAATTCAGTTCAAGTGTAACGGTTTTTACATTCCCTCTATCAGTGATACCTTATGAGAAGTGTCCTTTTGTGTGTGACTTATTTCACTTAGAATCGTCTTACCTAAATCCACTCATCATGCTGCTCCTAGCCTTATGACATTGATTTCATGCCTGAGTGATATTCCATTGTACATAAGGACCACAACTTCTTTACCCATTTTTCTCTTTCCTGGGATATTTAAGGTGGAATGAAGTGGAGGTCCTTGTCAACAGAGCAGCCCTAAACTTTGGGGTGCTTGTGTCTTGCTGATTTTTAATTTTCCCAATTTATACCCCCATGAGTGGAAGTGCCCTATGCTCTCTAAGCTGTGTTTTTTAGATGTTTCAGGACTCACCGTACACTTCTCCAGACTGGCTGTTGGCAATTTACATCCCGCCCATCAGTGTAGCAAGGCTCCCATTTCTCCATGGCCTGTCCTGCATTTCTGGTTTTGACACTTTTTTCAGCATGGCCCTTTTGACCGATGGGAAGCGAGACTTCATTGTAGCGCTGATTTGCCTTTCCAGGTTGCTTGGTTGGCCAAAAAGGGCGTATGCGTTTTTTCCTGAATATATTCAGGAAAAAACGCATACGCCCTTTTTGGCCAAGGGCATCATTGTCAACGTTTTGCCGCTTTTCATGTGCTTTAAAGGAGATTCGAATCTACCTCCTGAAATCTGTTTCCTGCAATTCTGCCTTGATTTCAAATCCTCTTCTTTGCCTTCCCTCAATATATTTGTGGACGAGAGTTATCATTTAAAACTCTGCAGGTTTGTGAATTGCAGTGCCATGAAGCTCGATTTTACACCTCGCGTTTTTGGGAGCTGGCCGCAAAAGCGCAGGATGGCTTCAGGCCCTGTTCTGGTTCCGGGGTCAGGCTGAGCCTGTGGTTAATTCTTCTTCCTGATGGGAAAATAGAGTGACCTCTGCCTGTCCCAACACCAAGAGCCAGTCGCTCATTGGTTCCCCGTCTTCCCGTTCATCCTGAGGAAAAATTGCAACCTGTACGGAACAGGAGGTTAAAGGTGCTGATGCTCCAAGTAGGGAGATTGCTAGTAAAGCGGCTGGAATGGCGAACCCGGGCACAAGGAGATGAGAAATGAGGTGCGTTTTAGAAACATTTCCCCATCACACGGTGGACCATCTTCTGGGTTTCTCATGCATGTTTTCGATGTAGGAAGATGCCCTTGAACCTGGAGATTTGGGACCCATGCGATGGGTACCACGCAGTATTACTTTAAAGGGTCTGCGTTTGCTCACCCAACCTCACCAAACCTCTCAGCCCCAAGAGTGTCCACCCTTATGTCTCATCCAACTGTGGGTCTAGATATGGTCAATCCAGGTTGTATCACAGCCCCTGAACGCATTGTGTAAGAATTTCTCTCTCTTTCACTGTCTTTGTTTCATGGGTTTTTAAAAGTAATTTATTTTCATAATGCGGTTTAGCTGCTTTTCACTGCTGTGTTTATGCCGCTTTATACCCACTTGACACACTAACAGAGAGATATCAATACATAGGTTTTAAGATTATTAGTAGTCAGATATATTCTTGTGCGGTGAATAGGGCGTGTTGAGTCCAGTTCTCTGAGCAAGGAGTAGGTCTTGTCTATTACATATTGGGTTTATGGAACGGTATCTGAGCTAATTTGAAACCCTTGTTTTATGTATCACCCCACCTCACCTTTCCCGTTAAGCAGCCATAGTGTGTTTTCTGCATGTGTGACTCTGTTCTGTTTTGTAATTCAGTTCAAGTGTAACGGTTTTTACATTCCCTCTATCAGTGATACCTTATGAGAAGTGTCCTTTTGTGTGTGACTTATTTCACTTAGAATCGTCGTACCTAAATCCACTCATCATGCTGCTACTAGCCTTATGACATTGATTTCATGGCTGAGTGATTTTCCATTGTACATAAGGACCACAACTTCTTTACCCATTTTTCTCTTTCCTGGGATATTTAAGGTGGAATGAAGTGGAGGTCCTTGTCAACAGAGCAGCCCTAAACTTTGGGGTGCTTGTGTCTTGCTGATTTTTCATTTTCCCAATTTATACCCCCATGAGTGGAAGTGCCCTATGCTCTCTAAGCTGTGTTTTTTAGATGTTTCACGACTCACCGTACACTTCTCCAGAGTGGCTTTTGGCAATTTACATCCCGCCCATCAGTGTAGCAAGGCTCCCATTTCTCCATGGCCTGTCCTGCATTTCTGGTTTTGACACGTTATTCAGCATGGCCCTTTTGACCGATGGGAAGCGAGACTTCTTTGTAGCGCTGATTTGCCTTTCCAGGTTGCTTGGTTGGCCAAAAAGGGCGTATGCGTTTTTTCCTGAATATATTCAGGAAAAAACTCATACGCCCTTTTTGGCCAAGGGCATCATTGTCAACGTTTTGTCGCTTTTCATGTGCTTTAAAGGAGATTCGAATCTACCTCCTGAAATCTGTTTCCTGCAATTCTGCCTTGATTTCAAATCCTCTTCTTTGCCTTCCCTCAATATATTTGTGGACGAGAGTTATCATTTATAGCTCTGCAGGTTTGTGAATTGCAGTGCCCTGAAGCTCAATTTTACAACTCGCGTTTTGGGAGCTGGTCGCAAAAGCGCAGGATGGCTTCAGGCCCAGTTCTGGTTCCGGGGGGCAGGTTGAGCCTGTGGTTAATTCTTCTTCCTGATGGGAAAATAGAGTGACCTGTGCCTGTCCAAACACCAAGAGCTAGTCTCTCATTGGTTCCCCGTCTTCCTGTTCATCCTCAGGACAAATTGCAACCTGTACGGAACAGGAGGTTAAAGGTGCTGATGCTCCAAGTAGGGAGATTGCTAGTAAAGCGGCTGGAATGGCGAACCTGGGCACAAGGAGATGAGAAATGAGGTGCGTTTTAGAAACCTTTCCCCATCACACGGTGGACCATCTTCTGGGTTTCTCATGCATGTTTTCGATGTAGGAAGATGCCCTTGAACCTGGAGATTTGGGACCCATGCGATGGGTACCACGCAGTATTACTTTAAAGGGTCTGCGTTTGCTCACCCAACCTCACCAAACCTCTCAGCCCCAAGAGTGTCCACCCTTAGGTCTCATCCAGCTGTGGGTCTAGATATGGTCAATCCAGGTTGCATCACAGCCCCTGAACGCATTGTGTAAGAATTTCTCTCTCTTTCACTGTCTTTCTTTCATGGGTTTTTAAAAGTAATTTATTTTCATAATGCGGTTTAGCTGCTTTTCACTGCTGTGTTTATGCCCCTTTACACCCACTTGACACACTAACAGAGAGATATCAATACATAGGTTTTAAGATTATTAGTAGTCAGATATATTCTTGTGCGGTGAATAGGGCGTGTTGAGTCCAGTTCTCTGAGCAAGGAGTAGGTCTTGTCTATTACATATTGGGTTTATGGAACGGTATCTGAGCTAATTTGAAACCCTTGTTTTATGTATCACCCCACCTCACCTTTCCCGTTAAACAGCCATAGTGTGTTTTCTGCATGTGTGACTCTGTTCTGTTTTGTAATTCAGTTCAAGTGTAACGGTTTTTACATTCCCTCTCTCAGTGATACCTTATGAGAAGTGTCCTTTTGTGTGTGACTTATTTCACTTAGAATCGTCTTACCTAAATCCACTCATCATGCTGCTCCTAGCCTTATGACATTGATTTCATGCCTGAGTGATATTCCATTGTACATAAGGACCACAACTTCTTTACCCATTTTTCTCTTTCCTGGGATATTTAAGGTGGAATGAAGTGGAGGTCCTTGTCAACAGAGCAGCCCTAAACTTTGGGGTGCTTGTGTCTTGCTGATTTTTAATTTTCCCAATTTATACCCCCATGAGTGGAAGTGCCCTATGCTCTCTAAGCTGTGTTTTTTAGATGTTTCAGGACTCACCGTACACTTCTCCAGAGTGGCTGTTGGCAATTTACATCCCGCCCATCAGTGTAGCAAGGCTCCCATTTCTCCATGGCCTGTCCTGCATTTCTGGTTTTGACACTTTTTTCAGCATGGCCCTTTTGACCGATGGGAAGCGAGACTTCTTTGTAGCGCTGATTTGCCTTTCCAGGTTGCTTGGTTGGCCAAAAAGGGCGTATGCGTTTTTTCCTGAATATATTCAGGAAAAAACGCATACGCCCTTTTTGGCCAAGGGCATCATTGTCAACGTTTTGCCGCTTTTCATGTGCTTTAAAGGAGATTCGAATCTACCTCCTGAAATCTGTTTCCTGCAATTCTGCCTTGATTTCAAATCCTCTTCTTTGCCTTCCCTCAATATATTTGTGGACGAGAGTTATCATTTATAACTCTGCAGGTTTGTGAATTGCAGTGCCATGAAGCTCGATTTTACACCTCGCGTTTTTGGGAGCTGGCCGCAAAAGCGCAGGATGGCTTCCGGCCCTGTTCTGGTTCCGGGGGGCAGGCTGAGCCTGTGGTTAATTCTTCTTCCTGATGGGAAAATAGAGTGACCTGTGCCTGTCCCAACACCAACAGCCAGTCTCTCATTGGTTCCCCGTCTTCCTGTTCATCCTCAGGAAAAATTGCAACCTGTACGGAACAGGAGGTTAAAGGTGCTGATGCTCCAAGTAGGGAGATTGCTAGTAAAGCGGCTGGAATGGCGAACCCGGGCACAAGGAGATGAGAAATGAGGTGCGTTTTAGAAACCTTTCCCCATCACACGGTGTACCATCTTCTGGGTTTCTCATGCATGTTTTCGATGTAGGAAGATGCCCTTGAACCTGGAGATTTGGGACCCATGCGATGGGTACAACGCAGTATTACTTTAAAGGGTCTGCGTTTGCTCACCCAACCTCACCAAACCTCTCAGCCCCAAGAGTGTCCACCCTTAGGTCTCATCCAGCTGTGGGTCTAGATATGGTCAATCCAGGTTGCATCACAGCCCCTGAACGCATTGTGTAAGAATGTCTCTCTCTTTCACTGTCTTTGTTTCATGGGTTTTTAAAAGTAATTTATTTTCATAATGCGGTTTAGCTGCTTTTCACTGCTGTGTTTATGCCGCTTTACACCCACTTGACACACTAACAGAGAGATATCAATACATAGGTTTTAAGATTATTAGTAGTCAGATATATTCTTGTGCGGTGAATAGGGCGTGTTGAGTCCAGTTCTCTGAGCAAGGAGTAGGTCTTGTCTATTACATATTGGGTTTATGGAACGGTATCTGAGCTAATTTGAAACCCTTGTTTTATGTATCACCCCACCTCACCTTTCCCGTTAAACAGCCATAGTGTGTTTTCTGCATGTGTGACTCTGTTCTGTTTTGTAATTCAGTTCAAGTGTAACGGTTTTTACATTCCCTCTATCAGTGATACCTTATGAGAAGTGTCCTTTTGTGTGTGACTTATTTCACTTAGAATCGTCTTACCTAAATCCACTCATCATGCTGCTCCTAGCCTTATGACATTGATTTCATGCCTGAGTGATATTCCATTGTACATAAGGACCACAACTTCTTTACCCATTTTTCTCTTTCCTGGGATATTTAAGGTGGAATGAAGTGGAGGTCCTTGTCAACAGAGCAGCCCTAAACTTTGGGGTGCTTGTGTCTTGCTGATTTTTAATTTTCCCAATTTATACCCCCATGAGTGGAAGTGCCCTATGCTCTCTAAGCTGTGTTTTTTAGATGTTTCAGGACTCACCGTACACTTCTCCAGAGTGACTGTTGGCAATTTACATCCCGCCCATCAGTGTAGCAAGGCTCCCATTTCTCCATGGCCTGTCCTGCATTTCTGGTTTTGACACTTTTTTCAGCATGGCCCTTTTGACCGATGGGAAGCGAGACTTCTTTGTAGCGCTGATTTGCCTTTCCAGGTTGCTTGGTTGGCCAAAAAGGGCGTATGCGTTTTTTCCTGAATATATTCAGGAAAAAACGCATACGCCCTTTTTGGCCAAGGGCATCATTGTCAACGTTTTGCCGCTTTTCATGTGCTTTAAAGGAGATTCGAATCTACCTCCTGAAATCTGTTTCCTGCAATTCTGCCTTGATTTCAAATCCTCTTCTTTGCCTTCCCTCAATATATTTGTGGACGAGAGTTATCATTTATAACTCTGCAGGTTTGTGAATTGCAGTGCCATGAAGCTCGATTTTACACCTCGCGTTTTTGGGAGCTGGCCGCAAAAGCGCAGGATGGCTTCCGGCCCTGTTCTGGTTCCGGGGGGCAGGCTGAGCCTGTGGTTAATTCTTCTTCCTGATGGGAAAATAGAGTGACCTGTGCCTGTCCCAACACCAACAGCCAGTCTCTCATTGGTTCCCCGTCTTCCTGTTCATCCTCAGGAAAAATTGCAACCTGTACGGAACAGGAGGTTAAAGGTGCTGATGCTCCAAGTAGGGAGATTGCTAGTAAAGCGGCTGGGATGGCGAACCCGGGCACAAGGAGATGAGAAATGAGGTGCGTTTTAGAAACCTTTCCCCATCACACGGTGTACCATCTTCTGGGTTTCTCATGCATGTTTTCGATGTAGGAAGATGCCCTTGAACCTGGAGATTTGGGACCCATGCGATGGGTACAACGCAGTATTACTTTAAAGGGTCTGCGTTTGCTCACCCAACCTCACCAAACCTCTCAGCCCCAAGAGTGTCCACCCTTAGGTCTCATCCAGCTGTGGGTCTAGATATGGTCAATCCAGGTTGCATCACAGCCCCTGAACGCATTGTGTAAGAATGTCTCTCTCTTTCACTGTCTTTGTTTCATGGGTTTTTAAAAGTAATTTATTTTCATAATGCGGTTTAGCTGCTTTTCACTGCTGTGTTTATGCCGCTTTACACCCACTTGACACACTAACAGAGAGATATCAATACATAGGTTTTAAGATTATTAGTAGTCAGATATATTCTTGTGCGGTGAATAGGGCGTGTTGAGTCCAGTTCTCTGAGCAAGGAGTAGGTCTTGTCTATTACATATTGGGTTTATGGAACGGTATCTGAGCTAATTTGAAACCCTTGTTTTATGTATCACCCCACCTCACCTTTCCCGTTAAGCAGCCATAGTGTGTTTTCTGCATGTGTGACTCTGTTCTGTTTTGTAATTCAGTTCAAGTGTAACGGTTTTTACATTCCCTCTATCAGTGATACCTTATGAGAAGTGTCCTTTTCTGTGTGACTTATTTCACTTAGAATCGTCGTACCTAAATCCACTCATCATGCTGCTCCTAGCCTTATGACATTGATTTCATGGCTGAGTGATATTCCATTGTACATAAGGACCACAACTTCTTTACCCATTTTTCTCTTTCCTGGGATATTTAAGGTGGAATGAAGTGGAGGTCCTTGTCAACAGAGCAGCCCTAAACTTTGGGGTGCTTGTGTCTTGCTGATTTTTCATTTTCCTAATTTATACCCCCATGAGTGGAAGTGCCCTATGCTCTCTAAGCTGTGTTTTTTAGATATTTCAGGACTCACCGTACACTTCTCCAGAGTGGCTGTTGGCAATTTACATCCCGCCCATCAGTGTAGCAAGGCTCCCATTTCTCCATGGCCTGTCCTGCATTTCTGGTTTTGACACGTTTTTCAGCATGGCCCTTTTGACCGATGGGAAGCGAGACTTCTTTGTAGCGCTGATTTGCCTTTCCAGGTTGCTTGGTTGGCCAAAAAGGGCGTATGCGTTTTTTCCTGAATATATTCAGGAAAAAACTCATACGCCCTTTTTGGCCAAGGGCATCATTGTCAACGTTTTGTCGCTTTTCATGTGCTTTAAAGGAGATTCGAATCTACCTCCTGAAATCTGTTTCCTGCAATTCTGCCTTGATTTCAAATCCTCTTCTTTGCCTTCCCTCAATATATTTGTGGACGAGAGTTATCATTTATAGCTCTGCAGGTTTGTGAATTGCAGTGCCCTGAAGCTCAATTTTACAACTCGCGTTTTGGGAGCTGGTCGCAAAAGCGCAGGATGGCTTCAGGCCCAGTTCTGGTTCCGGGGGGCAGGTTGAGCCTGTGGTTAATTCTTCTTCCTGATGGGAAAATAGAGTGACCTGTGCCTGTCCAAACACCAAGAGCTAGTCTCTCATTGGTTCCCCGTCTTCCTGTTCATCCTCAGGACAAATTGCAACCTGTACGGAACAGGAGGTTAAAGGTGCTGATGCTCCAAGTAGGGAGATTGCTAGTAAAGCGGCTGGAATGGCGAACCTGGGCACAAGGAGATGAGAAATGAGGTGCGTTTTAGAAACCTTTCCCCATCACACGGTGGACCATCTTCTGGGTTTCTCATGCATGTTTTCGATGTAGGAAGATGCCCTTGAACCTGGAGATTTGGGACCCATGCGATGGGTACCACGCAGTATTACTTTAAAGGGTCTGCGTTTGCTCACCCAACCTCACCAAACCTCTCAGCCCCAAGAGTGTCCACCCTTAGGTCTCATCCAGCTGTGGGTCTAGATATGGTCAATCCAGGTTGCATCACAGCCCCTGAACGCATTGTGTAAGAATTTCTCTCTCTTTCACTGTCTTTCTTTCATGGGTTTTTAAAAGTAATTTATTTTCATAATGCGGTTTAGCTGCTTTTCACTGCTGTGTTTATGCCGCTTTACACCCACTTGACACACTAACAGAGAGATATCAATACATAGGTTTTAAGATTATTAGTAGTCAGATATATTCTTGTGCGGTGAATAGGGCGTGTTGAGTCCAGTTCTCTGAGCAAGGAGTAGGTCTTGTCTATTACATATTGGGTTTATGGAACGGTATCTGAGCTAATTTGAAACCCTTGTTTTATGTATCACCCCACCTCACCTTTCCCGTTAAACAGCCATAGTGTGTTTTCTGCATGTGTGACTCTGTTCTGTTTTGTAATTCAGTTCAAGTGTAACGGTTTTTACATTCCCTCTATCAGTGATACCTTATGAGAAGTGTCCTTTTGTGTGTGACTTATTTCACTTAGAATCGTCTTACCTAAATCCACTCATCATGCTGCTCCTAGCCTTATGACATTGATTTCATGGCTGTGTGATATTCCATTGGACATAAGGACCACAACTTCTTTACCCATTTTTCTCTTTCCTGGGATATTTAAGGTGGAATGAAGTGGAGGTCCTTGTCAACAGAGCAGCCCTAAACTTTGGGGTGCTTGTGTCTTGCTGATTTTTAATTTTCCCAATTTATACCCCCATGAGTGGAAGTGCCCTATGCTCTCTAAGCTGTGTTTTTTAGATGTTTCAGGACTCACCGTACACTTCTCCAGAGTGGCTGTTGGCAATTTACATCCCGCCCATCAGTGTAGCAAGGCTCCCATTTCTCCATGGCCTGTCCTGCATTTCTGGTTTTGACACTTTTTTCAGCATGGCCCTTTTGACTGATGGGAAGCGAGACTTCTTTGTAGCGCTGATTTGCCTTTCCAGGTTGCTTGGTTGGCCAAAAAGGGCGTATGCGTTTTTTCCTGAATATATTCAGGAAAAAACGCATACGCCCTTTTTGGCCAAGGGCATCATTGTCAACGTTTTGCCGCTTTTCATGTGCTTTAAAGGAGATTCGAATCTACCTCCTGAAATCTGTTTCCTGCAATTCTGCCTTGATTTCAAATCCTCTTCTTTGCCTTCCCTCAATATATTTGTGGACGAGAGTTATCATTTATAACTCTGCAGGTTTGTGAATTGCAGTGCCATGAAGCTCGATTTTACACCTCGCGTTTTTGGGAGCTGGCCGCAAAAGCGCAGGATGGCTTCCGGCCCTGTTCTGGTTCCGGGGGGCAGGCTGAGCCTGTGGTTAATTCTTCTTCCTGATGGGAAAATAGAGTGACCTGTGCCTGTCCCAACACCAACAGCCAGTCTCTCATTGGTTCCCCGTCTTCCTGTTCATCCTCAGGACAAATTGCAACCTGTACGGAACAGGAGGTTAAAGGTGCTGATGCTCCAAGTAGGGAGATTGCTAGTAAAGCGGCTGGGATGGCGAACCCGGGCACAAGGAGATGAGAAATGAGGTGCGTTTTAGAAACCTTTCCCCATCACACGGTGTACCATCTTCTGGGTTTCTCATGCATGTTTTCGATGTAGGAAGATGCCCTTGAACCTGGAGATTTGGGACCCATGCGATGGGTACAACGCAGTATTACTTTAAAGGGTCTGCGTTTGCTCACCCAACCTCACCAAACCTCTCAGCCCCAAGAGTGTCCACCCTTAGGTCTCATCCAGCTGTGGGTCTAGATATGGTCAATCCAGGTTGCATCACAGCCCCTGAACGCATTGTGTAAGAATGTCTCTCTCTTTCACTGTCTTTGTTTCATGGGTTTTTAAAAGTAATTTATTTTCATAATGCGGTTTAGCTGCTTTTCACTGCTGTGTTTATGCCGCTTTACACCCACTTGACACACTAACAGAGAGATATCAATACATAGGTTTTAAGATTATTAGTAGTCAGATATATTCTTGTGCGGTGAATAGGGCGTGTTGAGTCCAGTTCTCTGAGCAAGGAGTAGGTCTTGTCTATTACATATTGGGTTTATGGAACGGTATCTGAGCTAATTTGAAACCCTTGTTTTATGTATCACCCCACCTCACCTTTCCCGTTAAACAGCCATAGTGTGTTTTCTGCATGTGTGACTCTGTTCTGTTTTGTAATTCAGTTCAAGTGTAACGGTTTTTACATTCCCTCTATCAGTGATACCTTATGAGAAGTGTCCTTTTGTGTGTGACTTATTTCACTTAGAATCGTCTTACCTAAATCCACTCATCATGCTGCTCCTAGCCTTATGACATTGATTTCATGCCTGAGTGATATTCCATTGTACATAAGGACCACAACTTCTTTACCCATTTTTCTCTTTCCTGGGATATTTAAGGTGGAATGAAGTGGAGGTCCTTGTCAACAGAGCAGCCCTAAACTTTGGGGTGCTTGTGTCTTGCTGATTTTTAATTTTCCCAATTTATACCCCCATGAGTGGAAGTGCCCTATGCTCTCTAAGCTGTGTTTTTTAGATGTTTCAGGACTCACCGTACACTTCTCCAGAGTGGCTGTTGGCAATTTACATCCCGCCCATCAGTGTAGCAAGGCTCCCATTTCTCCATGGCCTGTCCTGCATTTCTGGTTTTGACACTTTTTTCAGCATGGCCCTTTTGACCGATGGGAAGCGAGACTTCTTTGTAGCGCTGATTTGCCTTTCCAGGTTGCTTGGTTGGCCAAAAAGGGCGTATGCGTTTTTTCCTGAATATATTCAGGAAAAAACGCATACGCCCTTTTTGGCCAAGGGCATCATTGTCAACGTTTTGCCGCTTTTCATGTGCTTTAAAGGAGATTCGAATCTACCTCCTGAAATCTGTTTCCTGCAATTCTGCCTTGATTTCAAATCCTCTTCTTTGCCTTCCCTCAATATATTTGTGGACGAGAGTTATCATTTATAACTCTGCAGGTTTGTGAATTGCAGTGCCATGAAGCTCGATTTTACACCTCGCGTTTTTGGGAGCTGGCCGCAAAAGCGCAGGATGGCTTCCGGCCCTGTTCTGGTTCCGGGGGGCAGGCTGAGCCTGTGGTTAATTCTTCTTCCTGATGGGAAAATAGAGTGACCTGTGCCTGTCCCAACACCAACAGCCAGTCTCTCATTGGTTCCCCGTCTTCCTGTTCATCCTCAGGAAAAATTGCAACCTGTACGGAACAGGAGGTTAAAGGTGCTGATGCTCCAAGTAGGGAGATTGCTAGTAAAGCGGCTGGGATGGCGAACCCGGGCACAAGGAGATGAGAAATGAGGTGCGTTTTAGAAACCTTTCCCCATCACACGGTGTACCATCTTCTGGGTTTCTCATGCATGTTTTCGATGTAGGAAGATGCCCTTGAACCTGGAGATTTGGGACCCATGCGATGGGTACAACGCAGTATTACTTTAAAGGGTCTGCGTTTGCTCACCCAACCTCACCAAACCTCTCAGCCCCAAGAGTGTCCACCCTTAGGTCTCATCCAGCTGTGGGTCTAGATATGGTCAATCCAGGTTGCATCACAGCCCCTGAACGCATTGTGTAAGAATTTCTCTCTCTTTCACTGTCTTTGTTTCATGGGTTTTTAAAAGTAATTTATTTTCATAATGCGGTTTAGCTGCTTTTCACTGCTGTGTTTATGCCGCTTTACACCCACTTGACACACTAACAGAGAGATATCAATACATAGGTTTTAAGATTATTAGTAGTCAGATATATTCTTGTGCGGTGAATAGGGCGTGTTGAGTCCAGTTCTCTGAGCAAGGAGTAGGTCTTGTCTATTACATATTGGGTTTATGGAACGGTATCTGAGCTAATTTGAAACCCTTGTTTTATGTATCACCCCACCTCACCTTTCCCGTTAAACAGCCATAGTGTGTTTTCTGCATGTGTGACTCTGTTCTGTTTTGTAATTCAGTTCAAGTGTAACGGTTTTTACATTCCCTCTATCAGTGATACCTTATGAGAAGTGTCCTTTTGTGTGTGACTTATTTCACTTAGAATCGTCTTACCTAAATCCACTCATCATGCTGCTCCTAGCCTTATGACATTGATTTCATGCCTGAGTGATATTCCATTGTACATAAGGACCACAACTTCTTTACCCATTTTTCTCTTTCCTGGGATATTTAAGGTGGAATGAAGTGGAGGTCCTTGTCAACAGAGCAGCCCTAAACTTTGGGGTGCTTGTGTCTTGCTGATTTTTAATTTTCCCAATTTATACCCCCATGAGTGGAAGTGCCCTATGCTCTCTAAGCTGTGTTTTTTAGATGTTTCAGGACTCACCGTACACTTCTCCAGAGTGGCTGTTGGCAATTTACATCCCGCCCATCAGTGTAGCAAGGCTCCCATTTCTCCATGGCCTGTCCTGCATTTCTGGTTTTGACACTTTTTTCAGCATGGCCCTTTTGACCGATGGGAAGCGAGACTTCTTTGTAGCGCTGATTTGCCTTTCCAGGTTGCTTGGTTGGCCAAAAAGGGCGTATGCGTTTTTTCCTGAATATATTCAGGAAAAAACGCATACGCCCTTTTTGGCCAAGGGCATCATTGTCAACGTTTTGCCGCTTTTCATGTGCTTTAAAGGAGATTCGAATCTACCTCCTGAAATCTGTTTCCTGCAATTCTGCCTTGATTTCAAATCCTCTTCTTTGCCTTCCCTCAATATATTTGTGGACGAGAGTTATCATTTATAACTCTGCAGGTTTGTGAATTGCAGTGCCATGAAGCTCGATTTTACACCTCGCGTTTTTGGGAGCTGGCCGCAAAAGCGCAGGATGGCTTCCGGCCCTGTTCTGGTTCCGGGGGGCAGGCTGAGCCTGTGGTTAATTCTTCTTCCTGATGGGAAAATAGAGTGACCTGTGCCTGTCCCAACACCAACAGCCAGTCTCTCATTGGTTCCCCGTCTTCCTGTTCATCCTCAGGAAAAATTGCAACCTGTACGGAACAGGAGGTTAAAGGTGCTGATGCTCCAAGTAGGGAGATTGCTAGTAAAGCGGCTGGGATGGCGAACCCGGGCACAAGGAGATGAGAAATGAGGTGCGTTTTAGAAACCTTTCCCCATCACACGGTGTACCATCTTCTGGGTTTCTCATGCATGTTTTCGATGTAGGAAGATGCCCTTGAACCTGGAGATTTGGGACCCATGCGATGGGTACAACGCAGTATTACTTTAAAGGGTCTGCGTTTGCTCACCCAACCTCACCAAACCTCTCAGCCCCAAGAGTGTCCACCCTTAGGTCTCATCCAGCTGTGGGTCTAGATATGGTCAATCCAGGTTGCATCACAGCCCCTGAACGCATTGTGTAAGAATTTCTCTCTCTTTCACTGTCTTTGTTTCATGGGTTTTTAAAAGTAATTTATTTTCATAATGCGGTTTAGCTGCTTTTCACTGCTGTGTTTATGCCGCTTTACACCCACTTGACACACTAACAGAGAGATATCAATACATAGGTTTTAAGATTATTAGTAGTCAGATATATTCTTGTGCGGTGAATAGGGCGTGTTGAGTCCAGTTCTCTGAGCAAGGAGTAGGTCTTGTCTATTACATATTGGGTTTATGGAACGGTATCTGAGCTAATTTGAAACCCTTGTTTTATGTATCACCCCACCTCACCTTTCCCGTTAAGCAGCCATAGTGTGTTTTCTGCATGTGTGACTCTGTTCTGTTTTGTAATTCAGTTCAAGTGTAACGGTTTTTACATTCCCTCTATCAGTGATACCTTATGAGAAGTGTCCTTTTCTGTGTGACTTATTTCACTTAGAATCGTCGTACCTAAATCCACTCATCATGCTGCTCCTAGCCTTATGACATTGATTTCATGGCTGAGTGATATTCCATTGTACATAAGGACCACAACTTCTTTACCCATTTTTCTCTTTCCTGGGATATTTAAGGTGGAATGAAGTGGAGGTCCTTGTCAACAGAGCAGCCCTAAACTTTGGGGTGCTTGTGTCTTGCTGATTTTTCATTTTCCTAATTTATACCCCCATGAGTGGAAGTGCCCTATGCTCTCTAAGCTGTGTTTTTTAGATATTTCAGGACTCACCGTACACTTCTCCAGAGTGGCTGTTGGCAATTTACATCCCGCCCATCAGTGTAGCAAGGCTCCCATTTCTCCATGGCCTGTCCTGCATTTCTGGTTTTGACACGTTTTTCAGCATGGCCCTTTTGACCGATGGGAAGCGAGACTTCTTTGTAGCGCTGATTTGCCTTTCCAGGTTGCTTGGTTGGCCAAAAAGGGCGTATGCGTTTTTTCCTGAATATATTCAGGAAAAAACTCATACGCCCTTTTTGGCCAAGGGCATCATTGTCAACGTTTTGTCGCTTTTCATGTGCTTTAAAGGAGATTCGAATCTACCTCCTGAAATCTGTTTCCTGCAATTCTGCCTTGATTTCAAATCCTCTTCTTTGCCTTCCCTCAATATATTTGTGGACGAGAGTTATCATTTATAGCTCTGCAGGTTTGTGAATTGCAGTGCCCTGAAGCTCAATTTTACAACTCGCGTTTTGGGAGCTGGTCGCAAAAGCGCAGGATGGCTTCAGGCCCAGTTCTGGTTCCGGGGGGCAGGTTGAGCCTGTGGTTAATTCTTCTTCCTGATGGGAAAATAGAGTGACCTGTGCCTGTCCAAACACCAAGAGCTAGTCTCTCATTGGTTCCCCGTCTTCCTGTTCATCCTCAGGACAAATTGCAACCTGTACGGAACAGGAGGTTAAAGGTGCTGATGCTCCAAGTAGGGAGATTGCTAGTAAAGCGGCTGGAATGGCGAACCTGGGCACAAGGAGATGAGAAATGAGGTGCGTTTTAGAAACCTTTCCCCATCACACGGTGGACCATCTTCTGGGTTTCTCATGCATGTTTTCGATGTAGGAAGATGCCCTTGAACCTGGAGATTTGGGACCCATGCGATGGGTACCACGCAGTATTACTTTAAAGGGTCTGCGTTTGCTCACCCAACCTCACCAAACCTCTCAGCCCCAAGAGTGTCCACCCTTAGGTCTCATCCAGCTGTGGGTCTAGATATGGTCAATCCAGGTTGCATCACAGCCCCTGAACGCATTGTGTAAGAATTTCTCTCTCTTTCACTGTCTTTCTTTCATGGGTTTTTAAAAGTAATTTATTTTCATAATGCGGTTTAGCTGCTTTTCACTGCTGTGTTTATGCCGCTTTACACCCACTTGACACACTAACAGAGAGATATCAATACATAGGTTTTAAGATTATTAGTAGTCAGATATATTCTTGTGCGGTGAATAGGGCGTGTTGAGTCCAGTTCTCTGAGCAAGGAGTAGGTCTTGTCTATTACATATTGGGTTTATGGAACGGTATCTGAGCTAATTTGAAACCCTTGTTTTATGTATCACCCCACCTCACCTTTCCCGTTAAACAGCCATAGTGTGTTTTCTGCATGTGTGACTCTGTTCTGTTTTGTAATTCAGTTCAAGTGTAACGGTTTTTACATTCCCTCTATCAGTGATACCTTATGAGAAGTGTCCTTTTGTGTGTGACTTATTTCACTTAGAATCGTCTTACCTAAATCCACTCATCATGCTGCTCCTAGCCTTATGACATTGATTTCATGCCTGAGTGATATTCCATTGTACATAAGGACCACAACTTCTTTACCCATTTTTCTCTTTCCTGGGATATTTAAGGTGGAATGAAGTGGAGGTCCTTGTCAACAGAGCAGCCCTAAACTTTGGGGTGCTTGTGTCTTGCTGATTTTTAATTTTCCCAATTTATACCCCCATGAGTGGAAGTGCCCTATGCTCTCTAAGCTGTGTTTTTTAGATGTTTCAGGACTCACCGTACACTTCTCCAGAGTGGCTGTTGGCAATTTACATCCCGCCCATCAGTGTAGCAAGGCTCCCATTTCTCCATGGCCTGTCCTGCATTTCTGGTTTTGACACTTTTTTCAGCATGGCCCTTTTGACCGATGGGAAGCGAGACTTCTTTGTAGCGCTGATTTGCCTTTCCAGGTTGCTTGGTTGGCCAAAAAGGGCGTATGCGTTTTTTCCTGAATATATTCAGGAAAAAACGCATACGCCCTTTTTGGCCAAGGGCATCATTGTCAACGTTTTGCCGCTTTTCATGTGCTTTAAAGGAGATTCGAATCTACCTCCTGAAATCTGTTTCCTGCAATTCTGCCTTGATTTCAAATCCTCTTCTTTGCCTTCCCTCAATATATTTGTGGACGAGAGTTATCATTTATAACTCTGCAGGTTTGTGAATTGCAGTGCCATGAAGCTCGATTTTACACCTCGCGTTTTTGGGAGCTGGCCGCAAAAGCGCAGGATGGCTTCCGGCCCTGTTCTGGTTCCGGGGGGCAGGCTGAGCCTGTGGTTAATTCTTCTTCCTGATGGGAAAATAGAGTGACCTGTGCCTGTCCCAACACCAACAGCCAGTCTCTCATTGGTTCCCCGTCTTCCTGTTCATCCTCAGGAAAAATTGCAACCTGTACGGAACAGGAGGTTAAAGGTGCTGATGCTCCAAGTAGGGAGATTGCTAGTAAAGCGGCTGGAATGGCGAACCCGGGCACAAGGAGATGAGAAATGAGGTGCGTTTTAGAAACCTTTCCCCATCACACGGTGTACCATCTTCTGGGTTTCTCATGCATGTTTTCGATGTAGGAAGATGCCCTTGAACCTGGAGATTTGGGACCCATGCGATGGGTACAACGCAGTATTACTTTAAAGGGTCTGCGTTTGCTCACCCAACCTCACCAAACCTCTCAGCCCCAAGAGTGTCCACCCTTAGGTCTCATCCAGCTGTGGGTCTAGATATGGTCAATCCAGGTTGCATCACAGCCCCTGAACGCATTGTGTAAGAATGTCTCTCTCTTTCACTGTCTTTGTTTCATGGGTTTTTAAAAGTAATTTATTTTCATAATGCGGTTTAGCTGCTTTTCACTGCTGTGTTTATGCCGCTTTACACCCACTTGACACACTAACAGAGAGATATCAATACATAGGTTTTAAGATTATTAGTAGTCAGATATATTCTTGTGCGGTGAATAGGGCGTGTTGAGTCCAGTTCTCTGAGCAAGGAGTAGGTCTTGTCTATTACATATTGGGTTTATGGAACGGTATCTGAGCTAATTTGAAACCCTTGTTTTATGTATCACCCCACCTCACCTTTCCCGTTAAACAGCCATAGTGTGTTTTCTGCATGTGTGACTCTGTTCTGTTTTGTAATTCAGTTCAAGTGTAACGGTTTTTACATTCCCTCTATCAGTGATACCTTATGAGAAGTGTCCTTTTGTGTGTGACTTATTTCACTTAGAATCGTCTTACCTAAATCCACTCATCATGCTGCTCCTAGCCTTATGACATTGATTTCATGCCTGAGTGATATTCCATTGTACATAAGGACCACAACTTCTTTACCCATTTTTCTCTTTCCTGGGATATTTAAGGTGGAATGAAGTGGAGGTCCTTGTCAACAGAGCAGCCCTAAACTTTGGGGTGCTTGTGTCTTGCTGATTTTTAATTTTCCCAATTTATACCCCCATGAGTGGAAGTGCCCTATGCTCTCTAAGCTGTGTTTTTTAGATGTTTCAGGACTCACCGTACACTTCTCCAGAGTGGCTGTTGGCAATTTACATCCCGCCCATCAGTGTAGCAAGGCTCCCATTTCTCCATGGCCTGTCCTGCATTTCTGGTTTTGACACTTTTTTCAGCATGGCCCTTTTGACCGATGGGAAGCGAGACTTCTTTGTAGCGCTGATTTGCCTTTCCAGGTTGCTTGGTTGGCCAAAAAGGGCGTATGCGTTTTTTCCTGAATATATTCAGGAAAAAACGCATACGCCCTTTTTGGCCAAGGGCATCATTGTCAACGTTTTGCCGCTTTTCATGTGCTTTAAAGGAGATTCGAATCTACCTCCTGAAATCTGTTTCCTGCAATTCTGCCTTGATTTCAAATCCTCTTCTTTGCCTTCCCTCAATATATTTGTGGACGAGAGTTATCATTTATAACTCTGCAGGTTTGTGAATTGCAGTGCCATGAAGCTCGATTTTACACCTCGCGTTTTTGGGAGCTGGCCGCAAAAGCGCAGGATGGCTTCCGGCCCTGTTCTGGTTCCGGGGGGCAGGCTGAGCCTGTGGTTAATTCTTCTTCCTGATGGGAAAATAGAGTGACCTGTGCCTGTCCCAACACCAACAGCCAGTCTCTCATTGGTTCCCCGTCTTCCTGTTCATCCTCAGGAAAAATTGCAACCTGTACGGAACAGGAGGTTAAAGGTGCTGATGCTCCAAGTAGGGAGATTGCTAGTAAAGCGGCTGGGATGGCGAACCCGGGCACAAGGAGATGAGAAATGAGGTGCGTTTTAGAAACCTTTCCCCATCACACGGTGTACCATCTTCTGGGTTTCTCATGCATGTTTTCGATGTAGGAAGATGCCCTTGAACCTGGAGATTTGGGACCCATGCGATGGGTACAACGCAGTATTACTTTAAAGGGTCTGCGTTTGCTCACCCAACCTCACCAAACCTCTCAGCCCCAAGAGTGTCCACCCTTAGGTCTCATCCAGCTGTGGGTCTAGATATGGTCAATCCAGGTTGCATCACAGCCCCTGAACGCATTGTGTAAGAATGTCTCTCTCTTTCACTGTCTTTGTTTCATGGGTTTTTAAAAGTAATTTATTTTCATAATGCGGTTTAGCTGCTTTTCACTGCTGTGTTTATGCCGCTTTACACCCACTTGACACACTAACAGAGAGATATCAATACATAGGTTTTAAGATTATTAGTAGTCAGATATATTCTTGTGCGGTGAATAGGGCGTGTTGAGTCCAGTTCTCTGAGCAAGGAGTAGGTCTTGTCTATTACATATTGGGTTTATGGAACGGTATCTGAGCTAATTTGAAACCCTTGTTTTATGTATCACCCCACCTCACCTTTCCCGTTAAACAGCCATAGTGTGTTTTCTGCATGTGTGACTCTGTTCTGTTTTGTAATTCAGTTCAAGTGTAACGGTTTTTACATTCCCTCTATCAGTGATACCTTATGAGAAGTGTCCTTTTGTGTGTGACTTATTTCACTTAGAATCGTCTTACCTAAATCCACTCATCATGCTGCTCCTAGCCTTATGACATTGATTTCATGCCTGAGTGATATTCCATTGTACATAAGGACCACAACTTCTTTACCCATTTTTCTCTTTCCTGGGATATTTAAGGTGGAATGAAGTGGAGGTCCTTGTCAACAGAGCAGCCCTAAACTTTGGGGTGCTTGTGTCTTGCTGATTTTTAATTTTCCCAATTTATACCCCCATGAGTGGAAGTGCCCTATGCTCTCTAAGCTGTGTTTTTTAGATGTTTCAGGACTCACCGTACACTTCTCCAGAGTGGCTGTTGGCAATTTACATCCCGCCCATCAGTGTAGCAAGGCTCCCATTTCTCCATGGCCTGTCCTGCATTTCTGGTTTTGACACTTTTTTCAGCATGGCCCTTTTGACCGATGGGAAGCGAGACTTCTTTGTAGCGCTGATTTGCCTTTCCAGGTTGCTTGGTTGGCCAAAAAGGGCGTATGCGTTTTTTCCTGAATATATTCAGGAAAAAACGCATACGCCCTTTTTGGCCAAGGGCATCATTGTCAACGTTTTGCCGCTTTTCATGTGCTTTAAAGGAGATTCGAATCTACCTCCTGAAATCTGTTTCCTGCAATTCTGCCTTGATTTCAAATCCTCTTCTTTGCCTTCCCTCAATATATTTGTGGACGAGAGTTATCATTTATAACTCTGCAGGTTTGTGAATTGCAGTGCCATGAAGCTCGATTTTACACCTCGCGTTTTTGGGAGCTGGCCGCAAAAGCGCAGGATGGCTTCCGGCCCTGTTCTGGTTCCGGGGGGCAGGCTGAGCCTGTGGTTAATTCTTCTTCCTGATGGGAAAATAGAGTGACCTGTGCCTGTCCCAACACCAACAGCCAGTCTCTCATTGGTTCCCCGTCTTCCTGTTCATCCTCAGGAAAAATTGCAACCTGTACGGAACAGGAGGTTAAAGGTGCTGATGCTCCAAGTAGGGAGATTGCTAGTAAAGCGGCTGGAATGGCGAACCCGGGCACAAGGAGATGAGAAATGAGGTGCGTTTTAGAAACCTTTCCCCATCACACGGTGTACCATCTTCTGGGTTTCTCATGCATGTTTTCGATGTAGGAAGATGCCCTTGAACCTGGAGATTTGGGACCCATGCGATGGGTACAACGCAGTATTACTTTAAAGGGTCTGCGTTTGCTCACCCAACCTCACCAAACCTCTCAGCCCCAAGAGTGTCCACCCTTAGGTCTCATCCAGCTGTGGGTCTAGATATGGTCAATCCAGGTTGCATCACAGCCCCTGAACGCATTGTGTAAGAATTTCTCTCTCTTTCACTGTCTTTGTTTCATGGGTTTTTAAAAGTAATTTATTTTCATAATGCGGTTTAGCTGCTTTTCACTGCTGTGTTTATGCCGCTTTACACCCACTTGACACACTAACAGAGAGATATCAATACATAGGTTTTAAGATTATTAGTAGTCAGATATATTCTTGTGCGGTGAATAGGGCGTGTTGAGTCCAGTTCTCTGAGCAAGGAGTAGGTCTTGTCTATTACATATTGGGTTTATGGAACGGTATCTGAGCTAATTTGAAACCCTTGTTTTATGTATCACCCCACCTCACCTTTCCCGTTAAGCAGCCATAGTGTGTTTTCTGCATGTGTGACTCTGTTCTGTTTTGTAATTCAGTTCATGTGTAACGGTTTTTACATTCCCTCTATCAGTGATACCTTATGAGAAGTGTCCTTTTGTGTGTGACTTATTTCACTTAGAATCGTAGTACCTAAATCCACTCATCATGCTGCTCCTAGCCTTATGACATTGATTTCATGGCTGAGTGATTTTCCATTGTACATAAGGACCACAACTTCTTTACCCATTTTTCTCTTTCCTGGGATATTTAAGGTGGAATGAAGTGGAGGTCCTTGTCAACAGAGCAGCCCTAAACTTTGGGGTGCTTGTGTCTTGCTGATTTTTCATTTTCCCAATTTATACCCCCATGAGTGGAAGTGCCCTATGCTCTCTAAGCTGTGTTTTTTAGATGTTTCACGACTCACCGTACACTTCTCCAGAGTGGCTGTTGGCAATTTACATCCCGCCCATCAGTGTAGCAAGGCTCCCATTTCTCCATGGCCTGTCCTGCATTTCTGGTTTTGACACTTTTTTCAGCATGGCCCTTTTGACCGATGGGAAGCAAGACTTCTTTGTAGCGCTGATTTGCCTTTCCAGGTTGCTTGGTTGGCCAAAAAGGGCGTATGCGTTTTTTCCTGAATATATTCAGGAAAAAACGCATACGCCCTTTTTGGCCAAGGGCATCATTGTCAACGTTTTGCCGCTTTTCATGTGCTTTAAAGGAGATTCGAATCTACCTCCTGAAATCTGTTTCCTGCAATTCTGCCTTGATTTCAAATCCTCTTCTTTGCCTTCCCTCAATATATTTGTGGACGAGAGTTATCATTTATAGCTCTGCAGTTTTGTGAATTGCAGTGCCCTGAAGCTCAATTTTACAACTCGCGTTTTTGGGAGCTGGTCGCAAAAGCGCAGGATGGCTTCAGGCCCAGTTCTGGTTCCGGGGGGCAGGTAGAGCCTGTGGTTAATTCTTCTTCCAGATGGGAAAATAGAGTGACCTGTGCCTGTCCCAACACCAAGAGCCAGTCTCTCATTGGTTCCCCTTCTTCCCATTCATCCTCAGGAAAAATTGCAACCTGTACGGAACAGGAGGTTAAAGGTGCTGATGCTCCAAGTAGGGAGATTGCTAGTAAAGTGGCTGGAATGGCGAACCCGGGCACAAGGAGATGAGAAATGAGGTGCGTTTTAGAAACCTTTCCCCATCACACGGTGTACCATCTTCTGGGTTTCTCATTCATGTTTTCGATGTAGGAAGATGACCTTGAACCTGGAGATATGGGACCCATGCGATGGGTACCACGCAGTATTACTTTAAAGGGTCTGCGTTTGCTCACCCAACCTCACCAAACCTCTCAGCCCCAAGAGTGTCCACCCTTATGTCTCATCCAGCTGTGGGTCTAGATACGGTCAATCCAGGTTGCATCACAGCCCATGAACGCATTGTGTAAGAATTTCTCTCTCTTTCACTGTCTTTGTTTCATGGGTTTTTAAAAGTAATTTATTTTCATAATGCGGTTTAGCTGCTTTTCACTGCTGTGTTTATGCCGCTTTATACCCACTTGACACACTAACAGAGAGATATCAATACATAGGTTTTAAGGTTATTACTAGTCAGATATATTCTTGTGCGGTGAATAGGGCGTGTTGAGTCCAGTTCTCTGAGCAAGGAGTAGGTCTTGTCTATTACATATTGGGTTTATGGAACGGTATCTGAGCTAATTTGAAACCCTTGTTTTATGTGTCACCCCACCTCCCCTTTCCCGTTAAGCAGCCATAGTGTGTTTTCTGCATATGTGACTCTGTTCTGTTGTGTAATTCAGTTCAACTGTAACGGTTTTTACATTCCCTCTATAAGTGATACCTTATGAGAAGTGTCCTTTTCTGTGTGATTTATTTCACTTAGAATCGTCGTACCTAAATCCACTCATCATGCTGCTACTAGCCTTAGGACATTGATTTCATGGCTGAGTGATATTCCATTGTACATAAGGACCACAACTTCTTTATCCATTTTTCTCTTTCCTGGGATATTTAAGGTGGAATGAAGTGGAGGTCCTTGTCAACAGAGCAGCCCTAAACTTTGGGGTGCTTGTGTCTTGCTGATTTTTCATTTTCCCAATTTATACCCCCATGAGTGGAAGTGCCCTATGCTCTCTAAGCTGTGTTTTTTAGATATTTCAGGACTCACCGTACACTTCTCCAGAATGGCTGTTGGCAATTTACATCCCGCCCATCAGTGTAGCAAGGCTCCCATTTCTCCATGGCCTGTCCTGCATTTCTGGTTTTGACACTTTTTTCAGCATGGCCCTTTTGACCGATGGGAAGCGAGACTTCTTTGTAGCGCTGATTTGCCTTTCCAGGTTGCTTGGTTGGCCAAAAAGGGCGTATGCGTTTTTTCCTGAATATATTCAGGAAAAAAGGAATACGCCCTTTTTGGCCAAGGGCATCATTGTCAACGTTTTGCCGCTTTTCATGTGCTTTAAAGGAGATTCGAATCTACCTCCTGAAATCTGTTTCCTGCAATTCTGCCTTGATTTCAAATCCTCTTCTTTGCCTTCCCTCAATATATTTGTGGACGAGAGTTATCATTTATAACTCTGCAGGTTTGTGAATTGCAGTGCCCTGAAGCTCGATTTTACAACTCGCGTTTTTGGGCGCTGGCCGCAAAAGCGCAGGATGGCTTCAGGCCCTGTTCTGGTTCCGGGGTCAGGCTGAGCCTGTGGTTAATTCTTCTTCCTGATGGGAAAATAGAGTGACCTGTGCCTGTCCCAACACCAAGAGCCAGTCTCTCATTGGTTCCCCATCTTCCCGTTCATCCTCAGGAAAAATTGTAACCTGTACGGAACAGGAGGTTAAAGGTGCTGATGCTCCAAGTAGGGAGATTGCTAGTAAAGCGGCTGAAATGGCGAACCCGGGCACAAGGAGATGAGAAATGAGGTGCGTTTTAGAAACCTTTCCCCATCACACGGTGTACCATCTTCTGGGTTTCTCATGCATGTTTTCGATGTAGGAAGATGCCCTTGAACCTGGAGATATGGGACCCATGCGATGGGTACCACGCAGTATTACTATAAAGGGTCTGCGTTTGCTCACCCAACCTCACCAAACCTCTCAGCCCCAAGAGTGTCCACCCTTATGTCTCATCCAGCTGTGGGTCTAGATATGGTCAATCCAGGTTGCATCACAGCCCCTGAACGCATTGTGTAAGAATGTCTCTCTCTTTCACTGTCTTTCTTTCATGGGTTTTTCAAAGTAATTTATTTTCATAATGCGGTTTAGCTGCTTTTCACTGCTGTGTTTATGCCGCTTTACACCCACTTGACACACTAACAGAGAGATATCAATACATAGGTTTTAAGATTATTAGTAGTCACATATATTCTTGTGCGGTGAATAGGGCGTGTTGAGTCCAGTTCTCTGAGCAAGGAGTAGGTCTTGTCTATTACATATTGGGTTTATGGAACGGTATCTGAGCTAATTTGAAACCCTTGTTTTATGTATCACCCCACCTCACCTTTCCCGTTAAGCAGTCATAGTGTGTTTTCTGCATGTGTGACTCTGTTCTGTTTTGTAATTCAGTTCAAGTGTAACGGTTTTTACATTCCCTCTATCAGTGATACCTTATGAGAAGTGTCCTTTTCTGTGTGACTTATTTCACTTAGAATCGTCGTACCTAAATCCACTCATCATGCTTCTCCTAGCCTTATGACATTGATTTCATGGCTGAGTGATATTCCATTGTACATAAGGACCACAACTTCTTTACCCATTTTTCTCTTTCCTGGGATATTTAAGGTGGAATGAAGTGGAGGTCCTTGTCAACAGAGCAGCCCTAAACTTTGGGGTGCTTGTGTCTTGCTGATTTTTCATTTTCCCAATTTATACCCCCATGAGTGGAAGTGCCCTATGCTCTCTAAGCTGTGTTTTTTAGATGTTTCAGGACTCACCGTACACTTCTCCAGAGTGGCTGTTGGCAATTTACATCCCGCCCATCAGTGTAGCAAGGCTCCCATTTCTCCATGGCCTGTCCTGCATTTCTGGTTTTGACACTTTTTTCAGCATGGCCCTTTTGACCGATGGGAAGCGAGACTTCTTTGTAGCGCTGATTTGCCTTTCCAGGTTGCTTGGTTGGCCAAAAAGGGCGTATGCGTTTTTTCCTGAATATATTCAGGAAAAAACGAATACGCCCTTTTTGGCCAAGGGCATCATTGTCAACGTTTTGCCGCTTTTCATGTGCTTTAAAGGAGATTCGAATCTACCTCCTGAAATCTGTTTCCTGCAATTCTGCCTTGATTTCAAATCCTCTTCTTTGCCTTCCCTCAATATATTTGTGGACGAGAGTTATCATTTATAACTCTGCAGGTTTGTGAATTGCAGTGCCCTGAAGCTCGATTTTACAACTCGCGTTTTTGGGAGCTGGCCGCAAAAGCGCAGGATGGCTTCAGGCCCTGTTCTGGTTCCGGGGTCAGGCTGAGCCTGTGGTTAATTCTTCTTCCTGATGGGAAAATAGAGTGACCTGTGCCTGTCCCAACACCAAGAGCCAGTCTCTCATTGGTTCCCCGTCTTCCCGTTCATCCTCAGGAAAAATTGTAACCTGTACGGAACAGGAGGTTAAAGGTGCTGATGCTCCAAGTAGGGAGATTGCTAGTAAAGCGGCTGAAATGGCGAACCCGGGCACAAGGAGATGAGAAATGAGGTGCGTTTTAGAAACCTTTCCCCATCACACGGTGTACCATCTTCTGGGTTTCTCATGCATGTTTTCGATGTAGGAAGATGCCCTTGAACCTGGAGATATGGGACCCATGCGATGGGTACCACGCAGTATTACTATAAAGGGTCTGCGTTTGCTCACCCAACCTCACCAAACCTCTCAGCCCCAAGAGTGTCCACCCTTATGTCTCATCCAGCTGTGGGTCTAGATATGGTCAATCCAGGTTGCATCACAGCCCCTGAACGCATTGTGTAAGAATGTCTCTCTCTTTCACTGTCTTTCTTTCATGGGTTTTTCAAAGTAATTTATTTTCATAATGCGGTTTAGCTGCTTTTCACTGCTGTGTTTATGCCGCTTTACACCCACTTGACACACTAACAGAGAGATATCAATACATAGGTTTTAAGATTATTAGTAGTCACATATATTCTTGTGCGGTGAATAGGGCGTGTTGAGTCCAGTTCTCTGAGCAAGGAGTAGGTCTTGTCTATTACATATTGGGTTTATGGAACGGTATCTGAGCTAATTTGAAACCCTTGTTTTATGTATCACCCCACCTCACCTTTCCCGTTAAGCAGTCATAGTGTGTTTTCTGCATGTGTGACTCTGTTCTGTTTTGTAATTCAGTTCAAGTGTAACGGTTTTTACATTCCCTCTATCAGTGATACCTTATGAGAAGTGTCCTTTTCTGTGTGACTTATTTCACTTAGAATCGTCGTACCTAAATCCACTCATCATGCTGCTACTAGCCTTATGACATTGATTTCATGGCTGAGTGATATTCCATTGTACATAAGGACCAGAACTTCTTTACCCATTTTTCTCTTTCCTGGGATATTTAAGGTGGAATGAAGTGGAGGTCCTTGTCAACAGAGCAGCCCTAAACTTTGGGGTGCTTGTGTCTTGCTGATTTTTAATTTTCCCAATTTATACCCCCATGAGTGGAAGTGCCCTATGCTCTCTAAGCTGTGTTTTTTAGATGTTTCAGGACTCACCGTACACTTCTCCAGAGTGGCTGTTGGCAATTTACATCCCGCCCATCAGTGTAGCAAGGCTCCCATTTCTCCATGGCCTGTCCTGCATTTCTGGTTTTGACACTTTTTTCAGCATGGCCCTTTTGACCGATGGGAAGCGAGACTTCTTTGTAGCGCTGATTTGCCTTTCCAGGTTGCTTGGTTGGCCAAAAAGGGCGTATGCGTTTTTTCCTGAATATATTCAGGAAAAAACGCATACGCCCTTTTTGGCCAAGGGCATCATTGTCAACGTTTTGCCGCTTTTCATGTGCTTTAAAGGAGATTCGAATCTACCTCCTGAAATCTGTTTCCTGCAATTCTGCCTTGATTTCAAATCCTCTTCTTTGCCTTCCCTCAATATATTTGTGGACGAGAGTTATCATTTATAACTCTGCAGGTTTGTGAATTGCAGTGCCATGAAGCTCGATTTTACACCTCGCGTTTTTGGGAGCTGGCCGCAAAAGCGCAGGATGGCTTCCGGCCCTGTTCTGGTTCCGGGGGGCAGGCTGAGCCTGTGGTTAATTCTTCTTCCTGATGGGAAAATAGAGTGACCTGTGCCTGTCCCAACACCAACAGCCAGTCTCTCATTGGTTCCCCGTCTTCCTGTTCATCCTCAGGAAAAATTGCAACCTGTACGGAACAGGAGGTTAAAGGTGCTGATGCTCCAAGTAGGGAGATTGCTAGTAAAGCGGCTGGAATGGCGAACCCGGGCACAAGGAGATGAGAAATGAGGTGCGTTTTAGAAACCTTTCCCCATCACACGGTGTACCATCTTCTGGGTTTCTCATGCATGTTTTCGATGTAGGAAGATGCCCTTGAACCTGGAGATTTGGGACCCATGCGATGGGTACAACGCAGTATTACTTTAAAGGGTCTGCGTTTGCTCACCCAACCTCACCAAACCTCTCAGCCCCAAGAGTGTCCACCCTTAGGTCTCATCCAGCTGTGGGTCTAGATATGGTCAATCCAGGTTGCATCACAGCCCCTGAACGCATTGTGTAAGAATTTCTCTCTCTTTCACTGTCTTTGTTTCATGGGTTTTTAAAAGTAATTTATTTTCATAATGCGGTTTAGCTGCTTTTCACTGCAGTGTTTATGCCGCTTTACACCCACTTGACACACTAACAGAGAGATATCAATACATAGGTTTTAAGATTATTAGTAGTCAGATATATTCTTGTGCGGTGAATAGGGCGTGTTGAGTCCAGTTCTCTGAGCAAGGAGTAGGTCTTGTCTATTACATATTGGGTTTATGGAACGGTATCTGAGCTAATTTGAAACCCTTGTTTTATGTATCACCCCACCTCACCTTTCCCGTTAAGCAGCCATAGTGTGTTTTCTGCATGTGTGACTCTGTTCTGTTTTGTAATTCAGTTCAAGTGTAACGGTTTTTACATTCCCTCTATCAGTGATACCTTATGAGAAGTGTCCTTTTCTGTGTGACTTATTTCACTTAGAATCGTCGTACCTAAATCCACTCATCATGCTGCTACTAGCCTTATGACATTGATTTCATGGCTGAGTGATATTCCATTGTACATAAGGACCACAACTTCTTTACCCATTTTTCTCTTTCCTGGGATATTTAAGGTGGAATGAAGTGGAGGTCCTTGTCAACAGAGCAGCCCTAAACTTTGGGGTGCTTGTGTCTTGCTGATTTTTCATTTTCCTAATTTATACCCCCATGAGTGGAAGTGCCCTATGCTCTCTAAGCTGTGTTTTTTAGATATTTCAGGACTCACCGTACACTTCTCCAGAGTGGCTGTTGGCAATTTACATCCCGCCCATCAGTGTAGCAAGGCTCCCATTTCTCCATGGCCTGTCCTGCATTTCTGGTTTTGACACTTTTTTCAGCATGGCCCTTTTGACCGATGGGAAGCGAGACTTCTTTGTAGCGCTGATTTGCCTTTCCAGGTTGCTTGGTTGGCCAAAAAGGGCGTATGCGTTTTTTCCTGAATATATTCAGGAAAAAACGCATACGCCCTTTTTGGCCAAGGGCATCATTGTCAACGTTTTGCCGCTTTTCATGTGCTTTAAAGGCGATTCGAATCTACCTCCTGAAATCTGTTTCCTGCAATTCTGCCTTGATTTCAAATCCTCTTCTTTGCCTTCCCTCAATATATTTGTGGACGAGAGTTATCATTTAAAACTCTGCAGGTTTGTGAATTGCAGTGCCATGAAGCTCGATTTTACACCTCGCGTTTTTGGGAGCTGGCCGCAAAAGCGCAGGATGGCTTCAGGCCCTGTTCTGGTTCCGGGGTCAGGCTGAGCCTGTGGTTAATTCTTCTTCCTGATGGGAAAATAGAGTGACCTGTGCCTGTCCCAACACCAACAGCCAGTCTCTCATTGGTTCCCCGTCTTCCTGTTCATCCTCAGGAAAAATTGCAACCTGTACGGAACAGGAGGTTAAAGGTGCTGATGCTCCAAGTAGGGAGATTGCTAGTAAAACGGCTGGGATGGCGAACCCGGGCACAAGGAGATGAGAAATGAGGTGCGTTTTAGAAACCTTTCCCCATCACACGGTGTACCATCTTCTGGGTTTCTCATGCATGTTTTCGATGTAGGAAGATGCCCTTGAACCTGGAGATTTGGGACCCATGCGATGGGTACAACGCAGTATTACTTTAAAGGGTCTGCGTTTGCTCACCCAACCTCACCAAACCTCTCAGCCCCAAGAGTGTCCACCCTTAGGTCTCATCCAGCTGTGGGTCTAGATATGGTCAATCCAGGTTGCATCACAGCCCCTGAACGCATTGTGTAAGAATGTCTCTCTCTTTCACTGTCTTTGTTTCATGGGTTTTTAAAAGTAATTTATTTTCATAATGGGGTTTAGCTGCTTTTCACTGCTGTGTTTATGCCGCTTTACACCCACTTGACACACTAACAGAGAGATATCAATACATAGGTTTTAAGATTATTAGTAGTCAGATATATTCTTGTGCGGTGAATAGGGCGTGTTGAGTCCAGTTCTCTGAGCAAGGAGTAGGTCTTGTCTATTACATATTGGGTTTATGGAACGGTATCTGAGCTAATTTGAAACCCTTGTTTTATGTATCACCCCACCTCACCTTTCCCGTTAAACAGCCATAGTGTGTTTTCTGCATGTGTGACTCTGTTCTGTTTTGTAATTCAGTTCAAGTGTAACGGTTTTTACATTCCCTCTATCAGTGATACCTTATGAGAAGTGTCCTTTTGTGTGTGACTTATTTCACTTAGAATCGTCTTACCTAAATCCACTCATCATGCTGCTCCTAGCCTTATGACATTGATTTCATGCCTGAGTGATATTCCATTGTACATAAGGACCACAACTTCTTTACCCATTTTTCTCTTTCCTGGGATATTTAAGGTGGAATGAAGTGGAGGTCCTTGTCAACAGAGCAGCCCTAAACTTTGGGGTGCTTGTGTCTTGCTGATTTTTAATTTTCCCAATTTATACCCCCATGAGTGGAAGTGCCCTATGCTCTCTAAGCTGTGTTTTTTAGATGTTTCAGGACTCACCGTACACTTCTCCAGAGTGGCTGTTGGCAATTTACATCCCGCCCATCAGTGTAGCAAGGCTCCCATTTCTCCATGGCCTGTCCTGCATTTCTGGTTTTGACACTTTTTTCAGCATGGCCCTTTTGACCGATGGGAAGCGAGACTTCTTTGTAGCGCTGATTTGCCTTTCCAGGTTGCTTGGTTGGCCAAAAAGGGCGTATGCGTTTTTTCCTGAATATATTCAGGAAAAAACGCATACGCCCTTTTTGGCCAAGGGCATCATTGTCAACGTTTTGCCGCTTTTCATGTGCTTTAAAGGAGATTCGAATCTACCTCCTGAAATCTGTTTCCTGCAATTCTGCCTTGATTTCAAATCCTCTTCTTTGCCTTCCCTCAATATATTTGTGGACGAGAGTTATCATTTATAACTCTGCAGGTTTGTGAATTGCAGTGCCATGAAGCTCGATTTTACACCTCGCGTTTTTGGGAGCTGGCCGCAAAAGCGCAGGATGGCTTCCGGCCCTGTTCTGGTTCCGGGGGGCAGGCTGAGCCTGTGGTTAATTCTTCTTCCTGATGGGAAAATAGAGTGACCTGTGCCTGTCCCAACACCAACAGCCAGTCTCTCATTGGTTCCCCGTCTTCCTGTTCATCCTCAGGAAAAATTGCAACCTGTACGGAACAGGAGGTTAAAGGTGCTGATGCTCCAAGTAGGGAGATTGCTAGTAAAGCGGCTGGGATGGCGAACCCGGGCACAAGGAGATGAGAAATGAGGTGCGTTTTAGAAACCTTTCCCCATCACACGGTGTACCATCTTCTGGGTTTCTCATGCATGTTTTCGATGTAGGAAGATGCCCTTGAACCTGGAGATTTGGGACCCATGCGATGGGTACAACGCAGTATTACTTTAAAGGGTCTGCGTTTGCTCACCCAACCTCACCAAACCTCTCAGCCCCAAGAGTGTCCACCCTTAGGTCTCATCCAGCTGTGGGTCTAGATATGGTCAATCCAGGTTGCATCACAGCCCCTGAACGCATTGTGTAAGAATGTCTCTCTCTTTCACTGTCTTTGTTTCATGGGTTTTTAAAAGTAATTTATTTTCATAATGCGGTTTAGCTGCTTTTCACTGCTGTGTTTATGCCGCTTTACACCCACTTGACACACTAACAGAGAGATATCAATACATAGGTTTTAAGATTATTAGTAGTCAGATATATTCTTGTGCGGTGAATAGGGCGTGTTGAGTCCAGTTCTCTGAGCAAGGAGTAGGTCTTGTCTATTACATATTGGGTTTATGGAACGGTATCTGAGCTAATTTGAAACCCTTGTTTTATGTATCACCCCACCTCACCTTTCCCGTTAAGCAGCCATAGTGTGTTTTCTGCATGTGTGACTCTGTTCTGTTTTGTAATTCAGTTCAAGTGTAACGGTTTTTACATTCCCTCTATCAGTGATACCTTATGAGAAGTGTCCTTTTGTGTGTGACTTATTTCACTTAGAATCGTCTTACCTAAATCCACTCATCATGCTGCTCCTAGCCTTATGACATTGATTTCATGCCTGAGTGATATTCCATTGTACATAAGGACCACAACTTCTTTACCCATTTTTCTCTTTCCTGGGATATTTAAGGTGGAATGAAGTGGAGGTCCTTGTCAACAGAGCAGCCCTAAACTTTGGGGTGCTTGTGTCTTGCTGATTTTTAATTTTCCCAATTTATACCCCCATGAGTGGAAGTGCCCTATGCTCTCTAAGCTGTGTTTTTTAGATGTTTCAGGACTCACCGTACACTTCTCCAGAGTGGCTGTTGGCAATTTACATCCCGCCCATCAGTGTAGCAAGGCTCCCATTTCTCCATGGCCTGTCCTGCATTTCTGGTTTTGACACTTTTTTCAGCATGGCCCTTTTGACCGATGGGAAGCGAGACTTCTTTGTAGCGCTGATTTGCCTTTCCAGGTTGCTTGGTTGGCCAAAAAGGGCGTATGCGTTTTTTCCTGAATATATTCAGGAAAAAACGCATACGCCCTTTTTGGCCAAGGGCATCATTGTCAACGTTTTGCCGCTTTTCATGTGCTTTAAAGGAGATTCGAATCTACCTCCTGAAATCTGTTTCCTGCAATTCTGCCTTGATTTCAAATCCTCTTCTTTGCCTTCCCTCAATATATTTGTGGACGAGAGTTATCATTTATAACTCTGCAGGTTTGTGAATTGCAGTGCCATGAAGCTCGATTTTACACCTCGCGTTTTTGGGAGCTGGCCGCAAAAGCGCAGGATGGCTTCCGGCCCTGTTCTGGTTCCGGGGGGCAGGCTGAGCCTGTGGTTAATTCTTCTTCCTGATGGGAAAATAGAGTGACCTGTGCCTGTCCCAACACCAACAGCCAGTCTCTCATTGGTTCCCCGTCTTCCTGTTCATCCTCAGGAAAAATTGCAACCTGTACGGAACAGGAGGTTAAAGGTGCTGATGCTCCAAGTAGGGAGATTGCTAGTAAAGCGGCTGGGATGGCGAACCCGGGCACAAGGAGATGAGAAATGAGGTGCGTTTTAGAAACCTTTCCCCATCACACGGTGTACCATCTTCTGGGTTTCTCATGCATGTTTTCGATGTAGGAAGATGCCCTTGAACCTGGAGATTTGGGACCCATGCGATGGGTACAACGCAGTATTACTTTAAAGGGTCTGCGTTTGCTCACCCAACCTCACCAAACCTCTCAGCCCCAAGAGTGTCCACCCTTAGGTCTCATCCAGCTGTGGGTCTAGATATGGTCAATCCAGGTTGCATCACAGCCCCTGAACGCATTGTGTAAGAATTTCTCTCTCTTTCACTGTCTTTGTTTCATGGGTTTTTAAAAGTAATTTATTTTCATAATGCGGTTTAGCTGCTTTTCACTGCTGTGTTTATGCCGCTTTACACCCACTTGACACACTAACAGAGAGATATCAATACATAGGTTTTAAGATTATTAGTAGTCAGATATATTCTTGTGCGGTGAATAGGGCGTGTTGAGTCCAGTTCTCTGAGCAAGGAGTAGGTCTTGTCTATTACATATAGGGTTTATGGAACGGTATCTGAGCTAATTTGAAACCCTTGTTTTATGTATCACCCCACCTCACCTTTCCCGTTAAGCAGCCATAGTGTGTTTTCTGCATGTGTGACTCTGTTCTGTTTTGTAATTCAGTTCAAGTGTAACGGTTTTTACATTCCCTCTATCAGTGATACCTTATGAGAAGTGTCCTTTTCTGTGTGACTTATTTCACTTAGAATCGTCGTACCTAAATCCACTCATCATGCTGCTCCTAGCCTTATGACATTGATTTCATGGCTGAGTGATATTCCATTGTACATAAGGACCACAACTTCTTTACCCATTTTTCTCTTTCCTGGGATATTTAAGGTGGAATGAAGTGGAGGTCCTTGTCAACAGAGCAGCCCTAAACTTTGGGGTGCTTGTGTCTTGCTGATTTTTCATTTTCCTAATTTATACCCCCATGAGTGGAAGTGCCCTATGCTCTCTAAGCTGTGTTTTTTAGATATTTCAGGACTCACCGTACACTTCTCCAGAGTGGCTGTTGGCAATTTACATCCCGCCCATCAGTGTAGCAAGGCTCCCATTTCTCCATGGCCTGTCCTGCATTTCTGGTTTTGACACGTTTTTCAGCATGGCCCTTTTGACCGATGGGAAGCGAGACTTCTTTGTAGCGCTGATTTGCCTTTCCAGGTTGCTTGGTTGGCCAAAAAGGGCGTATGCGTTTTTTCCTGAATATATTCAGGAAAAAACTCATACGCCCTTTTTGGCCAAGGGCATCATTGTCAACGTTTTGTCGCTTTTCATGTGCTTTAAAGGAGATTCGAATCTACCTCCTGAAATCTGTTTCCTGCAATTCTGCCTTGATTTCAAATCCTCTTCTTTGCCTTCCCTCAATATATTTGTGGACGAGAGTTATCATTTATAGCTCTGCAGGTTTGTGAATTGCAGTGCCCTGAAGCTCAATTTTACAACTCGCGTTTTGGGAGCTGGTCGCAAAAGCGCAGGATGGCTTCAGGCCCAGTTCTGGTTCCGGGGGGCAGGTTGAGCCTGTGGTTAATTCTTCTTCCTGATGGGAAAATAGAGTGACCTGTGCCTGTCCAAACACCAAGAGCTAGTCTCTCATTGGTTCCCCGTCTTCCTGTTCATCCTCAGGACAAATTGCAACCTGTACGGAACAGGAGGTTAAAGGTGCTGATGCTCCAAGTAGGGAGATTGCTAGTAAAGCGGCTGGAATGGCGAACCTGGGCACAAGGAGATGAGAAATGAGGTGCGTTTTAGAAACCTTTCCCCATCACACGGTGGACCATCTTCTGGGTTTCTCATGCATGTTTTCGATGTAGGAAGATGCCCTTGAACCTGGAGATTTGGGACCCATGCGATGGGTACCACGCAGTATTACTTTAAAGGGTCTGCGTTTGCTCACCCAACCTCACCAAACCTCTCAGCCCCAAGAGTGTCCACCCTTAGGTCTCATCCAGCTGTGGGTCTAGATATGGTCAATCCAGGTTGCATCACAGCCCCTGAACGCATTGTGTAAGAATTTCTCTCTCTTTCACTGTCTTTCTTTCATGGGTTTTTAAAAGTAATTTATTTTCATAATGCGGTTTAGCTGCTTTTCACTGCTGTGTTTATGCCGCTTTACACCCACTTGACACACTAACAGAGAGATATCAATACATAGGTTTTAAGATTATTAGTAGTCAGATATATTCTTGTGCGGTGAATAGGGCGTGTTGAGTCCAGTTCTCTGAGCAAGGAGTAGGTCTTGTCTATTACATATTGGGTTTATGGAACGGTATCTGAGCTAATTTGAAACCCTTGTTTTATGTATCACCCCACCTCACCTTTCCCGTTAAACAGCCATAGTGTGTTTTCTGCATGTGTGACTCTGTTCTGTTTTGTAATTCAGTTCAAGTGTAACGGTTTTTACATTCCCTCTATCAGTGATACCTTATGAGAAGTGTCCTTTTGTGTGTGACTTATTTCACTTAGAATCGTCTTACCTAAATCCACTCATCATGCTGCTCCTAGCCTTATGACATTGATTTCATGCCTGAGTGATATTCCATTGTACATAAGGACCACAACTTCTTTACCCATTTTTCTCTTTCCTGGGATATTTAAGGTGGAATGAAGTGGAGGTCCTTGTCAACAGAGCAGCCCTAAACTTTGGGGTGCTTGTGTCTTGCTGATTTTTAATTTTCCCAATTTATACCCCCATGAGTGGAAGTGCCCTATGCTCTCTAAGCTGTGTTTTTTAGATGTTTCAGGACTCACCGTACACTTCTCCAGAGTGGCTGTTGGCAATTTACATCCCGCCCATCAGTGTAGCAAGGCTCCCATTTCTCCATGGCCTGTCCTGCATTTCTGGTTTTGACACTTTTTTCAGCATGGCCCTTTTGACCGATGGGAAGCGAGACTTCTTTGTAGCGCTGATTTGCCTTTCCAGGTTGCTTGGTTGGCCAAAAAGGGCGTATGCGTTTTTTCCTGAATATATTCAGGAAAAAACGCATACGCCCTTTTTGGCCAAGGGCATCATTGTCAACGTTTTGCCGCTTTTCATGTGCTTTAAAGGAGATTCGAATCTACCTCCTGAAATCTGTTTCCTGCAATTCTGCCTTGATTTCAAATCCTCTTCTTTGCCTTCCCTCAATATATTTGTGGACGAGAGTTATCATTTATAACTCTGCAGGTTTGTGAATTGCAGTGCCATGAAGCTCGATTTTACACCTCGCGTTTTTGGGAGCTGGCCGCAAAAGCGCAGGATGGCTTCCGGCCCTGTTCTGGTTCCGGGGGGCAGGCTGAGCCTGTGGTTAATTCTTCTTCCTGATGGGAAAATAGAGTGACCTGTGCCTGTCCCAACACCAACAGCCAGTCTCTCATTGGTTCCCCGTCTTCCTGTTCATCCTCAGGAAAAATTGCAACCTGTACGGAACAGGAGGTTAAAGGTGCTGATGCTCCAAGTAGGGAGATTGCTAGTAAAGCGGCTGGGATGGCGAACCCGGGCACAAGGAGATGAGAAATGAGGTGCGTTTTAGAAACCTTTCCCCATCACACGGTGTACCATCTTCTGGGTTTCTCATGCATGTTTTCGATGTAGGAAGATGCCCTTGAACCTGGAGATTTGGGACCCATGCGATGGGTACAACGCAGTATTACTTTAAAGGGTCTGCGTTTGCTCACCCAACCTCACCAAACCTCTCAGCCCCAAGAGTGTCCACCCTTAGGTCTCATCCAGCTGTGGGTCTAGATATGGTCAATCCAGGTTGCATCACAGCCCCTGAACGCATTGTGTAAGAATGTCTCTCTCTTTCACTGTCTTTGTTTCATGGGTTTTTAAAAGTAATTTATTTTCATAATGCGGTTTAGCTGCTTTTCACTGCTGTGTTTATGCCGCTTTACACCCACTTGACACACTAACAGAGAGATATCAATACATAGGTTTTAAGATTATTAGTAGTCAGATATATTCTTGTGCGGTGAATAGGGCGTGTTGAGTCCAGTTCTCTGAGCAAGGAGTAGGTCTTGTCTATTACATATTGGGTTTATGGAACGGTATCTGAGCTAATTTGAAACCCTTGTTTTATGTATCACCCCACCTCACCTTTCCCGTTAAACAGCCATAGTGTGTTTTCTGCATGTGTGACTCTGTTCTGTTTTGTAATTCAGTTCAAGTGTAACGGTTTTTACATTCCCTCTATCAGTGATACCTTATGAGAAGTGTCCTTTTGTGTGTGACTTATTTCACTTAGAATCGTCTTACCTAAATCCACTCATCATGCTGCTCCTAGCCTTATGACATTGATTTCATGCCTGAGTGATATTCCATTGTACATAAGGACCACAACTTCTTTACCCATTTTTCTCTTTCCTGGGATATTTAAGGTGGAATGAAGTGGAGGTCCTTGTCAACAGAGCAGCCCTAAACTTTGGGGTGCTTGTGTCTTGCTGATTTTTAATTTTCCCAATTTATACCCCCATGAGTGGAAGTGCCCTATGCTCTCTAAGCTGTGTTTTTTAGATGTTTCAGGACTCACCGTACACTTCTCCAGAGTGGCTGTTGGCAATTTACATCCCGCCCATCAGTGTAGCAAGGCTCCCATTTCTCCATGGCCTGTCCTGCATTTCTGGTTTTGACACTTTTTTCAGCATGGCCCTTTTGACCGATGGGAAGCGAGACTTCTTTGTAGCGCTGATTTGCCTTTCCAGGTTGCTTGGTTGGCCAAAAAGGGCGTATGCGTTTTTTCCTGAATATATTCAGGAAAAAACGCATACGCCCTTTTTGGCCAAGGGCATCATTGTCAACGTTTTGCCGCTTTTCATGTGCTTTAAAGGAGATTCGAATCTACCTCCTGAAATCTGTTTCCTGCAATTCTGCCTTGATTTCAAATCCTCTTCTTTGCCTTCCCTCAATATATTTGTGGACGAGAGTTATCATTTATAACTCTGCAGGTTTGTGAATTGCAGTGCCATGAAGCTCGATTTTACACCTCGCGTTTTTGGGAGCTGGCCGCAAAAGCGCAGGATGGCTTCCGGCCCTGTTCTGGTTCCGGGGGGCAGGCTGAGCCTGTGGTTAATTCTTCTTCCTGATGGGAAAATAGAGTGACCTGTGCCTGTCCCAACACCAACAGCCAGTCTCTCATTGGTTCCCCGTCTTCCTGTTCATCCTCAGGAAAAATTGCAACCTGTACGGAACAGGAGGTTAAAGGTGCTGATGCTCCAAGTAGGGAGATTGCTAGTAAAGCGGCTGGGATGGCGAACCCGGGCACAAGGAGATGAGAAATGAGGTGCGTTTTAGAAACCTTTCCCCATCACACGGTGTACCATCTTCTGGGTTTCTCATGCATGTTTTCGATGTAGGAAGATGCCCTTGAACCTGGAGATTTGGGACCCATGCGATGGGTACAACGCAGTATTACTTTAAAGGGTCTGCGTTTGCTCACCCAACCTCACCAAACCTCTCAGCCCCAAGAGTGTCCACCCTTAGGTCTCATCCAGCTGTGGGTCTAGATATGGTCAATCCAGGTTGCATCACAGCCCCTGAACGCATTGTGTAAGAATGTCTCTCTCTTTCACTGTCTTTGTTTCATGGGTTTTTAAAAGTAATTTATTTTCATAATGCGGTTTAGCTGCTTTTCACTGCTGTGTTTATGCCGCTTTACACCCACTTGACACACTAACAGAGAGATATCAATACATAGGTTTTAAGATTATTAGTAGTCAGATATATTCTTGTGCGGTGAATAGGGCGTGTTGAGTCCAGTTCTCTGAGCAAGGAGTAGGTCTTGTCTATTACATATTGGGTTTATGGAACGGTATCTGAGCTAATTTGAAACCCTTGTTTTATGTATCACCCCACCTCACCTTTCCCGTTAAGCAGCCATAGTGTGTTTTCTGCATGTGTGACTCTGTTCTGTTTTGTAATTCAGTTCAAGTGTAACGGTTTTTACATTCCCTCTATCAGTGATACCTTATGAGAAGTGTCCTTTTCTGTGTGACTTATTTCACTTAGAATCGTCGTACCTAAATCCACTCATCATGCTGCTCCTAGCCTTATGACATTGATTTCATGGCTGAGTGATATTCCATTGTACATAAGGACCACAACTTCTTTACCCATTTTTCTCTTTCCTGGGATATTTAAGGTGGAATGAAGTGGAGGTCCTTGTCAACAGAGCAGCCCTAAACTTTGGGGTGCTTGTGTCTTGCTGATTTTTCATTTTCCTAATTTATACCCCCATGAGTGGAAGTGCCCTATGCTCTCTAAGCTGTGTTTTTTAGATATTTCAGGACTCACCGTACACTTCTCCAGAGTGGCTGTTGGCAATTTACATCCCGCCCATCAGTGTAGCAAGGCTCCCATTTCTCCATGGCCTGTCCTGCATTTCTGGTTTTGACACTTTTTTCAGCATGGCCCTTTTGACCGATGGGAAGCGAGACTTCTTTGTAGCGCTGATTTGCCTTTCCAGGTTGCTTGGTTGGCCAAAAAGGGCGTATGCGTTTTTTCCTGAATATATTCAGGAAAAAACGCATACGCCCTTTTTGGCCAAGGGCATCATTGTCAACGTTTTGCCGCTTTTCATGTGCTTTAAAGGCGATTCGAATCTACCTCCTGAAATCTGTTTCCTGCAATTCTGCCTTGATTTCAAATCCTCTTCTTTGCCTTCCCTCAATATATTTGTGGACGAGAGTTATCATTTAAAACTCTGCAGGTTTGTGAATTGCAGTGCCATGAAGCTCGATTTTACACCTCGCGTTTTTGGGAGCTGGCCGCAAAAGCGCAGGATGGCTTCAGGCCCTGTTCTGGTTCCGGGGTCAGGCTGAGCCTGTGGTTAATTCTTCTTCCTGATGGGAAAATAGAGTGACCTCTGCCTGTCCCAACACCAAGAGCCAGTCGCTCATTGGTTCCCCGTCTTCCCGTTCATCCTCAGGAAAAATTGCAACCTGTACGGAACAGGAGGTTAAAGGTGCTGATGCTCCAAGTAGGGAGATTGCTAGTAAAGCGGCTGGAATGGCGAACCCGGGCACAAGGAGATGAGAAATGAGGTGCGTTTTAGAAACCTTTCCCCATCACACGGTGTACCATCTTCTGGGTTTCTCATGCATGTTTTCGATGTAGGAAGATGCCCTTGAACCTGGAGATTTGGGACCCATGTGATGGGTACCACGCAGTATTACTTTAAAGGGTCTGCGTTTGCTCACCCAACCTCACCAAACCTCTCAGCCCCAAGAGTGTCCACCCTTAGGTCTCATCCAGCTGTGGGTCTAGATATGGTCAATCCAGGTTGCATCACAGCCCCTGAACACATTGTGTAAGAATTTCTCTCTCTTTCACTGTCTTTGTTTCATGGGTTTTTAAAAGTAATTTATTTTCATAATGCGGTTTAGCTGCTTTTCACTGCTGTGTTTATGCCGCTTTACACCCACTTGACACACTAACAGAGAGATATCAATACATAGGTTTTAAGATTATTAGTAGTCAGATATATTCTTGTGCGGTGAATAGGGCGTGTTGAGTCCAGTTCTCTGAGCAAGGAGTAGGTCTTGTCTATTACATATTGGGTTTATGGAACGGTATCTGAGCTAATTTGAAACCCTTGTTTTATGTATCACCCCACCTCACCTTTCCCGTTAAGCAGCCATAGTGTGTTTTCTGCATGTGTGACTCTGTTCTGTTTTGTAATTCAGTTCAAGTGTAACGGTTTTTACATTCCCTCTATCAGTGATACCTTATGAGAAGTGTCCTTTTCTGTGTGACTTATTTCACTTAGAATCGTCGTACCTAAATCCACTCATCATGCTGCTCCTAGCCTTATGACATTGATTTCATGGCTGAGTGATATTCCATTGTACATAAGGACCACAACTTCTTTACCCATTTTTCTCTTTCCTGGGATATTTAAGGTGGAATGAAGTGGAGGTCCTTGTCAACAGAGCAACCCTAAACTTTGGGGTGCTTGTGTCTTGCTGATTTTTTATTTTCCTAATTTATACCCCCATGAGTGGAAGTGCCCTATGCTCTCTAAGCTGTGTTTTTTAGATGTTTCAGGACTCACCGTACACTTCTCCAGAGTGGCTGTTGGCAATTTACATCCCGCCCATCAGTGTAGCAAGGCTCCCATTTCTCCATGGCCTGTCCTGCATTTCTGGTTTTGACACTTTTTTCAGCATGGCCCTTTTGACCGATGGGAAGCGAGACTTCTTTGTAGCGCTGATTTGCCTTTCCAGGTTGCTTGGTTGGCCAAAAAGGGCGTATGCGTTTTTTCCTGAATATATTCAGGAAAAAACGCATACGCCCTTTTTGGCCAAGGGCATCATTGTCAACGTTTTGCCGCTTTTCATGTGCTTTAAAGGAGATTCGAATCTACCTCCTGAAATCTGTTTCCTGCAATTCTGCCTTGATTTCAAATCCTCTTCTTTGCCTTCCCTCAATATATTTGTGGACGAGAGTTATCATTTATAACTCTGCAGGTTTGTGAATTGCAGTGCCATGAAGCTCGATTTTACACCTCGCGTTTTTGGGAGCTGGCCGCAAAAGCGCAGGATGGCTTCAGGCCCTGTTCTGGTTCCGGGGTCAGGCTGAGCCTGTGGTTAATTCTTCTTCCTGATGGGAAAATAGAGTGACCTGTGCCTGTCCCAACACCAAGAGCCAGTCTCTCATTGGTTCCCCGTCTTCCCGTTCATCCTCAGGAAAAATTGTAACCTGTACGGAACAGGAGGTTAAAGGTGCTGATGCTCCAAGTAGGGAGATTGCTAGTAAAGCGGCTGGAATGGCGAACCCGGGCACAAGGAGATGAGAAATGAGGTGCGTTTTAGAAACCTTTCCCCATCACACCGTGTACCATCTTCTGGGTTTCTCATGCATGTTTTCGATGTAGGAAGATGCCCTTGAACCTGGAGATTTGGGACCCATGCGATGGGTACCACGCAGTATTACTTTAAAGGGTCTGCGTTTGCTCACCCAACCTCACCAAACCTCTCAGCCCCAAGAGTGTCCACCCTTAGGTCTCATCCAGCTGTGGGTCTAGATATGGTCAATCCAGGTTGCATCACAGCCCCTGAACGCATTGTGTAAGAATTTCTCTCTCTTTCACTGTCTTTGTTTCATGGGTTTTTAAAAGTAATTTATTTTCATAATGGGGTTTCGCTGCTTTTCACTGCTGTGTTTATGCCGCTTTACACCCACTTGACACACTAACAGAGAGATATCAATACATAGGTTTTAAGATTATTACTAGTCAGATATATTCTTGTGCGGTGAATAGGGCGTGTTGAGTCCAGTTCTCTGAGCAAAGAGTAGGTCTTGTCTATTACATATTGGGTTTATGGAACGGTATCTGAGCTAATTTGAAACCCTTGTTTTATGTATCACCCCACCTCACCTTTCCCGTTAAACAGCCATAGTGTGTTTTCTGCAGGTGTGACTCTGTTCTGTTTTGTAATTCAGTTCAAGTGTAATGGTTTTTACATTCCCTCTATCAGTGATACCTTATGAGAAGTGTCCTTTTGTGTGTGACTTATTTCACTTAGAATCGTCGTACCTAAATCTACTCATCATGCTGCTACTAGCCTTATGACATTGATTTCATGGCTGTGTGATATTCCATTGGACATAAGGACCACAACTTCTTTATCCATTTTTCTCTTTCCTGGGATATTTAAGGTGGAATGAAGTGGAGGTCCTTGTCAACAGAGCAGCCCTAAACTTTGGGGTGCTTGTGTCTTGCTGATTTTTAATTTTCCCAATTTATACCCCCATGAGTGGAAGTGCCCTATGCTCTCTAAGCTGTGTTTTTTAGATGTTTCAGGACTCACCGTACACTTCTCCAGAGTGGCTGTTGGCAATTTACATCCCGCCCATCAGTGTAGCAAGGCTCCCATTTCTCCATGGCCTGTCCTGTATTTCTGGTTTTGACACTTTTTTCAGCATGGCCCATTTGACCGATGGGAAGCGAGACTTCTTTGTAGCGCTGATTTGCCTTTCCAGGTTGCTTGGTTGGCCAAAAAGGGCGTATGCGTTTTTTCCTGAATATATTCAGGAAAAAACGCATACGCCCTTTTTGGCCAAGGGCATCATTGTCAACGTTTTGCCGCTTTTCATGTGCTTTAAAGGAGATTCGAATCTACCTCCTGAAATCTGTTTCCTGCAATTCTGCCTTGATTTCAAATCCTCTTCTTTGCCTTCCCTCAATATATTTGTGGACGAGAGTTATCATTTAAAACTCTGCAGGTTTGTGAATTGCAGTGCCATGAAGCTCGATTTTACACCTCGCGTTTTTGGGAGCTGGCCGCAAAAGCGCAGGATGGCTTCAGGCCCTGTTCTGGTTCCGGGGTCAGGCTGAGCCTGTGGTTAATTCTTCTTCCTGATGGGAAAATAGAGTGACCTCTGCCTGTCCCAACACCAAGAGCCAGTCGCTCATTGGTTCCCCGTCTTCCCGTTCATCCTCAGGAAAAATTGCAACCTGTACGGAACAGGAGGTTAAAGGTGCTGATGCTCCAAGTAGGGAGATTGCTAGTAAAGCGGCTGGAATGGCGAACCCGGGCACAAGGAGATGAGAAATGAGGTGCGTTTTAGAAACCTTTCCCCATCACACGGTGGACCATCTTCTGGGTTTCTCATGCATGTTTTCGATGTAGGAAGATGCCCTTGAACCTGGAGATTTGGGACCCATGTGATGGGTACTACGCAGTATTACTTTAAAGGGTCTGCGTTTGCTCACCCAACCTCACCAAACCTCTCAGCCCCAAGAGTGTCCACCCTTAGGTCTCATCCAGCTGTGGGTCTAGATATGGTCAATCCAGGTTGCATCACAGCCCCTGAACACATTGTCTAAGAATTTCTCTCTCTTTCACTGTCTTTGTTTCATGGGTTTTTAAAAGTAATTTATTTTCATAATGCGGTTTAGCTGCTTTTCACTGCTGTGTTTATGCCGCTTTACACCCACTTGACACACTAACAGAGAGATATCAATACATAGGTTTTAAGATTATTAGTAGTCAGATATATTCTTGTGCGGTGAATAGGGCGTGTTGAGTCCAGTTCTCTGAGCAAGGAGTAGGTCTTGTCTATTACATATTGGGTTTATGGAACGGTATCTGAGCTAATTTGAAACCCTTGTTTTATGTATCACCCCACCTCACCTTTCCCGTTAAGCAGCCATAGTGTGTTTTCTGCATGTGTGACTCTGTTCTGTTTTGTAATTCAGTTCAAGTGTAACGGTTTTTACATTCCCTCTATCAGTGATACCTTATGAGAAGTGTCCTTTTGTGTGTGACTTATTTCACTTAGAATCGTCTTACCTAAATCCACTCATCATGCTGCTCCTAGCCTTATGACATTGATTTCATGCCTGAGTGATATTCCATTGTACATAAGGACCACAACTTCTTTACCCATTTTTCTCTTTCCTGGGATATTTAAGGTGGAATGAAGTGGAGGTCCTTGTCAACAGAGCAGCCCTAAACTTTGGGGTGCTTGTGTCTTGCTGATTTTTAATTTTCCCAATTTATACCCCCATGAGTGGAAGTGCCCTATGCTCTCTAAGCTGTGTTTTTTAGATGTTTCAGGACTCACCGTACACTTCTCCAGAGTGGCTGTTGGCAATTTACATCCCGCCCATCAGTGTAGCAAGGCTCCCATTTCTCCATGGCCTGTCCTGCATTTCTGGTTTTGACACTTTTTTCAGCATGGCCCTTTTGACCGATGGGAAGCGAGACTTCTTTGTAGCGCTGATTTGCCTTTCCAGGTTGCTTGGTTGGCCAAAAAGGGCGTATGCGTTTTTTCCTGAATATATTCAGGAAAAAACGCATACGCCCTTTTTGGCCAAGGGCATCATTGTCAACGTTTTGCCGCTTTTCATGTGCTTTAAAGGAGATTCGAATCTACCTCCTGAAATCTGTTTCCTGCAATTCTGCCTTGATTTCAAATCCTCTTCTTTGCCTTCCCTCAATATATTTGTGGACGAGAGTTATCATTTATAACTCTGCAGGTTTGTGAATTGCAGTGCCATGAAGCTCGATTTTACACCTCGCGTTTTTGGGAGCTGGCCGCAAAAGCGCAGGATGGCTTCCGGCCCTGTTCTGGTTCCGGGGGGCAGGCTGAGCCTGTGGTTAATTCTTCTTCCTGATGGGAAAATAGAGTGACCTGTGCCTGTCCCAACACCAACAGCCAGTCTCTCATTGGTTCCCCGTCTTCCTGTTCATCCTCAGGAAAAATTGCAACCTGTACGGAACAGGAGGTTAAAGGTGCTGATGCTCCAAGTAGGGAGATTGCTAGTAAAGCGGCTGGGATGGCGAACCCGGGCACAAGGAGATGAGAAATGAGGTGCGTTTTAGAAACCTTTCCCCATCACACGGTGTACCATCTTCTGGGTTTCTCATGCATGTTTTCGATGTAGGAAGATGCCCTTGAACCTGGAGATTTGGGACCCATGCGATGGGTACAACGCAGTATTACTTTAAAGGGTCTGCGTTTGCTCACCCAACCTCACCAAACCTCTCAGCCCCAAGAGTGTCCACCCTTAGGTCTCATCCAGCTGTGGGTCTAGATATGGTCAATCCAGGTTGCATCACAGCCCCTGAACGCATTGTGTAAGAATGTCTCTCTCTTTCACTGTCTTTGTTTCATGGGTTTTTAAAAGTAATTTATTTTCATAATGCGGTTTAGCTGCTTTTCACTGCTGTGTTTATGCCGCTTTACACCCACTTGACACACTAACAGAGAGATATCAATACATAGGTTTTAAGATTATTAGTAGTCAGATATATTCTTGTGCGGTGAATAGGGCGTGTTGAGTCCAGTTCTCTGAGCAAGGAGTAGGTCTTGTCTATTACATATTGGGTTTATGGAACGGTATCTGAGCTAATTTGAAACCCTTGTTTTATGTATCACCCCACCTCACCTTTCCCGTTAAACAGCCATAGTGTGTTTTCTGCATGTGTGACTCTGTTCTGTTTTGTAATTCAGTTCAAGTGTAACGGTTTTTACATTCCCTCTATCAGTGATACCTTATGAGAAGTGTCCTTTTGTGTGTGACTTATTTCACTTAGAATCGTCTTACCTAAATCCACTCATCATGCTGCTCCTAGCCTTATGACATTGATTTCATGCCTGAGTGATATTCCATTGTACATAAGGACCACAACTTCTTTACCCATTTTTCTCTTTCCTGGGATATTTAAGGTGGAATGAAGTGGAGGTCCTTGTCAACAGAGCAGCCCTAAACTTTGGGGTGCTTGTGTCTTGCTGATTTTTAATTTTCCCAATTTATACCCCCATGAGTGGAAGTGCCCTATGCTCTCTAAGCTGTGTTTTTTAGATGTTTCAGGACTCACCGTACACTTCTCCAGAGTGGCTGTTGGCAATTTACATCCCGCCCATCAGTGTAGCAAGGCTCCCATTTCTCCATGGCCTGTCCTGCATTTCTGGTTTTGACACTTTTTTCAGCATGGCCCTTTTGACCGATGGGAAGCGAGACTTCTTTGTAGCGCTGATTTGCCTTTCCAGGTTGCTTGGTTGGCCAAAAAGGGCGTATGCGTTTTTTCCTGAATATATTCAGGAAAAAACGCATACGCCCTTTTTGGCCAAGGGCATCATTGTCAACGTTTTGCCGCTTTTCATGTGCTTTAAAGGAGATTCGAATCTACCTCCTGAAATCTGTTTCCTGCAATTCTGCCTTGATTTCAAATCCTCTTCTTTGCCTTCCCTCAATATATTTGTGGACGAGAGTTATCATTTATAACTCTGCAGGTTTGTGAATTGCAGTGCCATGAAGCTCGATTTTACACCTCGCGTTTTTGGGAGCTGGCCGCAAAAGCGCAGGATGGCTTCCGGCCCTGTTCTGGTTCCGGGGGGCAGGCTGAGCCTGTGGTTAATTCTTCTTCCTGATGGGAAAATAGAGTGACCTGTGCCTGTCCCAACACCAACAGCCAGTCTCTCATTGGTTCCCCGTCTTCCTGTTCATCCTCAGGAAAAATTGCAACCTGTACGGAACAGGAGGTTAAAGGTGCTGATGCTCCAAGTAGGGAGATTGCTAGTAAAGCGGCTGGGATGGCGAACCCGGGCACAAGGAGATGAGAAATGAGGTGCGTTTTAGAAACCTTTCCCCATCACACGGTGTACCATCTTCTGGGTTTCTCATGCATGTTTTCGATGTAGGAAGATGCCCTTGAACCTGGAGATTTGGGACCCATGCGATGGGTACAACGCAGTATTACTTTAAAGGGTCTGCGTTTGCTCACCCAACCTCACCAAACCTCTCAGCCCCAAGAGTGTCCACCCTTAGGTCTCATCCAGCTGTGGGTCTAGATATGGTCAATCCAGGTTGCATCACAGCCCCTGAACGCATTGTGTAAGAATGTCTCTCTCTTTCACTGTCTTTGTTTCATGGGTTTTTAAAAGTAATTTATTTTCATAATGCGGTTTAGCTGCTTTTCACTGCTGTGTTTATGCCGCTTTACACCCACTTGACACACTAACAGAGAGATATCAATACATAGGTTTTAAGATTATTAGTAGTCAGATATATTCTTGTGCGGTGAATAGGGCGTGTTGAGTCCAGTTCTCTGAGCAAGGAGTAGGTCTTGTCTATTACATATTGGGTTTATGGAACGGTATCTGAGCTAATTTGAAACCCTTGTTTTATGTATCACCCCACCTCACCTTTCCCGTTAAACAGCCATAGTGTGTTTTCTGCATGTGTGACTCTGTTCTGTTTTGTAATTCAGTTCAAGTGTAACGGTTTTTACATTCCCTCTATCAGTGATACCTTATGAGAAGTGTCCTTTTGTGTGTGACTTATTTCACTTAGAATCGTCTTACCTAAATCCACTCATCATGCTGCTCCTAGCCTTATGACATTGATTTCATGCCTGAGTGATATTCCATTGTACATAAGGACCACAACTTCTTTACCCATTTTTCTCTTTCCTGGGATATTTAAGGTGGAATGAAGTGGAGGTCCTTGTCAACAGAGCAGCCCTAAACTTTGGGGTGCTTGTGTCTTGCTGATTTTTAATTTTCCCAATTTATACCCCCATGAGTGGAAGTGCCCTATGCTCTCTAAGCTGTGTTTTTTAGATGTTTCAGGACTCACCGTACACTTCTCCAGAGTGGCTGTTGGCAATTTACATCCCGCCCATCAGTGTAGCAAGGCTCCCATTTCTCCATGGCCTGTCCTGCATTTCTGGTTTTGACACTTTTTTCAGCATGGCCCTTTTGACCGATGGGAAGCGAGACTTCTTTGTAGCGCTGATTTGCCTTTCCAGGTTGCTTGGTTGGCCAAAAAGGGCGTATGCGTTTTTTCCTGAATATATTCAGGAAAAAACGCATACGCCCTTTTTGGCCAAGGGCATCATTGTCAACGTTTTGCCGCTTTTCATGTGCTTTAAAGGAGATTCGAATCTACCTCCTGAAATCTGTTTCCTGCAATTCTGCCTTGATTTCAAATCCTCTTCTTTGCCTTCCCTCAATATATTTGTGGACGAGAGTTATCATTTATAACTCTGCAGGTTTGTGAATTGCAGTGCCATGAAGCTCGATTTTACACCTCGCGTTTTTGGGAGCTGGCCGCAAAAGCGCAGGATGGCTTCCGGCCCTGTTCTGGTTCCGGGGGGCAGGCTGAGCCTGTGGTTAATTCTTCTTCCTGATGGGAAAATAGAGTGACCTGTGCCTGTCCCAACACCAACAGCCAGTCTCTCATTGGTTCCCCGTCTTCCTGTTCATCCTCAGGAAAAATTGCAACCTGTACGGAACAGGAGGTTAAAGGTGCTGATGCTCCAAGTAGGGAGATTGCTAGTAAAGCGGCTGGGATGGCGAACCCGGGCACAAGGAGATGAGAAATGAGGTGCGTTTTAGAAACCTTTCCCCATCACACGGTGTACCATCTTCTGGGTTTCTCATGCATGTTTTCGATGTAGGAAGATGCCCTTGAACCTGGAGATTTGGGACCCATGCGATGGGTACAACGCAGTATTACTTTAAAGGGTCTGCGTTTGCTCACCCAACCTCACCAAACCTCTCAGCCCCAAGAGTGTCCACCCTTAGGTCTCATCCAGCTGTGGGTCTAGATATGGTCAATCCAGGTTGCATCACAGCCCCTGAACGCATTGTGTAAGAATTTCTCTCTCTTTCACTGTCTTTGTTTCATGGGTTTTTAAAAGTAATTTATTTTCATAATGCGGTTTAGCTGCTTTTCACTGCTGTGTTTATGCCGCTTTACACCCACTTGACACACTAACAGAGAGATATCAATACATAGGTTTTAAGATTATTAGTAGTCAGATATATTCTTGTGCGGTGAATAGGGCGTGTTGAGTCCAGTTCTCTGAGCAAGGAGTAGGTCTTGTCTATTACATATTGGGTTTATGGAACGGTATCTGAGCTAATTTGAAACCCTTGTTTTATGTATCACCCCACCTCACCTTTCCCGTTAAGCAGCCATAGTGTGTTTTCTGCATGTGTGACTCTGTTCTGTTTTGTAATTCAGTTCAAGTGTAACGGTTTTTACATTCCCTCTATCAGTGATACCTTATGAGAAGTGTCCTTTTCTGTGTGACTTATTTCACTTAGAATCGTCGTACCTAAATCCACTCATCATGCTGCTCCTAGCCTTATGACATTGATTTCATGGCTGAGTGATATTCCATTGTACATAAGGACCACAACTTCTTTACCCATTTTTCTCTTTCCTGGGATATTTAAGGTGGAATGAAGTGGAGGTCCTTGTCAACAGAGCAGCCCTAAACTTTGGGGTGCTTGTGTCTTGCTGATTTTTCATTTTCCTAATTTATACCCCCATGAGTGGAAGTGCCCTATGCTCTCTAAGCTGTGTTTTTTAGATATTTCAGGACTCACCGTACACTTCTCCAGAGTGGCTGTTGGCAATTTACATCCCGCCCATCAGTGTAGCAAGGCTCCCATTTCTCCATGGCCTGTCCTGCATTTCTGGTTTTGACACTTTTTTCAGCATGGCCCTTTTGACCGATGGGAAGCGAGACTTCTTTGTAGCGCTGATTTGCCTTTCCAGGTTGCTTGGTTGGCCAAAAAGGGCGTATGCGTTTTTTCCTGAATATATTCAGGAAAAAACGCATACGCCCTTTTTGGCCAAGGGCATCATTGTCAACGTTTTGCCGCTTTTCATGTGCTTTAAAGGCGATTCGAATCTACCTCCTGAAATCTGTTTCCTGCAATTCTGCCTTGATTTCAAATCCTCTTCTTTGCCTTCCCTCAATATATTTGTGGACGAGAGTTATCATTTAAAACTCTGCAGGTTTGTGAATTGCAGTGCCATGAAGCTCGATTTTACACCTCGCGTTTTTGGGAGCTGGCCGCAAAAGCGCAGGATGGCTTCAGGCCCTGTTCTGGTTCCGGGGTCAGGCTGAGCCTGTGGTTAATTCTTCTTCCTGATGGGAAAATAGAGTGACCTCTGCCTGTCCCAACACCAAGAGCCAGTCGCTCATTGGTTCCCCGTCTTCCCGTTCATCCTCAGGAAAAATTGCAACCTGTACGGAACAGGAGGTTAAAGGTGCTGATGCTCCAAGTAGGGAGATTGCTAGTAAAGCGGCTGGAATGGCGAACCCGGGCACAAGGAGATGAGAAATGAGGTGCGTTTTAGAAACCTTTCCCCATCACACGGTGTACCATCTTCTGGGTTTCTCATGCATGTTTTCGATGTAGGAAGATGCCCTTGAACCTGGAGATTTGGGACCCATGTGATGGGTACCACGCAGTATTACTTTAAAGGGTCTGCGTTTGCTCACCCAACCTCACCAAACCTCTCAGCCCCAAGAGTGTCCACCCTTAGGTCTCATCCAGCTGTGGGTCTAGATATGGTCAATCCAGGTTGCATCACAGCCCCTGAACACATTGTGTAAGAATTTCTCTCTCTTTCACTGTCTTTGTTTCATGGGTTTTTAAAAGTAATTTATTTTCATAATGCGGTTTAGCTGCTTTTCACTGCTGTGTTTATGCCGCTTTACACCCACTTGACACACTAACAGAGAGATATCAATACATAGGTTTTAAGATTATTAGTAGTCAGATATATTCTTGTGCGGTGAATAGGGCGTGTTGAGTCCAGTTCTCTGAGCAAGGAGTAGGTCTTGTCTATTACATATTGGGTTTATGGAACGGTATCTGAGCTAATTTGAAACCCTTGTTTTATGTATCACCCCACCTCACCTTTCCCGTTAAGCAGCCATAGTGTGTTTTCTGCATGTGTGACTCTGTTCTGTTTTGTAATTCAGTTCAAGTGTAACGGTTTTTACATTCCCTCTATCAGTGATACCTTATGAGAAGTGTCCTTTTCTGTGTGACTTATTTCACTTAGAATCGTCGTACCTAAATCCACTCATCATGCTGCTCCTAGCCTTATGACATTGATTTCATGGCTGAGTGATATTCCATTGTACATAAGGACCACAACTTCTTTACCCATTTTTCTCTTTCCTGGGATATTTAAGGTGGAATGAAGTGGAGGTCCTTGTCAACAGAGCAACCCTAAACTTTGGGGTGCTTGTGTCTTGCTGATTTTTTATTTTCCTAATTTATACCCCCATGAGTGGAAGTGCCCTATGCTCTCTAAGCTGTGTTTCTTAGATGTTTCAGGACTCACCGTACACTTCTCCAGAGTGGCTGTTGGCAATTTACATCCCGCCCATCAGTGTAGCAAGGCTCCCATTTCTCCATGGCCTGTCCTGCATTTCTGGTTTTGACACTTTTTTCAGCATGGCCCTTTTGACCGATGGGAAGCGAGACTTCTTTGTAGCGCTGATTTGCCTTTCCAGGTTGCTTGGTTGGCCAAAAAGGGCGTATGCGTTTTTTCCTGAATATATTCAGGAAAAAACGCATACGCCCTTTTTGGCCAAGGGCATCATTGTCAACGTTTTGCCGCTTTTCATGTGCTTTAAAGGAGATTCGAATCTACCTCCTGAAATCTGTTTCCTGCAATTCTGCCTTGATTTCAAATCCTCTTCTTTGCCTTCCCTCAATATATTTGTGGACGAGAGTTATCATTTATAACTCTGCAGGTTTGTGAATTGCAGTGCCATGAAGCTCGATTTTACACCTCGCGTTTTTGGGAGCTGGCCGCAAAAGCGCAGGATGGCTTCAGGCCCTGTTCTGGTTCCGGGGTCAGGCTGAGCCTGTGGTTAATTCTTCTTCCTGATGGGAAAATAGAGTGACCTGTGCCTGTCCCAACACCAAGAGCCAGTCTCTCATTGGTTCCCCGTCTTCCCGTTCATCCTCAGGAAAAATTGTAACCTGTACGGAACAGGAGGTTAAAGGTGCTGATGCTCCAAGTAGGGAGATTGCTAGTAAAGCGGCTGGAATGGCGAACCCGGGCACAAGGAGATGAGAAATGAGGTGCGTTTTAGAAACCTTTCCCCATCACACCGTGTACCATCTTCTGGGTTTCTCATGCATGTTTTCGATGTAGGAAGATGCCCTTGAACCTGGAGATTTGGGACCCATGCGATGGGTACCACGCAGTATTACTTTAAAGGGTCTGCGTTTGCTCACCCAACCTCACCAAACCTCTCAGCCCCAAGAGTGTCCACCCTTAGGTCTCATCCAGCTGTGGGTCTAGATATGGTCAATCCAGGTTGCATCACAGCCCCTGAACGCATTGTGTAAGAATTTCTCTCTCTTTCACTGTCTTTGTTTCATGGGTTTTTAAAAGTAATTTATTTTCATAATGGGGTTTCGCTGCTTTTCACTGCTGTGTTTATGCCGCTTTACACCCACTTGACACACTAACAGAGAGATATCAATACATAGGTTTTAAGATTATTACTAGTCAGATATATTCTTGTGCGGTGAATAGGGCGTGTTGAGTCCAGTTCTCTGAGCAAAGAGTAGGTCTTGTCTATTACATATTGGGTTTATGGAACGGTATCTGAGCTAATTTGAAACCCTTGTTTTATGTATCACCCCACCTCACCTTTCCCGTTAAACAGCCATAGTGTGTTTTCTGCAGGTGTGACTCTGTTCTGTTTTGTAATTCAGTTCAAGTGTAATGGTTTTTACATTCCCTCTATCAGTGATACCTTATGAGAAGTGTCCTTTTGTGTGTGACTTATTTCACTTAGAATCGTCGTACCTAAATCTACTCATCATGCTGCTACTAGCCTTATGACATTGATTTCATGGCTGTGTGATATTCCATTGGACATAAGGACCACAACTTCTTTATCCATTTTTCTCTTTCCTGGGATATTTAAGGTGGAATGAAGTGGAGGTCCTTGTCAACAGAGCAGCCCTAAACTTTGGGGTGCTTGTGTCTTGCTGATTTTTAATTTTCCCAATTTATACCCCCATGAGTGGAAGTGCCCTATGCTCTCTAAGCTGTGTTTTTTAGATGTTTCAGGACTCACCGTACACTTCTCCAGAGTGGCTGTTGGCAATTTACATCCCGCCCATCAGTGTAGCAAGGCTCCCATTTCTCCATGGCCTGTCCTGTATTTCTGGTTTTGACACTTTTTTCAGCATGGCCCATTTGACCGATGGGAAGCGAGACTTCTTTGTAGCGCTGATTTGCCTTTCCAGGTTGCTTGGTTGGCCAAAAAGGGCGTATGCGTTTTTTCCTGAATATATTCAGGAAAAAACGCATACGCCCTTTTTGGCCAAGGGCATCATTGTCAACGTTTTGCCGCTTTTCATGTGCTTTAAAGGAGATTCGAATCTACCTCCTGAAATCTGTTTCCTGCAATTCTGCCTTGATTTCAAATCCTCTTCTTTGCCTTCCCTCAATATATTTGTGGACGAGAGTTATCATTTAAAACTCTGCAGGTTTGTGAATTGCAGTGCCATGAAGCTCGATTTTACACCTCGCGTTTTTGGGAGCTGGCCGCAAAAGCGCAGGATGGCTTCAGGCCCTGTTCTGGTTCCGGGGTCAGGCTGAGCCTGTGGTTAATTCTTCTTCCTGATGGGAAAATAGAGTGACCTCTGCCTGTCCCAACACCAAGAGCCAGTCGCTCATTGGTTCCCCGTCTTCCCGTTCATCCTCAGGAAAAATTGCAACCTGTACGGAACAGGAGGTTAAAGGTGCTGATGCTCCAAGTAGGGAGATTGCTAGTAAAGCGGCTGGAATGGCGAACCCGGGCACAAGGAGATGAGAAATGAGGTGCGTTTTAGAAACCTTTCCCCATCACACGGTGGACCATCTTCTGGGTTTCTCATGCATGTTTTCGATGTAGGAAGATGCCCTTGAACCTGGAGATTTGGGACCCATGTGATGGGTACTACGCAGTATTACTTTAAAGGGTCTGCGTTTGCTCACCCAACCTCACCAAACCTCTCAGCCCCAAGAGTGTCCACCCTTAGGTCTCATCCAGCTGTGGGTCTAGATATGGTCAATCCAGGTTGCATCACAGCCCCTGAACACATTGTCTAAGAATTTCTCTCTCTTTCACTGTCTTTGTTTCATGGGTTTTTAAAAGTAATTTATTTTCATAATGCGGTTTAGCTGCTTTTCACTGCTGTGTTTATGCCGCTTTACACCCACTTGACACACTAACAGAGAGATATCAATACATAGGTTTTAAGATTATTAGTAGTCAGATATATTCTTGTGCGGTGAATAGGGCGTGTTGAGTCCAGTTCTCTGAGCAAGGAGTAGGTCTTGTCTATTACATATTGGGTTTATGGAACGGTATCTGAGCTAATTTGAAACCCTTGTTTTATGTATCACCCCACCTCACCTTTCCCGTTAAGCAGCCATAGTGTGTTTTCTGCATGTGTGACTCTGTTCTGTTTTGTAATTCAGTTCAAGTGTAACGGTTTTTACATTCCCTCTATCAGTGATACCTTATGAGAAGTGTCCTTTTGTGTGTGACTTATTTCACTTAGAATCGTCTTACCTAAATCCACTCATCATGCTGCTCCTAGCCTTATGACATTGATTTCATGCCTGAGTGATATTCCATTGTACATAAGGACCACAACTTCTTTACCCATTTTTCTCTTTCCTGGGATATTTAAGGTGGAATGAAGTGGAGGTCCTTGTCAACAGAGCAGCCCTAAACTTTGGGGTGCTTGTGTCTTGCTGATTTTTAATTTTCCCAATTTATACCCCCATGAGTGGAAGTGCCCTATGCTCTCTAAGCTGTGTTTTTTAGATGTTTCAGGACTCACCGTACACTTCTCCAGAGTGGCTGTTGGCAATTTACATCCCGCCCATCAGTGTAGCAAGGCTCCCATTTCTCCATGGCCTGTCCTGCATTTCTGGTTTTGACACTTTTTTCAGCATGGCCCTTTTGACCGATGGGAAGCGAGACTTCTTTGTAGCGCTGATTTGCCTTTCCAGGTTGCTTGGTTGGCCAAAAAGGGCGTATGCGTTTTTTCCTGAATATATTCAGGAAAAAACGCATACGCCCTTTTTGGCCAAGGGCATCATTGTCAACGTTTTGCCGCTTTTCATGTGCTTTAAAGGAGATTCGAATCTACCTCCTGAAATCTGTTTCCTGCAATTCTGCCTTGATTTCAAATCCTCTTCTTTGCCTTCCCTCAATATATTTGTGGACGAGAGTTATCATTTATAACTCTGCAGGTTTGTGAATTGCAGTGCCATGAAGCTCGATTTTACACCTCGCGTTTTTGGGAGCTGGCCGCAAAAGCGCAGGATGGCTTCCGGCCCTGTTCTGGTTCCGGGGGGCAGGCTGAGCCTGTGGTTAATTCTTCTTCCTGATGGGAAAATAGAGTGACCTGTGCCTGTCCCAACACCAACAGCCAGTCTCTCATTGGTTCCCCGTCTTCCTGTTCATCCTCAGGAAAAATTGCAACCTGTACGGAACAGGAGGTTAAAGGTGCTGATGCTCCAAGTAGGGAGATTGCTAGTAAAGCGGCTGGGATGGCGAACCCGGGCACAAGGAGATGAGAAATGAGGTGCGTTTTAGAAACCTTTCCCCATCACACGGTGTACCATCTTCTGGGTTTCTCATGCATGTTTTCGATGTAGGAAGATGCCCTTGAACCTGGAGATTTGGGACCCATGCGATGGGTACAACGCAGTATTACTTTAAAGGGTCTGCGTTTGCTCACCCAACCTCACCAAACCTCTCAGCCCCAAGAGTGTCCACCCTTAGGTCTCATCCAGCTGTGGGTCTAGATATGGTCAATCCAGGTTGCATCACAGCCCCTGAACGCATTGTGTAAGAATGTCTCTCTCTTTCACTGTCTTTGTTTCATGGGTTTTTAAAAGTAATTTATTTTCATAATGCGGTTTAGCTGCTTTTCACTGCTGTGTTTATGCCGCTTTACACCCACTTGACACACTAACAGAGAGATATCAATACATAGGTTTTAAGATTATTAGTAGTCAGATATATTCTTGTGCGGTGAATAGGGCGTGTTGAGTCCAGTTCTCTGAGCAAGGAGTAGGTCTTGTCTATTACATATTGGGTTTATGGAACGGTATCTGAGCTAATTTGAAACCCTTGTTTTATGTATCACCCCACCTCACCTTTCCTGTTAAACAGCCATAGTGTGTTTTCTGCATGTGTGACTCTGTTCTGTTTTGTAATTCAGTTCAAGTGTAACGGTTTTTACATTCCCTCTATCAGTGATACCTTATGAGAAGTGTCCTTTTGTGTGTGACTTATTTCACTTAGAATCTTCTTATCTAAATCCACTCATCATGCTGCTCCTAGCCTTATGACATTGATTTCATGCCTGAGTGATATTCCATTGTACATAAGGACCACAACTTCTTTACCCATTTTTCTCTTTCCTGGGATATTTAAGGTGGAATGAAGTGGAGGTCCTTGTCAACAGAGCAGCCCTAAACTTTGGGGTGCTTGTGTCTTGCTGATTTTTAATTTTCCCAATTTATACCCCCATGAGTGGAAGTGCCCTATGCTCTCTAAGCTGTGTTTTTTAGATGTTTCAGGACTCACCGTACACTTCTCCAGAGTGGCTGTTGGCAATTTACATCCCGCCCATCAGTGTAGCAAGGCTCCCATTTCTCCATGGCCTGTCCTGCATTTCTGGTTTTGACACTTTTTTCAGCATGGCCCTTTTGACCGATGGGAAGCGAGACTTCTTTGTAGCGCTGATTTGCCTTTCCAGGTTGCTTGGTTGGCCAAAAAGGGCGTATGCGTTTTTTCCTGAATATATTCAGGAAAAAACGCATACGCCCTTTTTGGCCAAGGGCATCATTGTCAACGTTTTGCCGCTTTTCATGTGCTTTAAAGGAGATTCGAATCTACCTCCTGAAATCTGTTTCCTGCAATTCTGCCTTGATTTCAAATCCTCTTCTTTGCCTTCCCTCAATATATTTGTGGACGAGAGTTATCATTTAAAACTCTGCAGGTTTGTGAATTGCAGTGCCATGAAGCTCGATTTTACACCTCGCGTTTTTGGGAGCTGGCCGCAAAAGCGCAGGATGGCTTCCGGCCCTGTTCTGGTTCCGGGGGGCAGGCTGAGCCTGTGGTTAATTCTTCTTCCTGATGGGAAAATAGAGTGACCTGTGCCTGTCCCAACACCAACAGCCAGTCTCTCATTGGTTCCCCGTCTTCCTGTTCATCCTCAGGAAAAATTGCAACCTGTACGGAACAGGAGGTTAAAGGTGCTGATGCTCCAAGTAGGGAGATTGCTAGTAAAGCGGCTGGGATGGCGAACCCGGGCACAAGGAGATGAGAAATGAGGTGCGTTTTAGAAACCTTTCCCCATCACACGGTGTACCATCTTCTGGGTTTCTCATGCATGTTTTCGATGTAGGAAGATGCCCTTGAACCTGGAGATTTGGGACCCATGCGATGGGTACAACGCAGTATTACTTTAAAGGGTCTGCGTTTGCTCACCCAACCTCACCAAACCTCTCAGCCCCAAGAGTGTCCACCCTTAGGTCTCATCCAGCTGTGGGTCTAGATATGGTCAATCCAGGTTGCATCACAGCCCCTGAACGCATTGTGTAAGAATTTCTCTCTCTTTCACTGTCTTTGTTTCATGGGTTTTTAAAAGTAATTTATTTTCATAATGCGGTTTAGCTGCTTTTCACTGCTGTGTTTATGCCGCTTTACACCCACTTGACACACTAACAGAGAGATATCAATACATAGGTTTTAAGATTATTAGTAGTCAGATATATTCTTGTGCGGTGAATAGGGCGTGTTGAGTCCAGTTCTCTGAGCAAGGAGTAGGTCTTGTCTATTACATATTGGGTTTATGGAACGGTATCTGAGCTAATTTGAAACCCTTGTTTTATGTATCACCCCACCTCACCTTTCCCGTTAAGCAGCCATAGTGTGTTTTCTGCATGTGTGACTCTGTTCTGTTTTGTAATTCAGTTCAAGTGTAACGGTTTTTACATTCCCTCTATCAGTGATACCTTATGAGAAGTGTCCTTTTCTGTGTGACTTATTTCACTTAGAATCGTCGTACCTAAATCCACTCATCATGCTGCTCCTAGCCTTATGACATTGATTTCATGGCTGAGTGATATTCCATTGTACATAAGGACCACAACTTCTTTACCCATTTTTCTCTTTCCTGGGATATTTAAGGTGGAATGAAGTGGAGGTCCTTGTCAACAGAGCAGCCCTAAACTTTGGGGTGCTTGTGTCTTGCTGATTTTTCATTTTCCTAATTTATACCCCCATGAGTGGAAGTGCCCTATGCTCTCTAAGCTGTGTTTTTTAGATATTTCAGGACTCACCGTACACTTCTCCAGAGTGGCTGTTGGCAATTTACATCCCGCCCATCAGTGTAGCAAGGCTCCCATTTCTCCATGGCCTGTCCTGCATTTCTGGTTTTGACACGTTTTTCAGCATGGCCCTTTTGACCGATGGGAAGCGAGACTTCTTTGTAGCGCTGATTTGCCTTTCCAGGTTGCTTGGTTGGCCAAAAAGGGCGTATGCGTTTTTTCCTGAATATATTCAGGAAAAAACTCATACGCCCTTTTTGGCCAAGGGCATCATTGTCAACGTTTTGTCGCTTTTCATGTGCTTTAAAGGAGATTCGAATCTACCTCCTGAAATCTGTTTCCTGCAATTCTGCCTTGATTTCAAATCCTCTTCTTTGCCTTCCCTCAATATATTTGTGGACGAGAGTTATCATTTATAGCTCTGCAGGTTTGTGAATTGCAGTGCCCTGAAGCTCAATTTTACAACTCGCGTTTTGGGAGCTGGTCGCAAAAGCGCAGGATGGCTTCAGGCCCAGTTCTGGTTCCGGGGGGCAGGTTGAGCCTGTGGTTAATTCTTCTTCCTGATGGGAAAATAGAGTGACCTGTGCCTGTCCAAACACCAAGAGCTAGTCTCTCATTGGTTCCCCGTCTTCCTGTTCATCCTCAGGACAAATTGCAACCTGTACGGAACAGGAGGTTAAAGGTGCTGATGCTCCAAGTAGGGAGATTGCTAGTAAAGCGGCTGGAATGGCGAACCTGGGCACAAGGAGATGAGAAATGAGGTGCGTTTTAGAAACCTTTCCCCATCACACGGTGGACCATCTTCTGGGTTTCTCATGCATGTTTTCGATGTAGGAAGATGCCCTTGAACCTGGAGATTTGGGACCCATGCGATGGGTACCACGCAGTATTACTTTAAAGGGTCTGCGTTTGCTCACCCAACCTCACCAAACCTCTCAGCCCCAAGAGTGTCCACCCTTAGGTCTCATCCAGCTGTGGGTCTAGATATGGTCAATCCAGGTTGCATCACAGCCCCTGAACGCATTGTGTAAGAATTTCTCTCTCTTTCACTGTCTTTCTTTCATGGGTTTTTAAAAGTAATTTATTTTCATAATGCGGTTTAGCTGCTTTTCACTGCTGTGTTTATGCCGCTTTACACCCACTTGACACACTAACAGAGAGATATCAATACATAGGTTTTAAGATTATTAGTAGTCAGATATATTCTTGTGCGGTGAATAGGGCGTGTTGAGTCCAGTTCTCTGAGCAAGGAGTAGGTCTTGTCTATTACATATTGGGTTTATGGAACGGTATCTGAGCTAATTTGAAACCCTTGTTTTATGTATCACCCCACCTCACCTTTCCCGTTAAACAGCCATAGTGTGTTTTCTGCATGTGTGACTCTGTTCTGTTTTGTAATTCAGTTCAAGTGTAACGGTTTTTACATTCCCTCTATCAGTGATACCTTATGAGAAGTGTCCTTTTGTGTGTGACTTATTTCACTTAGAATCGTCTTACCTAAATCCACTCATCATGCTGCTCCTAGCCTTATGACATTGATTTCATGCCTGAGTGATATTCCATTGTACATAAGGACCACAACTTCTTTACCCATTTTTCTCTTTCCTGGGATATTTAAGGTGGAATGAAGTGGAGGTCCTTGTCAACAGAGCAGCCCTAAACTTTGGGGTGCTTGTGTCTTGCTGATTTTTAATTTTCCCAATTTATACCCCCATGAGTGGAAGTGCCCTATGCTCTCTAAGCTGTGTTTTTTAGATGTTTCAGGACTCACCGTACACTTCTCCAGAGTGGCTGTTGGCAATTTACATCCCGCCCATCAGTGTAGCAAGGCTCCCATTTCTCCATGGCCTGTCCTGCATTTCTGGTTTTGACACTTTTTTCAGCATGGCCCTTTTGACCGATGGGAAGCGAGACTTCTTTGTAGCGCTGATTTGCCTTTCCAGGTTGCTTGGTTGGCCAAAAAGGGCGTATGCGTTTTTTCCTGAATATATTCAGGAAAAAACGCATACGCCCTTTTTGGCCAAGGGCATCATTGTCAACGTTTTGCCGCTTTTCATGTGCTTTAAAGGAGATTCGAATCTACCTCCTGAAATCTGTTTCCTGCAATTCTGCCTTGATTTCAAATCCTCTTCTTTGCCTTCCCTCAATATATTTGTGGACGAGAGTTATCATTTATAACTCTGCAGGTTTGTGAATTGCAGTGCCATGAAGCTCGATTTTACACCTCGCGTTTTTGGGAGCTGGCCGCAAAAGCGCAGGATGGCTTCCGGCCCTGTTCTGGTTCCGGGGGGCAGGCTGAGCCTGTGGTTAATTCTTCTTCCTGATGGGAAAATAGAGTGACCTGTGCCTGTCCCAACACCAACAGCCAGTCTCTCATTGGTTCCCCGTCTTCCTGTTCATCCTCAGGAAAAATTGCAACCTGTACGGAACAGGAGGTTAAAGGTGCTGATGCTCCAAGTAGGGAGATTGCTAGTAAAGCGGCTGGGATGGCGAACCCGGGCACAAGGAGATGAGAAATGAGGTGCGTTTTAGAAACCTTTCCCCATCACACGGTGTACCATCTTCTGGGTTTCTCATGCATGTTTTCGATGTAGGAAGATGCCCTTGAACCTGGAGATTTGGGACCCATGCGATGGGTACAACGCAGTATTACTTTAAAGGGTCTGCGTTTGCTCACCCAACCTCACCAAACCTCTCAGCCCCAAGAGTGTCCACCCTTAGGTCTCATCCAGCTGTGGGTCTAGATATGGTCAATCCAGGTTGCATCACAGCCCCTGAACGCATTGTGTAAGAATGTCTCTCTCTTTCACTGTCTTTGTTTCATGGGTTTTTAAAAGTAATTTATTTTCATAATGCGGTTTAGCTGCTTTTCACTGCTGTGTTTATGCCGCTTTACACCCACTTGACACACTAACAGAGAGATATCAATACATAGGTTTTAAGATTATTAGTAGTCAGATATATTCTTGTGCGGTGAATAGGGCGTGTTGAGTCCAGTTCTCTGAGCAAGGAGTAGGTCTTGTCTATTACATATTGGGTTTATGGAACGGTATCTGAGCTAATTTGAAACCCTTGTTTTATGTATCACCCCACCTCACCTTTCCCGTTAAACAGCCATAGTGTGTTTTCTGCATGTGTGACTCTGTTCTGTTTTGTAATTCAGTTCAAGTGTAACGGTTTTTACATTCCCTCTATCAGTGATACCTTATGAGAAGTGTCCTTTTGTGTGTGACTTATTTCACTTAGAATCGTCTTACCTAAATCCACTCATCATGCTGCTCCTAGCCTTATGACATTGATTTCATGCCTGAGTGATATTCCATTGTACATAAGGACCACAACTTCTTTACCCATTTTTCTCTTTCCTGGGATATTTAAGGTGGAATGAAGTGGAGGTCCTTGTCAACAGAGCAGCCCTAAACTTTGGGGTGCTTGTGTCTTGCTGATTTTTAATTTTCCCAATTTATACCCCCATGAGTGGAAGTGCCCTATGCTCTCTAAGCTGTGTTTTTTAGATGTTTCAGGACTCACCGTACACTTCTCCAGAGTGGCTGTTGGCAATTTACATCCCGCCCATCAGTGTAGCAAGGCTCCCATTTCTCCATGGCCTGTCCTGCATTTCTGGTTTTGACACTTTTTTCAGCATGGCCCTTTTGACCGATGGGAAGCGAGACTTCTTTGTAGCGCTGATTTGCCTTTCCAGGTTGCTTGGTTGGCCAAAAAGGGCGTATGCGTTTTTTCCTGAATATATTCAGGAAAAAACGCATACGCCCTTTTTGGCCAAGGGCATCATTGTCAACGTTTTGCCGCTTTTCATGTGCTTTAAAGGAGATTCGAATCTACCTCCTGAAATCTGTTTCCTGCAATTCTGCCTTGATTTCAAATCCTCTTCTTTGCCTTCCCTCAATATATTTGTGGACGAGAGTTATCATTTATAACTCTGCAGGTTTGTGAATTGCAGTGCCATGAAGCTCGATTTTACACCTCGCGTTTTTGGGAGCTGGCCGCAAAAGCGCAGGATGGCTTCCGGCCCTGTTCTGGTTCCGGGGGGCAGGCTGAGCCTGTGGTTAATTCTTCTTCCTGATGGGAAAATAGAGTGACCTGTGCCTGTCCCAACACCAACAGCCAGTCTCTCATTGGTTCCCCGTCTTCCTGTTCATCCTCAGGAAAAATTGCAACCTGTACGGAACAGGAGGTTAAAGGTGCTGATGCTCCAAGTAGGGAGATTGCTAGTAAAGCGGCTGGGATGGCGAACCCCGGCACAAGGAGATGAGAAATGAGGTGCGTTTTAGAAACCTTTCCCCATCACACGGTGTACCATCTTCTGGGTTTCTCATGCATGTTTTCGATGTAGGAAGATGCCCTTGAACCTGGAGATTTGGGACCCATGCGATGGGTACAACGCAGTATTACTTTAAAGGGTCTGCGTTTGCTCACCCAACCTCACCAAACCTCTCAGCCCCAAGAGTGTCCACCCTTAGGTCTCATCCAGCTGTGGGTCTAGATATGGTCAATCCAGGTTGCATCACAGCCCCTGAACGCATTGTGTAAGAATTTCTCTCTCTTTCACTGTCTTTGTTTCATGGGTTTTTAAAAGTAATTTATTTTCATAATGCGGTTTAGCTGCTTTTCACTGCTGTGTTTATGCCGCTTTACACCCACTTGACACACTAACAGAGAGATATCAATACATAGGTTTTAAGATTATTAGTAGTCAGATATATTCTTGTGCGGTGAATAGGGCGTGTTGAGTCCAGTTCTCTGAGCAAGGAGTAGGTCTTGTCTATTACATATTGGGTTTATGGAACGGTATCTGAGCTAATTTGAAACCCTTGTTTTATGTATCACCCCACCTCACCTTTCCCGTTAAGCAGCCATAGTGTGTTTTCTGCATGTGTGACTCTGTTCTGTTTTGTAATTCAGTTCAAGTGTAACGGTTTTTACATTCCCTCTATCAGTGATACCTTATGAGAAGTGTCCTTTTCTGTGTGACTTATTTCACTTAGAATCGTCGTACCTAAATCCACTCATCATGCTGCTCCTAGCCTTATGACATTGATTTCATGGCTGAGTGATATTCCATTGTACATAAGGACCACAACTTCTTTACCCATTTTTCTCTTTCCTGGGATATTTAAGGTGGAATGAAGTGGAGGTCCTTGTCAACAGAGCAGCCCTAAACTTTGGGGTGCTTGTGTCTTGCTGATTTTTCATTTTCCTAATTTATACCCCCATGAGTGGAAGTGCCCTATGCTCTCTAAGCTGTGTTTTTTAGATATTTCAGGACTCACCGTACACTTCTCCAGAGTGGCTGTTGGCAATTTACATCCCGCCCATCAGTGTAGCAAGGCTCCCATTTCTCCATGGCCTGTCCTGCATTTCTGGTTTTGACACTTTTTTCAGCATGGCCCTTTTGACCGATGGGAAGCGAGACTTCTTTGTAGCGCTGATTTGCCTTTCCAGGTTGCTTGGTTGGCCAAAAAGGGCGTATGCGTTTTTTCCTGAATATATTCAGGAAAAAACGCATACGCCCTTTTTGGCCAAGGGCATCATTGTCAACGTTTTGCCGCTTTTCATGTGCTTTAAAGGCGATTCGAATCTACCTCCTGAAATCTGTTTCCTGCAATTCTGCCTTGATTTCAAATCCTCTTCTTTGCCTTCCCTCAATATATTTGTGGACGAGAGTTATCATTTAAAACTCTGCAGGTTTGTGAATTGCAGTGCCATGAAGCTCGATTTTACACCTCGCGTTTTTGGGAGCTGGCCGCAAAAGCGCAGGATGGCTTCAGGCCCTGTTCTGGTTCCGGGGTCAGGCTGAGCCTGTGGTTAATTCTTCTTCCTGATGGGAAAATAGAGTGACCTCTGCCTGTCCCAACACCAAGAGCCAGTCGCTCATTGGTTCCCCGTCTTCCCGTTCATCCTCAGGAAAAATTGCAACCTGTACGGAACAGGAGGTTAAAGGTGCTGATGCTCCAAGTAGGGAGATTGCTAGTAAAGCGGCTGGAATGGCGAACCCGGGCACAAGGAGATGAGAAATGAGGTGCGTTTTAGAAACCTTTCCCCATCACACGGTGTACCATCTTCTGGGTTTCTCATGCATGTTTTCGATGTAGGAAGATGCCCTTGAACCTGGAGATTTGGGACCCATGTGATGGGTACCACGCAGTATTACTTTAAAGGGTCTGCGTTTGCTCACCCAACCTCACCAAACCTCTCAGCCCCAAGAGTGTCCACCCTTAGGTCTCATCCAGCTGTGGGTCTAGATATGGTCAATCCAGGTTGCATCACAGCCCCTGAACACATTGTGTAAGAATTTCTCTCTCTTTCACTGTCTTTGTTTCATGGGTTTTTAAAAGTAATTTATTTTCATAATGCGGTTTAGCTGCTTTTCACTGCTGTGTTTATGCCGCTTTACACCCACTTGACACACTAACAGAGAGATATCAATACATAGGTTTTAAGATTATTAGTAGTCAGATATATTCTTGTGCGGTGAATAGGGCGTGTTGAGTCCAGTTCTCTGAGCAAGGAGTAGGTCTTGTCTATTACATATTGGGTTTATGGAACGGTATCTGAGCTAATTTGAAACCCTTGTTTTATGTATCACCCCACCTCACCTTTCCCGTTAAGCAGCCATAGTGTGTTTTCTGCATGTGTGACTCTGTTCTGTTTTGTAATTCAGTTCAAGTGTAACGGTTTTTACATTCCCTCTATCAGTGATACCTTATGAGAAGTGTCCTTTTCTGTGTGACTTATTTCACTTAGAATCGTCGTACCTAAATCCACTCATCATGCTGCTCCTAGCCTTATGACATTGATTTCATGGCTGAGTGATATTCCATTGTACATAAGGACCACAACTTCTTTACCCATTTTTCTCTTTCCTGGGATATTTAAGGTGGAATGAAGTGGAGGTCCTTGTCAACAGAGCAACCCTAAACTTTGGGGTGCTTGTGTCTTGCTGATTTTTTATTTTCCTAATTTATACCCCCATGAGTGGAAGTGCCCTATGCTCTCTAAGCTGTGTTTTTTAGATGTTTCAGGACTCACCGTACACTTCTCCAGAGTGGCTGTTGGCAATTTACATCCCGCCCATCAGTGTAGCAAGGCTCCCATTTCTCCATGGCCTGTCCTGCATTTCTGGTTTTGACACTTTTTTCAGCATGGCCCTTTTGACCGATGGGAAGCGAGACTTCTTTGTAGCGCTGATTTGCCTTTCCAGGTTGCTTGGTTGGCCAAAAAGGGCGTATGCGTTTTTTCCTGAATATATTCAGGAAAAAACGCATACGCCCTTTTTGGCCAAGGGCATCATTGTCAACGTTTTGCCGCTTTTCATGTGCTTTAAAGGAGATTCGAATCTACCTCCTGAAATCTGTTTCCTGCAATTCTGCCTTGATTTCAAATCCTCTTCTTTGCCTTCCCTCAATATATTTGTGGACGAGAGTTATCATTTATAACTCTGCAGGTTTGTGAATTGCAGTGCCATGAAGCTCGATTTTACACCTCGCGTTTTTGGGAGCTGGCCGCAAAAGCGCAGGATGGCTTCAGGCCCTGTTCTGGTTCCGGGGTCAGGCTGAGCCTGTGGTTAATTCTTCTTCCTGATGGGAAAATAGAGTGACCTGTGCCTGTCCAAACACCAAGAGCTAGTCTCTCATTGGTTCCCCGTCTTCCTGTTCATCCTCAGGAGAAATTGCAACCTGTACGGAACAGGAGGTTAAAGGTGCTGATGCTCCAAGTAGGGAGATTGCTAGTAAAGCGGCTGGAATGGCGAACCTGGGCACAAGGAGATGAGAAATGAGGTGCGTTTTAGAAACCTTTCCCCATCACACGGTGGACCATCTTCTGGGTTTCTCATGCATGTTTTCGATGTAGGAAGATGCCCTTGAACCTGGAGATTTGGGACCCATGCGATGGGTACCACGCAGTATTACTTTAAAGGGTCTGCGTTTGCTCACCCAACCTCACCAAACCTCTCAGCCCCAAGAGTGTCCACCCTTAGGTCTCATCCAGCTGTGGGTCTAGATATGGTCAATCCAGGTTGCATCACAGCCCCTGAACGCATTGTGTAAGAATTTCTCTCTCTTTCACTGTCTTTCTTTCATGGGTTTTTAAAAGTAATTTATTTTCATAATGCGGTTTAGCTGCTTTTCACTGCTGTGTTTATGCCGCTTTACACCCACTTGACACACTAACAGAGAGATATCAATACATAGGTTTTAAGATTATTACTAGTCAGATATATTCTTGTGCGGTGAATAGGGCGTGTTGAGTCCAGTTCTCTGAGCAAGGAGTAGGTCTTGTCTATTACATATTGGGTTTATGGAACGGTATCTGAGCTAATTTGAAACCCTTGTTTTATGTATCACCCCACCTCACCTTTCCCGTTAAGCAGCCATAGTGTGTTTTCTGCATGTGTGACTCTGTTCTGTTTTGTAATTCAGTTCAAGTGTAACGGTTTTTACATTCCCTCTATCAGTGATACCTTATGAGAAGTGTCCTTTTGTGTGTGACTTATTTCACTTAGAATCGTCTTACCTAAATCCACTCATCATGCTGCTCCTAGCCTTATGACATTGATTTCATGCCTGAGTGATATTCCATTGTACATAAGGACCACAACTTCTTTACCCATTTTTCTCTTTCCTGGGATATTTAAGGTGGAATGAAGTGGAGGTCCTTGTCAACAGAGCAGCCCTAAACTTTGGGGTGCTTGTGTCTTGCTGATTTTTAATTTTCCCAATTTATACCCCCATGAGTGGAAGTGCCCTATGCTCTCTAAGCTGTGTTTTTTAGATGTTTCAGGACTCACCGTACACTTCTCCAGAGTGGCTGTTGGCAATTTACATCCCGCCCATCAGTGTAGCAAGGCTCCCATTTCTCCATGGCCTGTCCTGTATTTCTGGTTTTGACACTTTTTTCAGCATGGCCCATTTGACCGATGGGAAGCGAGACTTCTTTGTAGCGCTGATTTGCCTTTCCAGGTTGCTTGGTTGGCCAAAAAGGGCGTATGCGTTTTTTCCTGAATATATTCAGGAAAAAACGCATACGCCCTTTTTGGCCAAGGGCATCATTGTCAACGTTTTGCCGCTTTTCATGTGCTTTAAAGGAGATTCGAATCTACCTCCTGAAATCTGTTTCCTGCAATTCTGCCTTGATTTCAAATCCTCTTCTTTGCCTTCCCTCAATATATTTGTGGACGAGAGTTATCATTTAAAACTCTGCAGGTTTGTGAATTGCAGTGCCATGAAGCTCGATTTTACACCTCGCGTTTTTGGGAGCTGGCCGCAAAAGCGCAGGATGGCTTCAGGCCCTGTTCTGGTTCCGGGGTCAGGCTGAGCCTGTGGTTAATTCTTCTTCCTGATGGGAAAATAGAGTGACCTCTGCCTGTCCCAACACCAAGAGCCAGTCGCTCATTGGTTCCCCGTCTTCCCGTTCATCCTCAGGAAAAATTGCAACCTGTACGGAACAGGAGGTTAAAGGTGCTGATGCTCCAAGTAGGGAGATTGCTAGTAAAGCGGCTGGAATGGCGAACCCGGGCACAAGGAGATGAGAAATGAGGTGCGTTTTAGAAACCTTTCCCCATCACACGGTGGACCATCTTCTGGGTTTCTCATGCATGTTTTCGATGTAGGAAGATGCCCTTGAACCTGGAGATTTGGGACCCATGTGATGGGTACTACGCAGTATTACTTTAAAGGGTCTGCGTTTGCTCACCCAACCTCACCAAACCTCTCAGCCCCAAGAGTGTCCACCCTTAGGTCTCATCCAGCTGTGGGTCTAGATATGGTCAATCCAGGTTGCATCACAGCCCCTGAACACATTGTCTAAGAATTTCTCTCTCTTTCACTGTCTTTGTTTCATGGGTTTTTAAAAGTAATTTATTTTCATAATGCGGTTTAGCTGCTTTTCACTGCTGTGTTTATGCCGCTTTACACCCACTTGACACACTAACAGAGAGATATCAATACATAGGTTTTAAGATTATTAGTAGTCAGATATATTCTTGTGCGGTGAATAGGGCGTGTTGAGTCCAGTTCTCTGAGCAAGGAGTAGGTCTTGTCTATTACATATTGGGTTTATGGAACGGTATCTGAGCTAATTTGAAACCCTTGTTTTATGTATCACCCCACCTCACCTTTCCCGTTAAGCAGCCATAGTGTGTTTTCTGCATGTGTGACTCTGTTCTGTTTTGTAATTCAGTTCAAGTGTAACGGTTTTTACATTCCCTCTATCAGTGATACCTTATGAGAAGTGTCCTTTTGTGTGTGACTTATTTCACTTAGAATCGTCTTACCTAAATCCACTCATCATGCTGCTCCTAGCCTTATGACATTGATTTCATGCCTGAGTGATATTCCATTGTACATAAGGACCACAACTTCTTTACCCATTTTTCTCTTTCCTGGGATATTTAAGGTGGAATGAAGTGGAGGTCCTTGTCAACAGAGCAGCCCTAAACTTTGGGGTGCTTGTGTCTTGCTGATTTTTAATTTTCCCAATTTATACCCCCATGAGTGGAAGTGCCCTATGCTCTCTAAGCTGTGTTTTTTAGATGTTTCAGGACTCACCGTACACTTCTCCAGAGTGGCTGTTGGCAATTTACATCCCGCCCATCAGTGTAGCAAGGCTCCCATTTCTCCATGGCCTGTCCTGCATTTCTGGTTTTGACACTTTTTTCAGCATGGCCCTTTTGACCGATGGGAAGCGAGACTTCTTTGTAGCGCTGATTTGCCTTTCCAGGTTGCTTGGTTGGCCAAAAAGGGCGTATGCGTTTTTTCCTGAATATATTCAGGAAAAAACGCATACGCCCTTTTTGGCCAAGGGCATCATTGTCAACGTTTTGCCGCTTTTCATGTGCTTTAAAGGAGATTCGAATCTACCTCCTGAAATCTGTTTCCTGCAATTCTGCCTTGATTTCAAATCCTCTTCTTTGCCTTCCCTCAATATATTTGTGGACGAGAGTTATCATTTATAACTCTGCAGGTTTGTGAATTGCAGTGCCATGAAGCTCGATTTTACACCTCGCGTTTTTGGGAGCTGGCCGCAAAAGCGCAGGATGGCTTCCGGCCCTGTTCTGGTTCCGGGGGGCAGGCTGAGCCTGTGGTTAATTCTTCTTCCTGATGGGAAAATAGAGTGACCTGTGCCTGTCCCAACACCAACAGCCAGTCTCTCATTGGTTCCCCGTCTTCCTGTTCATCCTCAGGAAAAATTGCAACCTGTACGGAACAGGAGGTTAAAGGTGCTGATGCTCCAAGTAGGGAGATTGCTAGTAAAGCGGCTGGGATGGCGAACCCGGGCACAAGGAGATGAGAAATGAGGTGCGTTTTAGAAACCTTTCCCCATCACACGGTGTACCATCTTCTGGGTTTCTCATGCATGTTTTCGATGTAGGAAGATGCCCTTGAACCTGGAGATTTGGGACCCATGCGATGGGTACAACGCAGTATTACTTTAAAGGGTCTGCGTTTGCTCACCCAACCTCACCAAACCTCTCAGCCCCAAGAGTGTCCACCCTTAGGTCTCATCCAGCTGTGGGTCTAGATATGGTCAATCCAGGTTGCATCACAGCCCCTGAACGCATTGTGTAAGAATGTCTCTCTCTTTCACTGTCTTTGTTTCATGGGTTTTTAAAAGTAATTTATTTTCATAATGCGGTTTAGCTGCTTTTCACTGCTGTGTTTATGCCGCTTTACACCCACTTGACACACTAACAGAGAGATATCAATACATAGGTTTTAAGATTATTAGTAGTCAGATATATTCTTGTGCGGTGAATAGGGCGTGTTGAGTCCAGTTCTCTGAGCAAGGAGTAGGTCTTGTCTATTACATATTGGGTTTATGGAACGGTATCTGAGCTAATTTGAAACCCTTGTTTTATGTATCACCCCACCTCACCTTTCCTGTTAAACAGCCATAGTGTGTTTTCTGCATGTGTGACTCTGTTCTGTTTTGTAATTCAGTTCAAGTGTAACGGTTTTTACATTCCCTCTATCAGTGATACCTTATGAGAAGTGTCCTTTTGTGTGTGACTTATTTCACTTAGAATCTTCTTATCTAAATCCACTCATCATGCTGCTCCTAGCCTTATGACATTGATTTCATGCCTGAGTGATATTCCATTGTACATAAGGACCACAACTTCTTTACCCATTTTTCTCTTTCCTGGGATATTTAAGGTGGAATGAAGTGGAGGTCCTTGTCAACAGAGCAGCCCTAAACTTTGGGGTGCTTGTGTCTTGCTGATTTTTAATTTTCCCAATTTATACCCCCATGAGTGGAAGTGCCCTATGCTCTCTAAGCTGTGTTTTTTAGATGTTTCAGGACTCACCGTACACTTCTCCAGAGTGGCTGTTGGCAATTTACATCCCGCCCATCAGTGTAGCAAGGCTCCCATTTCTCCATGGCCTGTCCTGCATTTCTGGTTTTGACACTTTTTTCAGCATGGCCCTTTTGACCGATGGGAAGCGAGACTTCTTTGTAGCGCTGATTTGCCTTTCCAGGTTGCTTGGTTGGCCAAAAAGGGCGTATGCGTTTTTTCCTGAATATATTCAGGAAAAAACGCATACGCCCTTTTTGGCCAAGGGCATCATTGTCAACGTTTTGCCGCTTTTCATGTGCTTTAAAGGAGATTCGAATCTACCTCCTGAAATCTGTTTCCTGCAATTCTGCCTTGATTTCAAATCCTCTTCTTTGCCTTCCCTCAATATATTTGTGGACGAGAGTTATCATTTATAACTCTGCAGGTTTGTGAATTGCAGTGCCATGAAGCTCGATTTTACACCTCGCGTTTTTGGGAGCTGGCCGCAAAAGCGCAGGATGGCTTCCGGCCCTGTTCTGGTTCCGGGGGGCAGGCTGAGCCTGTGGTTAATTCTTCTTCCTGATGGGAAAATAGAGTGACCTGTGCCTGTCCCAACACCAACAGCCAGTCTCTCATTGGTTCCCCGTCTTCCTGTTCATCCTCAGGAAAAATTGCAACCTGTACGGAACAGGAGGTTAAAGGTGCTGATGCTCCAAGTAGGGAGATTGCTAGTAAAGCGGCTGGGATGGCGAACCCGGGCACAAGGAGATGAGAAATGAGGTGCGTTTTAGAAACCTTTCCCCATCACACGGTGTACCATCTTCTGGGTTTCTAATGCATGTTTTCGATGTAGGAAGATGCCCTTGAACCTGGAGATTTGGGACCCATGCGATGGGTACAACGCAGTAGTACTTTAAAGGGTCTGCGTTTGCTCACCCAACCTCACCAAACCTCTCAGCCCCAAGAGTGTCCACCCTTAGGTCTCATCCAGCTGTGGGTCTAGATATGGTCAATCCAGGTTGCATCACAGCCCCTGAACGCATTGTGTAAGAATTTCTCTCTCTTTCACTGTCTTTGTTTCATGGGTTTTTAAAAGTAATTTATTTTCATAATGCGGTTTAGCTGCTTTTCACTGCTGTGTTTATGCCGCTTTACACCCACTTGACACACTAACAGAGAGATATCAATACATAGGTTTTAAGATTATTAGTAGTCAGATATATTCTTGTGCGGTGAATAGGGCGTGTTGAGTCCAGTTCTCTGAGCAAGGAGTAGGTCTTGTCTATTACATATTGGGTTTATGGAACGGTATCTGAGCTAATTTGAAACCCTTGTTTTATGTATCACCCCACCTCACCTTTCCCGTTAAGCAGCCATAGTGTGTTTTCTGCATGTGTGACTCTGTTCTGTTTTGTAATTCAGTTCAAGTGTAACGGTTTTTACATTCCCTCTATCAGTGATACCTTATGAGAAGTGTCCTTTTCTGTGTGACTTATTTCACTTAGAATCGTCGTACCTAAATCCACTCATCATGCTGCTCCTAGCCTTATGACATTGATTTCATGGCTGAGTGATATTCCATTGTACATAAGGACCACAACTTCTTTACCCATTTTTCTCTTTCCTGGGATATTTAAGGTGGAATGAAGTGGAGGTCCTTGTCAACAGAGCAGCCCTAAACTTTGGGGTGCTTGTGTCTTGCTGATTTTTCATTTTCCTAATTTATACCCCCATGAGTGGAAGTGCCCTATGCTCTCTAAGCTGTGTTTTTTAGATATTTCAGGACTCACCGTACACTTCTCCAGAGTGGCTGTTGGCAATTTACATCCCGCCCATCAGTGTAGCAAGGCTCCCATTTCTCCATGGCCTGTCCTGCATTTCTGGTTTTGACACGTTTTTCAGCATGGCCCTTTTGACCGATGGGAAGCGAGACTTCTTTGTAGCGCTGATTTGCCTTTCCAGGTTGCTTGGTTGGCCAAAAAGGGCGTATGCGTTTTTTCCTGAATATATTCAGGAAAAAACTCATACGCCCTTTTTGGCCAAGGGCATCATTGTCAACGTTTTGTCGCTTTTCATGTGCTTTAAAGGAGATTCGAATCTACCTCCTGAAATCTGTTTCCTGCAATTCTGCCTTGATTTCAAATCCTCTTCTTTGCCTTCCCTCAATATATTTGTGGACGAGAGTTATCATTTATAGCTCTGCAGGTTTGTGAATTGCAGTGCCCTGAAGCTCAATTTTACAACTCGCGTTTTGGGAGCTGGTCGCAAAAGCGCAGGATGGCTTCAGGCCCAGTTCTGGTTCCGGGGGGCAGGTTGAGCCTGTGGTTAATTCTTCTTCCTGATGGGAAAATAGAGTGACCTGTGCCTGTCCAAACACCAAGAGCTAGTCTCTCATTGGTTCCCCGTCTTCCTGTTCATCCTCAGGAGAAATTGCAACCTGTACGGAACAGGAGGTTAAAGGTGCTGATGCTCCAAGTAGGGAGATTGCTAGTAAAGCGGCTGGAATGGCGAACCTGGGCACAAGGAGATGAGAAATGAGGTGCGTTTTAGAAACCTTTCCCCATCACACGGTGGACCATCTTCTGGGTTTCTCATGCATGTTTTCGATGTAGGAAGATGCCCTTGAACCTGGAGATTTGGGACCCATGCGATGGGTACCACGCAGTATTACTTTAAAGGGTCTGCGTTTGCTCACCCAACCTCACCAAACCTCTCAGCCCCAAGAGTGTCCACCCTTAGGTCTCATCCAGCTGTGGGTCTAGATATGGTCAATCCAGGTTGCATCACAGCCCCTGAACGCATTGTGTAAGAATTTCTCTCTCTTTCACTGTCTTTCTTTCATGGGTTTTTAAAAGTAATTTATTTTCATAATGCGGTTTAGCTGCTTTTCACTGCTGTGTTTATGCCGCTTTACACCCACTTGACACACTAACAGAGAGATATCAATACATAGGTTTTAAGATTATTACTAGTCAGATATATTCTTGTGCGGTGAATAGGGCGTGTTGAGTCCAGTTCTCTGAGCAAGGAGTAGGTCTTGTCTATTACATATTGGGTTTATGGAACGGTATCTGAGCTAATTTGAAACCCTTGTTTTATGTATCACCCCACCTCACCTTTCCCGTTAAGCAGCCATAGTGTGTTTTCTGCATGTGTGACTCTGTTCTGTTTTGTAATTCAGTTCAAGTGTAACGGTTTTTACATTCCCTCTATCAGTGATACCTTATGAGAAGTGTCCTTTTGTGTGTGACTTATTTCACTTAGAATCGTCTTACCTAAATCCACTCATCATGCTGCTCCTAGCCTTATGACATTGATTTCATGCCTGAGTGATATTCCATTGTACATAAGGACCACAACTTCTTTACCCATTTTTCTCTTTCCTGGGATATTTAAGGTGGAATGAAGTGGAGGTCCTTGTCAACAGAGCAGCCCTAAACTTTGGGGTGCTTGTGTCTTGCTGATTTTTAATTTTCCCAATTTATACCCCCATGAGTGGAAGTGCCCTATGCTCTCTAAGCTGTGTTTTTTAGATGTTTCAGGACTCACCGTACACTTCTCCAGAGTGGCTGTTGGCAATTTACATCCCGCCCATCAGTGTAGCAAGGCTCCCATTTCTCCATGGCCTGTCCTGCATTTCTGGTTTTGACACTTTTTTCAGCATGGCCCTTTTGACCGATGGGAAGCGAGACTTCTTTGTAGCGCTGATTTGCCTTTCCAGGTTGCTTGGTTGGCCAAAAAGGGCGTATGCGTTTTTTCCTGAATATATTCAGGAAAAAACGCATACGCCCTTTTTGGCCAAGGGCATCATTGTCAACGTTTTGCCGCTTTTCATGTGCTTTAAAGGAGATTCGAATCTACCTCCTGAAATCTGTTTCCTGCAATTCTGCCTTGATTTCAAATCCTCTTCTTTGCCTTCCCTCAATATATTTGTGGACGAGAGTTATCATTTATAACTCTGCAGGTTTGTGAATTGCAGTGCCATGAAGCTCGATTTTACACCTCGCGTTTTTGGGAGCTGGCCGCAAAAGCGCAGGATGGCTTCCGGCCCTGTTCTGGTTCCGGGGGGCAGGCTGAGCCTGTGGTTAATTCTTCTTCCTGATGGGAAAATAGAGTGACCTGTGCCTGTCCCAACACCAACAGCCAGTCTCTCATTGGTTCCCCGTCTTCCTGTTCATCCTCAGGAAAAATTGCAACCTGTACGGAACAGGAGGTTAAAGGTGCTGATGCTCCAAGTAGGGAGATTGCTAGTAAAGCGGCTGGGATGGCGAACCCGGGCACAAGGAGATGAGAAATGAGGTGCGTTTTAGAAACCTTTCCCCATCACACGGTGTACCATCTTCTGGGTTTCTCATGCATGTTTTCGATGTAGGAAGATGCCCTTGAACCTGGAGATTTGGGACCCATGCGATGGGTACAACGCAGTATTACTTTAAAGGGTCTGCGTTTGCTCACCCAACCTCACCAAACCTCTCAGCCCCAAGAGTGTCCACCCTTAGGTCTCATCCAGCTGTGGGTCTAGATATGGTCAATCCAGGTTGCATCACAGCCCCTGAACGCATTGTGTAAGAATGTCTCTCTCTTTCACTGTCTTTGTTTCATGGGTTTTTAAAAGTAATTTATTTTCATAATGGGGTTTCGCTGCTTTTCACTGCTGTGTTTATGCCGCTTTACACCCACTTGACACACTAACAGAGAGATATCAATACATAGGTTTTAAGATTATTAGTAGTCAGATATATTCTTGTGCGGTGAATAGGGCGTGTTGAGTCCAGTTCTCTGAGCAAGGAGTAGGTCTTGTCTATTACATATTGGGTTTATGGAACGGTATCTGAGCTAATTTGAAACCCTTGTTTTATGTATCACCCCACCTCACCTTTCCCGTTAAGCAGCCATAGTGTGTTTTCTGCATGTGTGACTCTGTTCTGTTTTGTAATTCAGTTCAAGTGTAACGGTTTTTACATTCCCTCTATCAGTGATACCTTATGAGAAGTGTCCTTTTCTGTGTGACTTATTTCACTTAGAATCGTCGTACCTAAATCCACTCATCATGCTGCTCCTAGCCTTATGACATTGATTTCATGGCTGAGTGATATTCCATTGTACATAAGGACCACAACTTCTTTACCCATTTTTCTCTTTCCTGGGATATTTAAGGTGGAATGAAGTGGAGGTCCTTGTCAACAGAGCAACCCTAAACTTTGGGGTGCTTGTGTCTTGCTGATTTTTTATTTTCCTAATTTATACCCCCATGAGTGGAAGTGCCCTATGCTCTCTAAGCTGTGTTTTTTAGATGTTTCAGGACTCACCGTACACTTCTCCAGAGTGGCTGTTGGCAATTTACATCCCGCCCATCAGTGTAGCAAGGCTCCCATTTCTCCATGGCCTGTCCTGCATTTCTGGTTTTGACACTTTTTTCAGCATGGCCCTTTTGACCGATGGGAAGCGAGACTTCTTTGTAGCGCTGATTTGCCTTTCCAGGTTGCTTGGTTGGCCAAAAAGGGCGTATGCGTTTTTTCCTGAATATATTCAGGAAAAAACGCATACGCCCTTTTTGGCCAAGGGCATCATTGTCAACGTTTTGCCGCTTTTCATGTGCTTTAAAGGAGATTCGAATCTACCTCCTGAAATCTGTTTCCTGCAATTCTGCCTTGATTTCAAATCCTCTTCTTTGCCTTCCCTCAATATATTTGTGGACGAGAGTTATCATTTATAACTCTGCAGGTTTGTGAATTGCAGTGCCATGAAGCTCGATTTTACACCTCGCGTTTTTGGGAGCTGGCCGCAAAAGCGCAGGATGGCTTCAGGCCCTGTTCTGGTTCCGGGGTCAGGCTGAGCCTGTGGTTAATTCTTCTTCCTGATGGGAAAATAGAGTGACCTGTGCCTGTCCCAACACCAAGAGCCAGTCTCTCATTTGTTCCCCGTCTTCCCGTTCATCCTCAGGAAAAATTGTAACCTGTACGGAACAGGAGGTTAAAGGTGCTGATGCTCCAAGTAGGGAGATTGCTAGTAAAGCGGCTGGAATGGCGAACCCGGGCACAAGGAGATGAGAAATGAGGTGCGTTTTAGAAACCTTTCCCCATCACACCGTGTACCATCTTCTGGGTTTCTCATGCATGTTTTCGATGTAGGAAGATGCCCTTGAACCTGGAGATTTGGGACCCATGCGATGGGTACCACGCAGTATTACTTTAAAGGGTCTGCGTTTGCTCACCCAACCTCACCAAACCTCTCAGCCCCAAGAGTGTCCACCCTTAGGTCTCATCCAGCTGTGGGTCTAGATATGGTCAATCCAGGTTGCATCACAGCCCCTGAACGCATTGTGTAAGAATTTCTCTCTCTTTCACTGTCTTTGTTTCATGGGTTTTTAAAAGTAATTTATTTTCATAATGGGGTTTCGCTGCTTTTCACTGCTGTGTTTATGCCGCTTTACACCCACTTGACACACTAACAGAGAGATATCAATACATAGGTTTTAAGATTATTACTAGTCAGATATATTCTTGTGCGGTGAATAGGGCGTGTTGAGTCCAGTTCTCTGAGCAAAGAGTAGGTCTTGTCTATTACATATTGGGTTTATGGAACGGTATCTGAGCTAATTTGAAACCCTTGTTTTATGTATCACCCCACCTCACCTTTCCCGTTAAGCAGCCATAGTGTGTTTTCTGCATGTGTGACTCTGTTCTGTTTTGTAATTCAGTTCAAGTGTAACGGTTTTTACATTCCCTCTATCAGTGATACCTTATCAGAAGTGTCCTTTTGTGTGTGACTTATTTCACTTAGAATCGTCTTACCTAAATCCACTCATCATGCTGCTCCTAGCCTTATGACATTGATTTCATGCCTGAGTGATATTCCATTGTACATAAGGACCACAACTTCTTTACCCATTTTTCTCTTTCCTGGGATATTTAAGGTGGAATGAAGTGGAGGTCCTTCTCAACAGAGCAGCCCTAAACTTTGGGGTGCTTGTGTCTTGCTGATTTTTAATTTTCCCAATTTATACCCCCATGAGTGGAAGTGCCCTATGCTCTCTAAGCTGTGTTTTTTAGATGTTTCAGGACTCACCGTACACTTCTCCAGAGTGGCTGTTGGCAATTTACATCCCGCCCATCAGTGTAGCAAGGCTCCCATTTCTCCATGGCCTGTCCTGCATTTCTGGTTTTGACACTTTTTTCAGCATGGCCCTTTTGACCGATGGGAAGCGAGACTTCTTTGTAGCGCTGATTTGCCTTTCCAGGTTGCTTGGTTGGCCAAAAAGGGCGTATGCGTTTTTTCCTGAATATATTCAGGAAAAAATGCATACGCCCTTTTTGGCCAAGGGCATCATTGTCAACGTTTTGCCGCTTTTCATGTGCTTTAAAGGAGATTCGAATCTACCTCCTGAAATCTGTTTCCTGCAATTCTGCCTTGATTTCAAATCCTCTTCTTTGCCTTCCCTCAATATATTTGTGGACGAGAGTTATCATTTATAACTCTGCAGGTTTGTGAATTGCAGTGCCATGAAGCTCGATTTTACACCTCGCGTTTTTGGGAGCTGGCCGCAAAAGCGCAGGATGGCTTCCGGCCCTGTTCTGGTTCCGGGGGGCAGGCTGAGCCTGTGGTTAATTCTTCTTCCTGATGGGAAAATAGAGTGACCTGTGCCTGTCCCAACACCAACAGCCAGTCTCTCATTGGTTCCCCGTCTTCCTGTTCATCCTCAGGAAAAATTGCAACCTGTACGGAACAGGAGGTTAAAGGTGCTGATGCTCCAAGTAGGGAGATTGCTAGTAAAGCGGCTGGGATGGCGAACCCGGGCACAAGGAGATGAGAAATGAGGTGCGTTTTAGAAACCTTTCCCCATCACACGGTGTACCATCTTCTGGGTTTCTCATGCATGTTTTCGATGTAGGAAGATGCCCTTGAACCTGGAGATTTGGGACCCATGCGATGGGTACAACGCAGTATTACTTTAAAGGGTCTGCGTTTGCTCACCCAACCTCACCAAACCTCTCAGCCCCAAGAGTGTCCACCCTTAGGTCTCATCCAGCTGTGGGTCTAGATATGGTCAATCCAGGTTGCATCACAGCCCCTGAACGCATTGTGTAAGAATTTCTCTCTCTTTCACTGTCTTTGTTTCATGGGTTTTTAAAAGTAATTTATTTTCATAATGCGGTTTAGCTGCTTTTCACTGCTGTGTTTATGCCGCTTTACACCCACTTGACACACTAACAGAGAGATATCAATACATAGGTTTTAAGATTATTAGTAGTCAGATATATTCTTGTGCGGTGAATAGGGCGTGTTGAGTCCAGTTCTCTGAGCAAGGAGTAGGTCTTGTCTATTACATATTGGGTTTATGGAACGGTATCTGAGCTAATTTGAAACCCTTGTTTTATGTATCACCCCACCTCACCTTTCCTGTTAAGCAGCCATAGTGTGTTTTCTGCATGTGTGACTCTGTTCTGTTTTGTAATTCAGTTCAAGTGTAACGGTTTTTACATTCCCTCTATCAGTGATACCTTATGAGAAGTGTCCTTTTCTGTGTGACTTATTTCACTTAGAATCGTCGTACCTAAATCCACTCATCATGCTGCTCCTAGCCTTATGACATTGATTTCATGGCTGAGTGATATTCCATTGTACATAAGGACCACAACTTCTTTACCCATTTTTCTCTTTCCTGGGATATTTAAGGTGGAATGAAGTGGAGGTCCTTGTCAACAGAGCAGCCCTAAACTTTGGGGTGCTTGTGTCTTGCTGATTTTTCATTTTCCTAATTTATACCCCCATGAGTGGAAGTGCCCTATGCTCTCTAAGCTGTGTTTTTTAGATATTTCAGAACTCACCGTACACTTCTCCAGAGTGGCTGTTGGCAATTTACATCCCGCCCATCAGTGTAGCAAGGCTCCCATTTCTCCATGGCCTGTCCTGCATTTCTGGTTTTGACACTTTTTTCAGCATGGCCCTTTTGACCGATGGGAAGCGAGACTTCTTTGTAGCGCTGATTTGCCTTTCCAGGTTGCTTGGTTGGCCAAAAAGGGCGTATGCGTTTTTTCCTGAATATATTCAGGAAAAAACGCATACGCCCTTTTTGGCCAAGGGCATCATTGTCAACGTTTTGCCGCTTTTCATGTGCTTTAAAGGCGATTCGAATCTACCTCCTGAAATCTGTTTCCTGCAATTCTGCCTTGATTTCAAATCCTCTTCTTTGCCTTCCCTCAATATATTTGTGGACGAGAGTTATCATTTAAAACTCTGCAGGTTTGTGAATTGCAGTGCCATGAAGCTCGATTTTACACCTCGCGTTTTTGGGAGCTGGCCGCAAAAGCGCAGGATGGCTTCCGGCCCTGTTCTGGTTCCGGGGTCAGGCTGAGCCTGTGGTTAATTCTTCTTCCTGATGGGAAAATAGAGTGACCTCTGCCTGTCCCAACACCAAGAGCCAGTCGCTCATTGGTTCCCCGTCTTCCCGTTCATCCTCAGGAAAAATTGCAACCTGTACGGAACAGGAGGTTAAAGGTGCTGATGCTCCAAGTAGGGAGATTGCTAGTAAAGCGGCTGGAATGGCGAACCCGGGCACAAGGAGATGAGAAATGAGGTGCGTTTTAGAAACCTTTCCCCATCACACGGTGGACCATCTTCTGGGTTTCTCATGCATGTTTTCGATGTAGGAAGATGCCCTTGAACCTGGAGATTTGGGACCCATGCGATGGGTACCACGCAGTATTACTTTAAAGGGTCTGCGTTTGCTCACCCAACCTCACCAAACCTCTCAGCCCCAAGAGTGTCCACCCTTAGGTCTCATCCAGCTGTGGGTCTAGATATGGTCAATCCAGGTTGCATCACAGCCCCTGAACGCATTGTGTAAGAATTTCTCTCTCTTTCACTGTCTTTGTTTCATGGGTTTTTAAAAGTAATTTATTTTCATAATGCGGTTTAGCTGCTTTTCACTGCTGTGTTTATGCCGCTTTACACCCACTTGACACACTAACAGAGAGATATCAATACATAGGTTTTAAGATTATTACTAGTCAGATATATTCTTGTGCGGTGAATAGGGCGTGTTGAGTCCAGTTCTCTGAGCAAGGAGTAGGTCTTGTCTATTACATATTGGGTTTATGGAACGGTATCTGAGCTAATTTGAAACCCTTGTTTTATGTATCACCCCACCTCACCTTTCCCGTTAAACAGCCATAGTGTGTTTTCTGCATGTGTGACTCTGTTCTGTTTTGTAATTCAGTTCAAGTGTAACGGTTTTTACATTCCCTCTCTCAGTGATACCTTATGAGAAGTGTCCTTTTGTGTGTGACTTATTTCACTTAGAATCGTCTTACCTAAATCCACTCATCATGCTGCTCCTAGCCTTATGACATTGATTTCATGCCTGAGTGATATTCCATTGTACATAAGGACCACAACTTCTTTACCCATTTTTCTCTTTCCTGGGATATTTAAGGTGGAATGAAGTGGAGGTCCTTGTCAACAGAGCAGCCCTAAACTTTGGGGTGCTTGTGTCTTGCTGATTTTTCATTTTCCCAATTTATACCCCCTTGAGTGGAAGTGCCCTATGCTCTCTAAGCTGTGTATTTTAGATGTTTCAGGACTCACCGTACACTTCTCCAGAGTGGCTGTTGGCAATTTACATCCCGCCCATCAGTGTAGCAAGGCTCCCATTTCTCCATGGCCTGTCCTGCATTTCTGGTTTTGACACTTTTTTCAGCATGGCCCTTTTGACCGATGGGAAGCGAGACTTCTTTGTAGCGCTGATTTGCCTTTCCAGGTTGCTTGGTTGGCCAAAAAGGGCGTATGCGTTTTTTCCTGAATATATTCAGGAAAAAACGCATACGCCCTTTTTGGCCAAGGGCATCATTGTCAACGTTTTGCCGCTTTTCATGTGCTTTAAAGGAGATTCGAATCTACCTCCTGAAATCTGTTTCCTGCAATTCTGCCTTGATTTCAAATCCTCTTCTTTGCCTTCCCTCAATATATTTGTGGACGAGAGTTATCATTTATAACTCTGCAGGTTTGTGAATTGCAGTGCCATGAAGCTCGATTTTACACCTCGCGTTTTTGGGAGCTGGCCGCAAAAGCGCAGGATGGCTTCCGGCCCTGTTCTGGTTCCGGGGGGCAGGCTGAGCCTGTGGTTAATTCTTCTTCCTGATGGGAAAATAGAGTGACCTGTGCCTGTCCCAACACCAACAGCCAGTCTCTCATTGGTTCCCCGTCTTCCTGTTCATCCTCAGGAAAAATTGCAACCTGTACGGAACAGGAGGTTAAAGGTGCTGATGCTCCAAGTAGGGAGATTGCTAGTAAAGCGGCTGGGATGGCGAACCCGGGCACAAGGAGATGAGAAATGAGGTGCGTTTTAGAAACCTTTCCCCATCACACGGTGTACCATCTTCTGGGTTTCTCATGCATGTTTTCGATGTAGGAAGATGCCCTTGAACCTGGAGATTTGGGACCCATGCGATGGGTACAACGCAGTATTACTTTAAAGGGTCTGCGTTTGCTCACCCAACCTCACCAAACCTCTCAGCCCCAAGAGTGTCCACCCTTAGGTCTCATCCAGCTGTGGGTCTAGATATGGTCAATCCAGGTTGCATCACAGCCCCTGAACGCATTGTGTAAGAATTTCTCTCTCTTTCACTGTCTTTGTTTCATGGGTTTTTAAAAGTAATTTATTTTCATAATGCGGTTTAGCTGCTTTTCACTGCTGTGTTTATGCCGCTTTACACCCACTTGACACACTAACAGAGAGATATCAATACATAGGTTTTAAGATTATTAGTAGTCAGATATATTCTTGTGCGGTGAATAGGGCGTGTTGAGTCCAGTTCTCTGAGCAAGGAGTAGGTCTTGTCTATTACATATTGGGTTTATGGAACGGTATCTGAGCTAATTTGAAACCCTTGTTTTATGTATCACCCCACCTCACCTTTCCCGTTAAGCAGCCATAGTGTGTTTTCTGCATGTGTGACTCTGTTCTGTTTTGTAATTCAGTTCAAGTGTAACGGTTTTTACATTCCCTCTATCAGTGATACCTTATGAGAAGTGTCCTTTTCTGTGTGACTTATTTCACTTAGAATCGTCGTACCTAAATCCACTCATCATGCTGCTCCTAGCCTTATGACATTGATTTCATGGCTGAGTGATATTCCATTGTACATAAGGACCACAACTTCTTTACCCATTTTTCTCTTTCCTGGGATATTTAAGGTGGAATGAAGTGGAGGTCCTTGTCAACAGAGCAGCCCTAAACTTTGGGGTGCTTGTGTCTTGCTGATTTTTCATTTTCCTAATTTATACCCCCATGAGTGGAAGTGCCCTATGCTCTCTAAGCTGTGTTTTTTAGATATTTCAGGACTCACCGTACACTTCTCCAGAGTGGCTGTTGGCAATTTACATCCCGCCCATCAGTGTAGCAAGGCTCCCATTTCTCCATGGCCTGTCCTGCATTTCTGGTTTTGACACTTTTTTCAGCATGGCCCTTTTGACCGATGGGAAGCGAGACTTCTTTGTAGCGCTGATTTGCCTTTCCAGGTTGCTTGGTTGGCCAAAAAGGGCGTATGCGTTTTTTCCTGAATATATTCAGGAAAAAACGCATACGCCCTTTTTGGCCAAGGGCATCATTGTCAACGTTTTGCCACTTTTCATGTGCTTTAAAGGCGATTCGAATCTACCTCCTGAAATCTGTTTCCTGCAATTCTGCCTTGATTTCAAATCCTCTTCTTTGCCTTCCCTCAATATATTTGTGGACGAGAGTTATCATTTAAAACTCTGCAGGTTTGTGAATTGCAGTGCCATGAAGCTCGATTTTACACCTCGCGTTTTTGGGAGCTGGCCGCAAAAGCGCAGTATGGCTTCAGGCCCTGTTCTGGTTCCGGGGTCAGGCTGAGCCTGTGGTTAATTCTTCTTCCTGATGGGAAAATAGAGTGACCTCTGCCTGTCCCAACACCAAGAGCCAGTCGCTCATTGGTTCCCCGTCTTCCCGTTCATCCTCAGGAAAAATTGCAACCTGTACGGAACAGGAGGTTAAAGGTGCTGATGCTCCAAGTAGGGAGATTGCTAGTAAAGCGGCTGGAATGGCGAACCCGGGCACAAGGAGATGAGAAATGAGGTGCGTTTTAGAAACCTTTCCCCATCACACGGTGTACCATCTTCTGGGTTTCTCATGCATGTTTTCGATGTAGGAAGATGCCCTTGAACCTGGAGATTTGGGACCCATGTGATGGGTACCACGCAGTATTACTTTAAAGGGTCTGCGTTTGCTCACCCAACCTCACCAAACCTCTCAGCCCCAAGAGTGTCCACCCTTAGGTCTCATCCAGCTGTGGGTCTAGATATGGTCAATCCAGGTTGCATCACAGCCCCTGAACACATTGTGTAAGAATTTCTCTCTCTTTCACTGTCTTTGTTTCATGGGTTTTTAAAAGTAATTTATTTTCATAATGCGGTTTAGCTGCTTTTCACTGCTGTGTTTATGCCGCTTTACACCCACTTGACACACTAACAGAGAGATATCAATACATAGGTTTTAAGATTATTAGTAGTCAGATATATTCTTGTGCGGTGAATAGGGAGTGTTGAGTCCAGTTCTCTGAGCAAGGAGTAGGTCTTGTCTATTACATATTGGGTTTATGGAACGGTATCTGAGCTAATTTGAAACCCTTGTTTTATGTATCACCCCACCTCACCTTTCCCGTTAAGCAGCCATAGTGTGTTTTCTGCATGTGTGACTCTGTTCTGTTTTGTAATTCAGTTCAAGTGTAACGGTTTTTACATTCCCTCTATCAGTGATACCTTATGAGAAGTGTCCTTTTCTGTGTGACTTATTTCACTTAGAATCGTCGTACCTAAATCCACTCATCATGCTGCTCCTAGCCTTATGACATTGATTTCATGGCTGAGTGATATTCCATTGTACATAAGGACCACAACTTCTTTACCCATTTTTCTCTTTCCTGGGATATTTAAGGTGGAATGAAGTGGAGGTCCTTGTCAACAGAGCAGCCCTAAACTTTGGGGTGCTTGTGTCTTGCTGATTTTTAATTTTCCCAATTTATACCCCCATGAGTGGAAGTGCCCTATGCTCTCTAAGCTGTGTTTTTTAGATGTTTCAGGACTCACCGTACACTTCTCCAGAGTGGCTGTTGGCAATTTACATCCCGCCCATCAGTGTAGCAAGGCTCCCATTTCTCCATGGCCTGTCCTGTATTTCTGGTTTTGACACTTTTTTCAGCATGGCCCATTTGACCGATGGGAAGCGAGACTTCTTTGTAGCGCTGATTTGCCTTTCCAGGTTGCTTGGTTGGCCAAAAAGGGCGTATGCGTTTTTTCCTGAATATATTCAGGAAAAAACGCATACGCCCTTTTTGGCCAAGGGCATCATTGTCAACGTTTTGCCGCTTTTCATGTGCTTTAAAGGCGATTCGAATCTACCTCCTGAAATCTGTTTCCTGCAATTCTGCCTTGATTTCAAATCCTCTTCTTTGCCTTCCCTCAATATATTTGTGGACGAGAGTTATCATTTATAACTCTGCAGGTTTGTGAATTGCAGTGCCATGAAGCTCGATTTTACACCTCGCGTTTTTGGGAGCTGGCCGCAAAAGTGCAGGATGGCTTCCGGCCCTGTTCTGGTTCCGGGGGGCAGGCTGAGCCTGTGGTTAATTCTTCTTCCTGATGGGAAAATAGAGTGACCTGTGCCTGTCCCAACACCAACAGCCAGTCTCTCATTGGTTCCCCGTCTTCCTGTTCATCCTCAGGAAAAATTGCAACCTGTACGGAACAGGAGGTTAAAGGTGCTGATGCTCCAAGTAGGGAGATTGCTAGTAAAGCGGCTGGGATGGCGAACCCGGGCACAAGGAGATGAGAAATGAGGTGCGTTTTAGAAACCTTTCCCCATCACACGGTGTACCATCTTCTGGGTTTCTCATGCATGTTTTCGATGTAGGAAGATGCCCTTGAACCTGGAGATTTGGGACCCATGCGATGGGTACAACGCAGTATTACTTTAAAGGGTCTGCGTTTGCTCACCCAACCTCACCAAACCTCTCAGCCCCAAGAGTGTCCACCCTTAGGTCTCATCCAGCTGTGGGTCTAGATATGGTCAATCCAGGTTGCATCACAGCCCCTGAACGCATTGTGTAAGAATTTCTCTCTCTTTCACTGTCTTTGTTTCATGGGTTTTTAAAAGTAATTTATTTTCATAATGCGGTTTAGCTGCTTTTCACTGCTGTGTTTATGCCGCTTTACACCCACTTGACACACTAACAGAGAGATATCAATACATAGGTTTTAAGATTATTAGTAGTCAGATATATTCTTGTGCGGTGAATAGGGCGTGTTGAGTCCAGTTCTCTGAGCAAGGAGTAGGTCTTGTCTATTACATATTGGGTTTATGGAACGGTATCTGAGCTAATTTGAAACCCTTGTTTTATGTATCACCCCACCTCACCTTTCCCGTTAAGCAGCCATAGTGTGTTTTCTGCATGTGTGACTCTGTTCTGTTTTGTAATTCAGTTCAAGTGTAACGGTTTTTACATTCCCTCTATCAGTGATACCTTATGAGAAGTGTCCTTTTCTGTGTGACTTATTTCACTTAGAATCGTCGTACCTAAATCCACTCATCATGCTGCTCCTAGCCTTATGACATTGATTTCATGGCTGAGTGATATTCCATTGTACATAAGGACCACAACTTCTTTACCCATTTTTCTCTTTCCTGGGATATTTAAGGTGGAATGAAGTGGAGGTCCTTGTCAACAGAGCAGCCCTAAACTTTGGGGTGCTTGTGTCTTGCTGATTTTTCATTTTCCTAATTTATACCCCCATGAGTGGAAGTGCCCTATGCTCTCTAAGCTGTGTTTTTTAGATATTTCAGGACTCACCGTACACTTCTCCAGAGTGGCTGTTGGCAATTTACATCCCGCCCATCAGTGTAGCAAGGCTCCCATTTCTCCATGGCCTGTCCTGCATTTCTGGTTTTGACACTTTTTTCAGCATGGCCCTTTTGACCGATGGGAAGCGAGACTTCTTTGTAGCGCTGATTTGCCTTTCCAGGTTGCTTGGTTGGCCAAAAAGGGCGTATGCGTTTTTTCCTGAATATATTCAGGAAAAAACGCATACGCCCTTTTTGGCCAAGGGCATCATTGTCAACGTTTTGCCGCTTTTCATGTGCTTTAAAGGAGATTCGAATCTACCTCCTGAAATCTGTTTCCTGCAATTCTGCCTTGATTTCAAATCCTCTTCTTTGCCTTCCCTCAATATATTTGTGGACGAGAGTTATCATCAGGTTTGTGAATTGCAGTGCCATGAAGCTCGATTTTACACCTCGCGTTTTTGGGAGCTGGCCGCAAAAGCGCAGGATGGCTTCAGGCCCTGTTCTGGTTCCGGGGTCAGGCTGAGCCTGTGGTTAATTCTTCTTCCTGATGGGAAAATAGAGTGACCTCTGCCTGTCCCAACACCAAGAGCCAGTCGCTCATTGGTTCCCCGTCTTCCCGTTCATCTTCAGGAAAAATTGCAACCTGTACGGAACAGGAGGTTAAAGGTGCTGATGCTCCAAGTAGGGAGATTGCTAGTAAAGCGGCTGGAATGGCGAACCCGGGCACAAGGAGATGAGAAATGAGGTGCGTTTTAGAAACCTTTCCCCATCACACGGTGTACCATCTTCTGGGTTTCTCATGCATGTTTTCGATGTAGGAAGATGCCCTTGAACCTGGAGATTTGGGACCCATGCGATGGGTACCACGCAGTATTACTTTAAAGGGTCTGCGTTTGCTCACCCAACCTCACCAAACCTCTCAGCCCCAAGAGTGTCCACCCTTAGGTCTCATCCAGCTGTGGGTCTAGATATGGTCAATCCAGGTTGCATCACAGCCCCTGAACGCATTGTGTAAGAATTTCTCTCTCTTTCACTGTCTTTGTTTCATGGGTTTTTAAAAGTAATTTATTTTCATAATGCGGTTTAGCTGCTTTTCACTGCTGTGTTTATGCCGCTTTACACCCACTTGACACACTAACAGAGAGATATCAATACATAGGTTTTAAGATTATTAGTAGTCAGATATATTCTTGTGCGGTGAATAGGGCGTGTTGAGTCCAGTTCTCTGAGCAAGGAGTAGGTCTTGTCTATTACATATTGGGTTTATGGAACGGTATCTGAGCTAATTTGAAACCCTTGTTTTATGTATCACCCCACCTCACCTTTCCCGTTAAACAGCCATAGTGTGTTTTCTGCATGTGTGACTCTGTTCTGTTTTGTAATTCAGTTCAAGTGTAACGGTTTTTACATTCCCTCTATCAGTGATACCTTATGAGAAGTGTCCTTTTGTGTGTGACTTATTTCACTTAGAATCGTCGTACCTAAATCCACTCATCATGCTGCTACTAGCCTTATGACATTGATTTCATGCCTGAGTGATATTCCATTGTACATAAGGACCAGAACTTCTTTACCCATTTTTCTCTTTCCTGGGATATTTAAGGTGGAATGAAGTGGAGGTCCTTGTCAACAGAGCAGCCCTAAACTTTGGGGTGCTTGTGTCTTGCTGATTTTTAATTTTCCCAATTTATACCCCCATGAGTGGAAGTGCCCTATGCTCTCTAAGCTGTGTTTTTTAGATGTTTCAGGACTCACCGTACACTTCTCCAGAGTGGCTGTTGGCAATTTACATCCCGCCCATCAGTGTAGCAAGGCTCCCATTTCTCCATGGCCTGTCCTGCCTTTCTGGTTTTGACACTTTTTACAGCATGGCCCTTTTGACCGATGGGAAGCGAGACTTCTTTGTAGCGCTGATTTGCCTTTCCAGGTTGCTTGGTTGGCCAAAAAGGGCGTATGCGTTTTTTCCTGAATATATTCAGGAAAAAACGCATACGCCCTTTTTGGCCAAGGGCATCATTGTCAACGTTTTGCCGCTTTTCATGTGCTTTAAAGGAGATTCGAATCTACCTCCTGAAATCTGTTTCCTGCAATTCTGCCTTGATTTCAAATCCTCTTCTTTGCCTTCCCTCAATATATTTGTGGACGAGAGTTATCATTTAAAACTCTGCAGGTTTGTGAATTGCAGTGCCATGAAGCTCGATTTTACACCTCGCGTTTTTGGGAGCTGGCCGCAAAAGCGCAGGATGGCTTCCGGCCCTGTTCTGGTTCCGGGGGGCAGGCTGAGCCTGTGGTTAATTCTTCTTCCTGATGGGAAAATAGAGTGACCTGTGCCTGTCCCAACACCAACAGCCAGTCTCTCATTGGTTCCCCGTCTTCCTGTTCATCCTCAGGAAAAATTGCAACCTGTACGGAACAGGAGGTTAAAGGTGCTGATGCTCCAAGTAGGGAGATTGCTAGTAAAGCGGCTGGGATGGCGAACCCGGGCACAAGGAGATGAGAAATGAGGTGCGTTTTAGAAACCTTTCCCCATCACACGGTGTACCATCTTCTGGGTTTCTCATGCATGTTTTCGATGTAGGAAGATGCCCTTGAACCTGGAGATTTGGGACCCATGCGATGGGTACAACGCAGTATTACTTTAAAGGGTCTGCGTTTGCTCACCCAACCTCACCAAACCTCTCAGCCCCAAGAGTGTCCACCCTTAGGTCTCATCCAGCTGTGGGTCTAGATATGGTCAATCCAGGTTGCATCACAGCCCCTGAACGCATTGTGTAAGAATGTCTCTCTCTTTCACTGTCTTTGTTTCATGGGTTTTTAAAAGTAATTTATTTTCATAATGCGGTTTAGCTGCTTTTCACTGCTGTGTTTATGCCGCTTTACACCCACTTGACACACTAACAGAGAGATATCAATACATAGGTTTTAAGATTATTAGTAGTCAGATATATTCTTGTGCGGTGAATAGGGCGTGTTGAGTCCAGTTCTCTGAGCAAGGAGTAGGTCTTGTCTATTACATATTGGGTTTATGGAACGGTATCTGAGCTAATTTGAAACCCTTGTTTTATGTATCACCCCACCTCACCTTTCCCGTTAAACAGCCATAGTGTGTTTTCTGCATGTGTGACTCTGTTCTGTTTTGTAATTCAGTTCAAGTGTAACGGTTTTTACATTCCCTCTATCAGTGATACCTTATGAGAAGTGTCCTTTTGTGTGTGACTTATTTCACTTAGAATCGTCTTACCTAAATCCACTCATCATGCTGCTCCTAGCCTTATGACATTGATTTCATGCCTGAGTGATATTCCATTGTACATAAGGACCACAACTTCTTTACCCATTTTTCTCTTTCCTGGGATATTTAAGGTGGAATGAAGTGGAGGTCCTTGTCAACAGAGCAGCCCTAAACTTTGGGGTGCTTGTGTCTTGCTGATTTTTAATTTTCCCAATTTATACCCCCATGAGTGGAAGTGCCCTATGCTCTCTAAGCTGTGTTTTTTAGATGTTTCAGGACTCACCGTACACTTCTCCAGAGTGGCTGTTGGCAATTTACATCCCGCCCATCAGTGTAGCAAGGCTCCCATTTCTCCATGGCCTGTCCTGCATTTCTGGTTTTGACACTTTTTTCAGCATGGCCCTTTTGACCGATGGGAAGCGAGACTTCTTTGTAGCGCTGATTTGCCTTTCCAGGTTGCTTGGTTGGCCAAAAAGGGCGTATGCGTTTTTTCCTGAATATATTCAGGAAAAAACGCATACGCCCTTTTTGGCCAAGGGCATCATTGTCAACGTTTTGCCGCTTTTCATGTGCTTTAAAGGAGATTCGAATCTACCTCCTGAAATCTGTTTCCTGCAATTCTGCCTTGATTTCAAATCCTCTTCTTTGCCTTCCCTCAATATATTTGTGGACGAGAGTTATCATTTATAACTCTGCAGGTTTGTGAATTGCAGTGCCATGAAGCTCGATTTTACACCTCGCGTTTTTGGGAGCTGGCCGCAAAAGCGCAGGATGGCTTCCGGCCCTGTTCTGGTTCCGGGGGGCAGGCTGAGCCTGTGGTTAATTCTTCTTCCTGATGGGAAAATAGAGTGACCTGTGCCTGTCCCAACACCAACAGCCAGTCTCTCATTGGTTCCCCGTCTTCCTGTTCATCCTCAGGAAAAATTGCAACCTGTACGGAACAGGAGGTTAAAGGTGCTGATGCTCCAAGTAGGGAGATTGCTAGTAAAGCGGCTGGGATGGCGAACCCGGGCACAAGGAGATGAGAAATGAGGTGCGTTTTAGAAACCTTTCCCCATCACACGGTGTACCATCTTCTGGGTTTCTCATGCATGTTTTCGATGTAGGAAGATGCCCTTGAACCTGGAGATTTGGGACCCATGCGATGGGTACAACGCAGTATTACTTTAAAGGGTCTGCGTTTGCTCACCCAACCTCACCAAACCTCTCAGCCCCAAGAGTGTCCACCCTTAGGTCTCATCCAGCTGTGGGTCTAGATATGGTCAATCCAGGTTGCATCACAGCCCCTGAACGCATTGTGTAAGAATTTCTCTCTCTTTCACTGTCTTTGTTTCATGGGTTTTTAAAAGTAATTTATTTTCATAATGCGGTTTAGCTGCTTTTCACTGCTGTGTTTATGCCGCTTTACACCCACTTGACACACTAACAGAGAGATATCAATACATAGGTTTTAAGATTATTAGTAGTCAGATATATTCTTGTGCGGTGAATAGGGCGTGTTGAGTCCAGTTCTCTGAGCAAGGAGTAGGTCTTGTCTATTACATATTGGGTTTATGGAACGGTATCTGAGCTAATTTGAAACCCTTGTTTTATGTATCACCCCACCTCACCTTTCCCGTTAAGCAGCCATAGTGTGTTTTCTGCATGTGTGACTCTGTTCTGTTTTGTAATTCAGTTCAAGTGTAACGGTTTTTACATTCCCTCTATCAGTGATACCTTATGAGAAGTGTCCTTTTCTGTGTGACTTATTTCACTTAGAATCGTCGTACCTAAATCCACTCATCATGCTGCTCCTAGCCTTATGACATTGATTTCATGGCTGAGTGATATTCCATTGTACATAAGGACCACAACTTCTTTACCCATTTTTCTCTTTCCTGGGATATTTAAGGTGGAATGAAGTGGAGGTCCTTGTCAACAGAGCAGCCCTAAACTTTGGGGTGCTTGTGTCATGCTGATTTTTCATTTTCCTAATTTATACCCCCATGAGTGGAAGTGCCCTATGCTCTCTAAGCTGTGTTTTTTAGATATTTCAGGACTCACCGTACACTTCTCCAGAGTGGCTGTTGGCAATTTACATCCCGCCCATCAGTGTAGCAAGGCTCCCATTTCTCCATGGCCTGTCCTGCATTTCTGGTTTTGACACTTTTTTCAGCATGGCCCTTTTGACCGATGGGAAGCGAGACTTCTTTGTAGCGCTGATTTGCCTTTCCAGGTTGCTTGGTTGGCCAAAAAGGGCGTATGCGTTTTTTCCTGAATATATTCAGGAAAAAACGCATACGCCCTTTTTGGCCAAGGGCATCATTGTCAACGTTTTGCCGCTTTTCATGTGCTTTAAAGGAGATTCGAATCTACCTCCTGAAATCTGTTTCCTGCAATTCTGCCTTGATTTCAAATCCTCTTCTTTGCCTTCCCTCAATATATTTGTGGACGAGAGTTATCATTTAAAACTCTGCAGGTTTGTGAATTGCAGTGCCATGAAGCTCGATTTTACACCTCGCGTTTTTGGGAGCTGGCCGCAAAAGCGCAGGATGGCTTCAGGCCCTGTTCTGGTTCCGGGGTCAGGCTGAGCCTGTGGTTAATTCTTCTTCCTGATGGGAAAATAGAGTGACCTCTGCCTGTCCCAACACCAAGAGCCAGTCGCTCATTGGTTCCCCGTCTTCCCGTTCATCCTCAGGAAAAATTGCAACCTGTACGGAACAGGAGGTTAAAGGTGCTGATGCTCCAAGTAGGGAGATTGCTAGTAAAGCGGCTGGAATGGCGAACCCGGGCACAAGGAGATGAGAAATGAGGTGCGTTTTAGAAACCTTTCCCCATCACACGGTGTACCATCTTCTGGGTTTCTCATGCATGTTTTCGATGTAGGAAGATGCCCTTGAACCTGGAGATTTGGGACCCATGTGATGGGTACCACGCAGTATTACTTTAAAGGGTCTGCGTTTGCTCACCCAACCTCACCAAACCTCTCAGCCCCAAGAGTGTCCACCCTTAGGTCTCATCCAGCTGTGGGTCTAGATATGGTCAATCCAGGTTGCATCACAGCCCCTGAACGCATTGTGTAAGAATTTCTCTCTCTTTCACTGTCTTTGTTTCATGGGTTTTTAAAAGTAATTTATTTTCATAATGCGGTTTAGCTGCTTTTCACTGCTGTGTTTATGCCGCTTTACACCCACTTGACACACTAACAGAGAGATATCAATACATAGGTTTTAAGATTATTAGTAGTCAGATATATTCTTGTGCGGTGAATAGGGCGTGTTGAGTCCAGTTCTCTGAGCAAGGAGTAGGTCTTGTCTATTACATATTGGGTTTATGGAACGGTATCTGAGCTAATTTGAAACCCTTGTTTTATGTATCACCCCACCTCACCTTTCCCGTTAAGCAGCCATAGTGTGTTTTCTGCATGTGTGACTCTGTTCTGTTTTGTAATTCAGTTCAAGTGTAACGGTTTTTACATTCCCTCTATCAGTGATACCTTATGAGAAGTGTCCTTTTCTGTGTGACTTATTTCACTTAGAATCGTCGTACCTAAATCCACTCATCATGCTGCTCCTAGCCTTATGACATTGATTTCATGGCTGAGTGATATTCCATTGTACATAAGGACCACAACTTCTTTACCCATTTTTCTCTTTCCTGGGATATTTAAGGTGGAATGAAGTGGAGGTCCTTGTCAACAGAGCAGCCCTAAACTTTGGGGTGCTTGTGTCATGCTGATTTTTCATTTTCCTAATTTATACCCCCATGAGTGGAAGTGCCCTATGCTCTCTAAGCTGTGTTTTTTAGATATTTCAGGACTCACCGTACACTTCTCCAGAGTGGCTGTTGGCAATTTACATCCCGCCCATCAGTGTAGCAAGGCTCCCATTTCTCCATGGCCTGTCCTGCATTTCTGGTTTTGACACTTTTTTCAGCATGGCCCTTTTGACCGATGGGAAGCGAGACTTCTTTGTAGCGCTGATTTGCCTTTCCAGGTTGCTTGGTTGGCCAAAAAGGGCGTATGCGTTTTTTCCTGAATATATTCAGGAAAAAACGCATACGCCCTTTTTGGCCAAGGGCATCATTGTCAACGTTTTGCCGCTTTTCATGTGCTTTAAAGGAGATTCGAATCTACCTCCTGAAATCTGTTTCCTGCAATTCTGCCTTGATTTCAAATCCTCTTCTTTGCCTTCCCTCAATATATTTGTGGACGAGAGTTATCATTTAAAACTCTGCAGGTTTGTGAATTGCAGTGCCATGAAGCTCGATTTTACACCTCGCGTTTTTGGGAGCTGGCCGCAAAAGCGCAGGATGGCTTCAGGCCCTGTTCTGGTTCCGGGGTCAGGCTGAGCCTGTGGTTAATTCTTCTTCCTGATGGGAAAATAGAGTGACCTCTGCCTGTCCCAACACCAAGAGCCAGTCGCTCATTGGTTCCCCGTCTTCCCGTTCATCCTCAGGAAAAATTGCAACCTGTACGGAACAGGAGGTTAAAGGTGCTGATGCTCCAAGTAGGGAGATTGCTAGTAAAGCGGCTGGAATGGCGAACCCGGGCACAAGGAGATGAGAAATGAGGTGCGTTTTAGAAACCTTTCCCCATCACACGGTGTACCATCTTCTGGGTTTCTCATGCATGTTTTCGATGTAGGAAGATGCCCTTGAACCTGGAGATTTGGGACCCATGTGATGGGTACCACGCAGTATTACTTTAAAGGGTCTGCGTTTGCTCACCCAACCTCACCAAACCTCTCAGCCCCAAGAGTGTCCACCCTTAGGTCTCATCCAGCTGTGGGTCTAGATATGGTCAATCCAGGTTGCATCACAGCCCCTGAACACATTGTGTAAGAATTTCTCTCTCTTTCACTGTCTTTGTTTCATGGGTTTTTAAAAGTAATTTATTTTCATAATGCGGTTTAGCTGCTTTTCACTGCTGTGTTTATGCCGCTTTACACCCACTTGACACACTAACAGAGAGATATCAATACATAGGTTTTAAGATTATTAGTAGTCAGATATATTCTTGTGCGGTGAATAGGGCGTGTTGAGTCCAGTTCTCTGAGCAAGGAGTAGGTCTTGTCTATTACATATTGGGTTTATGGAACGGTATCTGAGCTAATTTGAAACCCTTGTTTTATGTATCACCCCACCTCACCTTTCCCGTTAAGCAGCCATAGTGTGTTTTCTGCATGTGTGACTCTGTTCTGTTTTGTAATTCAGTTCAAGTGTAACGGTTTTTACATTCCCTCTATCAGTGATACCTTATGAGAAGTGTCCTTTTCTGTGTGACTTATTTCACTTAGAATCGTCGTACCTAAATCCACTCATCATGCTGCTCCTAGCCTTATGACATTGATTTCATGGCTGAGTGATATTCCATTGTACATAAGGACCACAACTTCTTTACCCATTTTTCTCTTTCCTGGGATATTTAAGGTGGAATGAAGTGGAGGTCCTTGTCAACAGAGCAACCCTAAACTTTGGGGTGCTTGTGTCTTGCTGATTTTTTATTTTCCTAATTTATACCCCCATGAGTGGAAGTGCCCTATGCTCTCTAAGCTGTGTTTTTTAGATGTTTCAGGACTCACCGTACACTTCTCCAGAGTGGCTGTTGGCAATTTACATCCCGCCCATCAGTGTAGCAAGGCTCCCATTTCTCCATGGCCTGTCCTGCATTTCTGGTTTTGACACTTTTTTCAGCATGGCCCTTTTGACCGATGGGAAGCGAGACTTCTTTGTAGCGCTGATTTGCCTTTCCAGGTTGCTTGGTTGGCCAAAAAGGGCGTATGCGTTTTTTCCTGAATATATTCAGGAAAAAACGCATACGCCCTTTTTGGCCAAGGGCATCATTGTCAACGTTTTGCCGCTTTTCATGTGCTTTAAAGGAGATTCGAATCTACCTCCTGAAATCTGTTTCCTGCAATTCTGCCTTGATTTCAAATCCTCTTCTTTGCCTTCCCTCAATATATTTGTGGACGAGAGTTATCATTTATAACTCTGCAGGTTTGTGAATTGCAGTGCCATGAAGCTCGATTTTACACCTCGCGTTTTTGGGAGCTGGCCGCAAAAGCGCAGGATGGCTTCAGGCCCTGTTCTGGTTCCGGGGTCAGGCTGAGCCTGTGGTTAATTCTTCTTCCTGATGGGAAAATAGAGTGACCTGTGCCTGTCCCAACACCAAGAGCCAGTCTCTCATTGGTTCCCCGTCTTCCCGTTCATCCTCAGGAAAAATTGTAACCTGTACGGAACAGGAGGTTAAAGGTGCTGATGCTCCAAGTAGGGAGATTGCTAGTAAAGCGGCTGGAATGGCGAACCCGGGCACAAGGAGATGAGAAATGAGGTGCGTTTTAGAAACCTTTCCCCATCACACCGTGTACCATCTTCTGGGTTTCTCATGCATGTTTTCGATGTAGGAAGATGCCCTTGAACCTGGAGATTTGGGACCCATGCGATGGGTACCACGCAGTATTACTTTAAAGGGTCTGCGTTTGCTCACCCAACCTCACCAAACCTCTCAGCCCCAAGAGTGTCCACCCTTAGGTCTCATCCAGCTGTGGGTCTAGATATGGTCAATCCAGGTTGCATCACAGCCCCTGAACGCATTGTGTAAGAATTTCTCTCTCTTTCACTGTCTTTGTTTCATGGGTTTTTAAAAGTAATTTATTTTCATAATGGGGTTTCGCTGCTTTTCACTGCTGTGTTTATGCCGCTTTACACCCACTTGACACACTAACAGAGAGATATCAATACATAGGTTTTAAGATTATTACTAGTCAGATATATTCTTGTGCGGTGAATAGGGCGTGTTGAGTCCAGTTCTCTGAGCAAGGAGTAGGTCTTGTCTATTACATATTGGGTTTATGGAACGGTATCTGAGCTAATTTGAAACCCTTGTTTTATGTATCACCCCACCTCACCTTTCCCGTTAAACAGCCATAGTGTGTTTTCTGCATGTGTGACTCTGTTCTGTTTTGTAATTCAGTTCAAGTGTAACGGTTTTTACATTCCCTCTCTCAGTGATACCTTATGAGAAGTGTCCTTTTGTGTGTGACTTATTTCACTTAGAATCGTCTTACCTAAATCCACTCATCATGCTGCTCCTAGCCTTATGACATTGATTTCATGCCTGAGTGATATTCCATTGTACATAAGGACCACAACTTCTTTACCCATTTTTCTCTTTCCTGGGATATTTAAGGTGGAATGAAGTGGAGGTCCTTGTCAACAGAGCAGCCCTAAACTTTGGGGTGCTTGTGTCTTGCTGATTTTTAATTTTCCCAATTTATACCCCCATGAGTGGAAGTGCCCTATGCTCTCTAAGCTGTGTTTTTTAGATGTTTCAGGACTCACCGTACACTTCTCCAGAGTGGCTGTTGGCAATTTACATCCCGCCCATCAGTGTAGCAAGGCTCCCATTTCTCCATGGCCTGTCCTGCATTTCTGGTTTTGACACTTTTTTCAGCATGGCCCTTTTGACCGATGGGAAGCGAGACTTCTTTGTAGCGCTGATTTGCCTTTCCAGGTTGCTTGGTTGGCCAAAAAGGGCGTATGCGTTTTTTCCTGAATATATTCAGGAAAAAACGCATACGCCCTTTTTGGCCAAGGGCATCATTGTCAACGTTTTGCCGCTTTTCATGTGCTTTAAAGGAGATTCGAATCTACCTCCTGAAATCTGTTTCCTGCAATTCTGCCTTGATTTCAAATCCTCTTCTTTGCCTTCCCTCAATATATTTGTGGACGAGAGTTATCATTTATAACTCTGCAGGTTTGTGAATTGCAGTGCCATGAAGCTCGATTTTACACCTCGCGTTTTTGGGAGCTGGCCGCAAAAGCGCAGGATGGCTTCCGGCCCTGTTCTGGTTCCGGGGGGCAGGCTGAGCCTGTGGTTAATTCTTCTTCCTGATGGGAAAATAGAGTGACCTGTGCCTGTCCCAACACCAACAGCCAGTCTCTCATTGGTTCCCCGTCTTCCTGTTCATCCTCAGGAAAAATTGCAACCTGTACGGAACAGGAGGTTAAAGGTGCTGATGCTCCAAGTAGGGAGATTGCTAGTAAAGCGGCTGGGATGGCGAACCCGGGCACAAGGAGATGAGAAATGAGGTGCGTTTTAGAAACCTTTCCCCATCACACGGTGTACCATCTTCTGGGTTTCTCATGCATGTTTTCGATGTAGGAAGATGCCCTTGAACCTGGAGATTTGGGACCCATGCGATGGGTACAACGCAGTATTACTTTAAAGGGTCTGCGTTTGCTCACCCAACCTCACCAAACCTCTCAGCCCCAAGAGTGTCCACCCTTAGGTCTCATCCAGCTGTGGGTCTAGATATGGTCAATCCAGGTTGCATCACAGCCCCTGAACGCATTGTGTAAGAATGTCTCTCTCTTTCACTGTCTTTGTTTCATGGGTTTTTAAAAGTAATTTATTTTCATAATGCGGTTTAGCTGCTTTTCACTGCTGTGTTTATGCCGCTTTACACCCACTTGACACACTAACAGAGAGATATCAATACATAGGTTTTAAGATTATTAGTAGTCAGATATATTCTTGTGCGGTGAATAGGGCGTGTTGAGTCCAGTTCTCTGAGCAAGGAGTAGGTCTTGTCTATTACATATTGGGTTTATGGAACGGTATCTGAGCTAATTTGAAACCCTTGTTTTATGTATCACCCCACCTCACCTTTCCCGTTAAACAGCCATAGTGTGTTTTCTGCATGTGTGACTCTGTTCTGTTTTGTAATTCAGTTCAAGTGTAACGGTTTTTACATTCCCTCTATCAGTGATACCTTATGAGAAGTGTCCTTTTGTGTGTGACTTATTTCACTTAGAATCGTCTTACCTAAATCCACTCATCATGCTGCTCCTAGCCTTATGACATTGATTTCATGCCTGAGTGATATTCCATTGTACATAAGGACCACAACTTCTTTACCCATTTTTCTCTTTCCTGGGATATTTAAGGTGGAATGAAGTGGAGGTCCTGGTCAACAGAGCAGCCCTAAACTTTGGGGTGCTTGTGTCTTGCTGATTTTTAATTTTCCCAATTTATACCCCCATGAGTGGAAGTGCCCTATGCTCTCTAAGCTGTGTTTTTTAGATGTTTCAGGACTCACCGTACACTTCTCCAGAGTGGCTGTTGGCAATTTACATCCCGCCCATCAGTGTAGCAAGGCTCCCATTTCTCCATGGCCTGTCCTGCATTTCTGGTTTTGACACTTTTTTCAGCATGGCCCTTTTGACCGATGGGAAGCGAGACTTCTTTGTAGTGCTGATTTGCCTTTCCAGGTTGCTTGGTTGGCCAAAAAGGGCGTATGCGTTTTTTCCTGAATATATTCAGGAAAAAACGCATACGCCCTTTTTGGCCAAGGGCATCATTGTCAACGTTTTGCCGCTTTTCATGTGCTTTAAAGGAGATTCGAATCTACCTCCTGAAATCTGTTTCCTGCAATTCTGCCTTGATTTCAAATCCTCTTCTTTGCCTTCCCTCAATATATTTGTGGACGAGAGTTATCATTTATAACTCTGCAGGTTTGTGAATTGCAGTGCCATGAAGCTCGATTTTACACCTCGCGTTTTTGGGAGCTGGCCGCAAAAGCGCAGGATGGCTTCAGGCCCTGTTCTGGTTCCGGGGTCAGGCTGAGCCTGTGGTTAATTCTTCTTCCTGATGGGAAAATAGAGTGACCTCTGCCTGTCCCAACACCAAGAGCCAGTCGCTCATTGGTTCCCCGTCTTCCCGTTCATCCTCAGGAAAAATTGCAACCTGTACGGAACAGGAGGTTAAAGGTGCTGATGCTCCAAGTAGGGAGATTGCTAGTAAAGCGGCTGGAATGGCGAACCCGGGCACAAGGAGATGAGAAATGAGGTGCGTTTTAGAAACCTTTCCCCATCACACGGTGGACCATCTTCTGGGTTTCTCATGCATGTTTTCGATGTAGGAAGATGCCCTTGAACCTGGAGATTTGGGACCCATGTGATGGGTACCACGCAGTATTACTTTAAAGGGTCTGCGTTTGCTCACCCAACCTCACCAAACCTCTCAGCCCCAAGAGTGTCCACCCTTAGGTCTCATCCAGCTGTGGGTCTAGATATGGTCAATCCAGGTTGCATCACAGCCCCTGAACACATTGTGTAAGAATTTCTCTCTCTTTCACTGTCTTTGTTTCATGGGTTTTTAAAAGTAATTTATTTTCATAATGCGGTTTAGCTGCTTTTCACTGCTGTGTTTATGCCGCTTTACACCCACTTGACACACTAACAGAGAGATATCAATACATAGGTTTTAAGATTATTAGTAGTCAGATATATTCTTGTGCGGTGAATAGGGCGTGTTGAGTCCAGTTCTCTGAGCAAGGAGTAGGTCTTGTCTATTACATATTGGGTTTATGGAACGGTATCTGAGCTAATTTGAAACCCTTGTTTTATGTATCACCCCACCTCACCTTTCCCGTTAAGCAGCCATAGTGTGTTTTCTGCATGTGTGACTCTGTTCTGTTTTGTAATTCAGTTCAAGTGTAACGGTTTTTACATTCCCTCTATCAGTGATACCTTATGAGAAGTGTCCTTTTGTGTGTGACTTATTTCACTTAGAATCGTCTTACCTAAATCCACTCATCATGCTGCTCCTAGCCTTATGACATTGATTTCATGCCTGAGTGATATTCCATTGTACATAAGGACCACAACTTCTTTACCCATTTTTCTCTTTCCTGGGATATTTAAGGTGGAATGAAGTGGAGGTCCTTCTCAACAGAGCAGCCCTAAACTTTGGGGTGCTTGTGTCTTGCTGATTTTTAATTTTCCCAATTTATACCCCCATGAGTGGAAGTGCCCTATGCTCTCTAAGCTGTGTTTTTTAGATGTTTCAGGACTCACCGTACACTTCTCCAGAGTGGCTGTTGGCAATTTACATCCCGCCCATCAGTGTAGCAAGGCTCCCATTTCTCCATGGCCTGTCCTGCATTTCTGGTTTTGACACTTTTTTCAGCATGGCCCTTTTGACCGATGGGAAGCGAGACTTCTTTGTAGCGCTGATTTGCCTTTCCAGGTTGCTTGGTTGGCCAAAAAGGGCGTATGCGTTTTTTCCTGAATATATTCAGGAAAAAATGCATACGCCCTTTTTGGCCAAGGGCATCATTGTCAACGTTTTGCCGCTTTTCATGTGCTTTAAAGGAGATTCGAATCTACCTCCTGAAATCTGTTTCCTGCAATTCTGCCTTGATTTCAAATCCTCTTCTTTGCCTTCCCTCAATATATTTGTGGACGAGAGTTATCATTTATAACTCTGCAGGTTTGTGAATTGCAGTGCCATGAAGCTCGATTTTACACCTCGCGTTTTTGGGAGCTGGCCGCAAAAGCGCAGGATGGCTTCCGGCCCTGTTCTGGTTCCGGGGGGCAGGCTGAGCCTGTGGTTAATTCTTCTTCCTGATGGGAAAATAGAGTGACCTGTGCCTGTCCCAACACCAACAGCCAGTCTCTCATTGGTTCCCCGTCTTCCTGTTCATCCTCAGGAAAAATTGCAACCTGTACGGAACAGGAGGTTAAAGGTGCTGATGCTCCAAGTAGGGAGATTGCTAGTAAAGCGGCTGGGATGGCGAACCCGGGCACAAGGAGATGAGAAATGAGGTGCGTTTTAGAAACCTTTCCCCATCACACGGTGTACCATCTTCTGGGTTTCTCATGCATGTTTTCGATGTAGGAAGATGCCCTTGAACCTGGAGATTTGGGACCCATGCGATGGGTACAACGCAGTATTACTTTAAAGGGTCTGCGTTTGCTCACCCAACCTCACCAAACCTCTCAGCCCCAAGAGTGTCCACCCTTAGGTCTCATCCAGCTGTGGGTCTAGATATGGTCAATCCAGGTTGCATCACAGCCCCTGAACGCATTGTGTAAGAATTTCTCTCTCTTTCACTGTCTTTGTTTCATGGGTTTTTAAAAGTAATTTATTTTCATAATGCGGTTTAGCTGCTTTTCACTGCTGTGTTTATGCCGCTTTACACCCACTTGACACACTAACAGAGAGATATCAATACATAGGTTTTAAGATTATTAGTAGTCAGATATATTCTTGTGCGGTGAATAGGGCGTGTTGAGTCCAGTTCTCTGAGCAAGGAGTAGGTCTTGTCTATTACATATTGGGTTTATGGAACGGTATCTGAGCTAATTTGAAACCCTTGTTTTATGTATCACCCCACCTCACCTTTCCTGTTAAGCAGCCATAGTGTGTTTTCTGCATGTGTGACTCTGTTCTGTTTTGTAATTCAGTTCAAGTGTAACGGTTTTTACATTCCCTCTATCAGTGATACCTTATGAGAAGTGTCCTTTTCTGTGTGACTTATTTCACTTAGAATCGTCGTACCTAAATCCACTCATCATGCTGCTCCTAGCCTTATGACATTGATTTCATGGCTGAGTGATATTCCATTGTACATAAGGACCACAACTTCTTTACCCATTTTTCTCTTTCCTGGGATATTTAAGGTGGAATGAAGTGGAGGTCCTTGTCAACAGAGCAGCCCTAAACTTTGGGGTGCTTGTGTCTTGCTGATTTTTCATTTTCCTAATTTATACCCCCATGAGTGGAAGTGCCCTATGCTCTCTAAGCTGTGTTTTTTAGATATTTCAGAACTCACCGTACACTTCTCCAGAGTGGCTGTTGGCAATTTACATCCCGCCCATCAGTGTAGCAAGGCTCCCATTTCTCCATGGCCTGTCCTGCATTTCTGGTTTTGACACTTTTTTCAGCATGGCCCTTTTGACCGATGGGAAGCGAGACTTCTTTGTAGCGCTGATTTGCCTTTCCAGGTTGCTTGGTTGGCCAAAAAGGGCGTATGCGTTTTTTCCTGAATATATTCAGGAAAAAACGCATACGCCCTTTTTGGCCAAGGGCATCATTGTCAACGTTTTGCCGCTTTTCATGTGCTTTAAAGGCGATTCGAATCTACCTCCTGAAATCTGTTTCCTGCAATTCTGCCTTGATTTCAAATCCTCTTCTTTGCCTTCCCTCAATATATTTGTGGACGAGAGTTATCATTTAAAACTCTGCAGGTTTGTGAATTGCAGTGCCATGAAGCTCGATTTTACACCTCGCGTTTTTGGGAGCTGGCCGCAAAAGCGCAGGATGGCTTCCGGCCCTGTTCTGGTTCCGGGGTCAGGCTGAGCCTGTGGTTAATTCTTCTTCCTGATGGGAAAATAGAGTGACCTCTGCCTGTCCCAACACCAAGAGCCAGTCGCTCATTGGTTCCCCGTCTTCCCGTTCATCCTCAGGAAAAATTGCAACCTGTACGGAACAGGAGGTTAAAGGTGCTGATGCTCCAAGTAGGGAGATTGCTAGTAAAGCGGCTGGAATGGCGAACCCGGGCACAAGGAGATGAGAAATGAGGTGCGTTTTAGAAACCTTTCCCCATCACACGGTGGACCATCTTCTGGGTATCTCATGCATGTTTTCGATGTAGGAAGATGCCCTTGAACCTGGAGATTTGGGACCCATGCGATGGGTACCACGCAGTATTACTTTAAAGGGTCTGCGTTTGCTCACCCAACCTCACCAAACCTCTCAGCCCCAAGAGTGTCCACCCTTAGGTCTCATCCAGCTGTGGGTCTAGATATGGTCAATCCAGGTTGCATCACAGCCCCTGAACGCATTGTGTAAGAATTTCTCTCTCTTTCACTGTCTTTGTTTCAAGGGTTTTTAAAAGTAATTTATTTTCATAATGCAGTTTAGCTGCTTTTCACTGCTGTGTTTATGCCGCTTTACACCCACTTGACACACTAACAGAGAGATATCAATACATAGGTTTTAAGATTATTACTAGTCAGATATATTCTTGTGCGGTGAATAGGGCGTGTTGAGTCCAGTTCTCTGAGCAAGGAGTAGGTCTTGTCTATTACATATTGGGTTTATGGAACGGTATCTGAGCTAATTTGAAACCCTTGTTTTATGTATCACCCCACCTCACCTTTCCCGTTAAACAGCCATAGTGTGTTTTCTGCATGTGTGACTCTGTTCTGTTTTGTAATTCAGTTCAAGTGTAACGGTTTTTACATTCCCTCTCTCAGTGATACCTTATGAGAAGTGTCCTTTTGTGTGTGACTTATTTCACTTAGAATCGTCTTACCTAAATCCACTCATCATGCTGCTCCTAGCCTTATGACATTGATTTCATGCCTGAGTGATATTCCATTGTACATAAGGACCACAACTTCTTTACCCATTTTTCTCTTTCCTGGGATATTTAAGGTGGAATGAAGTGGAGGTCCTTGTCAACAGAGCAGCCCTAAACTTTGGGGTGCTTGTGTCTTGCTGATTTTTAATTTTCCCAATTTATACCCCCATGAGTGGAAGTGCCCTATGCTCTCTAAGCTGTGTTTTTTAGATGTTTCAGGACTCACCGTACACTTCTCCAGAGTGGCTGTTGGCAATTTACATCCCGCCCATCAGTGTAGCAAGGCTCCCATTTCTCCATGGCCTGTCCTGCATTTCTGGTTTTGACACTTTTTTCAGCATGGCCCTTTTGACCGATGGGAAGCGAGACTTCTTTGTAGCGCTGATTTGCCTTTCCAGGTTGCTTGGTTGGCCAAAAAGGGCGTATGCGTTTTTTCCTGAATATATTCAGGAAAAAACGCATACGCCCTTTTTGGCCAAGGGCATCATTGTCAACGTTTTGCCGCTTTTCATGTGCTTTAAAGGAGATTCGAATCTACCTCCTGAAATCTGTTTCCTGCAATTCTGCCTTGATTTCAAATCCTCTTCTTTGCCTTCCCTCAATATATTTGTGGACGAGAGTTATCATTTATAACTCTGCAGGTTTGTGAATTGCAGTGCCATGAAGCTCGATTTTACACCTCGCGTTTTTGGGAGCTGGCCGCAAAAGCGCAGGATGGCTTCCGGCCCTGTTCTGGTTCCGGGGGGCAGGCTGAGCCTGTGGTTAATTCTTCTTCCTGATGGGAAAATAGAGTGACCTGTGCCTGTCCCAACACCAACAGCCAGTCTCTCATTGGTTCCCCGTCTTCCTGTTCATCCTCAGGAAAAATTGCAACCTGTACGGAACAGGAGGTTAAAGGTGCTGATGCTCCAAGTAGGGAGATTGCTAGTAAAGCGGCTGGGATGGCGAACCCGGGCACAAGGAGATGAGAAATGAGGTGCGTTTTAGAAACCTTTCCCCATCACACGGTGTACCATCTTCTGGGTTTCTCATGCATGTTTTCGATGTAGGAAGATGCCCTTGAACCTGGAGATTTGGGACCCATGCGATGGGTACAACGCAGTATTACTTTAAAGGGTCTGCGTTTGCTCACCCAACCTCACCAAACCTCTCAGCCCCAAGAGTGTCCACCCTTAGGTCTCATCCAGCTGTGGGTCTAGATATGGTCAATCCAGGTTGCATCACAGCCCCTGAACGCATTGTGTAAGAATGTCTCTCTCTTTCACTGTCTTTGTTTCATGGGTTTTTAAAAGTAATTTATTTTCATAATGCGGTTTAGCTGCTTTTCACTGCTGTGTTTATGCCGCTTTACACCCACTTGACACACTAACAGAGAGATATCAATACATAGGTTTTAAGATTATTAGTAGTCAGATATATTCTTGTGCGGTGAATAGGGCGTGTTGAGTCCAGTTCTCTGAGCAAGGAGTAGGTCTTGTCTATTACATATTGGGTTTATGGAACGGTATCTGAGCTAATTTGAAACCCTTGTTTTATGTATCACCCCACCTCACCTTTCCCGTTAAACAGCCATAGTGTGTTTTCTGCATGTGTGACTCTGTTCTGTTTTGTAATTCAGTTCAAGTGTAACGGTTTTTACATTCCCTCTATCAGTGATACCTTATGAGAAGTGTCCTTTTGTGTGTGACTTATTTCACTTAGAATCGTCTTACCTAAATCCACTCATCATGCTGCTACTAGCCTTATGACATTGATTTCATGCCTGAGTGATATTCCATTGTACATAAGGACCACAACTTCTTTACCCATTTTTCTCTTTCCTGGGATATTTAAGGTGGAATGAAGTGGAGGTCCTGGTCAACAGAGCAGCCCTAAACTTTGGGGTGCTTGTGTCTTGCTGATTTTTAATTTTCCCAATTTATACCCCCATGAGTGGAAGTGCCCTATGCTCTCTAAGCTGTGTTTTTTAGATGTTTCAGGACTCACCGTACACTTCTCCAGAGTGGCTGTTGGCAATTTACATCCCGCCCATCAGTGTAGCAAGGCTCCCATTTCTCCATGGCCTGTCCTGCATTTCTGGTTTTGACACTTTTTTCAGCATGGCCCTTTTGACCGATGGGAAGCGAGACTTCTTTGTAGTGCTGATTTGCCTTTCCAGGTTGCTTGGTTGGCCAAAAAGGGCGTATGCGTTTTTTCCTGAATATATTCAGGAAAAAACGCATACGCCCTTTTTGGCCAAGGGCATCATTGTCAACGTTTTGCCGCTTTTCATGTGCTTTAAAGGAGATTCGAATCTACCTCCTGAAATCTGTTTCCTGCAATTCTGCCTTGATTTCAAATCCTCTTCTTTGCCTTCCCTCAATATATTTGTGGACGAGAGTTATCATTTATAACTCTGCAGGTTTGTGAATTGCAGTGCCATGAAGCTCGATTTTACACCTCGCGTTTTTGGGAGCTGGCCGCAAAAGCGCAGGATGGCTTCAGGCCCTGTTCTGGTTCCGGGGTCAGGCTGAGCCTGTGGTTAATTCTTCTTCCTGATGGGAAAATAGAGTGACCTCTGCCTGTCCCAACACCAAGAGCCAGTCGCTCATTGGTTCCCCGTCTTCCCGTTCATCCTCAGGAAAAATTGCAACCTGTACGGAACAGGAGGTTAAAGGTGCTGATGCTCCAAGTAGGGAGATTGCTAGTAAAGCGGCTGGAATGGCGAACCCGGGCACAAGGAGATGAGAAATGAGGTGCGTTTTAGAAACCTTTCCCCATCACACGGTGGACCATCTTCTGGGTTTCTCATGCATGTTTTCGATGTAGGAAGATGCCCTTGAACCTGGAGATTTGGGACCCATGTGATGGGTACCACGCAGTATTACTTTAAAGGGTCTGCGTTTGCTCACCCAACCTCACCAAACCTCTCAGCCCCAAGAGTGTCCACCCTTAGGTCTCATCCAGCTGTGGGTCTAGATATGGTCAATCCAGGTTGCATCACAGCCCCTGAACACATTGTGTAAGAATTTCTCTCTCTTTCACTGTCTTTGTTTCATGGGTTTTTAAAAGTAATTTATTTTCATAATGCGGTTTAGCTGCTTTTCACTGCTGTGTTTATGCCGCTTTACACCCACTTGACACACTAACAGAGAGATATCAATACATAGGTTTTAAGATTATTAGTAGTCAGATATATTCTTGTGCGGTGAATAGGGCGTGTTGAGTCCAGTTCTCTGAGCAAGGAGTAGGTCTTGTCTATTACATATTGGGTTTATGGAACGGTATCTGAGCTAATTTGAAACCCTTGTTTTATGTATCACCCCACCTCACCTTTCCCGTTAAGCAGCCATAGTGTGTTTTCTGCATGTGTGACTCTGTTCTGTTTTGTAATTCAGTTCAAGTGTAACGGTTTTTACATTCCCTCTATCAGTGATACCTTATGAGAAGTGTCCTTTTGTGTGTGACTTATTTCACTTAGAATCGTCTTACCTAAATCCACTCATCATGCTGCTCCTAGCCTTATGACATTGATTTCATGCCTGAGTGATATTCCATTGTACATAAGGACCACAACTTCTTTACCCATTTTTCTCTTTCCTGGGATATTTAAGGTGGAATGAAGTGGAGGTCCTTCTCAACAGAGCAGCCCTAAACTTTGGGGTGCTTGTGTCTTGCTGATTTTTAATTTTCCCAATTTATACCCCCATGAGTGGAAGTGCCCTATGCTCTCTAAGCTGTGTTTTTTAGATGTTTCAGGACTCACCGTACACTTCTCCAGAGTGGCTGTTGGCAATTTACATCCCGCCCATCAGTGTAGCAAGGCTCCCATTTCTCCATGGCCTGTCCTGCATTTCTGGTTTTGACACTTTTTTCAGCATGGCCCTTTTGACCGATGGGAAGCGAGACTTCTTTGTAGCGCTGATTTGCCTTTCCAGGTTGCTTGGTTGGCCAAAAAGGGCGTATGCGTTTTTTCCTGAATATATTCAGGAAAAAATGCATACGCCCTTTTTGGCCAAGGGCATCATTGTCAACGTTTTGCCGCTTTTCATGTGCTTTAAAGGAGATTCGAATCTACCTCCTGAAATCTGTTTCCTGCAATTCTGCCTTGATTTCAAATCCTCTTCTTTGCCTTCCCTCAATATATTTGTGGACGAGAGTTATCATTTATAACTCTGCAGGTTTGTGAATTGCAGTGCCATGAAGCTCGATTTTACACCTCGCGTTTTTGGGAGCTGGCCGCAAAAGCGCAGGATGGCTTCCGGCCCTGTTCTGGTTCCGGGGGGCAGGCTGAGCCTGTGGTTAATTCTTCTTCCTGATGGGAAAATAGAGTGACCTGTGCCTGTCCCAACACCAACAGCCAGTCTCTCATTGGTTCCCCGTCTTCCTGTTCATCCTCAGGAAAAATTGCAACCTGTACGGAACAGGAGGTTAAAGGTGCTGATGCTCCAAGTAGGGAGATTGCTAGTAAAGCGGCTGGGATGGCGAACCCGGGCACAAGGAGATGAGAAATGAGGTGCGTTTTAGAAACCTTTCCCCATCACACGGTGTACCATCTTCTGGGTTTCTCATGCATGTTTTCGATGTAGGAAGATGCCCTTGAACCTGGAGATTTGGGACCCATGCGATGGGTACAACGCAGTATTACTTTAAAGGGTCTGCGTTTGCTCACCCAACCTCACCAAACCTCTCAGCCCCAAGAGTGTCCACCCTTAGGTCTCATCCAGCTGTGGGTCTAGATATGGTCAATCCAGGTTGCATCACAGCCCCTGAACGCATTGTGTAAGAATTTCTCTCTCTTTCACTGTCTTTGTTTCATGGGTTTTTAAAAGTAATTTATTTTCATAATGCGGTTTAGCTGCTTTTCACTGCTGTGTTTATGCCGCTTTACACCCACTTGACACACTAACAGAGAGATATCAATACATAGGTTTTAAGATTATTAGTAGTCAGATATATTCTTGTGCGGTGAATAGGGCGTGTTGAGTCCAGTTCTCTGAGCAAGGAGTAGGTCTTGTCTATTACATATTGGGTTTATGGAACGGTATCTGAGCTAATTTGAAACCCTTGTTTTATGTATCACCCCACCTCACCTTTCCTGTTAAGCAGCCATAGTGTGTTTTCTGCATGTGTGACTCTGTTCTGTTTTGTAATTCAGTTCAAGTGTAACGGTTTTTACATTCCCTCTATCAGTGATACCTTATGAGAAGTGTCCTTTTCTGTGTGACTTATTTCACTTAGAATCGTCGTACCTAAATCCACTCATCATGCTGCTCCTAGCCTTATGACATTGATTTCATGGCTGAGTGATATTCCATTGTACATAAGGACCACAACTTCTTTACCCATTTTTCTCTTTCCTGGGATATTTAAGGTGGAATGAAGTGGAGGTCCTTGTCAACAGAGCAGCCCTAAACTTTGGGGTGCTTGTGTCTTGCTGATTTTTCATTTTCCTAATTTATACCCCCATGAGTGGAAGTGCCCTATGCTCTCTAAGCTGTGTTTTTTAGATATTTCAGAACTCACCGTACACTTCTCCAGAGTGGCTGTTGGCAATTTACATCCCGCCCATCAGTGTAGCAAGGCTCCCATTTCTCCATGGCCTGTCCTGCATTTCTGGTTTTGACACTTTTTTCAGCATGGCCCTTTTGACCGATGGGAAGCGAGACTTCTTTGTAGCGCTGATTTGCCTTTCCAGGTTGCTTGGTTGGCCAAAAAGGGCGTATGCGTTTTTTCCTGAATATATTCAGGAAAAAACGCATACGCCCTTTTTGGCCAAGGGCATCATTGTCAACGTTTTGCCGCTTTTCATGTGCTTTAAAGGCGATTCGAATCTACCTCCTGAAATCTGTTTCCTGCAATTCTGCCTTGATTTCAAATCCTCTTCTTTGCCTTCCCTCAATATATTTGTGGACGAGAGTTATCATTTAAAACTCTGCAGGTTTGTGAATTGCAGTGCCATGAAGCTCGATTTTACACCTCGCGTTTTTGGGAGCTGGCCGCAAAAGCGCAGGATGGCTTCCGGCCCTGTTCTGGTTCCGGGGTCAGGCTGAGCCTGTGGTTAATTCTTCTTCCTGATGGGAAAATAGAGTGACCTCTGCCTGTCCCAACACCAAGAGCCAGTCGCTCATTGGTTCCCCGTCTTCCCGTTCATCCTCAGGAAAAATTGCAACCTGTACGGAACAGGAGGTTAAAGGTGCTGATGCTCCAAGTAGGGAGATTGCTAGTAAAGCGGCTGGAATGGCGAACCCGGGCACAAGGAGATGAGAAATGAGGTGCGTTTTAGAAACCTTTCCCCATCACACGGTGGACCATCTTCTGGGTATCTCATGCATGTTTTCGATGTAGGAAGATGCCCTTGAACCTGGAGATTTGGGACCCATGCGATGGGTACCACGCAGTATTACTTTAAAGGGTCTGCGTTTGCTCACCCAACCTCACCAAACCTCTCAGCCCCAAGAGTGTCCACCCTTAGGTCTCATCCAGCTGTGGGTCTAGATATGGTCAATCCAGGTTGCATCACAGCCCCTGAACGCATTGTGTAAGAATTTCTCTCTCTTTCACTGTCTTTGTTTCAAGGGTTTTTAAAAGTAATTTATTTTCATAATGCAGTTTAGCTGCTTTTCACTGCTGTGTTTATGCCGCTTTACACCCACTTGACACACTAACAGAGAGATATCAATACATAGGTTTTAAGATTATTACTAGTCAGATATATTCTTGTGCGGTGAATAGGGCGTGTTGAGTCCAGTTCTCTGAGCAAGGAGTAGGTCTTGTCTATTACATATTGGGTTTATGGAACGGTATCTGAGCTAATTTGAAACCCTTGTTTTATGTATCACCCCACCTCACCTTTCCCGTTAAACAGCCATAGTGTGTTTTCTGCATGTGTGACTCTGTTCTGTTTTGTAATTCAGTTCAAGTGTAACGGTTTTTACATTCCCTCTCTCAGTGATACCTTATGAGAAGTGTCCTTTTGTGTGTGACTTATTTCACTTAGAATCGTCTTACCTAAATCCACTCATCATGCTGCTCCTAGCCTTATGACATTGATTTCATGCCTGAGTGATATTCCATTGTACATAAGGACCACAACTTCTTTACCCATTTTTCTCTTTCCTGGGATATTTAAGGTGGAATGAAGTGGAGGTCCTTGTCAACAGAGCAGCCCTAAACTTTGGGGTGCTTGTGTCTTGCTGATTTTTAATTTTCCCAATTTATACCCCCATGAGTGGAAGTGCCCTATGCTCTCTAAGCTGTGTTTTTTAGATGTTTCAGGACTCACCGTACACTTCTCCAGAGTGGCTGTTGGCAATTTACATCCCGCCCATCAGTGTAGCAAGGCTCCCATTTCTCCATGGCCTGTCCTGCATTTCTGGTTTTGACACTTTTTTCAGCATGGCCCTTTTGACCGATGGGAAGCGAGACTTCTTTGTAGCGCTGATTTGCCTTTCCAGGTTGCTTGGTTGGCCAAAAAGGGCGTATGCGTTTTTTCCTGAATATATTCAGGAAAAAACGCATACGCCCTTTTTGGCCAAGGGCATCATTGTCAACGTTTTGCCGCTTTTCATGTGCTTTAAAGGAGATTCGAATCTACCTCCTGAAATCTGTTTCCTGCAATTCTGCCTTGATTTCAAATCCTCTTCTTTGCCTTCCCTCAATATATTTGTGGACGAGAGTTATCATTTATAACTCTGCAGGTTTGTGAATTGCAGTGCCATGAAGCTCGATTTTACACCTCGCGTTTTTGGGAGCTGGCCGCAAAAGCGCAGGATGGCTTCCGGCCCTGTTCTGGTTCCGGGGGGCAGGCTGAGCCTGTGGTTAATTCTTCTTCCTGATGGGAAAATAGAGTGACCTGTGCCTGTCCCAACACCAACAGCCAGTCTCTCATTGGTTCCCCGTCTTCCTGTTCATCCTCAGGAAAAATTGCAACCTGTACGGAACAGGAGGTTAAAGGTGCTGATGCTCCAAGTAGGGAGATTGCTAGTAAAGCGGCTGGGATGGCGAACCCGGGCACAAGGAGATGAGAAATGAGGTGCGTTTTAGAAACCTTTCCCCATCACACGGTGTACCATCTTCTGGGTTTCTCATGCATGTTTTCGATGTAGGAAGATGCCCTTGAACCTGGAGATTTGGGACCCATGCGATGGGTACAACGCAGTATTACTTTAAAGGGTCTGCGTTTGCTCACCCAACCTCACCAAACCTCTCAGCCCCAAGAGTGTCCACCCTTAGGTCTCATCCAGCTGTGGGTCTAGATATGGTCAATCCAGGTTGCATCACAGCCCCTGAACGCATTGTGTAAGAATGTCTCTCTCTTTCACTGTCTTTGTTTCATGGGTTTTTAAAAGTAATTTATTTTCATAATGCGGTTTAGCTGCTTTTCACTGCTGTGTTTATGCCGCTTTACACCCACTTGACACACTAACAGAGAGATATCAATACATAGGTTTTAAGATTATTAGTAGTCAGATATATTCTTGTGCGGTGAATAGGGCGTGTTGAGTCCAGTTCTCTGAGCAAGGAGTAGGTCTTGTCTATTACATATTGGGTTTATGGAACGGTATCTGAGCTAATTTGAAACCCTTGTTTTATGTATCACCCCACCTCACCTTTCCCGTTAAACAGCCATAGTGTGTTTTCTGCATGTGTGACTCTGTTCTGTTTTGTAATTCAGTTCAAGTGTAACGGTTTTTACATTCCCTCTATCAGTGATACCTTATGAGAAGTGTCCTTTTGTGTGTGACTTATTTCACTTAGAATCGTCTTACCTAAATCCACTCATCATGCTGCTCCTAGCCTTATGACATTGATTTCATGCCTGAGTGATATTCCATTGTACATAAGGACCACAACTTCTTTACCCATTTTTCTCTTTCCTGGGATATTTAAGGTGGAATGAAGTGGAGGTCCTGGTCAACAGAGCAGCCCTAAACTTTGGGGTGCTTGTGTCTTGCTGATTTTTAATTTTCCCAATTTATACCCCCATGAGTGGAAGTGCCCTATGCTCTCTAAGCTGTGTTTTTTAGATGTTTCAGGACTCACCGTACACTTCTCCAGAGTGGCTGTTGGCAATTTACATCCCGCCCATCAGTGTAGCAAGGCTCCCATTTCTCCATGGCCTGTCCTGCATTTCTGGTTTTGACACTTTTTTCAGCATGGCCCTTTTGACCGATGGGAAGCGAGACTTCTTTGTAGTGCTGATTTGCCTTTCCAGGTTGCTTGGTTGGCCAAAAAGGGCGTATGCGTTTTTTCCTGAATATATTCAGGAAAAAACGCATACGCCCTTTTTGGCCAAGGGCATCATTGTCAACGTTTTGCCGCTTTTCATGTGCTTTAAAGGAGATTCGAATCTACCTCCTGAAATCTGTTTCCTGCAATTCTGCCTTGATTTCAAATCCTCTTCTTTGCCTTCCCTCAATATATTTGTGGACGAGAGTTATCATTTATAACTCTGCAGGTTTGTGAATTGCAGTGCCATGAAGCTCGATTTTACACCTCGCGTTTTTGGGAGCTGGCCGCAAAAGCGCAGGATGGCTTCCGGCCCTGTTCTGGTTCCGGGGGGCAGGCTGAGCCTGTGGTTAATTCTTCTTCCTGATGGGAAAATAGAGTGACCTGTGCCTGTCCCAACACCAACAGCCAGTCTCTCATTGGTTCCCCGTCTTCCTGTTCATCCTCAGGAAAAATTGCAACCTGTACGGAACAGGAGGTTAAAGATGCTGATGCTCCAAGTAGGGAGATTGCTAGTAAAGCGGCTGGGATGGCGAACCCGGGCACAAGGAGATGAGAAATGAGGTGCGTTTTAGAAACCTTTCCCCATCACACGGTGTACCATCTTCTGGGTTTCTCATGCATGTTTTCGATGTAGGAAGATGCCCTTGAACCTGGAGATTTGGGACCCATGCGATGGGTACAACGCAGTATTACTTTAAAGGGTCTGCGTTTGCTCACCCAACCTCACCAAACCTCTCAGCCCCAAGAGTGTCCACCCTTAGGTCTCATCCAGCTGTGGGTCTAGATATGGTCAATCCAGGTTGCATCACAGCCCCTGAACGCATTGTGTAAGAATTTCTCTCTCTTTCACTGTCTTTGTTTCATGGGTTTTTAAAAGTAATTTATTTTCATAATGCGGTTTAGCTGCTTTTCACTGCTGTGTTTATGCCGCTTTACACCCACTTGACACACTAACAGAGAGATATCAATACATAGGTTTTAAGATTATTAGTAGTCAGATATATTCTTGTGCGGTGAATAGGGCGTGTTGAGTCCAGTTCTCTGAGCAAGGAGTAGGTCTTGTCTATTACATATTGGGTTTATGGAACGGTATCTGAGCTAATTTGAAACCCTTGTTTTATGTATCACCCCACCTCACCTTTCCCGTTAAGCAGCCATAGTGTGTTTTCTGCATGTGTGACTCTGTTCTGTTTTGTAATTCAGTTCAAGTGTAACGGTTTTTACATTCCCTCTATCAGTGATACCTTATGAGAAGTGTCCTTTTCTGTGTGACTTATTTCACTTAGAATCGTCGTACCTAAATCCACTCATCATGCTGCTCCTAGCCTTATGACATTGATTTCATGGCTGAGTGATATTCCATTGTACATAAGGACCACAACTTCTTTACCCATTTTTCTCTTTCCTGGGATATTTAAGGTGGAATGAAGTGGAGGTCCTTGTCAACAGAGCAGCCCTAAACTTTGGGGTGCTTGTGTCTTGCTGATTTTTCATTTTCCTAATTTATACCCCCATGAGTGGAAGTGCCCTATGCTCTCTAAGCTGTGTTTTTTAGATATTTCAGGACTCACCGTACACTTCTCCAGAGTGGCTGTTGGCAATTTACATCCCGCCCATCAGTGTAGCAAGGCTCCCATTTCTCCATGGCCTGTCCTGCATTTCTGGTTTTGACACTTTTTTCAGCATGGCCCTTTTGACCGATGGGAAGCGAGACTTCTTTGTAGCGCTGATTTGCCTTTCCAGGTTGCTTGGTTGGCCAAAAAGGGCGTATGCGTTTTTTCCTGAATATATTCAGGAAAAAACGCATACGCCCTTTTTGGCCAAGGGCATCATTGTCAACGTTTTGCCGCTTTTCATGTGCTTTAAAGGCGATTCGAATCTACCTCCTGAAATCTGTTTCCTGCAATTCTGCCTTGATTTCAAATCCTCTTCTTTGCCTTCCCTCAATATATTTGTGGACGAGAGTTATCATTTAAAACTCTGCAGGTTTGTGAATTGCAGTGCCATGAAGCTCGATTTTACACCTCGCGTTTTTGGGAGCTGGCCGCAAAAGCGCAGTATGGCTTCAGGCCCTGTTCTGGTTCCGGGGTCAGGCTGAGCCTGTGGTTAATTCTTCTTCCTGATGGGAAAATAGAGTGACCTCTGCCTGTCCCAACACCAAGAGCCAGTCGCTCATTGGTTCCCCGTCTTCCCGTTCATCCTCAGGAAAAATTGCAACCTGTACGGAACAGGAGGTTAAAGGTGCTGATGCTCCAAGTAGGGAGATTGCTAGTAAAGCGGCTGGAATGGCGAACCCGGGCACAAGGAGATGAGAAATGAGGTGCGTTTTAGAAACCTTTCCCCATCACACGGTGTACCATCTTCTGGGTTTCTCATGCATGTTTTCGATGTAGGAAGATGCCCTTGAACCTGGAGATTTGGGACCCATGTGATGGGTACCACGCAGTATTACTTTAAAGGGTCTGCGTTTGCTCACCCAACCTCACCAAACCTCTCAGCCCCAAGAGTGTCCACCCTTAGGTCTCATCCAGCTGTGGGTCTAGATATGGTCAATCCAGGTTGCATCACAGCCCCTGAACACATTGTGTAAGAATTTCTCTCTCTTTCACTGTCTTTGTTTCATGGGTTTTTAAAAGTAATTTATTTTCATAATGCGGTTTAGCTGCTTTTCACTGCTGTGTTTATGCCGCTTTACACCCACTTGACACACTAACAGAGAGATATCAATACATAGGTTTTAAGATTATTAGTAGTCAGATATATTCTTGTGCGGTGAATAGGGAGTGTTGAGTCCAGTTCTCTGAGCAAGGAGTAGGTCTTGTCTATTACATATTGGGTTTATGGAACGGTATCTGAGCTAATTTGAAACCCTTGTTTTATGTATCACCCCACCTCACCTTTCCCGTTAAGCAGCCATAGTGTGTTTTCTGCATGTGTGACTCTGTTCTGTTTTGTAATTCAGTTCAAGTGTAACGGTTTTTACATTCCCTCTATCAGTGATACCTTATGAGAAGTGTCCTTTTCTGTGTGACTTATTTCACTTAGAATCGTCGTACCTAAATCCACTCATCATGCTGCTCCTAGCCTTATGACATTGATTTCATGGCTGAGTGATATTCCATTGTACATAAGGACCACAACTTCTTTACCCATTTTTCTCTTTCCTGGGATATTTAAGGTGGAATGAAGTGGAGGTCCTTGTCAACAGAGCAGCCCTAAACTTTGGGGTGCTTGTGTCTTGCTGATTTTTAATTTTCCCAATTTATACCCCCATGAGTGGAAGTGCCCTATGCTCTCTAAGCTGTGTTTTTTAGATGTTTCAGGACTCACCGTACACTTCTCCAGAGTGGCTGTTGGCAATTTACATCCCGCCCATCAGTGTAGCAAGGCTCCCATTTCTCCATGGCCTGTCCTGTATTTCTGGTTTTGACACTTTTTTCAGCATGGCCCATTTGACCGATGGGAAGCGAGACTTCTTTGTAGCGCTGATTTGCCTTTCCAGGTTGCTTGGTTGGCCAAAAAGGGCGTATGCGTTTTTTCCTGAATATATTCAGGAAAAAACGCATACGCCCTTTTTGGCCAAGGGCATCATTGTCAACGTTTTGCCGCTTTTCATGTGCTTTAAAGGCGATTCGAATCTACCTCCTGAAATCTGTTTCCTGCAATTCTGCCTTGATTTCAAATCCTCTTCTTTGCCTTCCCTCAATATATTTGTGGACGAGAGTTATCATTTAAAACTCTGCAGGTTTGTGAATTGCAGTGCCATGAAGCTCGATTTTACACCTCGCGTTTTTGGGAGCTGGCCGCAAAAGCGCAGGATGGCTTCAGGCCCTGTTCTGGTTCCGGGGTCAGGCTGAGCCTGTGGTTAATTCTTCTTCCTGATGGGAAAATAGAGTGACCTCTGCCTGTCCCAACACCAAGAGCCAGTCGCTCATTGGTTCCCCGTCTTCCCGTTCATCCTCAGGAAAAATTGCAACCTGTACGGATCAGGAGGTTAAAGGTGCTGATGCTCCAAGTAGGGAGATTGCTAGTAAAGCGGCTGGAATGGCGAACCCGGGCACAAGGAGATGAGAAATGAGGTGCGTTTTAGAAACCTTTCCCCATCACACGGTGTACCATCTTCTGGGTTTCTCATGCATGTTTTCGATGTAGGAAGATGCCCTTGAACCTGGAGATTTGGGACCCATGTGATGGGTACCACGCAGTATTACTTTAAAGGGTCTGCGTTTGCTCACCCAACCTCACCAAACCTCTCAGCCCCAAGAGTGTCCACCCTTAGGTCTCATCCAGCTGTGGGTCTAGATATGGTCAATCCAGGTTGCATCACAGCCCCTGAACGCATTGTGTAAGAATTTCTCTCTCTTTCACTGTCTTTGTTTCATGGGTTTTTAAAAGTAATTTATTTTCATAATGGGGTTTCGCTGCTTTTCACTGCTGTGTTTATGCCGCTTTACACCCACTTGACACACTAACAGAGAGATATCAATACATAGGTTTTAAGATTATTACTAGTCAGATATATTCTTGTGCGGTGAATAGGGCGTGTTGAGTCCAGTTCTCTGAGCAAAGAGTAGGTCTTGTCTATTACATATTGGGTTTATGGAACGGTATCTGAGCTAATTTGAAACCCTTGTATTATGTATCACCCCACCTCACCTTTCCCGTTAAACAGCCATAGTGTGTTTTCTGCAGGTGTGACTCTGTTCTGTTTTGTAATTCAGTTCAAGTGTAATGGTTTTTACATTCCCTCTATCAGTGATACCTTATGAGAAGTGTCCTTTTGTGTGTGACTTATTTCACTTAGAATCGTCGTACCTAAATCTACTCATCATGCTGCTACTAGCCTTATGACATTGATTTCATGGCTGTGTGATATTCCATTGTACATAAGGACCAGAACTTCTTTACCCATTTTTCTCTTTCCTGGGATATTTAAGGTGGAATGAAGTGGAGGTCCTTGTCAACAGAGCAGCCCTAAACTTTGGGGTGCTTGTGTCTTGCTGATTTTTAATTTTCCCAATTTATACCCCCAGGAGTGGAAGTGCCCTATGCTCTCTAAGCTGTGTTTTTTAGATGTTTCAGGACTCACCGTACACTTCTCCAGAGTGGCTGTTGGCAATTTACATCCCGCCCATCAGTGTAGCAAGGCTCCCATTTCTCCATGGCCTGTCCTGCATTTCTGGTTTTGACACTTTTTTCAGCATGGCCCTTTTGACCGATGGGAAGCGAGACTTCTTTGTAGCGCTGATTTGCCTTTCCAGGTTGCTTGGTTGGCCAAAAAGGGCGTATGCGTTTTTTCCTGAATATATTCAGGAAAAAACGCATACGCCCTTTTTGGCCAAGGGCATCATTGTCAACGTTTTGCCGCTTTTCATGTGCTTTAAAGGAGATTCGAATCTACCTCCTGAAATCTGTTTCCTGCAATTCTGCCTTGATTTCAAATCCTCTTCTTTGCCTTCCCTCAATATATTTGTGGACGAGAGTTATCATTTAAAACTCTGCAGGTTTGTGAATTGCAGTGCCATGAAGCTCGATTTTACACCTCGCGTTTTTGGGAGCTGGCCGCAAAAGCGCAGGATGGCTTCAGGCCCTGTTCTGGTTCCGGGGTCAGGCTGAGCCTGTGGTTAATTCTTCTTCCTGATGGGAAAATAGAGTGACCTCTGCCTGTCCCAACACCAAGAGCCAGTCGCTCATTGGTTCCCCGTCTTCCCGTTCATCTTCAGGAAAAATTGCAACCTGTACGGAACAGGAGGTTAAAGGTGCTGATGCTCCAAGTAGGGAGATTGCTAGTAAAGCGGCTGGAATGGCGAACCCGGGCACAAGGAGATGAGAAATGAGGTGCGTTTTAGAAACCTTTCCCCATCACACGGTGTACCATCTTCTGGGTTTCTCATGCATGTTTTCGATGTAGGAAGATGCCCTTGAACCTGGAGATTTGGGACCCATGCGATGGGTACCACGCAGTATTACTTTAAAGGGTCTGCGTTTGCTCACCCAACCTCACCAAACCTCTCAGCCCCAAGAGTGTCCACCCTTAGGTCTCATCCAGCTGTGGGTCTAGATATGGTCAATCCAGGTTGCATCACAGCCCCTGAACGCATTGTGTAAGAATTTCTCTCTCTTTCACTGTCTTTGTTTCATGGGTTTTTAAAAGTAATTTATTTTCATAATGCGGTTTAGCTGCTTTTCACTGCTGTGTTTATGCCGCTTTACACCCACTTGACACACTAACAGAGAGATATCAATACATAGGTTTTAAGATTATTAGTAGTCAGATATATTCTTGTGCGGTGAATAGGGCGTGTTGAGTCCAGTTCTCTGAGCAAGGAGTAGGTCTTGTCTATTACATATTGGGTTTATGGAACGGTATCTGAGCTAATTTGAAACCCTTGTTTTATGTATCACCCCACCTCACCTTTCCCGTTAAACAGCCATAGTGTGTTTTCTGCATGTGTGACTCTGTTCTGTTTTGTAATTCAGTTCAAGTGTAACGGTTTTTACATTCCCTCTATCAGTGATACCTTATGAGAAGTGTCCTTTTGTGTGTGACTTATTTCACTTAGAATCGTCGTACCTAAATCCACTCATCATGCTGCTACTAGCCTTATGACATTGATTTCATGCCTGAGTGATATTCCATTGTACATAAGGACCAGAACTTCTTTACCCATTTTTCTCTTTCCTGGGATATTTAAGGTGGAATGAAGTGGAGGTCCTTGTCAACAGAGCAGCCCTAAACTTTGGGGTGCTTGTGTCTTGCTGATTTTTAATTTTCCCAATTTATACCCCCATGAGTGGAAGTGCCCTATGCTCTCTAAGCTGTGTTTTTTAGATGTTTCAGGACTCACCGTACACTTCTCCAGAGTGGCTGTTGGCAATTTACATCCCGCCCATCAGTGTAGCAAGGCTCCCATTTCTCCATGGCCTGTCCTGCCTTTCTGGTTTTGACACTTTTTTCAGCATGGCCCTTTTGACCGATGGGAAGCGAGACTTCTTTGTAGCGCTGATTTGCCTTTCCAGGTTGCTTGGTTGGCCAAAAAGGGCGTATGCGTTTTTTCCTGAATATATTCAGGAAAAAACGCATACGCCCTTTTTGGCCAAGGGCATCATTGTCAACGTTTTGCCGCTTTTCATGTGCTTTAAAGGAGATTCGAATCTACCTCCTGAAATCTGTTTCCTGCAATTCTGCCTTGATTTCAAATCCTCTTCTTTGCCTTCCCTCAATATATTTGTGGACGAGAGTTATCATTTATAACTCTGCAGGTTTGTGAATTGCAGTGCCCTGAAGCTCAATTTTACAACTCGCGTGTTTGGGAGCTGGTCGCAAAAGCGCAGGATGGCTTCAGGCCCAGTTCTGTTTCCGGGGGGCAGGTTGAGCCTGTGGTTAATTCTTCTTCCAGATGGGAAAATAGAGTGACCTGTGCCTGTCCCAACACCAACAGCCAGTCTCTCATTGGTTCCCCGTCTTCCCGTTCATCCTCAGGAAAAATTGCAACCTGTACGGAACAGGAGGTTAAAGGTGCTGATGCTCCAAGTAGGGAGATTGCTAGTAAAGCGGCTGGAATGGCGAACCCGGGCACAAGGAGATGAGAAATGAGGTGCGTTTTAGAAACCTTTCCCCATCACACGGTGGACCATCTTCTGGGTTTCTCATGCATGTTTTCGATGTAGGAAGATGCCCTTGAACCTGGAGATTTGGGACCCATGCGATGGGTACCACGCAGTATTACTTTAAAGGGGCTGCGTTTGCTCACCCAACCTCACCAAACCTCTCAGCCCCAAGAGTGTCCACCCTTAGGTCTCATCCAGCTGTGGGTCTAGATATGGTCAATCCAGGTTGCATCACAGCCCCTGAACGCATTGTGTAAGAATTTCTCTCTCTTTCACTGTCTTTGTTTCATGGGTTTTTAAAAGTAATTTATTTTCATAATGCGGTTTAGCTGCTTTTCACTGCTGTGTTTATGCCGCTTTACACCCACTTGACACACTAACAGAGAGATATCAATACATAGGTTTTAAGATTATTAGTAGTCAGATATATTCTTGTGCGGTGAATAGGGCGTGTTGAGTCCAGTTCTCTGAGCAAGGAGTAGGTCTTGTCTATTACATATTGGGTTTATGGAACGGTATCTGAGCTAATTTGAAACCCTTGTTTTATGTATCACCCCACCTCACCTTTCCCGTTAAACAGCCATAGTGTGTTTTCTGCATGTGTGACTCTGTTCTGTTTTGTAATTCAGTTCAAGTGTAACGGTTTTTACATTCCCTCTATCAGTGATACCTTATGAGAAGTGTCCTTTTGTGTGTGACTTATTTCACTTAGAATCGTCGTACCTAAATCCACTCATCATGCTGCTCCTAGCCTTATGACATTGATTTCATGCCTGAGTGATATTCCATTGTACATAAGGACCACAACTTCTTTACCCATTTTTCTCTTTCCTGGGATATTTAAGGTGGAATGAAGTGGAGGTCCTTGTCAACAGAGCAGCCCTAAACTTTGGGGTGCTTGTGTCTTGCTGATTTTTCATTTTCCCAATTTATACCCCCATGAGTGGAAGTGCCCTATGCTCTCTAAGCTGTGTTTTTTAGATGTTTCAGGACTCACCGTACACTTCTCCAGAGTGGCTGTTGGCAATTTACATCCCGCCCATCAGTGTAGCAAGGCTCCCATTTCTCCATGGCCTGTCCTGCATTTCTGGTTTTGACACTTTTTTCAGCATGGCCCTTTTGACCGATGGGAAGCGAGACTTCTTTGTAGCGCTGATTTGCCTTTCCAGGTTGCTTGGTTGGCCAAAAAGGGCGTATGCGTTTTTTCCTGAATATATTCAGGAAAAAACGCATACGCCCTTTTTGGCCAAGGGCATCATTGTCAACGTTTTGCCGCTTTTCATGTGCTTTAAAGGAGATTCGAATCTACCTCCTGAAATCTGTTTCCTGCAATTCTGCCTTGATTTCAAATCCTCTTCTTTGCCTTCCCTCAATATATTTGTGGACGAGAGTTATCATTTATAGCTCTGCAGGTTTGTGAATTGCAGTGCCATGAAGCTCGATTTTACACCTCGCGTTTTTGGGAGCTGGCCGCAAAAGCGCAGGATGGCTTCCGGCCCTGTTCTGGTTCCGGGGGGCAGGCTGAGCCTGTGGTTAATTCTTCTTCCTGATGGGAAAATAGAGTGACCTGTGCCTGTCCCAACACCAACAGCCAGTCTCTCATTGGTTCCCCGTCTTCCCGTTCATCCTCAGGAAAAATTGCAACCTGTACGGAACAGGAGGTTAAAGGTGCTGATGCTCCAAGTAGGGAGATTGCTAGTAAAGCGGCTGGGATGGCGAACCCGGGCACAAGGAGATGAGAAATGAGGTGCGTTTTAGAAACCTTTCCCCATCACACGGTGTACCATCTTCTGGGTTTCTCATGCATGTTTTCGATGTAGGAAGATGCCCTTGAACCTGGAGATTTGGGACCCATGCGATGGGTACCACGCAGTATTACTTTAAAGGGTCTGCGTTTGCTCACCCAACCTCACCAAACCTCTCAGCCCCAAGAGTGTCCACCCTTAGGTCTCATCCAGCTGTGGGTCTAGATATGGTCAATCCAGGTTGCATCACAGCCCCTGAACGCATTGTGTAAGAATGTCTCTCTCTTTCACTGTCTTTGTTTCATGGGTTTTTAAAAGTAATTTATTTTCATAATGCGGTTTAGCTGCTTTTCACTGCTGTGTTTATGCCGCTTTACACCCACTTGACACACTAACAGAGAGATATCAATACATAGGTTTTAAGATTATTACTAGTCAGATATATTCTTGTGCGGTGAATAGGGCGTGTTGAGTCCAGTTCTCTGAGCAAGGAGTAGGTCTTGTCTATTACATATTGGGTTTATGGAACGGTATCTGAGCTAATTTGAAACCCTTGTTTTATGTATCACCCCACCTCACCTTTCCCGTTAAACAGCCATAGTGTGTTTTCTGCATGTGTGACTCTGTTCTGTTTTGTAATTCAGTTCAAGTGTAACGGTTTTTACATTCCCTCTATCAGTGATACCTTATGAGAAGTGTCCTTTTGTGTGTGACTTATTTCACTTAGAATCGTCTTACCTAAATCCACTCATCATGCTGCTCCTAGCCTTATGACATTGATTTCATGCCTGAGTGATATTCCATTGTACATAAGGACCACAACTTCTTTACCCATTTTTCTCTTTCCTGGGATATTTAAGGTGGAATGAAGTGGAGGTCCTTGTCAACAGAGCAGCCCTAAACTTTGGGGTGCTTGTGTCTTGCTGATTTTTCATTTTCCCAATTTATACCCCCATGAGTGGAAGTGCCCTATGCTCTCTAAGCTGTGTTTTTTAGATGTTTCAGGACTCACCGTACACTTCTCCAGAGTGGCTGTTGGCAATTTACATCCCGCCCATCAGTGTAGCAAGGCTCCCATTTCTCCATGGCCTGTCCTGCATTTCTGGTTTTGACACTTTTTTCAGCATGGCCCTTTTGACCGATGGGAAGCGAGACTTCTTTGTAGCGCTGATTTGCCTTTCCAGGTTGCTTGGTTGGCCAAAAAGGGCGTATGCGTTTTTTCCTGAATATATTCAGGAAAAAACGCATACGCCCTTTTTGGCCAAGGGCATCATTGTCAACGTTTTGTCGCTTTTCATGTGCTTTAAAGGAGATTCGAATCTACCTCCTGAAATCTGTTTCCTGCAATTCTGCCTTGATTTCAAATCCTCTTCTTTGCCTTCCCTCAATATATTTGTGGACGAGAGTTATCATTTATAGCTCTGCAGGTTTGTGAATTGCACTGCCCTGAAGCTCAATTTTACAACTCGCGTTTTGGGAGCTGGTCGCAAAAGCGCAGGATGGCTTCAGGCCCAGTTCTCGTTCCGGGGGGCAGGTTGAGCCTGTGGTTAATTCTTCTTCCTGATGGGAAAATAGAGTGACCTGTGCCTGTCCAAACACCAAGAGCTAGTCTCTCATTGGTTCCCCGTCTTCCTGTTCATCCTCAGGACAAATTGCAACCTGTACGGAACAGGAGGTTAAAGGTGCTGATGCTCCAAGTAGGGAGATTGCTAGTAAAGCGGCTGGAATGGCGAACCCGGGCACAAGGAGATGAGAAATGAGGTGCGTTTTAGAAACCTTTCCCCATCACACGGTGGACCATCTTCTGGGTTTCTCATGCATGTTTTCGATGTAGGAAGATGCCCTTGAACCTGGAGATTTGGGACCCATGCGATGGGTACCACGCAGTATTACTTTAAAGGGTCTGCGTTTGCTCACCCAACCTCACCAAACCTCTCAGCCCCAAGAGTGTCCACCCTTAGGTCTCATCCAGCTGTGGGTCTAGATATGGTCAATCCAGGTTGCATCACAGCCCCTGAACGCATTGTGTAAGAATTTCTCTCTCTTTCACTGTCTTTGTTTCATGGGTTTTTAAAAGTAATTTATTTTCATAATGCGGTTTAGCTGCTTTTCACTGCTGTGTTTATGCCGCTTTACACCCACTTGACACACTAACAGAGAGATATCAATACATAGGTTTTAAGATTATTAGTAGTCAGATATATTCTTGTGCGGTGAATAGGGCGTGTTGAGTCCAGTTCTCTGAGCAAGGAGTAGGTCTTGTCTATTACATATTGGGTTTATGGAACGGTATCTGAGCTAATTTGAAACCCTTGTTTTATGTATCACCCCACCTCACCTTTCCCGTTAAACAGCCATAGTGTGTTTTCTGCATGTGTGACTCTGTTCTGTTTTGTAATTCAGTTCAAGTGTAACGGTTTTTACATTCCCTCTATCAGTGATACCTTATGAGAAGTGTCCTTTTGTGTGTGACTTATTTCACTTAGAATCGTCGTACCTAAATCCACTCATCATGCTGCTCCTAGCCTTATGACATTGATTTCATGCCTGAGTGATATTCCATTGTACATAAGGACCACAACTTCTTTACCCATTTTTCTCTTTCCTGGGATATTTAAGGTGGAATGAAGTGGAGGTCCTTGTCAACAGAGCAGCCCTAAACTTTGGGGTGCTTGTGTCTTGCTGATTTTTCATTTTCCCAATTTATACCCCCATGAGTGGAAGTGCCCTATGCTCTCTAAGCTGTGTTTTTTAGATGTTTCAGGACTCACCGTACACTTCTCCAGAGTGGCTGTTGGCAATTTACATCCCGCCCATCAGTGTAGCAAGGCTCCCATTTCTCCATGGCCTGTCCTGCATTTCTGGTTTTGACACTTTTTTCAGCATGGCCCTTTTGACCGATGGGAAGCGAGACTTCTTTGTAGCGCTGATTTGCCTTTCCAGGTTGCTTGGTTGGCCAAAAAGGGCGTATGCGTTTTTTCCTGAATATATTCAGGAAAAAACGCATACGCCCTTTTTGGCCAAGGGCATCATTGTCAACGTTTTGCCGCTTTTCATGTGCTTTAAAGGAGATTCGAATCTACCTCCTGAAATCTGTTTCCTGCAATTCTGCCTTGATTTCAAATCCTCTTCTTTGCCTTCCCTCAATATATTTGTGGACGAGAGTTATCATTTATAACTCTGCAGGTTTGTGAATTGCAGTGCCATGAAGCTCGATTTTACACCTCGCGTTTTTGGGAGCTGGCCGCAAAAGCGCAGGATGGCTTCCGGCCCTGTTCTGGTTCCGGGGGGCAGGCTGAGCCTGTGGTTAATTCTTCTTCCTGATGGGAAAATAGAGTGACCTGTGCCTGTCCCAACACCAACAGCCAGTCTCTCATTGGTTCCCCGTCTTCCCGTTCATCCTCAGGAAAAATTGCAACCTGTACGGAACAGGAGGTTAAAGGTGCTGATGCTCCAAGTAGGGAGATTGCTAGTAAAGCGGCTGGGATGGCGAACCCGGGCACAAGGAGATGAGAAATGAGGTGCGTTTTAGAAACCTTTCCCCATCACACGGTGGACCATCTTCTGGGTTTCTCATGCATGTTTTCGATGTAGGAAGATGCCCTTGAACCTGGAGATTTGGGACCCATGCGATGGGTACAACGCAGTATTACTTTAAAGGGTCTGCGTTTGCTCACCCAACCTCACCAAACCTCTCAGCCCCAAGAGTGTCCACCCTTAGGTCTCATCCAGCTGTGGGTCTAGATATGGTCAATCCAGGTTGCATCACATCCCCTGAACGCATTGTGTAAGAATTTCTCTCTCTTTCACTGTCTTTGTTTCATGGGTTTTTAAAAGTAATTTATTTTCATAATGCAGTTTAGCTGCTTTTCACTGCTGTGTTTATGCCGCTTTACACCCACTTGACACACTAACAGAGAGATATCAATACATAGGTTTTAAGATTATTAGTAGTCAGATATATTCTTGTGCGGTGAATAGGGCGTGTTGAGTCCAGTTCTCTGAGCAAGGAGTAGGTCTTGTCTATTACATATTGGGTTTATGGAACGGTATCTGAGCTAATTTGAAACCCTTGTTTTATGTATCACCCCACCTCACCTTTCCCGTTAAGCAGCCATAGTGTGTTTTCTGCATGTGTGACTCTGTTCTGTTTTGTAATTCAGTTCAAGTGTAACGGTTTTTACATTCCCTCTATCAGTGATACCTTATGAGAAGTGTCCTTTTCTGTGTGACTTATTTCACTTAGAATCGTCGTACCTAAATCCACTCATCATGCTGCTCCTAGCCTTATGACATTGATTTCATGGCTGAGTGATATTCCATTGTACATAAGGACCACAACTTCTTTACCCATTTTTCTCTTTCCTGGGATATTTAAGGTGGAATGAAGTGGAGGTCCTTGTCAACAGAGCAGCCCTAAACTTTGGGGTGCTTGTGTCTTGCTGATTTTTTATTTTCCTAATTTATACCCCCATGAGTGGAAGTGCCCTATGCTCTCTAAGCTGTGTTTTTTAGATGTTTCAGGACTCACCGTACACTTCTCCAGAGTGGCTGTTGGCAATTTACATCCCGCCCATCAGTGTAGCAAGGCTCCCATTTCTCCATGGCCTGTCCTGCATTTCTGGTTTTGACACTTTTTTCAGCATGGCCCTTTTGACCGATGGGAAGCGAGACTTCTTTGTAGCGCTGATTTGCCTTTCCAGGTTGCTTGGTTGGCCAAAAAGGGCGTATGCGTTTTTTCCTGAATATATTCAGGAAAAAACGCATACGCCCTTTTTGGCCAAGGGCATCATTGTCAACGTTTTGCCGCTTTTCATGTGCTTTAAAGGAGATTCGTATCTACCTCCTGAAATCTGTTTCCTGCAATTCTGCCTTGATTTCAAATCCTCTTCTTTGCCTTCCCTCAATATATTTGTGGACGAGAGTTATCATTTAAAACTCTGCAGGTTTGTGAATTGCAGTGCCATGAAGCTCGATTTTACACCTCGCGTTTTTGGGAGCTGGCCGCAAAAGCGCAGGATGGCTTCAGGCCCTGTTCTGGTTCCGGGGTCAGGCTGAGCCTGTGGTTAATTCTTCTTCCTGATGGGAAAATAGAGTGACCTCTGCCTGTCCCAACACCAAGAGCCAGTCTCTCATTAGTTCCCCGTCTTCCCGTTCATCCTCAGGAAAAATTGCAACCTGTACGGAACAGGAGGTTAAAGGTGCTGATGCTCCAAGTAGGGAGATTGCTAGTAAAGCGGCTGGAATGGCGAACCCGGGCACAAGGAGATGAGAAATGAGGTGCGTTTTAGAAACCTTTCCCCATCACACGGTGTACCATCTTCTGGGTTTCTCATGCATGTTTTCGATGTAGGAAGATGCCCTTGAACCTGGAGATTTGGGACCCATGCGATGGGTACCACGCAGTATTACTTTAAAGGGTCTGCGTTTGCTCACCCAACCTCACCAAACCTCTCAGCCCCAAGAGTGTCCACCCTTAGGTCTCATCCAGCTGTGGGTCTAGATATGGTCAATCCAGGTTGCATCATAGCCCCTGAACACATTGTGTAAGAATTTCTCTCTCTTTCACTGTCTTTGTTTCATGGGTTTTTAAAAGTAATTTATTTTCATAATGCGGTTTAGCTGCTTTTCACTGCTGTGTTTATGCCGCTTTACACCCACTTGACACACTAAGAGAGAGATATCAATACATAGGTTTTAAGATTATTACTAGTCAGATATATTCTTGTGCGGTGAATAGGGCGTGTTGAGTCCAGTTCTCTGAGCAAAGAGTAGGTCTTGTCTATTACATATTGGGTTTATGGAACGGTATCTGAGCTAATTTGAAACCCTTGTTTTATGTATCACCCCACCTCACCTTTCCCGTTAAACAGCCATAGTGTGTTTTCTGCAGGTGTGACTCTGTTCTGTTTTGTAATTCAGTTCAAGTGTAATGGTTTTTACATTCCCTCTATCAGTGATACCTTATGAGAAGTGTCCTTTTGTGTGTGACTTATTTCACTTAGAATCGTCGTACCTAAATCTACTCATCATGCTGCTACTAGCCTTATGACATTGATTTCATGGCTGTGTGATATTCCATTGTACATAAGGACCAGAACTTCTTTACCCATTTTTCTCTTTCCTGGGATATTTAAGGTGGAATGAAGTGGAGGTCCTTGTCAACAGAGCAGCCCTAAACTTTGGGGTGCTTGTGTCTTGCTGATTTTTAATTTTCCCAATTTATACCCCCATGAGTGGAAGTGCCCTATGCTCTCTAAGCTGTGTTTTTTAGATGTTTCAGGACTCACCGTACACTTCTCCAGAGTGGCTGTTGGCAATTTACATCCCGCCCATCAGTGTAGCAAGGCTCCCATTTCTCCATGGCCTGTCCTGTATTTCTGGTTTTGACACTTTTTTCAGCATGGGCCTTTTGACCGATGGGAAGCGAGACTTCTTTGTAGCGCTGATTTGCCTTTCCAGGTTGCTTGGTTGGCCAAAAAGGGCGTATGCGTTTTTTCCTGAATATATTCAGGAAAAAACGCATACGCCCTTTTTGGCCAAGGGCATCATTGTCAACGTTTTGCCGCTTTTCATGTGCTTTAAAGGAGATTCGAATCTACCTCCTGAAATCTGTTTCCTGCAATTCTGCCTTGATTTCAAATCCTCTTCTTTGCCTTCCCTCAATATATTTGTGGACGAGAGTTATCATTTATAACTCTGCAGGTTTGTGAATTGCAGTGCCCTGAAGCTCAATTTTACAACTCGCGTGTTTGGGAGCTGGTCGCAAAAGCGCAGGATGGCTTCAGGCCCAGTTCTGTTTCCGGGGGGCAGGTTGAGCCTGTGGTTAATTCTTCTTCCAGATGGGAAAATAGAGTGACCTGTGCCTGTCCCAACACCAACAGCCAGTCTCTCATTGGTTCCCCGTCTTCCCGTTCATCCTCAGGAAAAATTGCAACCTGTACGGAACAGGAGGTTAAAGGTGCTGATGCTCCAAGTAGGGAGATTGCTAGTAAAGCGGCTGGAATGGCGAACCCGGGCAAAGGAGATGAGAAATGAGGTGCGTTTTAGAAACCTTTCCCCATCACACGGTGGACCATCTTCTGGGTTTCTCATGCATGTTTTCGATGTAGGAAGATGCCCTTGAACCTGGAGATTTGGGACCCATGCGATGGGTACAACGCAGTATTACTTTAAAGGGTCTGCGTTTGCTCACCCAACCTCACCAAACCTCTCAGCCCCAAGAGTGTCCACCCTTAGGTCTCATCCAGCTGTGGGTCTAGATATGGTCAATCCAGGTTGCATCACATCCCCTGAACGCATTGTGTAAGAATTTCTCTCTCTTTCACTGTCTTTGTTTCATGGGTTTTTAAAAGTAATTTATTTTCATAATGCAGTTTAGCTGCTTTTCACTGCTGTGTTTATGCCGCTTTACACCCACTTGACACACTAACAGAGAGATATCAATACATAGGTTTTAAGATTATTAGTAGTCAGATATATTCTTGTGCGGTGAATAGGGCGTGTTGAGTCCAGTTCTCTGAGCAAGGAGTAGGTCTTGTCTATTACATATTGGGTTTATGGAACGGTATCTGAGCTAATTTGAAACCCTTGTTTTATGTATCACCCCACCTCACCTTTCCCGTTAAGCAGCCATAGTGTGTTTTCTGCATGTGTGACTCTGTTCTGTTTTGTAATTCAGTTCAAGTGTAACGGTTTTTACATTCCCTCTATCAGTGATACCTTATGAGAAGTGTCCTTTTCTGTGTGACTTATTTCACTTAGAATCGTCGTACCTAAATCCACTCATCATGCTGCTCCTAGCCTTATGACATTGATTTCATGGCTGAGTGATATTCCATTGTACATAAGGACCACAACTTCTTTACCCATTTTTCTCTTTCCTGGGATATTTAAGGTGGAATGAAGTGGAGGTCCTTGTCAACAGAGCAGCCCTAAACTTTGGGGTGCTTGTGTCTTGCTGATTTTTTATTTTCCTAATTTATACCCCCATGAGTGGAAGTGCCCTATGCTCTCTAAGCTGTGTTTTTTAGATGTTTCAGGACTCACCGTACACTTCTCCAGAGTGGCTGTTGGCAATTTACATCCCGCCCATCAGTGTAGCAAGGCTCCCATTTCTCCATGGCCTGTCCTGCATTTCTGGTTTTGACACTTTTTTCAGCATGGCCCTTTTGACCGATGGGAAGCGAGACTTCTTTGTAGCGCTGATTTGCCTTTCCAGGTTGCTTGGTTGGCCAAAAAGGGCGTATGCGTTTTTTCCTGAATATATTCAGGAAAAAACGCATACGCCCTTTTTGGCCAAGGGCATCATTGTCAACGTTTTGCCGCTTTTCATGTGCTTTAAAGGAGATTCGTATCTACCTCCTGAAATCTGTTTCCTGCAATTCTGCCTTGATTTCAAATCCTCTTCTTTGCCTTCCCTCAATATATTTGTGGACGAGAGTTATCATTTAAAACTCTGCAGGTTTGTGAATTGCAGTGCCATGAAGCTCGATTTTACACCTCGCGTTTTTGGGAGCTGGCCGCAAAAGCGCAGGATGGCTTCAGGCCCTGTTCTGGTTCCGGGGTCAGGCTGAGCCTGTGGTTAATTCTTCTTCCTGATGGGAAAATAGAGTGACCTCTGCCTGTCCCAACACCAAGAGCCAGTCTCTCATTAGTTCCCCGTCTTCCCGTTCATCCTCAGGAAAAATTGCAACCTGTACGGAACAGGAGGTTAAAGGTGCTGATGCTCCAAGTAGGGAGATTGCTAGTAAAGCGGCTGGAATGGCGAACCCGGGCACAAGGAGATGAGAAATGAGGTGCGTTTTAGAAACCTTTCCCCATCACACGGTGTACCATCTTCTGGGTTTCTCATGCATGTTTTCGATGTAGGAAGATGCCCTTGAACCTGGAGATTTGGGACCCATGCGATGGGTACCACGCAGTATTACTTTAAAGGGTCTGCGTTTGCTCACCCAACCTCACCAAACCTCTCAGCCCCAAGAGTGTCCACCCTTAGGTCTCATCCAGCTGTGGGTCTAGATATGGTCAATCCAGGTTGCATCATAGCCCCTGAACACATTGTGTAAGAATTTCTCTCTCTTTCACTGTCTTTGTTTCATGGGTTTTTAAAAGTAATTTATTTTCATAATGCGGTTTAGCTGCTTTTCACTGCTGTGTTTATGCCGCTTTACACCCACTTGACACACTAAGAGAGAGATATCAATACATAGGTTTTAAGATTATTACTAGTCAGATATATTCTTGTGCGGTGAATAGGGCGTGTTGAGTCCAGTTCTCTGAGCAAAGAGTAGGTCTTGTCTATTACATATTGGGTTTATGGAACGGTATCTGAGCTAATTTGAAACCCTTGTTTTATGTATCACCCCACCTCACCTTTCCCGTTAAACAGCCATAGTGTGTTTTCTGCAGGTGTGACTCTGTTCTGTTTTGTAATTCAGTTCAAGTGTAATGGTTTTTACATTCCCTCTATCAGTGATACCTTATGAGAAGTGTCCTTTTGTGTGTGACTTATTTCACTTAGAATCGTCGTACCTAAATCTACTCATCATGCTGCTACTAGCCTTATGACATTGATTTCATGGCTGTGTGATATTCCATTGTACATAAGGACCAGAACTTCTTTACCCATTTTTCTCTTTCCTGGGATATTTAAGGTGGAATGAAGTGGAGGTCCTTGTCAACAGAGCAGCCCTAAACTTTGGGGTGCTTGTGTCTTGCTGATTTTTAATTTTCCCAATTTATACCCCCATGAGTGGAAGTGCCCTATGCTCTCTAAGCTGTGTTTTTTAGATGTTTCAGGACTCACCGTACACTTCTCCAGAGTGGCTGTTGGCAATTTACATCCCGCCCATCAGTGTAGCAAGGCTCCCATTTCTCCATGGCCTGTCCTGTATTTCTGGTTTTGACACTTTTTTCAGCATGGGCCTTTTGACCGATGGGAAGCGAGACTTCTTTGTAGCGCTGATTTGCCTTTCCAGGTTGCTTGGTTGGCCAAAAAGGGCGTATGCGTTTTTTCCTGAATATATTCAGGAAAAAACGCATACGCCCTTTTTGGCCAAGGGCATCATTGTCAACGTTTTGCCGCTTTTCATGTGCTTTAAAGGAGATTCGAATCTACCTCCTGAAATCTGTTTCCTGCAATTCTGCCTTGATTTCAAATCCTCTTCTTTGCCTTCCCTCAATATATTTGTGGACGAGAGTTATCATTTATAACTCTGCAGGTTTGTGAATTGCAGTGCCCTGAAGCTCAATTTTACAACTCGCGTGTTTGGGAGCTGGTCGCAAAAGCGCAGGATGGCTTCAGGCCCAGTTCTGTTTCCGGGGGGCAGGTTGAGCCTGTGGTTAATTCTTCTTCCAGATGGGAAAATAGAGTGACCTGTGCCTGTCCCAACACCAACAGCCAGTCTCTCATTGGTTCCCCGTCTTCCCGTTCATCCTCAGGAAAAATTGCAACCTGTACGGAACAGGAGGTTAAAGGTGCTGATGCTCCAAGTAGGGAGATTGCTAGTAAAGCGGCTGGAATGGCGAACCCGGGCAAAGGAGATGAGAAATGAGGTGCGTTTTAGAAACCTTTCCCCATCACACGGTGTACCATCTTCTGGGTTTCTCATGCATGTTTTCGATGTAGGAAGATGCCCTTGAACCTGGAGATTTGGGACCCATGCGATGGGTACCACGCAGTATTACTTTAAAGGGTCTGCGTTTGCTCACCCAACCTCACCAAACCTCTCAGCCCCAAGAGTGTCCACCCTTATGTCTCATCCAACTGTGGGTCTAGATATGGTCAATCCAGGTTGTATCACAGCCCCTGAACGCATTGTGTAAGAATTTCTCTCTCTTTCACTGTCTTTGTTTCATGGGTTTTTAAAAGTAATTTATTTTCATAATGTGGTTTAGCTGCTTTTCACTGCTGTGTTTACGCCGCTTTATACCCACTTGACACACTAACAGAGAGATATCAATACATAGGTTTTAAGATTATTACTAGTCAGATATATTCTTGTGCGGTGAATAGGGCGTGTTGAGTCCAGTTCTCTGAGCAAGGAGTAGGTCTTGTCTATTACATATTGGGTTTATGGAACGGTATCTGAGCTAATTTGAAACCCTTGTTTTATGTATCACCCCACCTCACCTTTCCCGTTAAGCAGCCATAGTGTGTTTTCTGCATGTGTGACTCGGTTCTGTTTTGTAATTCAGTTCAAGTGTAACGGTTTTTACATTCCCTCTATCAGTGATACCTTATGAGAAGTGTCCTTTTGTGTGTGACTTATTTCACTTAGAATCGTCGTACCTAAATCCACTCATCATGCTGCTACTAGCCTTATGACATTGATTTCATGGCTGAGTGATTTTCCATTGTACATAAGGACCACAACTTCTTTACCCATTTTTCTCTTTCCTGGGATATTTAAGGTGGAATGAAGTGGAGGTCCTTGTCAACAGAGCAGCCCTAAACTTTGGGGTGCTTGTGTCTTGCTGATTTTTAATTTTCCCAATTTATACCCCCATGAGTGGAAGTGCCCTATGCTCTCTAAGCTGTGTTTTTTAGATGTTTCACGACTCACCGTACACTTCTCCAGAGTGGCTTTTGGCAATTTACATCCCGCCCATCAGTGTAGCAAGGCTCCCATTTCTCCATGGCCTGTCCTGCATTTCTGGTTTTGACACTTTTTTCAGCATGGCCCTTTTGACCGATGGGAAGCGAGACTTCTTTGTAGCGCTGATTTGCCTTTCCAGGTTGCTTGGTTGGCCAAAAAGGGCGTATGCGTTTTTTCCTGAATATATTCAGGAAAAAACGCATACGCCCTTTTTGGCCAAGGGCATCATTGTCAACGTTTTGTCGCTTTTCATGTGCTTTAAAGGAGATTCGAATCTACCTCCTGAAATCTGTTTCCTGCAATTCTGCCTTGATTTCAAATCCTCTTCTTTGCCTTCCCTCAATATATTTGTGGACGAGAGTTATCATTTATAACTCTGCAGGTTTGTGAATTGCAGTGCCATGAAGCTCGATTTTACACCTCGCGTTTTTGGGAGCTGGCCGCAAAAGCGCAGGATGGCTTCCGGCCCTGTTCTGGTTCCGGGGGGCAGGCTGAGCCTGTGGTTAATTCTTCTTCCTGATGGGAAAATAGAGTGACCTGTGCCTGTCCCAACACCAACAGCCAGTCTCTCATTGGTTCCCCGTCTTCCCGTTCATCCTCAGGAAAAATTGCAACCTGTACGGAACAGGAGGTTAAAGGTGCTGATGCTCCAAGTAGGGAGATTGCTAGTAAAGCGGCTGGGATGGCGAACCCGGGCACAAGGAGATGAGAAATGAGGTGCGTTTTAGAAACCTTTCCCCATCACACGGTGTACCATCTTCTGGGTTTCTCATGCATGTTTTCGATGTAGGAAGATGCCCTTGAACCTGGAGATTTGGGACCCATGCGATGGGTACAACGCAGTATTACTTTAAAGGGTCTGCGTTTGCTCACCCAACCTCACCAAACCTCTCAGCCCCAAGAGTGTCCACCCTTAGGTCTCATCCAGCTGTGGGTCTAGATATGGTCAATCCAGGTTGCATCACATCCCCTGAACGCATTGTGTAAGAATTTCTCTCTCTTTCACTGTCTTTGTTTCATGGGTTTTTAAAAGTAATTTATTTTCATAATGCAGTTTAGCTGCTTTTCACTGCTGTGTTTATGCCGCTTTACACCCACTTGACACACTAACAGAGAGATATCAATACATAGGTTTTAAGATTATTAGTAGTCAGATATATTCTTGTGCGGTGAATAGGGCGTGTTGAGTCCAGTTCTCTGAGCAAGGAGTAGGTCTTGTCTATTACATATTGGGTTTATGGAACGGTATCTGAGCTAATTTGAAACCCTTGTTTTATGTATCACCCCACCTCACCTTTCCCGTGAAGCAGCCATAGTGTGTTTTCTGCATGTGTGACTCTGTTCTGTTTTGTAATTCAGTTCAAGTGTAACGGTTTTTACATTCCCTCTATCAGTGATACCTTATGAGAAGTGTCCTTTTCTGTGTGACTTATTTCACTTAGAATCGTCGTACCTAAATCCACTCATCATGCTGCTCCTAGCCTTATGACATTGATTTCATGGCTGAGTGATATTCCATTGTACATAAGGACCACAACTTCTTTACCCATTTTTCTCTTTCCTGGGATATTTAAGGTGGAATGAAGTGGAGGTCCTTGTCAACAGAGCAGCCCTAAACTTTGGGGTGCTTGTGTCTTGCTGATTTTTTATTTTCCTAATTTATACCCCCATGAGTGGAAGTGCCCTATGCTCTCTAAGCTGTGTTTTTTAGATGTTTCAGGACTCACCGTACACTTCTCCAGAGTGGCTGTTGGCAATTTACATCCCGCCCATCAGTGTAGCAAGGCTCCCATTTCTCCATGGCCTGTCCTGCATTTCTGGTTTTGACACTTTTTTCAGCATGGCCCTTTTGACCGATGGGAAGCGAGACTTCTTTGTAGCGCTGATTTGCCTTTCCAGGTTGCTTGGTTGGCCAAAAAGGGCGTATGCGTTTTTTCCTGAATATATTCAGGAAAAAACGCATACGCCCTTTTTGGCCAAGGGCATCATTGTCAACGTTTTGCCGCTTTTCATGTGCTTTAAAGGAGATTCGTATCTACCTCCTGAAATCTGTTTCCTGCAATTCTGCCTTGATTTCAAATCCTCTTCTTTGCCTTCCCTCAATATATTTGTGGACGAGAGTTATCATTTAAAACTCTGCAGGTTTGTGAATTGCAGTGCCATGAAGCTCGATTTTACACCTCGCGTTTTTGGGAGCTGGCCGCAAAAGCGCAGGATGGCTTCAGGCCCTGTTCTGGTTCCGGGGTCAGGCTGAGCCTGTGGTTAATTCTTCTTCCTGATGGGAAAATAGAGTGACCTCTGCCTGTCCCAACACCAAGAGCCAGTCTCTCATTAGTTCCCCGTCTTCCCGTTCATCCTCAGGAAAAATTGCAACCTGTACGGAACAGGAGGTTAAAGGTGCTGATGCTCCAAGTAGGGAGATTGCTAGTAAAGCGGCTGGAATGGCGAACCCGGGCACAAGGAGATGAGAAATGAGGTGCGTTTTAGAAACCTTTCCCCATCACACGGTGTACCATCTTCTGGGTTTCTCATGCATGTTTTCGATGTAGGAAGATGCCCTTGAACCTGGAGATTTGGGACCCATGCGATGGGTACCACGCAGTATTACTTTAAAGGGTCTGCGTTTGCTCACCCAACCTCACCAAACCTCTCAGCCCCAAGAGTGTCCACCCTTAGGTCTCATCCAGCTGTGGGTCTAGATATGGTCAATCCAGGTTGCATCATAGCCCCTGAACACATTGTGTAAGAATTTCTCTCTCTTTCACTGTCTTTGTTTCATGGGTTTTTAAAAGTAATTTATTTTCATAATGCGGTTTAGCTGCTTTTCACTGCTGTGTTTATGCCGCTTTACACCCACTTGACACACTAAGAGAGAGATATCAATACATAGGTTTTAAGATTATTACTAGTCAGATATATTCTTGTGCGGTGAATAGGGCGTGTTGAGTCCAGTTCTCTGAGCAAAGAGTAGGTCTTGTCTATTACATATTGGGTTTATGGAACGGTATCTGAGCTAATTTGAAACCCTTGTTTTATGTATCACCCCACCTCACCTTTCCCGTTAAACAGCCATAGTGTGTTTTCTGCAGGTGTGACTCTGTTCTGTTTTGTAATTCAGTTCAAGTGTAATGGTTTTTACATTCCCTCTATCAGTGATACCTTATGAGAAGTGTCCTTTTGTGTGTGACTTATTTCACTTAGAATCGTCGTACCTAAATCTACTCATCATGCTGCTACTAGCCTTATGACATTGATTTCATGGCTGTGTGATATTCCATTGTACATAAGGACCAGAACTTCTTTACCCATTTTTCTCTTTCCTGGGATATTTAAGGTGGAATGAAGTGGAGGTCCTTGTCAACAGAGCAGCCCTAAACTTTGGGGTGCTTGTGTCTTGCTGATTTTTAATTTTCCCAATTTATACCCCCATGAGTGGAAGTGCCCTATGCTCTCTAAGCTGTGTTTTTTAGATGTTTCAGGACTCACCGTACACTTCTCCAGAGTGGCTGTTGGCAATTTACATCCCGCCCATCAGTGTAGCAAGGCTCCCATTTCTCCATGGCCTGTCCTGTATTTCTGGTTTTGACACTTTTTTCAGCATGGGCCTTTTGACCGATGGGAAGCCAGACTTCTTTGTAGCGCTGATTTGCCTTTCCAGGTTGCTTGGTTGGCCAAAAAGGGCGTATGCGTTTTTTCCTGAATATATTCAGGAAAAAACGCATACGCCCTTTTTGGCCAAGGGCATCATTGTCAACGTTTTGCCGCTTTTCATGTGCTTTAAAGGAGATTCGAATCTACCTCCTGAAATCTGTTTCCTGCAATTCTGCCTTGATTTCAAATCCTCTTCTTTGCCTTCCCTCAATATATTTGTGGACGAGAGTTATCATTTATAACTCTGCAGGTTTGTGAATTGCAGTGCCCTGAAGCTCAATTTTACAACTCGCGTGTTTGGGAGCTGGTCGCAAAAGCGCAGGATGGCTTCAGGCCCAGTTCTGTTTCCGGGGGGCAGGTTGAGCCTGTGGTTAATTCTTCTTCCAGATGGGAAAATAGAGTGACCTGTGCCTGTCCCAACACCAACAGCCAGTCTCTCATTGGTTCCCCGTCTTCCCGTTCATCCTCAGGAAAAATTGCAACCTGTACGGAACAGGAGGTTAAAGGTGCTGATGCTCCAAGTAGGGAGATTGCTAGTAAAGCGGCTGGAATGGCGAACCCGGGCAAAGGAGATGAGAAATGAGGTGCGTTTTAGAAACCTTTCCCCATCACACGGTGTACCATCTTCTGGGTTTCTCATGCATGTTTTCGATGTAGGAAGATGCCCTTGAACCTGGAGATTTGGGACCCATGCGATGGGTACCACGCAGTATTACTTTAAAGGGTCTGCGTTTGCTCACCCAACCTCACCAAACCTCTCAGCCCCAAGAGTGTCCACCCTTATGTCTCATCCAACTGTGGGTCTAGATATGGTCAATCCAGGTTGTATCACAGCCCCTGAACGCATTGTGTAAGAATTTCTCTCTCTTTCACTGTCTTTGTTTCATGGGTTTTTAAAAGTAATTTATTTTCATAATGTGGTTTAGCTGCTTTTCACTGCTGTGTTTACGCCGCTTTATACCCACTTGACACACTAACAGAGAGATATCAATACATAGGTTTTAAGATTATTACTAGTCAGATATATTCTTGTGCGGTGAATAGGGCGTGTTGAGTCCAGTTCTCTGAGCAAGGAGTAGGTCTTGTCTATTACATATTGGGTTTATGGAACGGTATCTGAGCTAATTTGAAACCCTTGTTTTATGTATCACCCCACCTCACCTTTCCCGTTAAGCAGCCATAGTGTGTTTTCTGCATGTGTGACTCGGTTCTGTTTTGTAATTCAGTTCAAGTGTAACGGTTTTTACATTCCCTCTATCAGTGATACCTTATGAGAAGTGTCCTTTTGTGTGTGACTTATTTCACTTAGAATCGTCGTACCTAAATCCACTCATCATGCTGCTACTAGCCTTATGACATTGATTTCATGGCTGAGTGATTTTCCATTGTACATAAGGACCACAACTTCTTTACCCATTTTTCTCTTTCCTGGGATATTTAAGGTGGAATGAAGTGGAGGTCCTTGTCAACAGAGCAGCCCTAAACTTTGGGGTGCTTGTGTCTTGCTGATTTTTAATTTTCCCAATTTATACCCCCATGAGTGGAAGTGCCCTATGCTCTCTAAGCTGTGTTTTTTAGATGTTTCACGACTCACCGTACACTTCTCCAGAGTGGCTTTTGGCAATTTACATCCCGCCCATCAGTGTAGCAAGGCTCCCATTTCTCCATGGCCTGTCCTGCATTTCTGGTTTTGACACTTTTTTCAGCATGGCCCTTTTGACCGATGGGAAGCGAGACTTCTTTGTAGCGCTGATTTGCCTTTCCAGGTTGCTTGGTTGGCCAAAAAGGGCGTATGCGTTTTTTCCTGAATATATTCAGGAAAAAACGCATACGCCCTTTTTGGCCAAGGGCATCATTGTCAACGTTTTGTCGCTTTTCATGTGCTTTAAAGGAGATTCGAATCTACCTCCTGAAATCTGTTTCCTGCAATTCTGCCTTGATTTCAAATCCTCTTCTTTGCCTTCCCTCAATATATTTGTGGACGAGAGTTATCATTTATAGCTCTGCAGGTTTGTGAATTGCAGTGCCCTGAAGCTCAATTTTACAACTCGCGTTTTGGGAGCTGGTCGCAAAAGCGCAGGATGGCTTCAGGCCCAGTTCTGGTTCCGGGGGGCAGGTTGAGCCTGTGGTTAATTCTTCTTCCTGATGGGAAAATAGAGTGACCTGTGCCTGTCCAAACACCAAGAGCTAGTCTCTCATTGGTTCCCCGTCTTCCTGTTCATCCTCAGGACAAATTGCAACCTGTACGGAACAGGAGGTTAAAGGTGCTGATGCTCCAAGTAGGGAGATTGCTAGTAAAGCGGCTGGAATGGCGAACCCGGGCACAAGGAGATGAGAAATGAGGTGCCTTTTAGAAACCTTTCCCCATCACACGGTGGACCATCTTCTGGGTTTCTCATGCATGTTTTCGATGTAGGAAGATGCCCTTGAACCTGGAGATTTGGGACCCATGCGATGGGTACCACGCAGTATTACTTTAAAGGGTCTGCGTTTGCTCACCCAACCTCACCAAACCTCTCAGCCCCAAGAGTGTCCACCCTTATGTCTCATCCAGCTGTGGGTCTAGATATGGTCAATCCAGGTTGCATCACAGCCCCTGAACGCATTGTGTAAGAATTTCTCTCTCTTTCACTGTCTTTGTTTCATGGGTTTTTAAAAGTAATTTATTTTCATAATGCGGTTTAGCTGCTTTTCACTGCTGTGTTTATGCCGCTTTACACCCACTTGACACACTAACAGAGAGATATCAATACATAGGTTTTAAGATTATTAGTAGTCAGATATATTCTTGTGCGGTGAATAGGGCGTGTTGAGTCCAGTTCTCTGAGCAAGGAGTAGGTCTTGTCTATTACATATTGGGTTTATGGAACGGTATCTGAGCTAATTTGAAACCCTTGTTTTATGTATCACCCCACCTCACCTTTCCCGTTAAACAGCCATAGTGTGTTTTCTGCATGTGTGACTCTGTTCTGTTTTGTAATTCAGTTCAAGTGTAACGGTTTTTACATTCCCTCTATCAGTGATACCTTATGAGAAGTGTCCTTTTGTGTGTGACTTATTTCACTTAGAATCGTCTTACCTAAATCCACTCATCATGCTGGTCCTAGCCTTATGACATTGATTTCATGCCTGAGTGATATTCCATTGTACATAAGGACCACAACTTCTTTACCCATTTTTCTCTTTCCTGGGATATTTAAGGTGGAATGAAGTGGAGGTCCTTGTCAACAGAGCAGCCCTAAACTTTGGGGTGCTTGTGTCTTGCTGATTTTTCATTTTCCCAATTTATACCCCCATGAGTGGAAGTGCCCTATGCTCTCTAAGCTGTGTTTTTTAGATGTTTCAGGACTCACCGTACACTTCTCCAGAGTGGCTGTTGGCAATTTACATCCCGCCCATCAGTGTAGCAAGGCTCCCATTTCTCCATGGCCTGTCCTGCATTTCTGGTTTTGACACTTTTTTCAGCATGGCCCTTTTGACCGATGGGAAGCGAGACTTCTTTGTAGCGCTGATTTGCCTTTCCAGGTTGCTTGGTTGGCCAAAAAGGGCGTATGCGTTTTTTCCTGAATATATTCAGGAAAAAACGCATACGCCCTTTTTGGCCAAGGGCATCATTGTCAACATTTTGCCGCTTTTCATGTGCTTTAAAGGAGATTCGAATCTACCTCCTGAAATCTGTTTCCTGCAATTCTGCCTTGATTTCAAATCCTCTTCTTTGCCTTCCCTCAATATATTTGTGGACGAGAGTTATCATTTATAACTCTGCAGGTTTGTGAATTGCAGTGCCATGAAGCTCGATTTTACACCTCGCGTTTTTGGGAGCTGGCCGCAAAAGCGCAGGATGGCTTCCGGCCCTGTTCTGGTTCCGGGGGGCAGGCTGAGCCTGTGGTTAATTCTTCTTCCTGATGGGAAAATAGAGTAACCTGTGCCTGTCCCAACACCAACAGCCAGTCTCTCATTGGTTCCCCGTCTTCCCGTTCATCCTCAGGAAAAATTGCAACCTGTACGGAACAGGAGGTTAAAGGTGCTGATGCTCCAAGTAGGGAGATTGCTAGTAAAGCGGCTGGGATGGAGAACCCGGGCACAAGGAGATGAGAAATGAGGTGCGTTTTAGAAACCTTTCCCCATCACACGGTGTACCATCTTCTGGGTTTCTCATGCATGTTTTCGATGTAGGAAGATGCCCTTGAACCTGGAGATTTGGGACCCATGCGATGGGTACAACGCAGTATTACTTTAAAGGGTCTGCGTTTGCTCACCCAACCTCACCAAACCTCTCAGCCCCAAGAGTGTCCACCCTTAGGTCTCATCCAGCTGTGGGTCTAGATATGGTCAATCCAGGTTGCATCACAGCCCCTGAACGCATTGTGTAAGAATTTCTCTCTCTTTCACTGTCTTTGTTTCATGGGTTTTTAAAAGTAATTTATTTTCATAATGCAGTTTAGCTGCTTTTCACTGCTGTGTTTATGCCGCTTTACACCCACTTGACACACTAACAGAGAGATATCAATACATAGGTTTTAAGATTATTAGTAGTCAGATATATTCTTGTGCGGTGAATAGGGCGTGTTGAGTCCAGTTCTCTGAGCAAGGAGTAGGTCTTGTCTATTACATATTGGGTTTATGGAACGGTATCTGAGCTAATTTGAAACCCTTGTTTTATGTATCACCCCACCTCACCTTTCCCGTTAAGCAGCCATAGTGTGTTTTCTGCATGTGTGACTCTGTTCTGTTTTGTAATTCAGTTCAAGTGTAACGGTTTTTACATTCCCTCTATCAGTGATACCTTATGAGAAGTGTCCTTTTCTGTGTGACTTATTTCACTTAGAATCGTCGTACCTAAATCCACTCATCATGCTGCTCCTAGCCTTATGACATTGATTTCATGGCTGAGTGATATTCCATTGTACATAAGGACCACAACTTCTTTACCCATTTTTCTCTTTCCTGGGATATTTAAGGTGGAATGAAGTGGAGGTCCTTGTCAACAGAGCAGCCCTAAACTTTGGGGTGCTTGTGTCTTGCTGATTTTTTATTTTCCTAATTTATACCCCCATGAGTGGAAGTGCCCTATGCTCTCTAAGCTGTGTTTTTTAGATGTTTCAGGACTCACCGTACACTTCTCCAGAGTGGCTGTTGGCAATTTACATCCCGCCCATCAGTGTAGCAAGGCTCCCATTTCTCCATGGCCTGTCCTGCATTTCTGGTTTTGACACTTTTTTCAGCATGGCCCTTTTGACCGATGGGAAGCGAGACTTCTTTGTAGCGCTGATTTGCCTTTCCAGGTTGCTTGGTTGGCCAAAAAGGGCGTATGCGTTTTTTCCTGAATATATTCAGGAAAAAACGCATACGCCCTTTTTGGCCAAGGGCATCATTGTCAACGTTTTGCCGCTTTTCATGTGCTTTAAAGGAGATTCGTATCTACCTCCTGAAATCTGTTTCCTGCAATTCTGCCTTGATTTCAAATCCTCTTCTTTGCCTTCCCTCAATATATTTGTGGACGAGAGTTATCATTTAAAACTCTGCAGGTTTGTGAATTGCAGTGCCATGAAGCTCGATTTTACACCTCGCGTTTTTGGGAGCTGGCCGCAAAAGCGCAGGATGGCTTCAGGCCCTGTTCTGGTTCCGGGGTCAGGCTGAGCCTGTGGTTAATTCTTCTTCCTGATGGGAAAATAGAGTGACCTCTGCCTGTCCCAACACCAAGAGCCAGTCTCTCATTAGTTCCCCGTCTTCCCGTTCATCCTCAGGAAAAATTGCAACCTGTACGGAACAGGAGGTTAAAGGTGCTGATGCTCCAAGTAGGGAGATTGCTAGTAAAGCGGCTGGAATGGCGAACCCGGGCACAAGGAGATGAGAAATGAGGTGCGTTTTAGAAACCTTTCCCCATCACACGGTGTACCATCTTCTGGGTTTCTCATGCATGTTTTCGATGTAGGAAGATGCCCTTGAACCTGGAGATTTGGGACCCATGCGATGGGTACCACGCAGTATTACTTTAAAGGGTCTGCGTTTGCTCACCCAACCTCACCAAACCTCTCAGCCCCAAGAGTGTCCACCCTTAGGTCTCATCCAGCTGTGGGTCTAGATATGGTCAATCCAGGTTGCATCATAGCCCCTGAACACATTGTGTAAGAATTTCTCTCTCTTTCACTGTCTTTGTTTCATGGGTTTTTAAAAGTAATTTATTTTCATAATGCGGTTTAGCTGCTTTTCACTGCTGTGTTTATGCCGCTTTACACCCACTTGACACACTAAGAGAGAGATATCAATACATAGGTTTTAAGATTATTACTAGTCAGATATATTCTTGTGCGGTGAATAGGGCGTGTTGAGTCCAGTTCTCTGAGCAAAGAGTAGGTCTTGTCTATTACATATTGGGTTTATGGAACGGTATCTGAGCTAATTTGAAACCCTTGTTTTATGTATCACCCCACCTCACCTTTCCCGTTAAACAGCCATAGTGTGTTTTCTGCAGGTGTGACTCTGTTCTGTTTTGTAATTCAGTTCAAGTGTAATGGTTTTTACATTCCCTCTATCAGTGATACCTTATGAGAAGTGTCCTTTTGTGTGTGACTTATTTCACTTAGAATCGTCGTACCTAAATCTACTCATCATGCTGCTACTAGCCTTATGACATTGATTTCATGGCTGTGTGATATTCCATTGTACATAAGGACCAGAACTTCTTTACCCATTTTTCTCTTTCCTGGGATATTTAAGGTGGAATGAAGTGGAGGTCCTTGTCAACAGAGCAGCCCTAAACTTTGGGGTGCTTGTGTCTTGCTGATTTTTCATTTTCCCAATTTATACCCCCATGAGTGGAAGTGCCCTATGCTCTCTAAGCTGTGTTTTTTAGATGTTTCAGGACTCACCGTACACTTCTCCAGAGTGGCTGTTGGCAATTTACATCCCGCCCATCAGTGTAGCAAGGCTCCCATTTCTCCATGGCCTGTCCTGTATTTCTGGTTTTGACACTTTTTTCAGCATGGCCCATTTGACCGATGGGAAGCGAGACTTCTTTGTAGCGCTGATTTGCCTTTCCAGGTTGCTTGGTTGGCCAAAAAGGGCGTATGCGTTTTTTCCTGAATATATTCAGGAAAAAACGCATACGCCCTTTTTGGCCAAGGGCATCATTGTCAACGTTTTGCCGCTTTTCATGTGCTTTAAAGGAGATTCGAATCTACCTCCTGAAATCTGTTTCCTGCAATTCTGCCTTGATTTCAAATCCTCTTCTTTGCCTTCCCTCAATATATTTGTGGACGAGAGTTATCATTTATAACTCTGCAGGTTTGTGAATTGCAGTGCCATGAAGCTCGATTTTACACCTCGCGTTTTTGGGAGCTGGCCGCAAAAGCGCAGGATGGCTTCCGGCCCTGTTCTGGTTCCGGGGGGCAGGCTGAGCCTGTGGTTAATTCTTCTTCCTGATGGGAAAATAGAGTGACCTGTGCCTGTCCCAACACCAACAGCCAGTCTCTCATTGGTTCCCCGTCTTCCTGTTCATCCTCAGGAAAAATTGCAACCTGTACGGAACAGGAGGTTAAAGGTGCTGATGCTCCAAGTAGGGAGATTGCTAGTAAAGCGGCTGGGATGGCGAACCCGGGCACAAGGAGATGAGAAATGAGGTGCGTTTTAGAAACCTTTCCCCATCACACGGTGTACCATCTTCTGGGTTTCTCATGCATGTTTTCGATGTAGGAAGATGCCCTTGAACCTGGAGATTTGGGACCCATGCGATGGGTACAACGCAGTATTACTTTAAAGGGTCTGCGTTTGCTCACCCAACCTCACCAAACCTCTCAGCCCCAAGAGTGTCCACCCTTAGGTCTCATCCAGCTGTGGGTCTAGATATGGTCAATCCAGGTTGCATCACAGCCCCTGAACGCATTGTGTAAGAATTTCTCTCTCTTTCACTGTCTTTGTTTCATGGGTTTTTAAAAGTAATTTATTTTCATAATGCGGTTTAGCTGCTTTTCACTGCTGTGTTTATGCCGCTTTACACCCACTTGACACACTAACAGAGAGATATCAATACATAGGTTTTAAGATTATTACTAGTCAGATATATTCTTGTGCGGTGAATAGGGCGTGTTGAGTCCAGTTCTCTGAGCAAGGAGTAGGTCTTGTCTATTACATATTGGGTTTATGGAACGGTATCTGAGCTAATTTGAAACCCTTGTTTTATGTATCACCCCACCTCACCTTTCCCGTTAAGCAGCCATAGTGTGTTTTCTGCATGTGTGACTCTGTTCTGTTTTGTAATTCAGTTCAAGTGTAACGGTTTTTACATTCCCTCTATCAGTGATACCTTATGAGAAGTGTCCTTTTCTGTGTGACTTATTTCACTTAGAATCGTCGTACCTAAATCCACTCATCATGCTGCTCCTAGCCTTATGACATTGATTTCATGGCTGAGTGATATTCCATTGTACATAAGGACCACAACTTCTTTACCCATTTTTCTCTTTCCTGGGATATTTAAGGTGGAATGAAGTGGAGGTCCTTGTCAACAGAGCAGCCCTAAACTTTGGGGTGCTTGTGTCTTGCTGATTTTTCATTTACCTAATTTATACCCCCATGAGTGGAAGTGCCCTATGCTCTCTAAGCTGTGTTTTTTAGATATTTCAGGACTCACCGTACACTTCTCCAGAGTGGCTGTTGGCAATTTACATCCCGCCCATCAGTGTAGCAAGGCTCCCATTTCTCCATGGCCTGTCCTGCATTTCTGGTTTTGACACTTTTTTCAGCATGGCCCTTTTGACCGATGGGAAGCGAGACTTCTTTGTAGCGCTGATTTGCCTTTGCAGGTTGCTTGGTTGGCCAAAAAGGGCGTATGCGTTTTTTCCTGAATATATTCAGGAAAAAACGCATACGCCCTTTTTGGCCAAGGGCATCATTGTCAACGTTTTGCCGCTTTTCATGTGCTTTAAAGGAGATTCGAATCTACCTCCTGAAATCTGTTTCCTGCAATTCTGCCTTGATTTCAAATCCTCTTCTTTGCCTTCCCTCAATATATTTGTGGACGAGAGTTATCATTTATAGCTCTGCAGGTTTGTGAATTGCAGTGCCCTGAAGCTCAATTTTACAACTCGCGTTTTGGGAGCTGGTCGCAAAAGCGCAGGATGGCTTCAGGCCCAGTTCTGGTTCCGGGGGGCAGGTTGAGCCTGTGGTTAATTCTTCTTCCTGATGGGAAAATAGAGTGACCTGTGCCTGTCCAAACACCAAGAGCTAGTCTCTCATTGGTTCCCCGTCTTCCTGTTCATCCTCAGGACAAATTGCAACCTGTACGGAACAGGAGGTTAAAGGTGCTGATGCTCCAAGTAGGGAGATTGCTAGTAAAGCGGCTGGAATGGCGAACCCGGGCACAAGGAGATGAGAAATGAGGTGCGTTTTAGAAACCTTTCCCCATCACACGGTGGACCATCTTCTGGGTTTCTCATGCATGTTTTCGATGTAGGAAGATGCCCTTGAACCTGGAGATTTGGGACCCATGCGATGGGTACCACGCAGTATTACTTTAAAGGGTCTGCGTTTGCTCACCCAACCTCACCAAACCTCTCAGCCCCAAGAGTGTCCACCCTTAGGTCTCATCCAGCTGTGGGTCTAGATATGGTCAATCCAGGTTGCATCACAGCCCCTGAACGCATTGTGTAAGAATTTCTCTCTCTTTCACTGTCTTTGTTTCATGGGTTTTTAAAAGTAATTTATTTTCATAATGCGGTTTAGCTGCTTTTCACTGCTGTGTTTATGCCGCTTTACACCCACTTGACACACTAAGAGAGAGATATCAATACATAGGTTTTAAGATTATTACTAGTCAGATATATTCTTGTGCGGTGAATAGGGCGTGTTGAGTCCAGTTCTCTGAGCAAAGAGTAGGTCTTGTCTATTACATATTGGGTTTATGGAACGGTATCTGAGCTAATTTGAAACCCTTGTTTTATGTATCACCCCACCTCACCTTTCCCGTTAAACAGCCATAGTGTGTTTTCTGCAGGTGTGACTCTGTTCTGTTTTGTAATTCAGTTCAAGTGTAATGGTTTTTACATTCCCTCTATCAGTGATACCTTATGAGAAGTGTCCTTTTGTGTGTGACTTATTTCACTTAGAATCGTCGTACCTAAATCTACTCATCATGCTGCTACTAGCCTTATGACATTGATTTCATGGCTGTGTGATATTCCATTGTACATAAGGACCAGAACTTCTTTACCCATTTTTCTCTTTCCTGGGATATTTAAGGTGGAATGAAGTGGAGGTCCTTGTCAACAGAGCAGCCCTAAACTTTGGGGTGCTTGTGTCTTGCTGATTTTTAATTTTCCCAATTTATACCCCCATGAGTGGAAGTGCCCTATGCTCTCTAAGCTGTGTTTTTTAGATGTTTCAGGACTCACCGTACACTTCTCCAGAGTGGCTGTTGGCAATTTACATCCCGCCCATCAGTGTAGCAAGGCTCCCATTTCTCCATGGCCTGTCCTGTATTTCTGGTTTTGACACTTTTTTCAGCATGGCCCATTTGACCGATGGGAAGCGAGACTTCTTTGTAGCGCTGATTTGCCTTTCCAGGTTGCTTGGTTGGCCAAAAAGGGCGTATGCGTTTTTTCCTGAATATATTCAGGAAAAAACGCATACGCCCTTTTTGGCCAAGGGCATCATTGTCAACGTTTTGCCGCTTTTCATGTGCTTTAAAGGAGATTCGAATCTACCTCCTGAAATCTGTTTCCTGCAATTCTGCCTTGATTTCAAATCCTCTTCTTTGCCTTCCCTCAATATATTTGTGGACGAGAGTTATCATTTATAACTCTGCAGGTTTGTGAATTGCAGTGCCATGAAGCTCGATTTTACACCTCGCGTTTTTGGGAGCTGGCCGCAAAAGCGCAGGATGGCTTCCGGCCCTGTTCTGGTTCCGGGGGGCAGGCTGAGCCTGTGGTTAATTCTTCTTCCTGATGGGAAAATAGAGTGACCTGTGCCTGTCCCAACACCAACAGCCAGTCTCTCATTGGTTCCCCGTCTTCCTGTTCATCCTCAGGAAAAATTGCAACCTGTACGGAACAGGAGGTTAAAGGTGCTGATGCTCCAAGTAGGGAGATTGCTAGTAAAGCGGCTGGGATGGCGAACCCGGGCACAAGGAGATGAGAAATGAGGTGCGTTTTAGAAACCTTTCCCCATCACACGGTGTACCATCTTCTGGGTTTCTCATGCATGTTTTCGATGTAGGAAGATGCCCTTGAACCTGGAGATTTGGGACCCATGCGATGGGTACAACGCAGTATTACTTTAAAGGGTCTGCGTTTGCTCACCCAACCTCACCAAACCTCTCAGCCCCAAGAGTGTCCACCCTTAGGTCTCATCCAGCTGTGGGTCTAGATATGGTCAATCCAGGTTGCATCACAGCCCCTGAACGCATTGTGTAAGAATTTCTCTCTCTTTCACTGTCTTTGTTTCATGGGTTTTTAAAAGTAATTTATTTTCATAATGCGGTTTAGCTGCTTTTCACTGCTGTGTTTATGCCGCTTTACACCCACTTGACACACTAACAGAGAGATATCAATACATAGGTTTTAAGATTATTAGTAGTCAGATATATTCTTGTGCGGTGAATAGGGCGTGTTGAGTCCAGTTCTCTGAGCAAGGAGTAGGTCTTGTCTATTACATATTGGGTTTATGGAACGGTATCTGAGCTAATTTGAAACCCTTGTTTTATGTATCACCCCACCTCACCTTTCCCGTTAAGCAGCCATAGTGTGTTTTCTGCATGTGTGACTCTGTTCTGTTTTGTAATTCAGTTCAAGTGTAACGGTTTTTACATTCCCTCTATCAGTGATACCTTATGAGAAGTGTCCTTTTCTGTGTGACTTATTTCACTTAGAATCGTCGTACCTAAATCCACTCATCATGCTGCTCCTAGCCTTATGACATTGATTTCATGGCTGAGTGATATTCCATTGTACATAAGGACCACAACTTCTTTACCCATTTTTCTCTTTCCTGGGATATTTAAGGTGGAATGAAGTGGAGGTCCTTGTCAACAGAGCAGCCCTAAACTTTGGGGTGCTTGTGTCTTGCTGATTTTTCATTTTCCTAATTTATACCCCCATGAGTGGAAGTGCCCTATGCTCTCTAAGCTGTGTTTTTTAGATATTTCAGGACTCACCGTACACTTCTCCAGAGTGGCTGTTGGCAATTTACATCCCGCCCATCAGTGTAGCAAGGCTCCCATTTCTCCATGGCCTGTCCTGCATTTCTGGTTTTGACACTTTTTTCAGCATGGCCCTTTTGACCGATGGGAAGCGAGACTTCTTTGTAGCGCTGATTTGCCTTTGCAGGTTGCTTGGTTGGCCAAAAAGGGCGTATGCGTTTTTTCCTGAATATATTCAGGAAAAAACGCATACGCCCTTTTTGGCCAAGGGCATCATTGTCAACGTTTTGCCGCTTTTCATGTGCTTTAAAGGAGATTCGAATCTACCTCCTGAAATCTGTTTCCTGCAATTCTGCCTTGATTTCAAATCCTCTTCTTTGCCTTCCCTCAATATATTTGTGGACGAGAGTTATCATTTATAGCTCTGCAGGTTTGTGAATTGCAGTGCCCTGAAGCTCAATTTTACAACTCGCGTTTTGGGAGCTGGTCGCAAAAGCGCAGGATGGCTTCAGGCCCAGTTCTGGTTCCGGGGGGCAGGTTGAGCCTGTGGTTAATTCTTCTTCCTGATGGGAAAATAGAGTGACCTGTGCCTGTCCAAACACCAAGAGCTAGTCTCTCATTGGTTCCCCGTCTTCCTGTTCATCCTCAGGACAATTTGCAACCTGTACGGAACAGGAGGTTAAAGGTGCTGATGCTCCAAGTAGGGAGATTGCTAGTAAAGCGGCTGGAATGGCGAACCCGGGCACAAGGAGATGAGAAATGAGGTGCATTTTAGAAACCTTTCCCCATCACACGGTGGACCATCTTCTGGGTTTCTCATGCATGTTTTCGATGTAGGAAGATGCCCTTGAACCTGGAGATTTGGGACCCATGCGATGGGTACCACGCAGTATTACTTTAAAGGGTCTGCGTTTGCTCACCCAACCTCACCAAACCTCTCAGCCCCAAGAGTGTCCACCCTTAGGTCTCATCCAGCTGTGGGTCTAGATATGGTCAATCCAGGTTGCATCACAGCCCCTGAACGCATTGTGTAAGAATTTCTCTCTCTTTCACTGTCTTTGTTTCATGGGTTTTTAAAAGTAATTTATTTTCATAATGCGGTTTAGCTGCTTTTCACTGCTGTGTTTATGCCGCTTTACACCCACTTGACACACTAAGAGAGAGATATCAATACATAGGTTTTAAGATTATTACTAGTCAGATATATTCTTGTGCGGTGAATAGGGCGTGTTGAGTCCAGTTCTCTGAGCAAAGAGTAGGTCTTGTCTATTACATATTGGGTTTATGGAACGGTATCTGAGCTAATTTGAAACCCTTGTTTTATGTATCACCCCACCTCACCTTTCCCGTTAAACAGCCATAGTGTGTTTTCTGCAGGTGTGACTCTGTTCTGTTTTGTAATTCAGTTCAAGTGTAATGGTTTTTACATTCCCTCTATCAGTGATACCTTATGAGAAGTGTCCTTTTGTGTGTGACTTATTTCACTTAGAATCGTCGTACCTAAATCTACTCATCATGCTGCTATTTGCCTTATGACATTGATTTCATGGCTGTGTGATATTCCATTGTACATAAGGACCAGAACTTCTTTACCCATTTTTCTCTTTCCTGGGATATTTAAGGTGGAATGAAGTGGAGGTCCTTGTCAACAGAGCAGCCCTAAACTTTGGGGTGCTTGTGTCTTGCTGATTTTTAATTTTCCCAATTTATACCCCCATGAGTGGAAGTGCCCTATGCTCTCTAAGCTGTGTTTTTTAGATGTTTCAGGACTCACCGTACACTTCTCCAGAGTGGCTGTTGGCAATTTACATCCCGCCCATCAGTGTAGCAAGGCTCCCATTTCTCCATGGCCTGTCCTGTATTTCTGGTTTTGACACTTTTTTCAGCATGGCCCATTTGACCGATGGGAAGCGAGACTTCTTTGTAGCGCTGATTTGCCTTTCCAGGTTGCTTGGTTGGCCAAAAAGGGCGTATGCGTTTTTTCCTGAATATATTCAGGAAAAAACGCATACGCCCTTTTTGGCCAAGGGCATCATTGTCAACGTTTTGCCGCTTTTCATGTGCTTTAAAGGAGATTCGAATCTACCTCCTGAAATCTGTTTCCTGCAATTCTGCCTTGATTTCAAATCCTCTTCTTTGCCTTCCCTCAATATATTTGTGGACGAGAGTTATCATTTATAACTCTGCAGGTTTGTGAATTGCAGTGCCATGAAGCTCGATTTTACACCTCGCGTTTTTGGGAGCTGGCCGCAAAAGCGCAGGATGGCTTCCGGCCCTGTTCTGGTTCCGGGGGGCAGGCTGAGCCTGTGGTTAATTCTTCTTCCTGATGGGAAAATAGAGTGACCTGTGCCTGTCCCAACACCAACAGCCAGTCTCTCATTGGTTCCCCGTCTTCCTGTTCATCCTCAGGAAAAATTGCAACCTGTACGGAACAGGAGGTTAAAGGTGCTGATGCTCCAAGTAGGGAGATTGCTAGTAAAGCGGCTGGGATGGCGAACCCGGGCACAAGGAGATGAGAAATGAGGTGCGTTTTAGAAACCTTTCCCCATCACACGGTGTACCATCTTCTGGGTTTCTCATGCATGTTTTCGATGTAGGAAGATGCCCTTGAACCTGGAGATTTGGGACCCATGCGATGGGTACAACGCAGTATTACTTTAAAGGGTCTGCGTTTGCTCACCCAACCTCACCAAACCTCTCAGCCCCAAGAGTGTCCACCCTTAGGTCTCATCCAGCTGTGGGTCTAGATATGGTCAATCCAGGTTGTATCACAGCCCCTGAACGCATTGTGTAAGAATTTCTCTCTCTTTCACTGTCTTTGTTTCATGGGTTTTTAAAAGTAATTTATTTTCATAATGGGGTTTAGCTGCTTTTCACTGCTGTGTTTATGCCGCTTTATACCCACTTGACACACTAACAGAGAGATATCAATACATAGGTTTTAAGATTATTACTAGTCAGATATATTCTTGTGCGGTGAATAGGGCGTGTTGAGTCCAGTTCTCTGAGCAAGGAGTAGGTCTTGTCTATTACATATTGGGTTTATGGAACGGTATCTGAGCTAATTTGAAACCCTTGTTTTATGTATCACCCCACCTCACCTTTCCCGTTAAGCAGCCATAGTGTGTTTTCTGCATGTGTGACTCTGTTCTGTTTTGTAATTCAGTTCAAGTGTAACGGTTTTTACATTCCCTCTATCAGTGATACCTTATGAGAAGTGTCCTTTTGTGTGTGACTTATTTCACTTAGAATCGTCGTACCTAAATCCACTCATCATGCTGCTACTAGCCTTATGACATTGATTTCATGGCTGAGTGATTTTCCATTGTACATAAGGACCACAACTTCTTTACCCATTTTTCTCTTTCCTGGGATATTTAAGGTGGAATGAAGTGGAGGTCCTTGTCAACAGAGCAGCCCTAAACTTTGGGGTGCTTGTGTCTTGCTGATTTTTCATTTTCCCAATTTATACCCCCATGAGTGGAAGTGCCCTATGCTCTCTAAGCTATGTTTTTTAGATGTTTCACGACTCACCGTACACTTCTCCAGAGTGGCTTTTGGCAATTTACATCCCGCCCATCAGTGTAGCAAGGCTCCCATTTCTCCATGGCCTGTCCTGCCTTTCTGGTTTTGACACTTTTTTCAGCATGGCCCTTTTGACCGATGGGAAGCGAGACTTCTTTGTAGCGCTGATTTGCCTTTCCAGGTTGCTTGGTTGGCCAAAAAGGGCGTATGCGTTTTTTCCTGAATATATTCAGGAAAAAACGCATACGCCCTTTTTGGCCAAGGGCATCATTGTCAACGTTTTGCCGCTTTTCATGTGCTTTAAAGGAGATTCGAATCTACCTCCTGAAATCTGTTTCCTGCAATTCTGCCTTGATTTCAAATCCTCTTCTTTGCCTTCCCTCAATATATTTGTGGACGAGAGTTATCATTTATAGCTCTGCAGGTTTGTGAATTGCACTGCCCTGAAGCTCAATTTTACAACTCGCGTTTTGGGAGCTGGTCGCAAAAGCGCAGGATGGCTTCAGGCCCAGTTCTGGTTCCGGGGGGCAGGTTGAGCCTGTGGTTAATTCTTCTTCCTGATGGGAAAATAGAGTGACCTGTGCCTGTCCAAACACCAAGAGCTAGTCTCTCATTGGTTCCCCGTCTTCCCGTTCATCCTCAGGAAAAATTGCAACCTGTACGGAACAGGAGGTTAAAGGTGCTGATGCTCCAAGTAGGGAGATTGCTAGTAAAGCGGCTGGAATGGCGAACCCGGGCACAAGGAGATGAGAAATGAGGTGCGTTTTAGAAACCTTTCCCCATCACACGGTGGACCATCTTCTGGGTTTCTCATGCATGTTTTCGATGTAGGAAGATGCCCTTGAACCTGGAGATTTGGGACCCATGCGATGGGTACCACGCAGTATTACTTTAAAGGGTCTGCGTTTGCTCACCCAACCTTACCAAACCTCTCAGCCCCAAGAGTGTCCACCCTTAGGTCTCATCCAGCTGTGGGTCTAGATATGGTCAATCCAGGTTGCATCACAGCCCCTGAACGCATTGTGTAAGAATTTCTCTCTCTTTCACTGTCTTTGTTTCATGGGTTTTTAAAAGTAATTTATTTTCATAATGCGGTTTAGCTGCTTTTCACTGCTGTGTTTATGCCGCTTTACACCCACTTGACACACTAACAGAGAGATATCAATACATAGGTTTTAAGATTATTAGTAGTCAGATATATTCTTGTGCGGTGAATAGGGCGTGTTGAGTCCAGTTCTCTGAGCAAGGAGTAGGTCTTGTCTATTACATATTGGGTTTATGGAACGGTATCTGAGCTAATTTGAAACCCTTGTTTTATGTATCACCCCACCTCACCTTTCCCGTTAAGCAGCCATAGTGTGTTTTCTGCATGTGTGACTCTGTTCTGTTTTGTAATTCAGTTCAAGTGTAACGGTTTTTACATTCCCTCTATCAGTGATACCTTATGAGAAGTGTCCTTTTCTGTGTGACTTATTTCACTTAGAATCGTCGTACCTAAATCCACTCATCATGCTGCTACTAGCCTTATGACATTGATTTCATGGCTGAGTGATATTCCATTGTACATAAGGACCAGAACTTCTTTACCCATTTTTCTCTTTCCTGGGATATTTAAGGTGGAATGAAGTGGAGGTCCTTGTCAACAGAGCAGCCCTAAACTTTGGGGTGCTTGTGTCTTGCTGATTTTTAATTTTCCCAATTTATACCCCCATGAGTGGAAGTGCCCTATGCTCTCTAAGCTGTGTTTTTTAGATGTTTCACGACTCACCGTACACTTCTCCAGAGTGGCTGTTGGCAATTTACATCCCGCCCATCAGTGTAGCAAGGCTCCCATTTCTCCATGGCCTGTCCTGCATTTCTGGTTTTGACACTTTTTTCCGCATGGCCCTTTTGACCGATGGGAAGCGAGACTTCTTTGTAGCGCTGATTTGCCTTTCCAGGTTGCTTGGTTGGCCAAAAAGGGCGTATGCGTTTTTTCCTGAATATATTCAGGAAAAAACGCATACGCCCTTTTTGGCCAAGGGCATCATTGTCAACGTTTTGCCGCTTTTCATGTGCTTTAAAGGAGATTCGAATCTACCTCCTGAAATCTGTTTCCTGCAATTCTGCCTTGATTTCAAATCCTCTTCTTTGCCTTCCCTCAATATATTTGTGGACGAGAGTTATCATTTATAACTCTGCAGGTTTGTGAATTGCAGTGCCATGAAGCTCGATTTTACACCTCGCGTTTTTGGGAGCTGGCCGCAAAAGCGCAGGATGGCTTCCGGCCCTGTTCTGGTTCCGGGGGGCAGGCTGAGCCTGTGGTTAATTCTTCTTCCTGATGGGAAAATAGAGTGACCTGTGCCTGTCCCAACACCAACAGCCAGTCTCTCATTGGTTCCCCGTCTTCCTGTTCATCCTCAGGAAAAATTGCAACCTGTACGGAACAGGAGGTTAAAGGTGCTGATGCTCCAAGTAGGGAGATTGCTAGTAAAGCGGCTGGGATGGCGAACCCGGGCACAAGGAGATGAGAAATGAGGTGCGTTTTAGAAACCTTTCCCCATCACACGGTGTACCATCTTCTGGGTTTCTCATGCATGTTTTCGATGTAGGAAGATGCCCTTGAACCTGGAGATTTGGGACCCATGCGATGGGTACAACGCAGTATTACTTTAAAGGGTCTGCGTTTGCTCACCCAACCTCACCAAACCTCTCAGCCCCAAGAGTGTCCACCCTTAGGTCTCATCCAGCTGTGGGTCTAGATATGGTCAATCCAGGTTGTATCACAGCCCCTGAACGCATTGTGTAAGAATTTCTCTCTCTTTCACTGTCTTTGTTTCATGGGTTTTTAAAAGTAATTTATTTTCATAATGGGGTTTAGCTGCTTTTCACTGCTGTGTTTATGCCGCTTTATACCCACTTGACACACTAACAGAGAGATATCAATACATAGGTTTTAAGATTATTACTAGTCAGATATATTCTTGTGCGGTGAATAGGGCGTGTTGAGTCCAGTTCTCTGAGCAAGGAGTAGGTCTTGTCTATTACATATTGGGTTTATGGAACGGTATCTGAGCTAATTTGAAACCCTTGTTTTATGTATCACCCCACCTCACCTTTCCCGTTAAGCAGCCATAGTGTGTTTTCTGCATGTGTGACTCTGTTCTGTTTTGTAATTCAGTTCAAGTGTAACGGTTTTTACATTCCCTCTATCAGTGATACCTTATGAGAAGTGTCCTTTTGTGTGTGACTTATTTCACTTAGAATCGTCGTACCTAAATCCACTCATCATGCTGCTACTAGCCTTATGACATTGATTTCATGGCTGAGTGATTTTCCATTGTACATAAGGACCACAACTTCTTTACCCATTTTTCTCTTTCCTGGGATATTTAAGGTGGAATGAAGTGGAGGTCCTTGTCAACAGAGCAGCCCTAAACTTTGGGGTGCTTGTGTCTTGCTGATTTTTCATTTTCCCAATTTATACCCCCATGAGTGGAAGTGCCCTATGCTCTCTAAGCTATGTTTTTTAGATGTTTCACGACTCACCGTACACTTCTCCAGAGTGGCTTTTGGCAATTTACATCCCGCCCATCAGTGTAGCAAGGCTCCCATTTCTCCATGGCCTGTCCTGCCTTTCTGGTTTTGACACTTTTTTCAGCATGGCCCTTTTGACCGATGGGAAGCGAGACTTCTTTGTAGCGCTGATTTGCCTTTCCAGGTTGCTTGGTTGGCCAAAAAGGGCGTATGCGTTTTTTCCTGAATATATTCAGGAAAAAACGCATACGCCCTTTTTGGCCAAGGGCATCATTGTCAACGTTTTGCCGCTTTTCATGTGCTTTAAAGGAGATTCGAATCTACCTCCTGAAATCTGTTTCCTGCAATTCTGCCTTGATTTCAAATCCTCTTCGTTGCCTTCCCTCAATATATTTGTGGACGAGAGTTATCATTTATAACTCTGCAGGTTTGTGAATTGCAGTGCCATGAAGCTCGATTTTACACCTCGCGTTTTTGGGAGCTGGCCGCAAAAGCGCAGGATGGCTTCAGGCCCTGTTCTGGTTCCGGGGGGCAGGCTGAGCCTGTGGTTAATTCTTCTTCCTGATGGGAAAATAGAGTGACCTGTGCCTGTCCCAACACCAAGAGCCAGTCTCTCATTGGTTCCCCGTCTTCCCGTTCATCCTCAGGAAAAATTGCAACCTGTAGGGAACAGGAGGTTAAAGGTGCTGATGCTCCAAGTAGGGAGATTGCTAGTAAAGAGGCTGGGATGGCGAACCCGGGCACAAGGAGATGAGAAATGAGGTGCGTTTTAGAAACCTTTCCCCATCACACGATGTACCATCTTCTGGGTTTCTCATGCATGTTTTTGATGTAGGAAGATGCCCTTGAACCTGGAGATTTGGGACCCATGCGATGGGTACCACGCAGTATTACTTTAAAGGGTCTGCGTTTGCTCACCCAACCTCACCAAACCTCTCAGCCCCAAGAGTGTCCACCCTTAGGTCTCATCCAGCTGTGGGTGTAGATATGGTCAATCCAGGTTGCATCACAGCCCCTGAACGCATTGTGTAAGAATTTCTCTCTTTCACTGTCTTTGTTTCATGGGTTTTTAAAAGTAATTTATTTTCATAATGCGGTTTAGCTGCTTTTCACTGCTGTGTTTATGCCGCTTTACACCCACTTGACACACTAAGAGAGAGATATCAATACATAGGTTTTAAGATTATTACTAGTCAGATATATTCTTGTGCGGTGAATAGGGCGTGTTGAGTCCAGTTCTCTGAGCAAAGAGTAGGTCTTGTCTATTACATATTGGGTTTATGGAACGGTATCTGAGCTAATTTGAAACCCTTGTTTTATGTATCACCCCACCTCACCTTTCCCGTTAAACAGCCATAGTGTGTTTTCTGCAGGTGTGACTCTGTTCTGTTTTGTAATTCAGTTCAAGTGTAATGGTTTTTACATTCCCTCTATCAGTGATACCTTATGAGAAGTGTCCTTTTGTGTGTGACTTATTTCACTTAGAATCGTCGTACCTAAATCTACTCATCATGCTGCTACTAGCCTTATGACATTGATTTCATGGCTGTGTGATATTCCATTGTACATAAGGACCAGAACTTCTTTACCCATTTTTCTCTTTCCTGGGATATTTAAGGTGGAATGAAGTGGAGGTCCTTGTCAACAGAGCAGCCCTAAACTTTGGGGTGCTTGTGTCTTGCTGATTTTTAATTTTCCCAATTTATACCCCCATGAGTGGAAGTGCCCTATGCTCTCTAAGCTGTGTTTTTTAGATGTTTCAGGACTCACCGTACACTTCTCCAGAGTGGCTGTTGGCAATTTACATCCCGCCCATCAGTGTAGCAAGGCTCCCATTTCTCCATGGCCTGTCCTGTATTTCTGGTTTTGACACTTTTTTCAGCATGGCCCATTTGACCGATGGGAAGCGAGACTTCTTTGTAGCGCTGATTTGCCTTTCCAGGTTGCTTGGTTGGCCAAAAAGGGCGTATGCGTTTTTTCCTGAATATATTCAGGAAAAAACGCATACGCCCTTTTTGGCCAAGGGCATCATTGTCAACGTTTTGCCGCTTTTCATGTGCTTTAAAGGAGATTCGAATCTACCTCCTGAAATCTGTTTCCTGCAATTCTGCCTTGATTTCAAATCCTCTTCTTTGCCTTCCCTCAATATATTTGTGGACGAGAGTTATCATTTATAACTCTGCAGGTTTGTGAATTGCAGTGCCATGAAGCTCGATTTTACACCTCGCGTTTTTGGGAGCTGGCCGCAAAAGCGCAGGATGGCTTCCGGCCCTGTTCTGGTTCCGGGGGGCAGGCTGAGCCTGTGGTTAATTCTTCTTCCTGATGGGAAAATAGAGTGACCTGTGCCTGTCCCAACACCAACAGCCAGTCTCTCATTGGTTCCCCGTCTTCCTGTTCATCCTCAGGAAAAATTGCAACCTGTACGGAACAGGAGGTTAAAGGTGCTGATGCTCCAAGTAGGGAGATTGCTAGTAAAGCGGCTGGGATGGCGAACCCGGGCACAAGGAGATGAGAAATGAGGTGCGTTTTAGAAACCTTTCCCCATCACACGGTGTACCATCTTCTGGGTTTCTCATGCATGTTTTCGATGTAGGAAGATGCCCTTGAACCTGGAGATTTGGGACCCATGCGATGGGTACAACGCAGTATTACTTTAAAGGGTCTGCGTTTGCTCACCCAACCTCACCAAACCTCTCAGCCCCAAGAGTGTCCACCCTTAGGTCTCATCCAGCTGTGGGTCTAGATATGGTCAATCCAGGTTGCATCACAGCCCCTGAACGCATTGTGTAAGAATTTCTCTCTCTTTCACTGTCTTTGTTTCATGGGTTTTTAAAAGTAATTTATTTTCATAATGGGGTTTATCTGCTTTTCACTGCTGTGTTTATGCCGCTTTACACCCACTTGACACACTAACAGAGAGATATCAATACATAGGTTTTAAGATTATTACTAGTCAGATATATTCTTGTGCGGTGAATAGGGCGTGTTGAGTCCAGTTCTCTGAGCAAGGAGTAGGTCTTGTCTATTACATATTGGGTTTATGGAACGGTATCTGAGCTAATTTGAAACCCTTGTTTTATGTATCACCCCACCTCACCTTTCCCGTTAAGCAGCCATAGTGTGTTTTCTGCATGTGTGACTCTGTTCTGTTTTGTAATTCAGTTCAAGTGTAACGGTTTTTACATTCCCTCTATCAGTGATACCTTATGAGAAGTGTCCTTTTCTGTGTGACTTATTTCACTTAGAATCGTCGTACCTAAATCCACTCATCATGCTGCTCCTAGCCTTATGACATTGATTTCATGGCTGAGTGATATTCCATTGTACATAAGGACCACAACTTCTTTACCCATTTTTCTCTTTCCTGGGATATTTAAGGTGGAATGAAGTGGAGGTCCTTGTCAACAGAGCAGCCCTAAACTTTGGGGTGCTTGTGTCTTGCTGATTTTTCATTTACCTAATTTATACCCCCATGAGTGGAAGTGCCCTATGCTCTCTAAGCTGTGTTTTTTAGATATTTCAGGACTCACCGTACACTTCTCCAGAGTGGCTGTTGGCAATTTACATCCTGCCCATCAGTGTAGCAAGGCTCCCATTTCTCCATGGCCTGTCCTGCATTTCTGGTTTTGACACTTTTTTCAGCATGGCCCTTTTGACCGATGGGAAGCGAGACTTCTTTGTAGCGCTGATTTGCCTTTGCAGGTTGCTTGGTTGGCCAAAAAGGGCGTATGCGTTTTTTCCTGAATATATTCAGGAAAAAACGCATACGCCCTTTTTGGCCAAGGGCATCATTGTCAACGTTTTGCCGCTTTTCATGTGCTTTAAAGGAGATTCGAATCTACCTCCTGAAATCTGTTTCCTGCAATTCTGCCTTGATTTCAAATCCTCTTCTTTGCCTTCCCTCAATATATTTGTGGACGAGAGTTATCATTTATAGCTCTGCAGGTTTGTGAATTGCAGTGCCCTGAAGCTCAATTTTACAACTCGCGTTTTGGGAGCTGGTCGCAAAAGCGCAGGATGGCTTCAGGCCCAGTTCTGGTTCCGGGGGGCAGGTTGAGCCTGTGGTTAATTCTTCTTCCTGATGGGAAAATAGAGTGACCTGTGCCTGTCCAAACACCAAGAGCTAGTCTCTCATTGGTTCCCCGTCTTCCTGTTCATCCTCAGGACAAATTGCAACCTGTACGGAACAGGAGGTTAAAGGTGCTGATGCTCCAAGTAGGGAGATTGCTAGTAAAGCGGCTGGAATGGCGAACCCGGGCACAAGGAGATGAGAAATGAGGTGCGTTTTAGAAACCTTTCCCCATCACACGGTGGACCATCTTCTGGGTTTCTCATGCATGTTTTCGATGTAGGAAGATGCCCTTGAACCTGGAGATTTGGGACCCATGCGATGGGTACCACGCAGTATTACTTTAAAGGGTCTGCGTTTGCTCACCCAACCTCACCAAACCTCTCAGCCCCAAGAGTGTCCACCCTTAGGTCTCATCCAGCTGTGGGTCTAGATATGGTCAATCCAGGTTGCATCACAGCCCCTGAACGCATTGTGTAAGAATTTCTCTCTCTTTCACTGTCTTTGTTTCATGGGTTTTTAAAAGTAATTTATTTTCATAATGCGGTTTAGCTGCTTTTCACTGCTGTGTTTATGCCGCTTTACACCCACTTGACACACTAAGAGAGAGATATCAATACATAGGTTTTAAGATTATTACTAGTCAGATATATTCTTGTGCGGTGAATAGGGCGTGTTGAGTCCAGTTCTCTGAGCAAAGAGTAGGTCTTGTCTATTACATATTGGGTTTATGGAACGGTATCTGAGCTAATTTGAAACCCTTGTTTTATGTATCACCCCACCTCACCTTTCCCGTTAAACAGCCATAGTGTGTTTTCTGCAGGTGTGACTCTGTTCTGTTTTGTAATTCAGTTCAAGTGTAATGGTTTTTACATTCCCTCTATCAGTGATACCTTATGAGAAGTGTCCTTTTGTGTGTGACTTATTTCACTTAGAATCGTCGTACCTAAATCTACTCATCATGCTGCTACTAGCCTTATGACATTGATTTCATGGCTGTGTGATATTCCATTGTACATAAGGACCAGAACTTCTTTACCCATTTTTCTCTTTCCTGGGATATTTAAGGTGGAATGAAGTGGAGGTCCTTGTCAACAGAGCAGCCCTAAACTTTGGGGTGCTTGTGTCTTGCTGATTTTTAATTTTCCCAATTTATACCCCCATGAGTGGAAGTGCCCTATGCTCTCTAAGCTGTGTTTTTTAGATGTTTCAGGACTCACCGTACACTTCTCCAGAGTGGCTGTTGGCAATTTACATCCCGCCCATCAGTGTAGCAAGGCTCCCATTTCTCCATGGCCTGTCCTGTATTTCTGGTTTTGACACTTTTTTCAGCATGGCCCATTTGACCGATGGGAAGCGAGACTTCTTTGTAGCGCTGATTTGCCTTTCCAGGTTGCTTGGTTGGCCAAAAAGGGCGTATGCGTTTTTTCCTGAATATATTCAGGAAAAAACGCATACGCCCTTTTTGGCCAAGGGCATCATTGTCAACGTTTTGCCGCTTTTCATGTGCTTTAAAGGAGATTCGAATCTACCTCCTGAAATCTGTTTCCTGCAATTCTGCCTTGATTTCAAATCCTCTTCTTTGCCTTCCCTCAATATATTTGTGGACGAGAGTTATCATTTATAACTCTGCAGGTTTGTGAATTGCAGTGCCATGAAGCTCGATTTTACACCTCGCGTTTTTGGGAGCTGGCCGCAAAAGCGCAGGATGGCTTCCGGCCCTGTTCTGGTTCCGGGGGGCAGGCTGAGCCTGTGGTTAATTCTTCTTCCTGATGGGAAAATAGAGTGACCTGTGCCTGTCCCAACACCAACAGCCAGTCTCTCATTGGTTCCCCGTCTTCCTGTTCATCCTCAGGAAAAATTGCAACCTGTACGGAACAGGAGGTTAAAGGTGCTGATGCTCCAAGTAGGGAGATTGCTAGTAAAGCGGCTGGGATGGCGAACCCGGGCACAAGGAGATGAGAAATGAGGTGCGTTTTAGAAACCTTTCCCCATCACACGGTGTACCATCTTCTGGGTTTCTCATGCATGTTTTCGATGTAGGAAGATGCCCTTGAACCTGGAGATTTGGGACCCATGCGATGGGTACAACGCAGTATTACTTTAAAGGGTCTGCGTTTGCTCACCCAACCTCACCAAACCTCTCAGCCCCAAGAGTGTCCACCCTTAGGTCTCATCCAGCTGTGGGTCTAGATATGGTCAATCCAGGTTGCATCACAGCCCCTGAACGCATTGTGTAAGAATTTCTCTCTCTTTCACTGTCTTTGTTTCATGGGTTTTTAAAAGTAATTTATTTTCATAATGCGGTTTAGCTGCTTTTCACTGCTGTGTTTATGCCGCTTTACACCCACTTGACACACTAACAGAGAGATATCAATACATAGGTTTTAAGATTATTAGTAGTCAGATATATTCTTGTGCGGTGAATAGGGCGTGTTGAGTCCAGTTCTCTGAGCAAGGAGTAGGTCTTGTCTATTACATATTGGGTTTATGGAACGGTATCTGAGCTAATTTGAAACCCTTGTTTTATGTATCACCCCACCTCACCTTTCCCGTTAAGCAGCCATAGTGTGTTTTCTGCATGTGTGACTCTGTTCTGTTTTGTAATTCAGTTCAAGTGTAACGGTTTTTACATTCCCTCTATCAGTGATACCTTATGAGAAGTGTCCTTTTCTGTGTGACTTATTTCACTTAGAATCGTCGTACCTAAATCCACTCATCATGCTGCTCCTAGCCTTATGACATTGATTTCATGGCTGAGTGATATTCCATTGTACATAAGGACCACAACTTCTTTACCCATTTTTCTCTTTCCTGGGATATTTAAGGTGGAATGAAGTGGAGGTCCTTGTCAACAGAGCAGCCCTAAACTTTGGGGTGCTTGTGTCTTGCTGATTTTTCATTTTCCTAATTTATACCCCCATGAGTGGAAGTGCCCTATGCTCTCTAAGCTGTGTTTTTTAGATATTTCAGGACTCACCGTACACTTCTCCAGAGTGGCTGTTGGCAATTTACATCCCGCCCATCAGTGTAGCAAGGCTCCCATTTCTCCATGGCCTGTCCTGCATTTCTGGTTTTGACACTTTTTTCAGCATGGCCCTTTTGACCGATGGGAAGCGAGACTTCTTTGTAGCGCTGATTTGCCTTTGCAGGTTGCTTGGTTGGCCAAAAAGGGCGTATGCGTTTTTTCCTGAATATATTCAGGAAAAAACGCATACGCCCTTTTTGGCCAAGGGCATCATTGTCAACGTTTTGCCGCTTTTCATGTGCTTTAAAGGAGATTCGAATCTACCTCCTGAAATCTGTTTCCTGCAATTCTGCCTTGATTTCAAATCCTCTTCTTTGCCTTCCCTCAATATATTTGTGGACGAGAGTTATCATTTATAGCTCTGCAGGTTTGTGAATTGCAGTGCCCTGAAGCTCAATTTTACAACTCGCGTTTTGGGAGCTGGTCGCAAAAGCGCAGGATGGCTTCAGGCCCAGTTCTGGTTCCGGGGGGCAGGTTGAGCCTGTGGTTAATTCTTCTTCCTGATGGGAAAATAGAGTGACCTGTGCCTGTCCAAACACCAAGAGCTAGTCTCTCATTGGTTCCCCGTCTTCCTGTTCATCCTCAGGACAAATTGCAACCTGTACGGAACAGGAGGTTAAAGGTGCTGATGCTCCAAGTAGGGAGATTGCTAGTAAAGCGGCTGGAATGGCGAACCCGGGCACAAGGAGATGAGAAATGAGGTGCATTTTAGAAACCTTTCCCCATCACACGGTGGACCATCTTCTGGGTTTCTCATGCATGTTTTCGATGTAGGAAGATGCCCTTGAACCTGGAGATTTGGGACCCATGCGATGGGTACCACGCAGTATTACTTTAAAGGGTCTGCGTTTGCTCACCCAACCTCACCAAACCTCTCAGCCCCAAGAGTGTCCACCCTTAGGTCTCATCCAGCTGTGGGTCTAGATATGGTCAATCCAGGTTGCATCACAGCCCCTGAACGCATTGTGTAAGAATTTCTCTCTCTTTCACTGTCTTTGTTTCATGGGTTTTTAAAAGTAATTTATTTTCATAATGCGGTTTAGCTGCTTTTCACTGCTGTGTTTATGCCGCTTTACACCCACTTGACACACTAAGAGAGAGATATCAATACATAGGTTTTAAGATTATTACTAGTCAGATATATTCTTGTGCGGTGAATAGGGCGTGTTGAGTCCAGTTCTCTGAGCAAAGAGTAGGTCTTGTCTATTACATATTGGGTTTATGGAACGGTATCTGAGCTAATTTGAAACCCTTGTTTTATGTATCACCCCACCTCACCTTTCCCGTTAAACAGCCATAGTGTGTTTTCTGCAGGTGTGACTCTGTTCTGTTTTGTAATTCAGTTCAAGTGTAATGGTTTTTACATTCCCTCTATCAGTGATACCTTATGAGAAGTGTCCTTTTGTGTGTGACTTATTTCACTTAGAATCGTCGTACCTAAATCTACTCATCATGCTGCTATTTGCCTTATGACATTGATTTCATGGCTGTGTGATATTCCATTGTACATAAGGACCAGAACTTCTTTACCCATTTTTCTCTTTCCTGGGATATTTAAGGTGGAATGAAGTGGAGGTCCTTGTCAACAGAGCAGCCCTAAACTTTGGGGTGCTTGTGTCTTGCTGATTTTTAATTTTCCCAATTTATACCCCCATGAGTGGAAGTGCCCTATGCTCTCTAAGCTGTGTTTTTTAGATGTTTCAGGACTCACCGTACACTTCTCCAGAGTGGCTGTTGGCAATTTACATCCCGCCCATCAGTGTAGCAAGGCTCCCATTTCTCCATGGCCTGTCCTGTATTTCTGGTTTTGACACTTTTTTCAGCATGGCCCATTTGACCGATGGGAAGCGAGACTTCTTTGTAGCGCTGATTTGCCTTTCCAGGTTGCTTGGTTGGCCAAAAAGGGCGTATGCGTTTTTTCCTGAATATATTCAGGAAAAAACGCATACGCCCTTTTTGGCCAAGGGCATCATTGTCAACGTTTTGCCGCTTTTCATGTGCTTTAAAGGAGATTCGAATCTACCTCCTGAAATCTGTTTCCTGCAATTCTGCCTTGATTTCAAATCCTCTTCTTTGCCTTCCCTCAATATATTTGTGGACGAGAGTTATCATTTATAACTCTGCAGGTTTGTGAATTGCAGTGCCATGAAGCTCGATTTTACACCTCGCGTTTTTGGGAGCTGGCCGCAAAAGCGCAGGATGGCTTCCGGCCCTGTTCTGGTTCCGGGGGGCAGGCTGAGCCTGTGGTTAATTCTTCTTCCTGATGGGAAAATAGAGTGACCTGTGCCTGTCCCAACACCAACAGCCAGTCTCTCATTGGTTCCCCGTCTTCCTGTTCATCCTCAGGAAAAATTGCAACCTGTACGGAACAGGAGGTTAAAGGTGCTGATGCTCCAAGTAGGGAGATTGCTAGTAAAGCGGCTGGGATGGCGAACCCGGGCACAAGGAGATGAGAAATGAGGTGCGTTTTAGAAACCTTTCCCCATCACACGGTGTACCATCTTCTGGGTTTCTCATGCATGTTTTCGATGTAGGAAGATGCCCTTGAACCTGGAGATTTGGGACCCATGCGATGGGTACAACGCAGTATTACTTTAAAGGGTCTGCGTTTGCTCACCCAACCTCACCAAACCTCTCAGCCCCAAGAGTGTCCACCCTTAGGTCTCATCCAGCTGTGGGTCTAGATATGGTCAATCCAGGTTGTATCACAGCCCCTGAACGCATTGTGTAAGAATTTCTCTCTCTTTCACTGTCTTTGTTTCATGGGTTTTTAAAAGTAATTTATTTTCATAATGGGGTTTAGCTGCTTTTCACTGCTGTGTTTATGCCGCTTTATACCCACTTGACACACTAACAGAGAGATATCAATACATAGGTTTTAAGATTATTACTAGTCAGATATATTCTTGTGCGGTGAATAGGGCGTGTTGAGTCCAGTTCTCTGAGCAAGGAGTAGGTCTTGTCTATTACATATTGGGTTTATGGAACGGTATCTGAGCTAATTTGAAACCCTTGTTTTATGTATCACCCCACCTCACCTTTCCCGTTAAGCAGCCATAGTGTGTTTTCTGCATGTGTGACTCTGTTCTGTTTTGTAATTCAGTTCAAGTGTAACGGTTTTTACATTCCCTCTATCAGTGATACCTTATGAGAAGTGTCCTTTTGTGTGTGACTTATTTCACTTAGAATCGTCGTACCTAAATCCACTCATCATGCTGCTACTAGCCTTATGACATTGATTTCATGGCTGAGTGATTTTCCATTGTACATAAGGACCACAACTTCTTTACCCATTTTTCTCTTTCCTGGGATATTTAAGGTGGAATGAAGTGGAGGTCCTTGTCAACAGAGCAGCCCTAAACTTTGGGGTGCTTGTGTCTTGCTGATTTTTCATTTTCCCAATTTATACCCCCATGAGTGGAAGTGCCCTATGCTCTCTAAGCTATGTTTTTTAGATGTTTCACGACTCACCGTACACTTCTCCAGAGTGGCTTTTGGCAATTTACATCCCGCCCATCAGTGTAGCAAGGCTCCCATTTCTCCATGGCCTGTCCTGCCTTTCTGGTTTTGACACTTTTTTCAGCATGGCCCTTTTGACCGATGGGAAGCGAGACTTCTTTGTAGCGCTGATTTGCCTTTCCAGGTTGCTTGGTTGGCCAAAAAGGGCGTATGCGTTTTTTCCTGAATATATTCAGGAAAAAACGCATACGCCCTTTTTGGCCAAGGGCATCATTGTCAACGTTTTGCCGCTTTTCATGTGCTTTAAAGGAGATTCGAATCTACCTCCTGAAATCTGTTTCCTGCAATTCTGCCTTGATTTCAAATCCTCTTCTTTGCCTTCCCTCAATATATTTGTGGACGAGAGTTATCATTTATAGCTCTGCAGGTTTGTGAATTGCACTGCCCTGAAGCTCAATTTTACAACTCGCGTTTTGGGAGCTGGTCGCAAAAGCGCAGGATGGCTTCAGGCCCAGTTCTGGTTCCGGGGGGCAGGTTGAGCCTGTGGTTAATTCTTCTTCCTGATGGGAAAATAGAGTGACCTGTGCCTGTCCAAACACCAAGAGCTAGTCTCTCATTGGTTCCCCGTCTTCCCGTTCATCCTCAGGAAAAATTGCAACCTGTACGGAACAGGAGGTTAAAGGTGCTGATGCTCCAAGTAGGGAGATTGCTAGTAAAGCGGCTGGAATGGCGAACCCGGGCACAAGGAGATGAGAAATGAGGTGCGTTTTAGAAACCTTTCCCCATCACACGGTGGACCATCTTCTGGGTTTCTCATGCATGTTTTCGATGTAGGAAGATGCCCTTGAACCTGGAGATTTGGGACCCATGCGATGGGTACCACGCAGTATTACTTTAAAGGGTCTGCGTTTGCTCACCCAACCTTACCAAACCTCTCAGCCCCAAGAGTGTCCACCCTTAGGTCTCATCCAGCTGTGGGTCTAGATATGGTCAATCCAGGTTGCATCACAGCCCCTGAACGCATTGTGTAAGAATTTCTCTCTCTTTCACTGTCTTTGTTTCATGGGTTTTTAAAAGTAATTTATTTTCATAATGCGGTTTAGCTGCTTTTCACTGCTGTGTTTATGCCGCTTTACACCCACTTGACACACTAACAGAGAGATATCAATACATAGGTTTTAAGATTATTAGTAGTCAGATATATTCTTGTGCGGTGAATAGGGCGTGTTGAGTCCAGTTCTCTGAGCAAGGAGTAGGTCTTGTCTATTACATATTGGGTTTATGGAACGGTATCTGAGCTAATTTGAAACCCTTGTTTTATGTATCACCCCACCTCACCTTTCCCGTTAAGCAGCCATAGTGTGTTTTCTGCATGTGTGACTCTGTTCTGTTTTGTAATTCAGTTCAAGTGTAACGGTTTTTACATTCCCTCTATCAGTGATACCTTATGAGAAGTGTCCTTTTCTGTGTGACTTATTTCACTTAGAATCGTCGTACCTAAATCCACTCATCATGCTGCTACTAGCCTTATGACATTGATTTCATGGCTGAGTGATATTCCATTGTACATAAGGACCAGAACTTCTTTACCCATTTTTCTCTTTCCTGGGATATTTAAGGTGGAATGAAGTGGAGGTCCTTGTCAACAGAGCAGCCCTAAACTTTGGGGTGCTTGTGTCTTGCTGATTTTTAATTTTCCCAATTTATACCCCCATGAGTGGAAGTGCCCTATGCTCTCTAAGCTGTGTTTTTTAGATGTTTCACGACTCACCGTACACTTCTCCAGAGTGGCTGTTGGCAATTTACATCCCGCCCATCAGTGTAGCAAGGCTCCCATTTCTCCATGGCCTGTCCTGCATTTCTGGTTTTGACACTTTTTTCCGCATGGCCCTTTTGACCGATGGGAAGCGAGACTTCTTTGTAGCGCTGATTTGCCTTTCCAGGTTGCTTGGTTGGCCAAAAAGGGCGTATGCGTTTTTTCCTGAATATATTCAGGAAAAAACGCATACGCCCTTTTTGGCCAAGGGCATCATTGTCAACGTTTTGCCGCTTTTCATGTGCTTTAAAGGAGATTCGAATCTACCTCCTGAAATCTGTTTCCTGCAATTCTGCCTTGATTTCAAATCCTCTTCTTTGCCTTCCCTCAATATATTTGTGGACGAGAGTTATCATTTATAACTCTGCAGGTTTGTGAATTGCAGTGCCATGAAGCTCGATTTTACACCTCGCGTTTTTGGGAGCTGGCCGCAAAAGCGCAGGATGGCTTCCGGCCCTGTTCTGGTTCCGGGGGGCAGGCTGAGCCTGTGGTTAATTCTTCTTCCTGATGGGAAAATAGAGTGACCTGTGCCTGTCCCAACACCAACAGCCAGTCTCTCATTGGTTCCCCGTCTTCCTGTTCATCCTCAGGAAAAATTGCAACCTGTACGGAACAGGAGGTTAAAGGTGCTGATGCTCCAAGTAGGGAGATTGCTAGTAAAGCGGCTGGGATGGCGAACCCGGGCACAAGGAGATGAGAAATGAGGTGCGTTTTAGAAACCTTTCCCCATCACACGGTGTACCATCTTCTGGGTTTCTCATGCATGTTTTCGATGTAGGAAGATGCCCTTGAACCTGGAGATTTGGGACCCATGCGATGGGTACAACGCAGTATTACTTTAAAGGGTCTGCGTTTGCTCACCCAACCTCACCAAACCTCTCAGCCCCAAGAGTGTCCACCCTTAGGTCTCATCCAGCTGTGGGTCTAGATATGGTCAATCCAGGTTGTATCACAGCCCCTGAACGCATTGTGTAAGAATTTCTCTCTCTTTCACTGTCTTTGTTTCATGGGTTTTTAAAAGTAATTTATTTTCATAATGGGGTTTAGCTGCTTTTCACTGCTGTGTTTATGCCGCTTTATACCCACTTGACACACTAACAGAGAGATATCAATACATAGGTTTTAAGATTATTACTAGTCAGATATATTCTTGTGCGGTGAATAGGGCGTGTTGAGTCCAGTTCTCTGAGCAAGGAGTAGGTCTTGTCTATTACATATTGGGTTTATGGAACGGTATCTGAGCTAATTTGAAACCCTTGTTTTATGTATCACCCCACCTCACCTTTCCCGTTAAGCAGCCATAGTGTGTTTTCTGCATGTGTGACTCTGTTCTGTTTTGTAATTCAGTTCAAGTGTAACGGTTTTTACATTCCCTCTATCAGTGATACCTTATGAGAAGTGTCCTTTTGTGTGTGACTTATTTCACTTAGAATCGTCGTACCTAAATCCACTCATCATGCTGCTACTAGCCTTATGACATTGATTTCATGGCTGAGTGATTTTCCATTGTACATAAGGACCACAACTTCTTTACCCATTTTTCTCTTTCCTGGGATATTTAAGGTGGAATGAAGTGGAGGTCCTTGTCAACAGAGCAGCCCTAAACTTTGGGGTGCTTGTGTCTTGCTGATTTTTCATTTTCCCAATTTATACCCCCATGAGTGGAAGTGCCCTATGCTCTCTAAGCTATGTTTTTTAGATGTTTCACGACTCACCGTACACTTCTCCAGAGTGGCTTTTGGCAATTTACATCCCGCCCATCAGTGTAGCAAGGCTCCCATTTCTCCATGGCCTGTCCTGCCTTTCTGGTTTTGACACTTTTTTCAGCATGGCCCTTTTGACCGATGGGAAGCGAGACTTCTTTGTAGCGCTGATTTGCCTTTCCAGGTTGCTTGGTTGGCCAAAAAGGGCGTATGCGTTTTTTCCTGAATATATTCAGGAAAAAACGCATACGCCCTTTTTGGCCAAGGGCATCATTGTCAACGTTTTGCCGCTTTTCATGTGCTTTAAAGGAGATTCGAATCTACCTCCTGAAATCTGTTTCCTGCAATTCTGCCTTGATTTCAAATCCTCTTCGTTGCCTTCCCTCAATATATTTGTGGACGAGAGTTATCATTTATAACTCTGCAGGTTTGTGAATTGCAGTGCCATGAAGCTCGATTTTACACCTCGCGTTTTTGGGAGCTGGCCGCAAAAGCGCAGGATGGCTTCAGGCCCTGTTCTGGTTCCGGGGGGCAGGCTGAGCCTGTGGTTAATTCTTCTTCCTGATGGGAAAATAGAGTGACCTGTGCCTGTCCCAACACCAAGAGCCAGTCTCTCATTGGTTCCCCGTCTTCCCGTTCATCCTCAGGAAAAATTGCAACCTGTAGGGAACAGGAGGTTAAAGGTGCTGATGCTCCAAGTAGGGAGATTGCTAGTAAAGAGGCTGGGATGGCGAACCCGGGCACAAGGAGATGAGAAATGAGGTGCGTTTTAGAAACCTTTCCCCATCACACGATGTACCATCTTCTGGGTTTCTCATGCATGTTTTTGATGTAGGAAGATGCCCTTGAACCTGGAGATTTGGGACCCATGCGATGGGTACCACGCAGTATTACTTTAAAGGGTCTGCGTTTGCTCACCCAACCTCACCAAACCTCTCAGCCCCAAGAGTGTCCACCCTTAGGTCTCATCCAGCTGTGGGTGTAGATATGGTCAATCCAGGTTGCATCACAGCCCCTGAACGCATTGTGTAAGAATTTCTCTCTTTCACTGTCTTTGTTTCATGGGTTTTTAAAAGTAATTTATTTTCATAATGCGGTTTAGCTGCTTTTCACTGCTGTGTTTATGCCGCTTTACACCCACTTGACACACTAAGAGAGAGATATCAATACATAGGTTTTAAGATTATTACTAGTCAGATATATTCTTGTGCGGTGAATAGGGCGTGTTGAGTCCAGTTCTCTGAGCAAAGAGTAGGTCTTGTCTATTACATATTGGGTTTATGGAACGGTATCTGAGCTAATTTGAAACCCTTGTTTTATGTATCACCCCACCTCACCTTTCCCGTTAAACAGCCATAGTGTGTTTTCTGCAGGTGTGACTCTGTTCTGTTTTGTAATTCAGTTCAAGTGTAATGGTTTTTACATTCCCTCTATCAGTGATACCTTATGAGAAGTGTCCTTTTGTGTGTGACTTATTTCACTTAGAATCGTCGTACCTAAATCTACTCATCATGCTGCTACTAGCCTTATGACATTGATTTCATGGCTGTGTGATATTCCATTGTACATAAGGACCAGAACTTCTTTACCCATTTTTCTCTTTCCTGGGATATTTAAGGTGGAATGAAGTGGAGGTCCTTGTCAACAGAGCAGCCCTAAACTTTGGGGTGCTTGTGTCTTGCTGATTTTTAATTTTCCCAATTTATACCCCCATGAGTGGAAGTGCCCTATGCTCTCTAAGCTGTGTTTTTTAGATGTTTCAGGACTCACCGTACACTTCTCCAGAGTGGCTGTTGGCAATTTACATCCCGCCCATCAGTGTAGCAAGGCTCCCATTTCTCCATGGCCTGTCCTGTATTTCTGGTTTTGACACTTTTTTCAGCATGGCCCATTTGACCGATGGGAAGCGAGACTTCTTTGTAGCGCTGATTTGCCTTTCCAGGTTGCTTGGTTGGCCAAAAAGGGCGTATGCGTTTTTTCCTGAATATATTCAGGAAAAAACGCATACGCCCTTTTTGGCCAAGGGCATCATTGTCAACGTTTTGCCGCTTTTCATGTGCTTTAAAGGAGATTCGAATCTACCTCCTGAAATCTGTTTCCTGCAATTCTGCCTTGATTTCAAATCCTCTTCTTTGCCTTCCCTCAATATATTTGTGGACGAGAGTTATCATTTATAACTCTGCAGGTTTGTGAATTGCAGTGCCATGAAGCTCGATTTTACACCTCGCGTTTTTGGGAGCTGGCCGCAAAAGCGCAGGATGGCTTCCGGCCCTGTTCTGGTTCCGGGGGGCAGGCTGAGCCTGTGGTTAATTCTTCTTCCTGATGGGAAAATAGAGTGACCTGTGCCTGTCCCAACACCAACAGCCAGTCTCTCATTGGTTCCCCGTCTTCCTGTTCATCCTCAGGAAAAATTGCAACCTGTACGGAACAGGAGGTTAAAGGTGCTGATGCTCCAAGTAGGGAGATTGCTAGTAAAGCGGCTGGGATGGCGAACCCGGGCACAAGGAGATGAGAAATGAGGTGCGTTTTAGAAACCTTTCCCCATCACACGGTGTACCATCTTCTGGGTTTCTCATGCATGTTTTCGATGTAGGAAGATGCCCTTGAACCTGGAGATTTGGGACCCATGCGATGGGTACAACGCAGTATTACTTTAAAGGGTCTGCGTTTGCTCACCCAACCTCACCAAACCTCTCAGCCCCAAGAGTGTCCACCCTTAGGTCTCATCCAGCTGTGGGTCTAGATATGGTCAATCCAGGTTGCATCACAGCCCCTGAACGCATTGTGTAAGAATTTCTCTCTCTTTCACTGTCTTTGTTTCATGGGTTTTTAAAAGTAATTTATTTTCATAATGGGGTTTATCTGCTTTTCACTGCTGTGTTTATGCCGCTTTACACCCACTTGACACACTAACAGAGAGATATCAATACATAGGTTTTAAGATTATTACTAGTCAGATATATTCTTGTGCGGTGAATAGGGCGTGTTGAGTCCAGTTCTCTGAGCAAGGAGTAGGTCTTGTCTATTACATATTGGGTTTATGGAACGGTATCTGAGCTAATTTGAAACCCTTGTTTTATGTATCACCCCACCTCACCTTTCCCGTTAAGCAGCCATAGTGTGTTTTCTGCATGTGTGACTCTGTTCTGTTTTGTAATTCAGTTCAAGTGTAACGGTTTTTACATTCCCTCTATCAGTGATACCTTATGAGAAGTGTCCTTTTCTGTGTGACTTATTTCACTTAGAATCGTCGTACCTAAATCCACTCATCATGCTGCTCCTAGCCTTATGACATTGATTTCATGGCTGAGTGATATTCCATTGTACATAAGGACCACAACTTCTTTACCCATTTTTCTCTTTCCTGGGATATTTAAGGTGGAATGAAGTGGAGGTCCTTGTCAACAGAGCAGCCCTAAACTTTGGGGTGCTTGTGTCTTGCTGATTTTTCATTTACCTAATTTATACCCCCATGAGTGGAAGTGCCCTATGCTCTCTAAGCTGTGTTTTTTAGATATTTCAGGACTCACCGTACACTTCTCCAGAGTGGCTGTTGGCAATTTACATCCTGCCCATCAGTGTAGCAAGGCTCCCATTTCTCCATGGCCTGTCCTGCATTTCTGGTTTTGACACTTTTTTCAGCATGGCCCTTTTGACCGATGGGAAGCGAGACTTCTTTGTAGCGCTGATTTGCCTTTGCAGGTTGCTTGGTTGGCCAAAAAGGGCGTATGCGTTTTTTCCTGAATATATTCAGGAAAAAACGCATACGCCCTTTTTGGCCAAGGGCATCATTGTCAACGTTTTGCCGCTTTTCATGTGCTTTAAAGGAGATTCGAATCTACCTCCTGAAATCTGTTTCCTGCAATTCTGCCTTGATTTCAAATCCTCTTCTTTGCCTTCCCTCAATATATTTGTGGACGAGAGTTATCATTTATAGCTCTGCAGGTTTGTGAATTGCAGTGCCCTGAAGCTCAATTTTACAACTCGCGTTTTGGGAGCTGGTCGCAAAAGCGCAGGATGGCTTCAGGCCCAGTTCTGGTTCCGGGGGGCAGGTTGAGCCTGTGGTTAATTCTTCTTCCTGATGGGAAAATAGAGTGACCTGTGCCTGTCCAAACACCAAGAGCTAGTCTCTCATTGGTTCCCCGTCTTCCTGTTCATCCTCAGGACAAATTGCAACCTGTACGGAACAGGAGGTTAAAGGTGCTGATGCTCCAAGTAGGGAGATTGCTAGTAAAGCGGCTGGAATGGCGAACCCGGGCACAAGGAGATGAGAAATGAGGTGCGTTTTAGAAACCTTTCCCCATCACACGGTGGACCATCTTCTGGGTTTCTCATGCATGTTTTCGATGTAGGAAGATGCCCTTGAACCTGGAGATTTGGGACCCATGCGATGGGTACCACGCAGTATTACTTTAAAGGGTCTGCGTTTGCTCACCCAACCTCACCAAACCTCTCAGCCCCAAGAGTGTCCACCCTTAGGTCTCATCCAGCTGTGGGTCTAGATATGGTCAATCCAGGTTGCATCACAGCCCCTGAACGCATTGTGTAAGAATTTCTCTCTCTTTCACTGTCTTTGTTTCATGGGTTTTTAAAAGTAATTTATTTTCATAATGCGGTTTAGCTGCTTTTCACTGCTGTGTTTATGCCGCTTTACACCCACTTGACACACTAAGAGAGAGATATCAATACATAGGTTTTAAGATTATTACTAGTCAGATATATTCTTGTGCGGTGAATAGGGCGTGTTGAGTCCAGTTCTCTGAGCAAAGAGTAGGTCTTGTCTATTACATATTGGGTTTATGGAACGGTATCTGAGCTAATTTGAAACCCTTGTTTTATGTATCACCCCACCTCACCTTTCCCGTTAAACAGCCATAGTGTGTTTTCTGCAGGTGTGACTCTGTTCTGTTTTGTAATTCAGTTCAAGTGTAATGGTTTTTACATTCCCTCTATCAGTGATACCTTATGAGAAGTGTCCTTTTGTGTGTGACTTATTTCACTTAGAATCGTCGTACCTAAATCTACTCATCATGCTGCTACTAGCCTTATGACATTGATTTCATGGCTGTGTGATATTCCATTGTACATAAGGACCAGAACTTCTTTACCCATTTTTCTCTTTCCTGGGATATTTAAGGTGGAATGAAGTGGAGGTCCTTGTCAACAGAGCAGCCCTAAACTTTGGGGTGCTTGTGTCTTGCTGATTTTTAATTTTCCCAATTTATACCCCCATGAGTGGAAGTGCCCTATGCTCTCTAAGCTGTGTTTTTTAGATGTTTCAGGACTCACCGTACACTTCTCCAGAGTGGCTGTTGGCAATTTACATCCCGCCCATCAGTGTAGCAAGGCTCCCATTTCTCCATGGCCTGTCCTGTATTTCTGGTTTTGACACTTTTTTCAGCATGGCCCATTTGACCGATGGGAAGCGAGACTTCTTTGTAGCGCTGATTTGCCTTTCCAGGTTGCTTGGTTGGCCAAAAAGGGCGTATGCGTTTTTTCCTGAATATATTCAGGAAAAAACGCATACGCCCTTTTTGGCCAAGGGCATCATTGTCAACGTTTTGCCGCTTTTCATGTGCTTTAAAGGAGATTCGAATCTACCTCCTGAAATCTGTTTCCTGCAATTCTGCCTTGATTTCAAATCCTCTTCTTTGCCTTCCCTCAATATATTTGTGGACGAGAGTTATCATTTATAACTCTGCAGGTTTGTGAATTGCAGTGCCATGAAGCTCGATTTTACACCTCGCGTTTTTGGGAGCTGGCCGCAAAAGCGCAGGATGGCTTCCGGCCCTGTTCTGGTTCCGGGGGGCAGGCTGAGCCTGTGGTTAATTCTTCTTCCTGATGGGAAAATAGAGTGACCTGTGCCTGTCCCAACACCAACAGCCAGTCTCTCATTGGTTCCCCGTCTTCCTGTTCATCCTCAGGAAAAATTGCAACCTGTACGGAACAGGAGGTTAAAGGTGCTGATGCTCCAAGTAGGGAGATTGCTAGTAAAGCGGCTGGGATGGCGAACCCGGGCACAAGGAGATGAGAAATGAGGTGCGTTTTAGAAACCTTTCCCCATCACACGGTGTACCATCTTCTGGGTTTCTCATGCATGTTTTCGATGTAGGAAGATGCCCTTGAACCTGGAGATTTGGGACCCATGCGATGGGTACAACGCAGTATTACTTTAAAGGGTCTGCGTTTGCTCACCCAACCTCACCAAACCTCTCAGCCCCAAGAGTGTCCACCCTTAGGTCTCATCCAGCTGTGGGTCTAGATATGGTCAATCCAGGTTGCATCACAGCCCCTGAACGCATTGTGTAAGAATTTCTCTCTCTTTCACTGTCTTTGTTTCATGGGTTTTTAAAAGTAATTTATTTTCATAATGGGGTTTATCTGCTTTTCACTGCTGTGTTTATGCCGCTTTACACCCACTTGACACACTAACAGAGAGATATCAATACATAGGTTTTAAGATTATTACTAGTCAGATATATTCTTGTGCGGTGAATAGGGCGTGTTGAGTCCAGTTCTCTGAGCAAGGAGTAGGTCTTGTCTATTACATATTGGGTTTATGGAACGGTATCTGAGCTAATTTGAAACCCTTGTTTTATGTATCACCCCACCTCACCTTTCCCGTTAAGCAGCCATAGTGTGTTTTCTGCATGTGTGACTCTGTTCTGTTTTGTAATTCAGTTCAAGTGTAACGGTTTTTACATTCCCTCTATCAGTGATACCTTATGAGAAGTGTCCTTTTCTGTGTGACTTATTTCACTTAGAATCGTCGTACCTAAATCCACTCATCATGCTGCTCCTAGCCTTATGACATTGATTTCATGGCTGAGTGATATTCCATTGTACATAAGGACCACAACTTCTTTACCCATTTTTCTCTTTCCTGGGATATTTAAGGTGGAATGAAGTGGAGGTCCTTGTCAACAGAGCAGCCCTAAACTTTGGGGTGCTTGTGTCTTGCTGATTTTTCATTTACCTAATTTATACCCCCATGAGTGGAAGTGCCCTATGCTCTCTAAGCTGTGTTTTTTAGATATTTCAGGACTCACCGTACACTTCTCCAGAGTGGCTGTTGGCAATTTACATCCTGCCCATCAGTGTAGCAAGGCTCCCATTTCTCCATGGCCTGTCCTGCATTTCTGGTTTTGACACTTTTTTCAGCATGGCCCTTTTGACCGATGGGAAGCGAGACTTCTTTGTAGCGCTGATTTGCCTTTGCAGGTTGCTTGGTTGGCCAAAAAGGGCGTATGCGTTTTTTCCTGAATATATTCAGGAAAAAACGCATACGCCCTTTTTGGCCAAGGGCATCATTGTCAACGTTTTGCCGCTTTTCATGTGCTTTAAAGGAGATTCGAATCTACCTCCTGAAATCTGTTTCCTGCAATTCTGCCTTGATTTCAAATCCTCTTCTTTGCCTTCCCTCAATATATTTGTGGACGAGAGTTATCATTTATAGCTCTGCAGGTTTGTGAATTGCAGTGCCCTGAAGCTCAATTTTACAACTCGCGTTTTGGGAGCTGGTCGCAAAAGCGCAGGATGGCTTCAGGCCCAGTTCTGGTTCCGGGGGGCAGGTTGAGCCTGTGGTTAATTCTTCTTCCTGATGGGAAAATAGAGTGACCTGTGCCTGTCCAAACACCAAGAGCTAGTCTCTCATTGGTTCCCCGTCTTCCTGTTCATCCTCAGGACAAATTGCAACCTGTACGGAACAGGAGGTTAAAGGTGCTGATGCTCCAAGTAGGGAGATTGCTAGTAAAGCGGCTGGAATGGCGAACCCGGGCACAAGGAGATGAGAAATGAGGTGCGTTTTAGAAACCTTTCCCCATCACACGGTGGACCATCTTCTGGGTTTCTCATGCATGTTTTCGATGTAGGAAGATGCCCTTGAACCTGGAGATTTGGGACCCATGCGATGGGTACCACGCAGTATTACTTTAAAGGGTCTGCGTTTGCTCACCCAACCTCACCAAACCTCTCAGCCCCAAGAGTGTCCACCCTTAGGTCTCATCCAGCTGTGGGTCTAGATATGGTCAATCCAGGTTGCATCACAGCCCCTGAACGCATTGTGTAAGAATTTCTCTCTCTTTCACTGTCTTTGTTTCATGGGTTTTTAAAAGTAATTTATTTTCATAATGCGGTTTAGCTGCTTTTCACTGCTGTGTTTATGCCGCTTTACACCCACTTGACACACTAAGAGAGAGATATCAATACATAGGTTTTAAGATTATTACTAGTCAGATATATTCTTGTGCGGTGAATAGGGCGTGTTGAGTCCAGTTCTCTGAGCAAAGAGTAGGTCTTGTCTATTACATATTGGGTTTATGGAACGGTATCTGAGCTAATTTGAAACCCTTGTTTTATGTATCACCCCACCTCACCTTTCCCGTTAAACAGCCATAGTGTGTTTTCTGCAGGTGTGACTCTGTTCTGTTTTGTAATTCAGTTCAAGTGTAATGGTTTTTACATTCCCTCTATCAGTGATACCTTATGAGAAGTGTCCTTTTGTGTGTGACTTATTTCACTTAGAATCGTCGTACCTAAATCTACTCATCATGCTGCTACTAGCCTTATGACATTGATTTCATGGCTGTGTGATATTCCATTGTACATAAGGACCAGAACTTCTTTACCCATTTTTCTCTTTCCTGGGATATTTAAGGTGGAATGAAGTGGAGGTCCTTGTCAACAGAGCAGCCCTAAACTTTGGGGTGCTTGTGTCTTGCTGATTTTTAATTTTCCCAATTTATACCCCCATGAGTGGAAGTGCCCTATGCTCTCTAAGCTGTGTTTTTTAGATGTTTCAGGACTCACCGTACACTTCTCCAGAGTGGCTGTTGGCAATTTACATCCCGCCCATCAGTGTAGCAAGGCTCCCATTTCTCCATGGCCTGTCCTGTATTTCTGGTTTTGACACTTTTTTCAGCATGGCCCATTTGACCGATGGGAAGCGAGACTTCTTTGTAGCGCTGATTTGCCTTTCCAGGTTGCTTGGTTGGCCAAAAAGGGCGTATGCGTTTTTTCCTGAATATATTCAGGAAAAAACGCATACGCCCTTTTTGGCCAAGGGCATCATTGTCAACGTTTTGCCGCTTTTCATGTGCTTTAAAGGAGATTCGAATCTACCTCCTGAAATCTGTTTCCTGCAATTCTGCCTTGATTTCAAATCCTCTTCTTTGCCTTCCCTCAATATATTTGTGGACGAGAGTTATCATTTATAACTCTGCAGGTTTGTGAATTGCAGTGCCATGAAGCTCGATTTTACACCTCGCGTTTTTGGGAGCTGGCCGCAAAAGCGCAGGATGGCTTCCGGCCCTGTTCTGGTTCCGGGGGGCAGGCTGAGCCTGTGGTTAATTCTTCTTCCTGATGGGAAAATAGAGTGACCTGTGCCTGTCCCAACACCAACAGCCAGTCTCTCATTGGTTCCCCGTCTTCCTGTTCATCCTCAGGAAAAATTGCAACCTGTACGGAACAGGAGGTTAAAGGTGCTGATGCTCCAAGTAGGGAGATTGCTAGTAAAGCGGCTGGGATGGCGAACCCGGGCACAAGGAGATGAGAAATGAGGTGCGTTTTAGAAACCTTTCCCCATCACACGGTGTACCATCTTCTGGGTTTCTCATGCATGTTTTCGATGTAGGAAGATGCCCTTGAACCTGGAGATTTGGGACCCATGCGATGGGTACAACGCAGTATTACTTTAAAGGGTCTGCGTTTGCTCACCCAACCTCACCAAACCTCTCAGCCCCAAGAGTGTCCACCCTTAGGTCTCATCCAGCTGTGGGTCTAGATATGGTCAATCCAGGTTGCATCACAGCCCCTGAACGCATTGTGTAAGAATTTCTCTCTCTTTCACTGTCTTTGTTTCATGGGTTTTTAAAAGTAATTTATTTTCATAATGCGGTTTAGCTGCTTTTCACTGCTGTGTTTATGCCGCTTTACACCCACTTGACACACTAACAGAGAGATATCAATACATAGGTTTTAAGATTATTAGTAGTCAGATATATTCTTGTGCGGTGAATAGGGCGTGTTGAGTCCAGTTCTCTGAGCAAGGAGTAGGTCTTGTCTATTACATATTGGGTTTATGGAACGGTATCTGAGCTAATTTGAAACCCTTGTTTTATGTATCACCCCACCTCACCTTTCCCGTTAAGCAGCCATAGTGTGTTTTCTGCATGTGTGACTCTGTTCTGTTTTGTAATTCAGTTCAAGTGTAACGGTTTTTACATTCCCTCTATCAGTGATACCTTATGAGAAGTGTCCTTTTCTGTGTGACTTATTTCACTTAGAATCGTCGTACCTAAATCCACTCATCATGCTGCTCCTAGCCTTATGACATTGATTTCATGGCTGAGTGATATTCCATTGTACATAAGGACCACAACTTCTTTACCCATTTTTCTCTTTCCTGGGATATTTAAGGTGGAATGAAGTGGAGGTCCTTGTCAACAGAGCAGCCCTAAACTTTGGGGTGCTTGTGTCTTGCTGATTTTTCATTTTCCTAATTTATACCCCCATGAGTGGAAGTGCCCTATGCTCTCTAAGCTGTGTTTTTTAGATATTTCAGGACTCACCGTACACTTCTCCAGAGTGGCTGTTGGCAATTTACATCCCGCCCATCAGTGTAGCAAGGCTCCCATTTCTCCATGGCCTGTCCTGCATTTCTGGTTTTGACACTTTTTTCAGCATGGCCCTTTTGACCGATGGGAAGCGAGACTTCTTTGTAGCGCTGATTTGCCTTTGCAGGTTGCTTGGTTGGCCAAAAAGGGCGTATGCGTTTTTTCCTGAATATATTCAGGAAAAAACGCATACGCCCTTTTTGGCCAAGGGCATCATTGTCAACGTTTTGCCGCTTTTCATGTGCTTTAAAGGAGATTCGAATCTACCTCCTGAAATCTGTTTCCTGCAATTCTGCCTTGATTTCAAATCCTCTTCTTTGCCTTCCCTCAATATATTTGTGGACGAGAGTTATCATTTATAGCTCTGCAGGTTTGTGAATTGCAGTGCCCTGAAGCTCAATTTTACAACTCGCGTTTTGGGAGCTGGTCGCAAAAGCGCAGGATGGCTTCAGGCCCAGTTCTGGTTCCGGGGGGCAGGTTGAGCCTGTGGTTAATTCTTCTTCCTGATGGGAAAATAGAGTGACCTGTGCCTGTCCAAACACCAAGAGCTAGTCTCTCATTGGTTCCCCGTCTTCCTGTTCATCCTCAGGACAAATTGCAACCTGTACGGAACAGGAGGTTAAAGGTGCTGATGCTCCAAGTAGGGAGATTGCTAGTAAAGCGGCTGGAATGGCGAACCCGGGCACAAGGAGATGAGAAATGAGGTGCATTTTAGAAACCTTTCCCCATCACACGGTGGACCATCTTCTGGGTTTCTCATGCATGTTTTCGATGTAGGAAGATGCCCTTGAACCTGGAGATTTGGGACCCATGCGATGGGTACCACGCAGTATTACTTTAAAGGGTCTGCGTTTGCTCACCCAACCTCACCAAACCTCTCAGCCCCAAGAGTGTCCACCCTTAGGTCTCATCCAGCTGTGGGTCTAGATATGGTCAATCCAGGTTGCATCACAGCCCCTGAACGCATTGTGTAAGAATTTCTCTCTCTTTCACTGTCTTTGTTTCATGGGTTTTTAAAAGTAATTTATTTTCATAATGCGGTTTAGCTGCTTTTCACTGCTGTGTTTATGCCGCTTTACACCCACTTGACACACTAAGAGAGAGATATCAATACATAGGTTTTAAGATTATTACTAGTCAGATATATTCTTGTGCGGTGAATAGGGCGTGTTGAGTCCAGTTCTCTGAGCAAAGAGTAGGTCTTGTCTATTACATATTGGGTTTATGGAACGGTATCTGAGCTAATTTGAAACCCTTGTTTTATGTATCACCCCACCTCACCTTTCCCGTTAAACAGCCATAGTGTGTTTTCTGCAGGTGTGACTCTGTTCTGTTTTGTAATTCAGTTCAAGTGTAATGGTTTTTACATTCCCTCTATCAGTGATACCTTATGAGAAGTGTCATTTTGTGTGTGACTTATTTCACTTAGAATCGTCGTACCTAAATCTACTCATCATGCTGCTATTTGCCTTATGACATTGATTTCATGGCTGTGTGATATTCCATTGTACATAAGGACCAGAACTTCTTTACCCATTTTTCTCTTTCCTGGGATATTTAAGGTGGAATGAAGTGGAGGTCCTTGTCAACAGAGCAGCCCTAAACTTTGGGGTGCTTGTGTCTTGCTGATTTTTAATTTTCCCAATTTATACCCCCATGAGTGGAAGTGCCCTATGCTCTCTAAGCTGTGTTTTTTAGATGTTTCAGGACTCACCGTACACTTCTCCAGAGTGGCTGTTGGCAATTTACATCCCGCCCATCAGTGTAGCAAGGCTCCCATTTCTCCATGGCCTGTCCTGTATTTCTGGTTTTGACACTTTTTTCAGCATGGCCCATTTGACCGATGGGAAGCGAGACTTCTTTGTAGCGCTGATTTGCCTTTCCAGGTTGCTTGGTTGGCCAAAAAGGGCGTATGCGTTTTTTCCTGAATATATTCAGGAAAAAACGCATACGCCCTTTTTGGCCAAGGGCATCATTGTCAACGTTTTGCCGCTTTTCATGTGCTTTAAAGGAGATTCGAATCTACCTCCTGAAATCTGTTTCCTGCAATTCTGCCTTGATTTCAAATCCTCTTCTTTGCCTTCCCTCAATATATTTGTGGACGAGAGTTATCATTTATAACTCTGCAGGTTTGTGAATTGCAGTGCCATGAAGCTCGATTTTACACCTCGCGTTTTTGGGAGCTGGCCGCAAAAGCGCAGGATGGCTTCCGGCCCTGTTCTGGTTCCGGGGGGCAGGCTGAGCCTGTGGTTAATTCTTCTTCCTGATGGGAAAATAGAGTGACCTGTGCCTGTCCCAACACCAACAGCCAGTCTCTCATTGGTTCCCCGTCTTCCTGTTCATCCTCAGGAAAAATTGCAACCTGTACGGAACAGGAGGTTAAAGGTGCTGATGCTCCAAGTAGGGAGATTGCTAGTAAAGCGGCTGGGATGGCGAACCCGGGCACAAGGAGATGAGAAATGAGGTGCGTTTTAGAAACCTTTCCCCATCACACGGTGTACCATCTTCTGGGTTTCTCATGCATGTTTTCGATGTAGGAAGATGCCCTTGAACCTGGAGATTTGGGACCCATGCGATGGGTACAACGCAGTATTACTTTAAAGGGTCTGCGTTTGCTCACCCAACCTCACCAAACCTCTCAGCCCCAAGAGTGTCCACCCTTAGGTCTCATCCAGCTGTGGGTCTAGATATGGTCAATCCAGGTTGTATCACAGCCCCTGAACGCATTGTGTAAGAATTTCTCTCTCTTTCACTGTCTTTGTTTCATGGGTTTTTAAAAGTAATTTATTTTCATAATGGGGTTTAGCTGCTTTTCACTGCTGTGTTTATGCCGCTTTATACCCACTTGACACACTAACAGAGAGATATCAATACATAGGTTTTAAGATTATTACTAGTCAGATATATTCTTGTGCGGTGAATAGGGCGTGTTGAGTCCAGTTCTCTGAGCAAGGAGTAGGTCTTGTCTATTACATATTGGGTTTATGGAACGGTATCTGAGCTAATTTGAAACCCTTGTTTTATGTATCACCCCACCTCACCTTTCCCGTTAAGCAGCCATAGTGTGTTTTCTGCATGTGTGACTCTGTTCTGTTTTGTAATTCAGTTCAAGTGTAACGGTTTTTACATTCCCTCTATCAGTGATACCTTATGAGAAGTGTCCTTTTGTGTGTGACTTATTTCACTTAGAATCGTCGTACCTAAATCCACTCATCATGCTGCTACTAGCCTTATGACATTGATTTCATGGCTGAGTGATTTTCCATTGTACATAAGGACCACAACTTCTTTACCCATTTTTCTCTTTCCTGGGATATTTAAGGTGGAATGAAGTGGAGGTCCTTGTCAACAGAGCAGCCCTAAACTTTGGGGTGCTTGTGTCTTGCTGATTTTTCATTTTCCCAATTTATACCCCCATGAGTGGAAGTGCCCTATGCTCTCTAAGCTATGTTTTTTAGATGTTTCACGACTCACCGTACACTTCTCCAGAGTGGCTTTTGGCAATTTACATCCCGCCCATCAGTGTAGCAAGGCTCCCATTTCTCCATGGCCTGTCCTGCCTTTCTGGTTTTGACACTTTTTTCAGCATGGCCCTTTTGACCGATGGGAAGCGAGACTTCTTTGTAGCGCTGATTTGCCTTTCCAGGTTGCTTGGTTGGCCAAAAAGGGCGTATGCGTTTTTTCCTGAATATATTCAGGAAAAAACGCATACGCCCTTTTTGGCCAAGGGCATCATTGTCAACGTTTTGCCGCTTTTCATGTGCTTTAAAGGAGATTCGAATCTACCTCCTGAAATCTGTTTCCTGCAATTCTGCCTTGATTTCAAATCCTCTTCTTTGCCTTCCCTCAATATATTTGTGGACGAGAGTTATCATTTATAGCTCTGCAGGTTTGTGAATTGCACTGCCCTGAAGCTCAATTTTACAACTCGCGTTTTGGGAGCTGGTCGCAAAAGCGCAGGATGGCTTCAGGCCCAGTTCTGGTTCCGGGGGGCAGGTTGAGCCTGTGGTTAATTCTTCTTCCTGATGGGAAAATAGAGTGACCTGTGCCTGTCCAAACACCAAGAGCTAGTCTCTCATTGGTTCCCCGTCTTCCCGTTCATCCTCAGGAAAAATTGCAACCTGTACGGAACAGGAGGTTAAAGGTGCTGATGCTCCAAGTAGGGAGATTGCTAGTAAAGCGGCTGGAATGGCGAACCCGGGCACAAGGAGATGAGAAATGAGGTGCGTTTTAGAAACCTTTCCCCATCACACGGTGGACCATCTTCTGGGTTTCTCATGCATGTTTTCGATGTAGGAAGATGCCCTTGAACCTGGAGATTTGGGACCCATGCGATGGGTACCACGCAGTATTACTTTAAAGGGTCTGCGTTTGCTCACCCAACCTTACCAAACCTCTCAGCCCCAAGAGTGTCCACCCTTAGGTCTCATCCAGCTGTGGGTCTAGATATGGTCAATCCAGGTTGCATCACAGCCCCTGAACGCATTGTGTAAGAATTTCTCTCTCTTTCACTGTCTTTGTTTCATGGGTTTTTAAAAGTAATTTATTTTCATAATGCGGTTTAGCTGCTTTTCACTGCTGTGTTTATGCCGCTTTACACCCACTTGACACACTAACAGAGAGATATCAATACATAGGTTTTAAGATTATTAGTAGTCAGATATATTCTTGTGCGGTGAATAGGGCGTGTTGAGTCCAGTTCTCTGAGCAAGGAGTAGGTCTTGTCTATTACATATTGGGTTTATGGAACGGTATCTGAGCTAATTTGAAACCCTTGTTTTATGTATCACCCCACCTCACCTTTCCCGTTAAGCAGCCATAGTGTGTTTTCTGCATGTGTGACTCTGTTCTGTTTTGTAATTCAGTTCAAGTGTAACGGTTTTTACATTCCCTCTATCAGTGATACCTTATGAGAAGTGTCCTTTTCTGTGTGACTTATTTCACTTAGAATCGTCGTACCTAAATCCACTCATCATGCTGCTACTAGCCTTATGACATTGATTTCATGGCTGAGTGATATTCCATTGTACATAAGGACCAGAACTTCTTTACCCATTTTTCTCTTTCCTGGGATATTTAAGGTGGAATGAAGTGGAGGTCCTTGTCAACAGAGCAGCCCTAAACTTTGGGGTGCTTGTGTCTTGCTGATTTTTAATTTTCCCAATTTATACCCCCATGAGTGGAAGTGCCCTATGCTCTCTAAGCTGTGTTTTTTAGATGTTTCACGACTCACCGTACACTTCTCCAGAGTGGCTGTTGGCAATTTACATCCCGCCCATCAGTGTAGCAAGGCTCCCATTTCTCCATGGCCTGTCCTGCATTTCTGGTTTTGACACTTTTTTCAGCATGGCCCTTTTGACCGATGGGAAGCGAGACTTCTTTGTAGCGCTGATTTGCCTTTCCAGGTTGCTTGGTTGGCCAAAAAGGGCGTATGCGTTTTTTCCTGAATATATTCAGGAAAAAACGCATACGCCCTTTTTGGCCAAGGGAATCATTGTCAACGTTTTGCCGCTTTTCATGTGCTTTAAAGGAGATTCGAATCTACCTCCTGTAATCTGTTTCCTGCAATTCTGCCTTGATTTCAAATCCTCTTCGTTGCCTTCCCTCAATATATTTGTGGACGAGAGTTATCATTTATAACTCTGCAGGTTTGTGAATTGCAGTGCCATGAAGCTCGATTTTACACCTCGCGTTTTTGGGAGCTGGCCGCAAAAGCGCAGGATGGCTTCAGGCCCTGTTCTGGTTCCGGGGGGCAGGCTGAGCCTGTGGTTAATTCTTCTTCCTGATGGGAAAATAGAGTGACCTGTGCCTGTCCCAACACCAAGAGCCAGTCTCTCATTGGTTCCCCGTCTTCCCGTTCATCCTCAGGAAAAATTGCAACCTGTAGGGAACAGGAGGTTAAAGGTGCTGATGCTCCAAGTAGGGAGATTGCTAGTAAAGAGGCTGGGATGGCGAACCCGGGCACAAGGAGATGAGAAATGAGGTGCGTTTTAGAAACCTTTCCCCATCACACGATGTACCATCTTCTGGGTTTCTCATGCATGTTTTTGATGTAGGAAGATGCCCTTGAACCTGGAGATTTGGGACCCATGCGATGGGTTCCACGCAGTATTACTTTAAAGGGTCTGCGTTTGCTCACCCAACCTCACCAAACCTCTCAGCCCCAAGAGTGTCCACCCTTAGGTCTCATCCAGCTGTGGGTGTAGATATGGTCAATCCAGGTTGCATCACAGCCCCTGAACGCATTGTGTAAGAATTTCTCTCTTTCACTGTCTTTGTTTCATGGGTTTTTAAAAGTAATTTATTTTCATAATGCGGTTTAGCTGCTTTTCACTGCTGTGTTTATGCCGCTTTACACCCACTTGACACACTAAGAGAGAGATATCAATACATAGGTTTTAAGATTATTACTAGTCAGATATATTCTTGTGCGGTGAATAGGGCGTGTTGAGTCCAGTTCTCTGAGCAAAGAGTAGGTCTTGTCTATTACATATTGGGTTTATGGAACGGTATCTGAGCTAATTTGAAACCCTTGTTTTATGTATCACCCCACCTCACCTTTCCCGTTAAACAGCCATAGTGTGTTTTCTGCAGGTGTGACTCTGTTCTGTTTTGTAATTCAGTTCAAGTGTAATGGTTTTTACATTCCCTCTATCAGTGATACCTTATGAGAAGTGTCCTTTTGTGTGTGACTTATTTCACTTAGAATCGTCGTACCTAAATCTACTCATCATGCTGCTACTAGCCTTATGACATTGATTTCATGGCTGTGTGATATTCCATTGTACATAAGGACCAGAACTTCTTTACCCATTTTTCTCTTTCCTGGGATATTTAAGGTGGAATGAAGTGGAGGTCCTTGTCAACAGAGCAGCCCTAAACTTTGGGGTGCTTGTGTCTTGCTGATTTTTAATTTTCCCAATTTATACCCCCATGAGTGGAAGTGCCCTATGCTCTCTAAGCTGTGTTTTTTAGATGTTTCAGGACTCACCGTACACTTCTCCAGAGTGGCTGTTGGCAATTTACATCCCGCCCATCAGTGTAGCAAGGCTCCCATTTCTCCATGGCCTGTCCTGTATTTCTGGTTTTGACACTTTTTTCAGCATGGCCCATTTGACCGATGGGAAGCGAGACTTCTTTGTAGCGCTGATTTGCCTTTCCAGGTTGCTTGGTTGGCCAAAAAGGGCGTATGCGTTTTTTCCTGAATATATTCAGGAAAAAACGCATACGCCCTTTTTGGCCAAGGGCATCATTGTCAACGTTTTGCCGCTTTTCATGTGCTTTAAAGGAGATTCGAATCTACCTCCTGAAATCTGTTTCCTGCAATTCTGCCTTGATTTCAAATCCTCTTCTTTGCCTTCCCTCAATATATTTGTGGACGAGAGTTATCATTTATAACTCTGCAGGTTTGTGAATTGCAGTGCCATGAAGCTCGATTTTACACCTCGCGTTTTTGGGAGCTGGCCGCAAAAGCGCAGGATGGCTTCCGGCCCTGTTCTGGTTCCGGGGGGCAGGCTGAGCCTGTGGTTAATTCTTCTTCCTGATGGGAAAATAGAGTGACCTGTGCCTGTCCCAACACCAACAGCCAGTCTCTCATTGGTTCCCCGTCTTCCTGTTCATCCTCAGGAAAAATTGCAACCTGTACGGAACAGGAGGTTAAAGGTGCTGATGCTCCAAGTAGGGAGATTGCTAGTAAAGCGGCTGGGATGGCGAACCCGGGCACAAGGAGTTGAGAAATGAGGTGCGTTTTAGAAACCTTTCCCCATCACACGGTGTACCATCTTCTGGGTTTCTCATGCATGTTTTCGATGTAGGAAGATGCCCTTGAACCTGGAGATTTGGGACCCATGCGATGGGTACAACGCAGTATTACTTTAAAGGGTCTGCGTTTGCTCACCCAACCTCACCAAACCTCTCAGCCCCAAGAGTGTCCACCCTTAGGTCTCATCCAGCTGTGGGTCTAGATATGGTCAATCCAGGTTGCATCACAGCCCCTGAACGCATTGTGTAAGAATTTCTCTCTCTTTCACTGTCTTTGTTTCATGGGTTTTTAAAAGTAATTTATTTTCATAATGGGGTTTATCTGCTTTTCACTGCTGTGTTTATGCCGCTTTACACCCACTTGACACACTAACAGAGAGATATCAATACATAGGTTTTAAGATTATTACTAGTCAGATATATTCTTGTGCGGTGAATAGGGCGTGTTGAGTCCAGTTCTCTGAGCAAGGAGTAGGTCTTGTCTATTACATATTGGGTTTATGGAACGGTATCTGAGCTAATTTGAAACCCTTGTTTTATGTATCACCCCACCTCACCTTTCCCGTTAAGCAGCCATAGTGTGTTTTCTGCATGTGTGACTCTGTTCTGTTTTGTAATTCAGTTCAAGTGTAACGGTTTTTACATTCCCTCTATCAGTGATACCTTATGAGAAGTGTCCTTTTCTGTGTGACTTATTTCACTTAGAATCGTCGTACCTAAATCCACTCATCATGCTGCTCCTAGCCTTATGACATTGATTTCATGGCTGAGTGATATTCCATTGTACATAAGGACCACAACTTCTTTACCCATTTTTCTCTTTCCTGGGATATTTAAGGTGGAATGAAGTGGAGGTCCTTGTCAACAGAGCAGCCCTAAACTTTGGGGTGCTTGTGTCTTGCTGATTTTTCATTTACCTAATTTATACCCCCATGAGTGGAAGTGCCCTATGCTCTCTAAGCTGTGTTTTTTAGATATTTCAGGACTCACCGTACACTTCTCCAGAGTGGCTGTTGGCAATTTACATCCCGCCCATCAGTGTAGCAAGGCTCCCATTTCTCCATGGCCTGTCCTGCATTTCTGGTTTTGACACTTTTTTCAGCATGGCCCTTTTGACCGATGGGAAGCGAGACTTCTTTGTAGCGCTGATTTGCCTTTGCAGGTTGCTTGGTTGGCCAAAAAGGGCGTATGCGTTTTTTCCTGAATATATTCAGGAAAAAACGCATACGCCCTTTTTGGCCAAGGGCATCATTGTCAACGTTTTGCCGCTTTTCATGTGCTTTAAAGGAGATTCGAATCTACCTCCTGAAATCTGTTTCCTGCAATTCTGCCTTGATTTCAAATCCTCTTCTTTGCCTTCCCTCAATATATTTGTGGACGAGAGTTATCATTTATAGCTCTGCAGGTTTGTGAATTGCAGTGCCCTGAAGCTCAATTTTACAACTCGCGTTTTGGGAGCTGGTCGCAAAAGCGCAGGATGGCTTCAGGCCCAGTTCTGGTTCCGGGGGGCAGGTTGAGCCTGTGGTTAATTCTTCTTCCTGATGGGAAAATAGAGTGACCTGTGCCTGTCCAAACACCAAGAGCTAGTCTCTCATTGGTTCCCCGTCTTCCTGTTCATCCTCAGGACAAATTGCAACCTGTACGGAACAGGAGGTTAAAGGTGCTGATGCTCCAAGTAGGGAGATTGCTAGTAAAGCGGCTGGAATGGCGAACCCGGGCACAAGGAGATGAGAAATGAGGTGCGTTTTAGAAACCTTTCCCCATCACACGGTGGACCATCTTCTGGGTTTCTCATGCATGTTTTCGATGTAGGAAGATGCCCTTGAACCTGGAGATTTGGGACCCATGCGATGGGTACCACGCAGTATTACTTTAAAGGGTCTGCGTTTGCTCACCCAACCTCACCAAACCTCTCAGCCCCAAGAGTGTCCACCCTTAGGTCTCATCCAGCTGTGGGTCTAGATATGGTCAATCCAGGTTGCATCACAGCCCCTGAACGCATTGTGTAAGAATTTCTCTCTCTTTCACTGTCTTTGTTTCATGGGTTTTTAAAAGTAATTTATTTTCATAATGCGGTTTAGCTGCTTTTCACTGCTGTGTTTATGCCGCTTTACACCCACTTGACACACTAAGAGAGAGATATCAATACATAGGTTTTAAGATTATTACTAGTCAGATATATTCTTGTGCGGTGAATAGGGCGTGTTGAGTCCAGTTCTCTGAGCAAAGAGTAGGTCTTGTCTATTACATATTGGGTTTATGGAACGGTATCTGAGCTAATTTGAAACCCTTGTTTTATGTATCACCCCACCTCACCTTTCCCGTTAAACAGCCATAGTGTGTTTTCTGCAGGTGTGACTCTGTTCTGTTTTGTAATTCAGTTCAAGTGTAATGGTTTTTACATTCCCTCTATCAGTGATACCTTATGAGAAGTGTCCTTTTGTGTGTGACTTATTTCACTTAGAATCGTCGTACCTAAATCTACTCATCATGCTGCTACTAGCCTTATGACATTGATTTCATGGCTGTGTGATATTCCATTGTACATAAGGACCAGAACTTCTTTACCCATTTTTCTCTTTCCTGGGATATTTAAGGTGGAATGAAGTGGAGGTCCTTGTCAACAGAGCAGCCCTAAACTTTGGGGTGCTTGTGTCTTGCTGATTTTTAATTTTCCCAATTTATACCCCCATGAGTGGAAGTGCCCTATGCTCTCTAAGCTGTGTTTTTTAGATGTTTCAGGACTCACCGTACACTTCTCCAGAGTGGCTGTTGGCAATTTACATCCCGCCCATCAGTGTAGCAAGGCTCCCATTTCTCCATGGCCTGTCCTGTATTTCTGGTTTTGACACTTTTTTCAGCATGGCCCATTTGACCGATGGGAAGCGAGACTTCTTTGTAGCGCTGATTTGCCTTTCCAGGTTGCTTGGTTGGCCAAAAAGGGCGTATGCGTTTTTTCCTGAATATATTCAGGAAAAAACGCATACGCCCTTTTTGGCCAAGGGCATCATTGTCAACGTTTTGCCGCTTTTCATGTGCTTTAAAGGAGATTCGAATCTACCTCCTGAAATCTGTTTCCTGCAATTCTGCCTTGATTTCAAATCCTCTTCTTTGCCTTCCCTCAATATATTTGTGGACGAGAGTTATCATTTATAACTCTGCAGGTTTGTGAATTGCAGTGCCATGAAGCTCGATTTTACACCTCGCGTTTTTGGGAGCTGGCCGCAAAAGCGCAGGATGGCTTCCGGCCCTGTTCTGGTTCCGGGGGGCAGGCTGAGCCTGTGGTTAATTCTTCTTCCTGATGGGAAAATAGAGTGACCTGTGCCTGTCCCAACACCAACAGCCAGTCTCTCATTGGTTCCCCGTCTTCCTGTTCATCCTCAGGAAAAATTGCAACCTGTACGGAACAGGAGGTTAAAGGTGCTGATGCTCCAAGTAGGGAGATTGCTAGTAAAGCGGCTGGGATGGCGAACCCGGGCACAAGGAGATGAGAAATGAGGTGCGTTTTAGAAACCTTTCCCCATCACACGGTGTACCATCTTCTGGGTTTCTCATGCATGTTTTCGATGTAGGAAGATGCCCTTGAACCTGGAGATTTGGGACCCATGCGATGGGTACAACGCAGTATTACTTTAAAGGGTCTGCGTTTGCTCACCCAACCTCACCAAACCTCTCAGCCCCAAGAGTGTCCACCCTTAGGTCTCATCCAGCTGTGGGTCTAGATATGGTCAATCCAGGTTGCATCACAGCCCCTGAACGCATTGTGTAAGAATTTCTCTCTCTTTCACTGTCTTTGTTTCATGGGTTTTTAAAAGTAATTTATTTTCATAATGCGGTTTAGCTGCTTTTCACTGCTGTGTTTATGCCGCTTTACACCCACTTGACACACTAACAGAGAGATATCAATACATAGGTTTTAAGATTATTACTAGTCAGATATATTCTTGTGCGGTGAATAGGGCGTGTTGAGTCCAGTTCTCTGAGCAAGGAGTAGGTCTTGTCTATTACATATTGGGTTTATGGAACGGTATCTGAGCTAATTTGAAACCCTTGTTTTATGTATCACCCCACCTCACCTTTCCCGTTAAGCAGCCATAGTGTGTTTTCTGCATGTGTGACTCTGTTCTGTTTTGTAATTCAGTTCAAGTGTAACGGTTTTTACATTCCCTCTATCAGTGATACCTTATGAGAAGTGTCCTTTTCTGTGTGACTTATTTCACTTAGAATCGTCGTACCTAAATCCACTCATCATGCTGCTCCTAGCCTTATGACATTGATTTCATGGCTGAGTGATATTCCATTGTACATAAGGACCACAACTTCTTTACCCATTTTTCTCTTTCCTGGGATATTTAAGGTGGAATGAAGTGGAGGTCCTTGTCAACAGAGCAGCCCTAAACTTTGGGGTGCTTGTGTCTTGCTGATTTTTCATTTTCCTAATTTATACCCCCATGAGTGGAAGTGCCCTATGCTCTCTAAGCTGTGTTTTTTAGATATTTCAGGACTCACCGTACACTTCTCCAGAGTGGCTGTTGGCAATTTACATCCCGCCCATCAGTGTAGCAAGGCTCCCATTTCTCCATGGCCTGTCCTGCATTTCTGGTTTTGACACTTTTTTCAGCATGGCCCTTTTGACCGATGGGAAGCGAGACTTCTTTGTAGCGCTGATTTGCCTTTGCAGGTTGCTTGGTTGGCCAAAAAGGGCGTATGCGTTTTTTCCTGAATATATTCAGGAAAAAACGCATACGCCCTTTTTGGCCAAGGGCATCATTGTCAACGTTTTGCCGCTTTTCATGTGCTTTAAAGGAGATTCGAATCTACCTCCTGAAATCTGTTTCCTGCAATTCTGCCTTGATTTCAAATCCTCTTCTTTGCCTTCCCTCAATATATTTGTGGACGAGAGTTATCATTTATAGCTCTGCAGGTTTGTGAATTGCAGTGCCCTGAAGCTCAATTTTACAACTCGCGTTTTGGGAGCTGGTCGCAAAAGCGCAGGATGGCTTCAGGCCCAGTTCTGGTTCCGGGGGCAGGTTGAGCCTGTGGTTAATTCTTCTTCCTGATGGGAAAATAGAGTGACCTGTGCCTGTCCAAACACCAAGAGCTAGTCTCTCATTGGTTCCCCGTCTTCCTGTTCATCCTCAGGACAAATTGCAACCTGTACGGAACAGGAGGTTAAAGGTGCTGATGCTCCAAGTAGGGAGATTGCTAGTAAAGCGGCTGGAATGGCGAACCCGGGCACAAGGAGATGAGAAATGAGGTGCATTTTAGAAACCTTTCCCCATCACACGGTGGACCATCTTCTGGGTTTCTCATGCATGTTTTCGATGTAGGAAGATGCCCTTGAACCTGGAGATTTGGGACCCATGCGATGGGTACCACGCAGTATTACTTTAAAGGGTCTGCGTTTGCTCACCCAACCTCACCAAACCTCTCAGCCCCAAGAGTGTCCACCCTTAGGTCTCATCCAGCTGTGGGTCTAGATATGGTCAATCCAGGTTGCATCACAGCCCCTGAACGCATTGTGTAAGAATTTCTCTCTCTTTCACTGTCTTTGTTTCATGGGTTTTTAAAAGTAATTTATTTTCATAATGCGGTTTAGCTGCTTTTCACTGCTGTGTTTATGCCGCTTTACACCCACTTGACACACTAAGAGAGAGATATCAATACATAGGTTTTAAGATTATTACTAGTCAGATATATTCTTGTGCGGTGAATAGGGCGTGTTGAGTCCAGTTCTCTGAGCAAAGAGTAGGTCTTGTCTATTACATATTGGGTTTATGGAACGGTATCTGAGCTAATTTGAAACCCTTGTTTTATGTATCACCCCACCTCACCTTTCCCGTTAAACAGCCATAGTGTGTTTTCTGCATGTGTGACTCTGTTCTGTTTTGTAATTCAGTTCAAGTGTAACGGTTTTTACATTCCCTCTATCAGTGATACCTTATGAGAAGTGTCCTTTTCTGTGTGACTTATTTCACTTAGAATCGTCGTACCTAAATCCACTCATCATGCTGCTACTAGCCTTATGACATTGATTTCATGGCTGAGTGATATTCCATTGTACATAAGGACCAGAACTTCTTTACCCATTTTTCTCTTTCCTGGGATATTTAAGGTGGAATGAAGTGGAGGTCCTTGTCAACAGAGCAGCCCTAAACTTTGGGGTGCTTGTGTCTTGCTGATTTTTCATTTTCCCAATTTATACCCCCATGAGTGGAAGTGCCCTATGCTCTCTAAGCTGTGTTTCTTAGATGTTTCAGGACTCACCGTACACTTCTCCAGAGTGGCTGTTGGCAATTTACATCCCGCCCATCAGTGTAGCAAGGCTCCCATTTCTCCATGGCCTGTCCTGCATTTCTGGTTTTGACACTTTTTTCAGCATGGCCCTTTTGACCGATGGGAAGCAAGACTTCTTTGTAGCGCTGATTTGCCTTTCCAGGTTGCTTGGTTGGCCAAAAAGGGCGTATGCGTTTTTTCCTGAATATATTCAGGAAAAAACGCATACGCCCTTTTTGGCCAAGGGCATCATTGTCAACGTTTTGCCGCTTTTCATGTGCTTTAAAGGAGATTCGAATCTACCTCCTGAAATCTGTTTCCTGCAATTCTGCCTTGATTTCAAATCCTCTTCTTTGCCTTCCCTCAATATATTTGTGGACGAGAGTTATCATTTATAGCTCTGCAGGTTTGTGAATTGCAGTGCCCTGAAGCTCAATTTTACAACTCGCGTTTTTGGGAGCTGGTCGCAAAAGCGCAGGATGGCTTCAGGCCCAGTTCTGGTTCCGGAGGGCAGGTTGAGCCTGTGGTTAATTCTTCTTCCAGATGGGAAAATAGAGTGACCTGTGCCTGTCCCAACACCAAGAGCCAGTCTCTCATTGGTTCCCCTTCTTCCCATTCATCCTCAGGAAAAATTGCAACCTGTACGGAACAGGAGGTTAAAGGTGCTGATGCTCCAAGTAGGGAGATTGCTAGTAAAGTGGCTGGAATGGCGAACCGGGCACAAGGAGATGAGAAATGAGGTGCGTTTTAGAAACCATTCCCCATCACACGGTGTACCATCTTCTGGGTTTCTCATGCATGTTTTCGATGTAGGAAGATGACCTTGAACCTGGAGATATGGGACCCATGCGATGGGTACCACGCAGTATTACTTTAAAGGGTCTGCGTTTGCTCACCCAACCTCACCAAACCTCTCAGCCCCAAGAGTGTCCACCCTTATGTCTCATCCAGCTGTGGGTCTAGATACGGTCAATCCAGGTTGCATCACAGCCCATGAACGCATTGTGTAAGAATTTCTCTCTCTTTCACTGTCTTTGTTTCATGGGTTTTTAAAAGTAATTTATTTTCATAATGCGGTTTAGCTGCTTTTCACTGCTGTGTTTATGCCGCTTTATACCCACTTGACACACTAACAGAGAGATATCAATACATAGGTTTTAAGGTTATTACTAGTCAGATATATTCTTGTGCGGTGAATAGGGCGTGTTGAGTCCAGTTCTCTGAGCAAGGAGTAGGTCTTGTCTATTACATATTGGGTTTATGGAACGGTATCTGAGCTAATTTGAAACCCTTGTTTTATGTGTCACCCCACCTCCCCTTTCCCGTTAAGCAGCCATAGTGTGTTTTCTGCATATGTGACTCTGTTCTGTTTTGTAATTCAGTTCAACTGTAACGGTTTTTACATTCCCTCTATAAGTGATACCTTATGAGAAGTGTCCTTTTCTGTGTGATTTATTTCACTTAGAATCGTCGTACCTAAATCCACTCATCATGCTGCTACTAGCCTTAGGACATTGATTTCATGGCTGAGTGATATTCCATTGTACATAAGGACCACAACTTCTTTATCCATTTTTCTCTTTCCTGGGATATTTAAGGTGGAATGAAGTGGAGGTCCTTGTCAACAGAGCAGCCCTAAACTTTGGGGTGCTTGTGTCTTGCTGATTTTTCATTTTCCCAATTTATACCCCCATGAGTGGAAGTGCCCTATGCTCTCTAAGCTGTGTTTTTTAGATATTCCAGGACTCACCGTACACTTCTCCAGAGTGGCTGTTGGCAATTTACATCCCGCCCATCAGTGTAGCAAGGCTCCCATTTCTCCATGGCCTGTCCTGCATTTCTGGTTTTGACACTTTTTTCAGCATGGCCCTTTTGACCGATGGGAAGCGAGACTTCTTTGTAGTGCTGATTTGCCTTTCCAGGTTGCTTGGTTGGCCAAAAAGGGCGTATGCGTTTTTTCCTGAATATATTCAGGAAAAAACGCATACGCCCTTTTTGGCCAAGGGCATCATTGTCAACGTTTTGCCGCTTTTCATGTGCTTTAAAGGCGATTCGAATCTACCTCCTGAAATCTGTTTCCTGCATCTGCCTTGATTTCAAATCCTCTTCGTTGCCTTCCCTCAATATATTTGTGGACGAGAGTTATCATTTATAACTCTGCAGGTTTGTGAATTGCAGTGCCCTGAGCCTCCATTTTACAACTCGTGATTTTGGGAGCTGGCCGCAAAAGCGCAGGATGGCTTCAGGCCCTGTTCGTGTTCCGGGGGGCGGGATGAGCCTGTGGTTAATTCTTCTTCCTGATGGGAAAATAGAGTGACCTGTGCCTGTCCCAACACCAAGAGCCAGTCTCTCATTGGTTCCCCGTCTTCCCGTTCATCCTCAGGAGAAATTGCAACCTGTACGGAACAGGTGGTTAAAGGTGCTGATGCTCCAAGTAGGGAGATTGCTAGTAAAGTGGCTGGAATCGCAAACCCGAGCACAAGGAGATGAGAAATGAGGTGCGTTTTAGAAACCTCTCCCCATCACACGGTGTACCATCTTCTGGGTTTCTCATGCATGATTTCGATGTAGGAAGATGCCCTTGAACCTGGAGATTTGGGACCCATGCGATGGGTACCACGCAGTATTACTTTAAAGGGTCTGCATTTGCTCACCCAACCTCACCAAACCTCTCAGCCCCAAGAGTGTCCACCCTTATGTCTCATCCAACTGTGCGTCTAGATATGGTCAATCCAGTTTGCATCACAGCCCCTGAACGAATTGTGTAAGAATTTCTCTCTCTTTCACTGTCTTTGTTTCATGGGTTTTTCAAAGTAATTTATTTTCATAATGGGGTTTAGCTGCTTTTCACTGCTGTGTTTATGCCGCTTTACACCCACTTGACACACTAACAGAGAGATATCAATACATAGGTTTTACGATTATTACTAGTCAGATATATTCTTGTGCGGTGAATAGGGCGTGTTGAGTCCAGTTCTCTGAGCAAGGAGTAGGTCTTGTCTATTACATATTGGGTTTATGGAACGGTATCTGAGCTAGTTTGAAACCCTTTTTTTATGTATCACCCCACCTCACCTTTCCCGTTAAGCAGCCATAGTGTGTTTTCTGCATGTGTGACTTTGTTCTGTTTTGTAATTCAGTTCAAGTGTAACGCTTTTTACATTCCCTCTATAAGTGATACCTTATGAGAAGTGTCTTTTTCTGTGTGACTTATTTCACTTAGAATCGTCGTACCTAAATCCACTCATCATGCTGCTACTAACCTTAGGACATTGATTTCATGGCTGAGTGATATTCCATTGTACATAAGGACCACAACTTCTTTATCCATTTTTCTCTTTCCTTGGATATTTAAGGTGGAATTAAGTGGAGGTTCTTGTCAACAGAGCAGCCCTAAAGTTTGGGGTGCCTGTGTCTTGCTGATTTTTAGTTTTCCCAATTTATACGCCCATGAGTCGATGTGCCCCTTTCTCTCTAGCTGTGTTTTTTAGATGTTTTAGGAAACACCATACCCTTCTCCAGAGTCATCATTGGCAATTTACACCCCACCCATCAGTGTAACAAAGCTCCCTTTACTCCCTGGCCTCTCCTGCTTTTCTTGTTTTTACACTTTTGTAGGAAAGCCATTTTGACCGATGGGATGTCAGACTTCTTTGTAGAGCTGAATTGCATATCCGGCTTGCTTGGTTGGCCAAAAAGGGCCTATGGGTTTTTTCCTGAATTCATTCAGAAAAAAACGCATATGCTCTTTTTGGCCAAGTGCATCATTGTCGACGTTTTGACGCTTTTCATGTGCTTTAGGGGTGATTCGAATCTAACTCCTGAAATCTGTTTCCTGCAATTCTGCCTTGATTTCAAATCCTCTTCGTTGCCTTCCCTCAATATATTTGTGGACGAGAGTTATCATTTATAACTCTGCAGATTTGTTAATTGCAGTGCCCATGAGCTCCATTTTTCAACTCGCTTTTTTGGGAGCTTTCCGCAGAACCGCTTGTTTGCTTCTGGCCCTACTCTGGTTCCCGGTGGCAGGCTAAGCCTTTGCTTAATTCTTCTTCCTGAATGGAAAATAGAGTGACATGTGCCTCTCCGAATATCTAGGGCTTGGCTCTCCTTGTTTCTCCTCCTTCCCCTTCTTCCTTTGGACAAATTCCGATTTCTGTGCAACTGGATGTTGAAGGTGCTGACATCCTCAAGTGGGGAGATTTTAAGGAAAAAGGCTGGAGGGGTGAACCCAACAACCAGGAAATTAGGCGTTTTGGTGCCTTTTCCAAAATCTTCCTGATCCAACCGTGTTCCATCTTCTGGGTGTCACAGGCATGTTTTAGCTGTAGGAAAGGTCCCGTGTATGTAAGGAGAACACAAGGGATTTTTCCAAATTAGTGTCTCCCCAAACTCCAATCTGGGGAATTTTTAAGCTACTGGTACATGTGTGTTCATTAAGGGACTTGGGCCGTGGGCAGAGTCCGAACTTTAGATGATTGAAGTCTTCAGGTTCAGAAACGCTCACCATCGGCCTCCTTTAGTTTCCATTTTATCTGTAGTTGATAGATGATGTCGATATAGATATCTATTGTTTTTCAGATTATTTCCCCTCAGGGGTCATTACAAAATATTGAGTATAGTTCCCTGTGCTATACAGTAGTTCCTTGTTGATGATATATTTTATACATAGCAGTGTGTATATGTTAATCTGAAACTGTTAATTTATCCCTCCTCCCACCTTTCCCCTTTGGTAATAAAAAATATAAGATTTTATACTTCTCAGAAATCTAGGAGCTGAAAGAGAGGTATCATTTTCAATGGAAAATCATTCCAAACAAGGTTGAAACTTCAACCAAGATTATTAGATGTACATCCTTGGAAAGAAATCACTGCATTTCTCTACTCTTGACCTGACAAATAAGACAAACCCCTCCACTGAACTTGCTTATAATAAAGTGATGGAAATATCAAATGGAAGTGTTAGAAACATCTTCTTTTACACGAGCCTTATACACTGCTCTATGTTAATTACAGTTTGGCTCACACATCTGTTCATTGAAGTTACAATGTTCTCAAATTCTGTTACTGATCCTGCAGAGTGGGCCCCAACAAGGGTCTCCCTGCCCAGTGTCATTGGAGCCAACAGATCGAGACTGACTTTGGTTCAGAAGCAAAGGAAAACTTTACATTTTGATCAGAGAATGGAGAGGTGAGAGTGTGTGCTCCCCTGCGGGTTGTGGGCCGGGCTGCTGTGTAGGGATCCTGTCAGCATCAGCGGGAGGGAGGGGGCGGAGCTCTCGAGGGCCAGGTTGCCTGGAGCTCAGGCTCTATGTCGCAGAGTCTGCACGGGGCCCCACGAGCTGAGGTGTCGGCCCAGCCATTTTGCACGAGGAAATCGGGTCTGAAGTGTCGGGTGTGGGACCTCTGCATGTGGAAACCTAGGAGCAAGTGAAATTAGACAAAGCACAAAGGAAAAAATGGTTAGACTTTATTTTATTGCCCAGATTCTATTTTTATCTCCCAGGAATTTTTAATGGGCTTTGCCAGTGACAAAGCCCTCCTCTGCCTTTTGTCCCATTCCTCATTCTTGGGGCGCTGAGGGTGCAGACACGTCTTCTGTAAATGCTTCATGCTGAGTTGGGTGTCCTCATACCCGGGGGGAGGGGCAGGACTTCTCCCCAGCAGCCTCCAGGTGAGGTTGATTGTCCGCAGGCCTCCTCCCTCACTGCTCGTCTGCCTGAGCACCAGCATTGGAAGTTTTATAGATTCTAATGACCTTTAAGGGTCCAGGAAAGAGATGTGCAGAGACGCTGGGGGGGTGGGCGGTTTTACCCTGCTCCACATTGGTTCGGCCCCCTTAGGCTGAACGGTTTCTGCCAGCCTAGATGCTCTGACCAGTAGTCTGTGCTTTCTTCAGTTAGGCCACTGAATTAACGTACAAACAGGACCAGGTGTCAGAGCCCTGCTTGCTCAACTCCCAGACAGTCCAGGGCCGGTGGTGATCCAGGACCATGACGGCCACTCAGTCAACGGCCTTTTGAAGTAGCCAGGAGTACAGCCGGTCTCACTGGCCGCCGTCACCGCGGTGTCTGTAGGCTTTTCTATGGTGGCAGCGTTGTTTACGGTTCCCCTGCCAAGTTTATTAGCTCCGCTCTGGGTGCAGTAAGTCCTGTAAGCAATAGTCTGCTCTTTTGGGGCACACTCTTGTTGTTTTCTGAGAGAAGCTCCAGGTCAAGTGATGGTCACACGAGTCGTCATGGGGGCCCATTGCCCCAGGTTGTCTCTCTGGAGGTTGGCGTTGGAGGGCCTCCTCACTCGAGGTCATTGTGCCAAGGAGCAATCCCTGCAACTTCAGGGCATGGTGGGTGGTTAGGATCACCAAGTGGCGTCCTTTTCCCTTAGGAGGGAGCTGGCATTGCGGGCTGTTGATTTCCAGATTTTTAGATACCCCCAGTATCCTGGTCGGATGGGGTGGCTGGCCAATGCCTGGAGGGCATTCTTGCATTGTTCCATTTCAAGTGGTCCCAGTTTTTGCACTAATACTCCAAGGGCGATTCGCCTTGGACCAGGATTGTAAAGGTCAAAGGGTTTAGCTAAATTAGGGAGGTCCAGGGCCAGGGTCTGAATTGACTGCTCTTTCCATTCTTGAAAGGCTGCTTCTGGATTCTATTCAAAAGGATCATCATCTTTTCCTTTCAGTGTTTCATATAGAGGCCCAGCTATTAGACTGTAGTTAGGGATCCAGATGCAGCAAACCCCGGTCTCCCCAGGAACCCCTAAGCTGTCTTCTAGTTTCAGGAAAGGTGAGGCTGCAAATGGCTTCTTCCCTTTCCTGGGGTGGGCTTCTCCGACCTTCTGTGCGAATGAAGCCCAGGAAGGCCACCTTAGTTTGTGATATTTGAGCCTTTTCCTTGGACACCTTCTATCTTTTATTGGCTAGGTAGTTCAGAGGCCTCCTTAGTCGGGCTGGTGATCAGAATGTCATCTGCATATTGAAGGAGGGTTCCCTTCTCCAGAGGTAGATCTTTTAGGTCTTTAGCTAACGATTCCCCAAAGATGGTGTGGGAATTTTTGAACCCCTGGGGCAGGACGGCCCAGCAGTATTGTTTTGGTTGTAGGTTGAGTCCTGCCACTCACAGGCAAAATTTCTTGTGACTCTGGGACTAATGGAATACAGAAGAAGGCATCATTGAAGTCTAATACAGAATGCCATGTCCTGGTGGATGGTAGAATGACCAGCAGGGTGTAGGAATTAGGAACTACTAGATGTATATCCTCTGTGGCTTCACTGACTGTCCTGGCGTCCTCTACCAGGTCCCCAGCAGCCCACGGGGCTCTTGTGGTCAGGCCCCTCCCAGGATATGGAGCTCACCTGGGCAGGTACGCAGCAGCCCACGGGGCTCTCGTGGGCAGGCCCCTCCCTGGATATGGAGCTCCCGTGGACAGGTACCCCGGCAGGGCTGGGCACACAGGAACCGTGCACGTAGCCCTCATTGCAGAGCACCCCCAGCACCCCTGTCACTCAGAGCTGACACAGAGCACCTCAGAGCAGAGCTTGAACTAACAAACAGCAGCTCCAACAGGTCTGTGACCCTAGGCTTCACTCTGTGCGGCCTCCCTCTGCCTGGTCTTCCAGGGGCTTCCACTGCAGCCGGGGCACCAGGCCTCTGTCTCCACCCACCACCCCTCCTCTCCCTGACTCCTGGGTTCCTCTCATTAGCAGAGGGTCTTCTTGAAGTTGTCTCCCACTCATGGACCAGATAAAATGATTCGAAAACAAGCCAGGGCTGCCGCCCCTTATCTATCCTGACTCTCGGGACCCTACACCTGTTCCTTGGATCTGGCCGGTGCAGCAAGGCCCATTTTCTGCAACTCTGAGCCCCTGAGGGGCGAGGATTGGCTGACCTGGGCAGCCTGACCCGGCCGGCCAGCCCTTCCCAGGTGTGCCTGGGTTGAGGTCAATATAAACACCCCTCCAGGCAGCAAAAGCCTCTGCAGCTGTGCCTGACGCCATATTCTCTGCCCCGTCAGCAGTCTCGGGGTTGGGCTGGTGGGAGGGAGTAGGGCCCACGGCTCTATGAGTGGCCCAGTGTGACTGGGGCTCTGCTGGACTTTCTGCAGGAGTTGCCGGGCTGCCACCTGCTAAAGAAGAGGATGTGTCACCCATACTTGCTGCTGGAATTTCTCCCCGGGCAGAGGTGAGGAAGGAAAAAAGCAGTGGGGGCCGGGACAGGAGGGGTACCTCAGGCAGGGAAATGGAAAGCTTCCAGACGAGCGCCCGGGGCCAGGACCATCCTGGCTGGCCTGCAGGCACCAAGTCGGCCTGCGTGCTGTCGCTGGTGTGACTCCAAGCCCCTTCCTCTAGTTTTTAAAGTCTTTGCACACATTCAGGTGTTTTACCTGGGAAGGGTGGGAAAAGTTCAGCAGCAGCTGGCCTGGGGCTCAGCTCACGTTTACTCAGAGACGCCTCCTCACGGTCCCCCAGCTTTGCAATGAGGACGCTCCTCGTGTGGGGGCTGCTGGCTGCATGGGAGATGATTCCCCACCTGTGACCAACTTCAGAATTGTTTACCCCTGGAGCAAGTGCCCTGATAGGGTTTTCCTCTGTATGACCAGTGGGTTCTGTTTTTTTTTTTTTTTTTCTTTTTTGGTTCAAGGTAAGTTTTATTCCTCTTTTTGTATTTATGGATATAAGCATGGAAATAATTCATTCATATAAATACGTCTATGGGAAGGACAGAACTTTTTTTTCTGTTTTATTTTTTTAAGTATTACTTATTTTTTAATTTTTGAATTTATTTTATTCATTTTTTTATACAGCAGGCTCTTATTGGTAACCTATTTTATACATATAAGTGTATATATGTCAATCCCAGGCTCGCAATTCATCCCACCACCACCACCCTGCCACTTTCCCCCCTTGGTGTCCATACATTTGTTCTCTACATCTGTGTCTCTATTTCTGCCTTGCAAACCGGTTCATCTTTACCATTTTTCTAGGTTCCACATGTATGCGTTAATATACGATATTTGTTTTTCTCTTTCTGACTTACTTCACTCTGTATGACAGTCTCTAGATCTATCCACGTCTCTACAAATGACCCAATTTCATTCCTTTTTATGGCTGAGTAATATTCCATTTTATATATGTAGCACATCTTTTCTGTTCGTCTGTCTATGGGCATTTAGGTTGCTTCCATGACCTGGCTATTGTAAATAGTGCTGCAATGAATATTGTGGTGAATATGTCTTTTTGAATTATGGTTTTCTCTGGGTATATGGCCAGTAGTGGGATTGCTGGGTCATATGGTAATTCTATTTTTAGTTTTTTAAGGAACCTCCATACTGTTCTCCATCGTGACTGTATCAATTTACATTCCCACAAATAGTGTAAGAGGGTTCCCTTTTCTCCACACCCTCTCCAGCATTTGTTGCTTGTAGATTTTCTGATGATGCCCATTCTAACTCGTGTGAGGCGATACCTCATTGTAGTTTTGGTTTATATTTCTCTAATAATTAGTGATGTTGAGCAGCTTTTCATGTGCTTCTTGGTCATCTGTATGTCTTCTTGGGACAAATGTCTATTTACGTCATCTGCCCATTTTTGGATTGGGTTGTTTGTTTTTTTTTACTGTTGAGCTGCATGAGCTGTTTATATACATTGGAGATTAATCCTTTGTCCATTGATTCGTTTGCAAATATTTTCTCCCATTGTGAGGGTTGTCTTTTCGTCTTGTTTGTAGTTTCCTTTGCTTTGCAAAAGCTTTTAGGTTTCATTTGCTCCCATATGTTTATTTTTTTTATTCCATTACTCTAGGAGGTGGATCAAAAAAGATCTTGCTGTGATTTATGTCAAAGAGTATTCTTCCTATGTTTTCCTCTAAGAGTTTTATAGTGTCCGGTCTTACATTTCGGTCTCTAATCCATTTTGAGTTTATTTTTTGTGTATGGTGTTAGGGAGTGTTCTAATTTCATTCTTTTACATGTAGCTGTCCATTTTTCCCAGCACCACTTATTGAAGAGACTGTCTTTTCTCCTTTGTATACCCTTGCCTCCTTTGTCATAGATTAGTGGGCCATAGGTGTGTAGGTTTATCTCTGGGCTTTTTTTTTTCTTTTACATCTTTATTGGAGTATAATTGCTTTACAATTGTGTGTTAGTTTCTGCTGTATAAAAAAGTGAATCAGCTGTGCGTATACATATAACACCATATCCCCTCCCTCTTGCACCTCCCTCTCACTCCCTTATCCCACCCTTTTAGGTGGTCACAAAGCACAGAGCTGATCTCCCTGTGCTATGTGGCTGCTTCCCAGTAGCTATCAATTTTACATTTGGTAGTGTATATATGTCCATACCACTCTCTCACTTTGTCCCAGCTTACCCTTCCCTCTCCCCATGTCCTCAAGTCCTTTCTCTACGTCTGTGTCCTTAATCCTTTCCTGCCCCTAGGTTCTTCATAAACTTTTTTTTTAAGATTCCATATATATGTGTTAGCATACGGTATTTGTTTTTCTCTTTCTGACTTACTTCACTCTGTAGGACAGACTCTAGATCCATCCACCTCACTAAAAGTAACTCAATTTCGTTTCTTTTTATGGCTGAATAATGTTCCATTGTATATTTGTGCCACATCTTCCTTATCCATTTATCTGTTGATGGACACTTAGGTTGCTTCCATGTCCTGGCTATTGTAAATAGAGCTACAGTGAACATTGTGGTACATGACTCTTTTTGAATTATGGTTTTCTCAGGGTAAATGTCCAGGAGTGGGTTTGCTGGGTTGTATGGTAGTTCTATTTTTAGTTTTTAAGGAACCCCCATACCGTTCTCCCTAGTGGCTATATCAATTTACATTCCCACCAACAGTGCAAGAGGGTTCCCTTTGCTCCAATAAATGCCTCTCCAGCATTTATTGTTGGTAGATTTTTTGATGATGGCCATTCTGACTGGTGTGAGGTGATACCTCACTGTAGTTTTGATTTGCATTTCTCTAATGATTAGTGATGTTCAGCATCCTTTCATGTGTTTGTTGGCAACCTGTATATCTTCTTTGGAGAAATGTCTATTTAGGTCTTCTGCCCATTTTTGGATTGGGTTGTTTGGTTTTGTGATATTGAGCTACATGAGCTGCTTTTTGGAGATTAATCCTTTGCCATTTGCTTCATTTGAAAATATTTTCTCCCATTCTGATGGTTGTCTTTTCATCTTGCTTATGTTTTCCTTTGCTGTGCAAAAGAATTTATGTTTCATTCGGTCCCATTTTTTTATTTTTGTTTTTATTTCCATTTCTCTAGGAGGTGGGTCAAAAAGGATCTTGCTGTGATTTATGTCATAGACTGTTCTGCTTATGTTTTCCTCTAAGAGTTTTATAGTGGCTGGTCTTATATTTAGGTCTCTAATCCATTTTGAGTTTATTTTTGCGTATGGTGTTAGGGTGTGTACTAATTTCATTCTTTTACATGTAACTGTCCAGTTTTCCCAGCACCACTTGCTGAAGACACTGTCTTTTCTCCATTGTATACCCTTGCCTCCTTTGTCATAGATTAGTGAACCATAGGTACGTGGGTTTATCTCTGTGCTTTCTATCCTGTTCTATTGACCTATATTTCTGTTCTTGTGTCAGTACCATATTATCTTGATTACTGTAGCTTTGCAATATAGTCTGAAGTCTGGAAGTCTGATTCCTCCAGCTCTTTTTTTTCCCCCCTCAAGACTGCTTTGGCTATCCAGGGTCTTTTGTGTCTCCCTACAAATTTTAAGATTTTTTTTTCTTGTTCTGTAGAAAATGCCAAAGGTATTTTGATCGGGATTGCATTGAATCTGTAGATTGCTTTGGGTAGTATAGTCATTTTCACAATATTGATTCTTCTAATCCGAGAACATGGTATATGTCTCCATCTGTTTATATCATCTTTGATTTCTTTCATCAGTGTCTTATAGTTTTCTGAGTACAGGTCTTTTACTTCCTTAGGTAGGTTTATTCCTAGGTATTTTATTCTTTTTGTTGCAGTGGTAATGGGATTGTTTCCTTAATTTCTCTTTCTGATCTTTCATTGTTAGTGTATAGGAATGCAAGCAATTTCTGTGCATTAATTTTGTATCCTGCAACTTTACCAAATTCATTGATTAGCTCCAGTGGTTTTCTGGTGGCATCTTTAGGATTCTCTATCTGTAATATCATGTCATCTGCAAACAGTGACAATTTTACTTCTTCTTTTCCTTTTTGTATTCCTTTTATTTCTTTTTCTTCTCTGATTGCCATGGCTAGGACTTCCAAAACTATGTTGAATAGCAGTGGTGAGAGTGGACATCCTCGTCTTGTTCCTGATCTTAGAGGAAACGCTTTCAGTTTTTCACCATTGAGAATGTTGTTTGCTGTGGGTTTGTCATATATGGCCTTTATTATGTTGAGGTAGTTTCCCTCTATGCCCACACTCTGCAGAGTTTTTATCGTAAATGAGTGTTGAATTTTCTCAAAATCTTTTCCTTCATCTATTGAGATGATCATATGGTTTTATTCTACAATTTGTTAATATGGTGTATCACATTGATTTGTGTATATTGAAGAATCCTTGCATCCCTGGGATAAACCCCACTTGATCATGGTGTATGATCCTTTTAATGTGTTGTTCGATTCTGTTTGCTAGTATTTTGTTGAGGATTTTTACATCTATATTCATCAGTGATATTGGTCTATAATTTTCTTTCCTTGTAGTATCTCTGTCTGATTTTGGTATCAGGGTGATGGTGGTCTCATAGAATGAGTTTGGGAGTGTTCCTTCCGCTGCAATTGTTTTGAAGAATTTGAGAAGGTTGGGTGTTAGCTCTGCTCTAAATGTTTGATAGAATTCACCTGTGATGCCATCTGGTTCTGGACTTTTGTTTGTTGGAAGATTTTTAATCACAGTTTCAATTTCATTGCTTGTGATAGGTTTGTTCATATTTTCTATTTCTTCCTGGTTCAGTCTTAGAAGGTTATCCCTTTCTAAGAATTTGTCCATTTCTTCCAGATTGTCCATTTTATTGGCCTAGAGTTGCTTGTAGTAGTCTCTTAGGATGCTTTGTATTCCTGTGGTGTCTGTTATAACTTCTGCTTTTTCACTTCTAATTTTGTTGATTTGCGTCCTCTCCCTCTTTTTCTGGAGTCCGGCTAAAGGTTGATCATTTTTGCTTATCTTCTCAAAGAACCAGCTTTTAGTTTTATTGATCTTTGCTTTCGTTTTCTTTGTTTCTATTTCATTTATTTCTGCTCTGATCTTTATGATTTCTTTCCTTCTACTAACTTTGGGTTTTGTTCTTCTTTCTCTAGTTCCTCTAGGTGTAAGGTTAGATTGTTTATTTGAGATTTTTCTTGTTTCTTGAGGTAGGCTTGTATTGCTATAAACTTCCCTCTTAGAACTCCTTTTGCTGCATCCCATAGGTTTTGGATCATCGTGTTTTTGTTGTCATTTGTCTCTAGGTAGTTTTTGATTTCCTCTTTGATTTCTTCAGTGATCGCTTGGTTATTTAGTAACGTGTTGTTTAGCCTCCATGTGTTTGTGTTTTTTACGGTTTTTTCCGTGTAATTGATTTCTAATCTCATAGCATTGTGGTCGGAACAGCTGCTTGATATGATTTCAGTTTTCTTAAATTTACTGAGGCTTTATCTGTGACCCAAGATGTGATCTATCCTGGAGAATGTTCCGTGTGCAGTTGAGAAGAACGTGTAATCTGCTGTTTTTGGATGGAATGTCCTATAAATATCAATTAACTCTATCTGGTCTATTGTGTCATTTAAAGCTTGTGTTTCCTTATTAATTTTCTGTCTGGCTGATCTCCACTGGTGTAAGTGAGCTGTTAAAGTCCCCCGCTATTATTGTGTTACTGTCGATTTCCTCTTTTATAGCTGTTAGCAGTTGCCTTATACATTGAGCTGCTCCTATTTTGGGTACATATATATTTATAATTGTTATATCTTCTTCTTGGATTGATCCCCTGACCATTATGTAGTGCCTTTCCTTGTCTCTTGTAACATTCTTTATTTTAAAGTCTATTTTATCTGATATGAGTATTGCTACTCCAGCTTTCTTTTGATTTTCATTTGCATAGAATATATTTTTCCATCGCCTCACTTTGAGTCTGTATGTGTCCCTAGGTCTGAAATGGATCTCTTGTAGACAGCATATATATGGGTCTTGTTTTTGTATCCATTCAGCGAGCCTGTGTCTTTTGGTTGGAACATGTAGTGCATTCACGTTTAAGGTAATTATCGATATGTATGTTCCTACTACTATTTTCTTAATTGTTATGGGTTTGTCTTGGTGGGTCCTTTTCTTCTCTTGTGTTTCCCACTTAGAGAAGTTCCTTTAGCATTTGGTGTAGAGCTGGTTTCATGGTGCTGAATTCTCTTAACTTTTGCTTGTCTGTAAGGCTTTTGATTTCTCCATCAAATCTGAATGAGCTCTTTGCAGGGTGGAGTACTCTTGGTTGTAGGTTCTTCCCTTTCATCACTTTAAATTTATCATGCCACTTCCTTCTGGCTTGTAGATTTTCTGCTGAGAAATCAGTTGTTATCCTTATGGGAGTTCCCTTGTATGTTATTTGTCATTTTTCCCTTGCTGCTTTCAATCATTTTTCTTTGTCGTTAATTTTTGTCAATTTGATTACTATGTGTCTTGTCATTTTTCTCCTTTGGTTTATCCTGCCTGGGACACTCTGTGCTTCTGGACTTGGGTGGCTATTTCTTTTCCCATGCTAGGGAAGTTTTTGACCATTATCTCTTTAAATATATTCTCGGGTCCTTTCTCTCTCTCTTCTCCTTCTGGGACCCCTATAATGCGAATGTTGTTGCGTTTAATGTTGTCCCAGAGGACTCTTGGGGTGTCTTCGTTTATTTTCATTCTTTTTCTTTATTCTGTTCCATGGCAGTGATTTCCACCTTTCTGTCTTCCAGGTCACTTATCCGTTCTTCTGCCACAGTTATTCTGCTACTGATTCCTTCTAGTGTATTTTTCATTTCAGTTATTCCATTGTTCACCTCTGTTTGTTTGTTCTTTAATTCTTCTAGGTGTTTGTTCCTTAATTCTTCTAGGTCTTTGTTAAACATTTCTTGCATCTTCTCGATCTTTGCCTCCTTTCTTTTTCCAAGGTCTTGGCTCAACTTCACTATCATTATTCTGAATTTTTTTTCTGGAAGGTTCCCTATCTCCACCTCATTTCGTTTTTTTTTCTGGGGTTTTATCTTGTTCCTTGATCTGGTATAAAGTCCTCTGCCTTTTCATTTTGTCTATCTTTCTGTGAATGTGGTTTTCCTTCCACAGGCTGCAGAATTGTAGTTCTTCTTGCTTCTGCTGTCTGCTCTCCGGTGGATGAGTCTATCTTAGAGGCTTGTGCAAGCTTCCTGATGGGAAGGACTGGTGGTGGGTAGAGCTGGGTGTTGCTTTGGTGGGCAGAGCTTTAATCCGCTTGTCTACGGATTAAATAAAACTTTAATAAAAAGTTTAATCCGCTTGTCTGCTGATGCATGGGGCTGGGTTCCCTCCCTGTTGGTTGTTTGGCCTGAGGTGACCCAGCCCTGGAGCCTACCTTGCTCTTGGTGGGGCTAATGGCGGACTCTGGGAGGGCTCACACCAAGGAGTATTTCCCAGAACTTCTGCTGCCAGTGTCGTTGTCCTCACGGTGAGCCACAGCCACAGCCACCACCTGCCTCTGCAGGAGACCCTCTAAAAGTAGCAGGTAGTTCTGGTCATTCTCCTACAGGGTCACTGCTCCTTCCCCTGGGTCCTGATGTGCACACTACTTTGTGTGTGCCCTCCAAGAGTGGAGTATCTGAGTGGAGTTGAGACTCTGAGACTCTGTGTGGAGTTGCACAGACTCTGGGTCCTGTGAAGCTTCGATGTTTTGTGATTCTAGAAATCCTATAGGAGACGGTCCACAGCAGGTGACGCTAATGTTGTCAGTAGAGGTGTTGAAGCCAAAGATCTGCAGTTCCAACTAGAGGTGCCGATGTACATACAGGACAAAATCATCTCGTGTGAATGTAGTTCAGGCATGTTTAAGATGAATGCAGTCATGTTAATGCCTACCATATTCTATCTTGAGCCTCTCCTCAGGGACCCCCTCCTCAGTTCCTGAGGCTCCTGTAAGTCATGTACAGGGGACTGGAGAGTGGGCTCTGTCCAGTCTGAGCCCTGAGTTACCCTGTGTGTATCTTAGGATACTTTGTATTTCTGTGGTGTCCGTTGTAACATCATCTCTTTCATTTCAGATTTATTTGGGCCCTCTCTTTTTAAAAAAACATACTACTGTTGTCTTTTATTCTTTACAGAAGTTTAATAAGTGTTTGATCTACTATCCTTACCCTATGTATACTTTTTGCAGTGAGATTTTTTACTTTTCTTTGTTTCCTTGTTACTATCAATAATTAGTGAGACTTCTTTTAAGCTACCTTCAACATTGCTTATAAAGCTGCTTTATTAGTGATGACAGAGCCTTAATGGAAGTCATGTTCTGGTTGTAAATTAGAATGCAATGTGCCAGCAAATAGCCCCTTAAGTTTATGTCTCATTACTTCTTGTTCTTTTTTTAATTTAATTTTTATTTTTTGTCAGAGCAAATTTAATTAAAATGTTTTGTTTCTTCTAGGTGTGAAAGATGTGGTTCTTTTAAACATATACATATATCTATTCTTCTTTGGATCATTTTCCCATGTAGGTTATGACACGATGTTGAGTAGTCTTGTCTTGGTATTACGTAGGTCTTTGGTGATTACATATTTCACATGTGTTTCTATATCTATCTTAACCCCAATATCCTAATGTATCCAATCCTCACACCTTTCCATTTGGTGAACCATAAGTTTGTTTAATGAATCTGTGATTGCATTTCTCTGTGGAAATATCTTCATTGGTATCAATTTTTAGCTAAGACCTATAAGTGATATTATAGGATATGTGTCTTTTGCTTTCTGACTTAGTACAATTTGCCTGATTACCTCAAGAATCATACATGGTGCTGCAAATGGCATTGTTTCATTTTTTTCCCTGGCTAATATTCCATCTGTACGTGTACCAGTTCTTCTTTGGCCACGCACCTCTTGATGAACTTTCTGGTTGCCTCCATGTCTTGGCTATTGTAATACTGCTGCAATGCACATTTGCTTGCCTGTGTCTTTCCAGTTATATCTTCTTATGTTATAGGCCAAGGAGTGGGCTTGCTGTATCATATGGTAGCTCAGTGTGTATGTTTTAAAGGCACCACCATTCAGTTCTCATTAGTGGCTCTTTCCAGGTTACGTCCCACTTAAAATTGAGGGTATGCATTTCTCCAAAACACCTTCAATATTTATTGTTTGTAGTTTTCTTGCTGATGGTCATTCTAACAGGTGCGAGCTGATACCTATCTGTGGTTGAATTTGCATGTGTCCCATAATCTGTTGAAATTGAGCTTTAAAGCATGCCCTTTTATTTATCAAACTGTGATTACAGCTTAGTTCTTCAAAGTGTTTTCTTAAAGTAAGTGTCACATTTTGAAAATTTTTGGCCATTACCTCCCTCAAGACATTTGGAGGGCACGTTTCATTTACAGCCCTGAAGTACTTGTTCATATGAAGTGACCATTAGCACAGGTTTTAAAGCTGCTTTTGCAGGTAACGGCCAGAGGGTGGCAGCCTTTCTACGTTCCCAATCTGGTAAATAGGGAAAGAGACCTTCAGTCCCAAGAGTGTCCAGCTTTATTTCTCATCCAGCTGTGGGTCTAGATATGGTCAATCCAGGTTGCATCACAGCCCCGGAACGAATTATGTAAAAATTTCTCCCTCTATCACTGTCTTTGTTTTTTGGGATTTTAAAGTAATTTATTTTTATAATGGGGTTTACCTGATTTTCACTGCTGTGTTTATGCCCCTTTACACCCACTTGATTCACTTACAGAGAGAAATCAATACATAGGTTTTAAGATTTTTACTAGTCAGATATATTCTTGTTCGTTGAATAGGGGGTGTTGCATCCACTTCACTGAGCAAGGAGTAGGTCTTGTCTATTACATATTGGGTTTATGGATCGGTATTTGAGCTAATATGAAACCCTCGTTTTATGCATCACCCCACCTCACCTTTCCCGTTAAGCAGCCATAGTGTGTTTTCTAAATGTGTGACTCTGTTCTGTTTTGTAATTCAGTTCAAGTGTAACGGTTTTTCCATTCCCTCTACAAGTGATATCTTATGATAAGTGTCTTTTTCTGTGTGACTTATTTCACTTAGAATCGTCGAACATAAATCCACTCATCATGCGGCTAATAGCCTTATGACATTGATTTCATGGCTGAGTGATATTCCATTGTACATAAGGACCACAACATCGTTATCCATTTTCCTATTTCCTGGGATATTTAAGGTGTAATGAAGAGGAGGTTCTTGTCAACAGAGCAGCCCTAAACTTTGGTGTGCCTGTGTCTAGCTGATTTTTAGTTTTCCCAATTCATAACCCCATAAGTGGAAATGCCCTATGCTCTCTAAGCTGTGTTTTTTAGATGTTTCAGGACTCACCGGACACTTCTCCAGAGTGGCTGTTGGCAATTTACATCCCGCCCATCAGTGTAGCAAGGCTCCCATTTCTCCATGGCCTGTCCTGCATTTCTGGTTTTGACACTTTTTTCAGCATGGCCCTTTTGACGGATGGGAAGCGAGACTTCTTTGTAGCGCTGATTTGCCTTTCCAGGTTGCTTGGTTGGCCAAAAAGGGCGTATGCGTTTTTTCCTGAATATATTCAGGAAAAAACGCATACGCCCTTTTTGGCCAAGGGCATCATTGTCAACGTTTTGCCGCTTTTCCTGTGCTTTAAAGGAGATTCGAATCTACCTCCTGAAATCTGTTTCCTGCAATTCTGCCTTGATTTCAAATCCTCTTCGTTGCCTTCCCTCAATATATTTGTGGACGAGAGTTATCATTTATAACTCTGCAGGTTTGTGAATTGCAGTGCCCTGAAGCTCCATTTTACAACTCGCTTTTTTGGGAGCTGGCCGCAAAAGCACTGGATGGCTTCAGGCCCTGTTCTGGTTCCGGGGGGGATGATGAGCCTGTGGTTAATTCTTCTTCCTGATGGGAAAATAGAGTGACCTGTGCCTGTCCCAACACCAAGAGCCAGTCTCTCATTGGTTCCCCGTCTTCCCGTTCATCCTCAGGAAAAATTGCAACCTGTACGGAACAGGAGGTTAAAGGTGCTGATGCTCCAAGTAGGGAGATTGCTAGTAAAGTGGCTGGAATGGCGAACCCGGGCACAAGGAGATGAGAAATGAGGTGCGTTTTAGAAACCTTTCCCCATCACACGGTGTACCATCTTCTGGGTTTCTCATGCATGTTTTCGATGTAGGAAGATGCCCTTGAACCTGGAGATTTGGGACCCATGCGATGGGTACCACGCAGTATTACTTTAAATGGTCTGCGTTTGCTCACCCAACCTCACCAAACCTCTCAGCCCCAAGAGTGTCCACCCTTATGTCTCATCCAGCTGTGGGTCTAGATATGGTCAATCCAGGTTGCATCACAGCCCCTGAACGCATTGTGTAAGAATGTCTCTCTCTTTCACTGTCTTTCTTTCATGGGTTTTTCAAAGTAATTTATTTTCATAATGGGGTTTAGCTGCTTTTCACTGCTGTGTTTATGCCGCTTTACACCCACTTGACACACTAACAGAGAGATATCAATACATAGGTTTTAAGATTATTACTAGTCAGATATATTCTTGTGCGGTGAATAGGGCGTGTTGAGTCCAGTTCTCTGAGCAAGGAGTAGGTCTTGTCTATTACATATTGGGTTTATGGAACGGTATCTGAGCTAATTTGAAACCCTTGTTTTATGTATCACCCCACCTCACCTTTCCCGTTAAGCAGCCATAGTGTGTTTTCTGCATGTGTGACTCTGTTCTGTTTTGTAATTCAGTTCAAGTGTAATGGTTTTTACATTCCCTCTATCAGTGATACCTTATGAGAAGTGTCCTTTTGTGTGTGACTTATTTCACTTAGAATCGTCGTACCTAAATCTACTCATCATGCTGCTACTAGCCTTATGACATTGATTTCATGGCTGTGTGATATTCCATTGTACATAAGGACCAGAACTTCTTTACCCATTTTTCTCTTTCCTGGGATATTTAAGGTGGAATGAAGTGGAGGTCCTTGTCAACAGAGCAGCCCTAAACTTTGGGGTGCTTGTGTCTTGCTGATTTTTAATTTTCCCAATTTATACCCCCATGAGTGGAAGTGCCCTATGCTCTCTAAGCTGTGTTTTTTAGATGTTTCAGGACTCACCGTACACTTCTCCAGAGTGGCTGTTGGCAATTTACATCCCGCCCATCAGTGTAGCAAGGCTCCCATTTCTCCATGGCCTGTCCTGCATTTCTGGTTTTGACACTTTTTTCAGCATGGCCCTTTTGACCGATGGGAAGCGAGACTTCTTTGTAGCGCTGATTTGCCTTTCCAGGTTGCTTGGTTGGCCAAAAAGGGCGTATGCGTTTTTTCCTGAATATATTCAGGAAAAAACGCATACGCCCTTTTTGGCCAAGGGCATCATTGTCAACGTTTTGCCGCTTTTCATGTGCTTTAAAGGAGATTCGAATCTACCTCCTGAAATCTGTTTCCTGCAATTCTGCCTTGATTTCAAATCCCCTTCTTTGCCTTCCCTCAATATATTTGTGGACGAGAGTTATCATTTATAACTCTGCAGGTTTGTGAATTGCAGTGCCCTGAAGCTCGATTTTACAACTCGCGTTTTTGGGAGCTGGCCGCAAAAGCGCAGGATGGCTTCAGACCCAGTTCTGGTTCCGGGGGGCAGGCTGAGCCTGTGGTTAATTCTTCTTCCTGATGGGAAAATAGAGTGACCTGTGCCTGTCCCAACACCAAGAGCCAGTCTCTCATTGGTTCCCCGTCTTCCCGTTCATCCTCAGGAAAAATTGTAACCTGTACGGAACAGGAGGTTAAAGGTGCTGATGCTCCAAGTAGGGAGATTGCTAGTAAAGCGGCTGGAATGGCGAACCCGGGCAAAGGAGATGAGAAATGAGGTGCGTTTTAGAAACCTTTCCCCATCACACGGTGTACCATCTTCTGGGTTTCTCATGCATGTTTTCGATGTAGGAAGATGCCCTTGAACCTGGAGATATGGGACCCATGCGATGGGTACCACGCAGTATTACTATAAAGGGTCTGCGTTTGCTCACCCAACCTCACCAAACCTCTCAGCCCCAAGAGTGTCCACCCTTATGTCTCATCCAACTGTGGGTCTAGATATGGTCAATCCAGGTTGTAGCACAGCCCCTGAACGCATTGTGTAAGAATGTCTCTCTCTTTCACTGTCTTTCTTTCATGGGTTTTTCAAAGTAATTTATTTTCATAATGCGGTTTAGCTGCTTTTCACTGCTGTGTTTATGCCGCTTTACACCCACTTGACACACTAACAGAGAGATATCAATACATAGGTTTTAAGATTATTAGTAGTCAGATATATTCTTGTGCGGTGAATAGGGCGTGTTGAGTCCAGTTCTCTGAGCAAGGAGTAGGTCTTGTCTATTACATATTGGGTTTATGGAACGGTATCTGAGCTAATTTGAAACCCTTGTTTTATGTATCACCCCACCTCACCTTTCCCGTTAAGCAGCCATAGTGTGTTTTCTGCATGTGTGACTCTGTTCTGTTTTGTAATTCAGTTCAAGTGTAACGGTTTTTACATTCCCTCTATCAGTGATACCTTATGAGAAGTGTCCTTTTCTGTGTGACTTATTTCACTTAGAATCGTCGTACCTAAATCCACTCATCATGCTGCTACTAGCCTTATGACATTGATTTCATGGCTGAGTGATATTCCATTGTACATAAGGACCACAACTTCTTTACCCATTTTTCTCTTTCCTGGGATATTTAAGGTGGAATGAAGTGGAGGTCCTTGTCAACAGAGCAGCCCTAAACTTTGGGGTGCTTGTGTCTTGCTGATTTTTAATTTTCCCAATTTATACCCCCATGAGTGGAAGTGCCCTATGCTCTCTAAGCTGTGTTTTTTAGATGTTTCACGACTCACCGTACACTTCTCCAGAGTGGCTGTTGGCAATTTACATCCCGCCCATCAGTGTAGCAAGGCTCCCATTTCTCCATGGCCTGTCCTGCATTTCTGGTTTTGACAATTTTTTCAGCATGGCCCTTTTGACCGATGGGAAGCGAGACTTCTTTGTAGCGCTGATTTGCCTTTCCAGGTTGCTTGGTTGGCCAAAAAGGGCGTATGCGTTTTTTCCTGAATATATTCAGGAAAAAACGCATACGCCCTTTTTGGCCAAGGGCATCATTGTCAACGTTTTGTCGCTTTTCATGTGCTTTAAAGGAGATGCGAATCTACCTCCTGAAATCTGTTTCCTGCAATTCTGCCTTGATTTCAAATCCTCTTCTTTGCCTTCCCTCAATATATTTGTGGACGAGAGTTAACATTTATAGCTCTGCAGGTTTGTGAATTGCAGTGCCCTGAAGCTCAATTTTACAACTCGCGTTTTGGGAGCTGGTCGCAAAAGCGCAGGATGGCTTCAGGCCCAGTTCTGGTTCCGGGGGGCAGGTTGAGCCTGTGGTTAATTCTTCTTCCTGATGGGAAAATAGAGTGACCTGTGCCTGTCCAAACACCAAGAGCTAGTCTCTCATTGGTTCCCCGTCTTCCTGTTCATCCTCAGGACAAATTGCAACCTGTACGGAACAGGAGGTTAAAGGTGCTGATGCTCCAAGTAGGGAGATTGCTAGTAAAGCGGCTGGAATGGCGAACCCGGGCACAAGGAGATGAGAAATGAGGTGCGTTTTAGAAACCTTTCCCCATCACACGGTGGACCATCTTCTGGGTTTCTCATGCATGTTTTCGATGTAGGAAGATGCCCTTGAACCTGGAGATTTGAGACCCATGCGATGGGTACCACGCAGTATTACTTTAAAGGGTCTGCGTTTGCTCACCCAACCTCACCAAACCTCTCAGCCCCAGGAGTGTCCACCCTTAGGTCTCATCCAGCTGTGGGTCTAGATATGGTCAATCCAGGTTGCATCACAGCCCCTGAACGCATTGTGTAAGAATTTCTCTCTCTTTCACTGTCTTTGTTTCATGGGTTTTTAAAAGTAATTTATTTTCATAATGCGGTTTAGCTGCTTTTCACTGCTGTGTTTATGCCGCTTTACACCCACTTGACACACTAAGAGAGAGATATCAATACATAGGTTTTAAGATTATTACTAGTCAGATATATTCTTGTGCGGTGAATAGGGCGTGTTGAGTCCAGTTCTCTGAGCAAGGAGTAGGTCTTGTCTATTACATATTGGGTTTATGGAACGGTATCTGAGCTAATTTGAAACCCTTGTTTTATGTATCACCCCACCTCACCTTTCCCGTTAAACAGCCATAGTGTGTTTTCTGCATGTGTGACTCTGTTCTGTTTTGTAATTCAGTTCAAGTGTAACGGTTTTTACATTCCCTCTATCAGTGATACCTTATGAGAAGTGTCCTTTTGTGTGTGACTTATTTCACTTAGAATCGTCTTACCTAAATCCACTCATCATGCTGCTCCTAGCCTTATGACATTGATTTCATGCCTGAGTGATATTCCATTGTACATAAGGACCACAACTTCTTTACCCATTTTTCTCTTTCCTGGGATATTTAAGGTGGAATGAAGTGGAGGTCCTTGTCAACAGAGCAGCCCTAAACTTTGGGGTGCTTGTGTCTTGCTGATTTTTCATTTTCCCAATTTATACCCCCATGAGTGGAAGTGCCCTATGCTCTCTAAGCTGTGTTTTTTAGATGTTTCAGGACTCACCGTACACTTCTCCAGAGTGGCTGTTGGCAATTTACATCCCGCCCATCAGTGTAGCAAGGCTCCCATTTCTCCATGGCCTGTCCTGCATTTCTGGTTTTGACACTTTTTTCAGCATGGCCCTTTTGACCGATGGGAAGCAAGACTTCTTTGTAGCGCTGATTTGCCTTTCCAGGTTGCTTGGTTGGCCAAAAAGGGCGTATGCGTTTTTTCCTGAATATATTCAGGAAAAAACGCATACGCCCTTTTTGGCCAAGGGCATCATTGTCAACGTTTTGCCGCTTTTCATGTGCTTTAAAGGAGATTCGAATCTACCTCCTGAAATCTGTTTCCTGCAATTCTGCCTTGATTTCAAATCCTCTTCTTTGCCTTCCCTCAATATATTTGTGGACGAGAGTTATCATTTATAGCTCTGCAGGTTTGTGAATTGCAGTGCCCTGAAGCTCAATTTTACAACTCGCGTTTTTGGGAGCTGGTCGCAAAAGCGCAGGATGGCTTCAGGCCCAGTTCTGGTTCCGGAGGGCAGGTTGAGCCTGTGGTTAATTCTTCTTCCAGATGGGAAAATAGAGTGACCTGTGCCTGTCCCAACACCAAGAGCCAGTCTCTCATTGGTTCCCCTTCTTCCCATTCATCCTCAGGAAAAATTGCAACCTGTACGGAACAGGAGGTTAAAGGTGCTGATGCTCCAAGTAGGGAGATTGCTAGTAAAGTGGCTGGAATGGCGAACCGGGCACAAGGAGATGAGAAATGAGGTGCGTTTTAGAAACCATTCCCCATCACACGGTGTACCATCTTCTGGGTTTCTCATGCATGTTTTCGATGTAGGAAGATGACCTTGAACCTGGAGATATGGGACCCATGCGATGGGTACCACGCAGTATTACTTTAAAGGGTCTGCGTTTGCTCACCCAACCTCACCAAACCTCTCAGCCCCAAGAGTGTCCACCCTTATGTCTCATCCAGCTGTGGGTCTAGATACGGTCAATCCAGGTTGCATCACAGCCCATGAACGCATTGTGTAAGAATTTCTCTCTCTTTCACTGTCTTTGTTTCATGGGTTTTTAAAAGTAATTTATTTTCATAATGCGGTTTAGCTGCTTTTCACTGCTGTGTTTATGCCGCTTTATACCCACTTGACACACTAACAGAGAGATATCAATACATAGGTTTTAAGGTTATTACTAGTCAGATATATTCTTGTGCGGTGAATAGGGCGTGTTGAGTCCAGTTCTCTGAGCAAGGAGTAGGTCTTGTCTATTACATATTGGGTTTATGGAACGGTATCTGAGCTAATTTGAAACCCTTGTTTTATGTGTCACCCCACCTCCCCTTTCCCGTTAAGCAGCCATAGTGTGTTTTCTGCATATGTGACTCTGTTCTGTTTTGTAATTCAGTTCAACTGTAACGGTTTTTACATTCCCTCTATAAGTGATACCTTATGAGAAGTGTCCTTTTCTGTGTGATTTATTTCACTTAGAATCGTCGTACCTAAATCCACTCATCATGCTGCTACTAGCCTTAGGACATTGGTTTCATGGCTGAGTGATATTCCATTGTACATAAGGACCACAACTTCTTTATCCATTTTTCTCTTTCCTGGGATATTTAAGGTGGAATGAAGTGGAGGTCCTTGTCAACAGAGCAGCCCTAAACTTTGGGGTGCTTGTGTCTTGCTGATTTTTCATTTTCCCAATTTATACCCCCATGAGTGGAAGTGCCCTATGCTCTCTAAGCTGTGTTTTTTAGATATTCCAGGACTCACCGTACACTTCTCCAGAGTGGCTGTTGGCAATTTACATCCCGCCCATCAGTGTAGCAAGGCTCCCATTTCTCCATGGCCTGTCCTGCATTTCTGGTTTTGACACTTTTTTCAGCATGGCCCTTTTGACCGATGGGAAGCGAGACTTCTTTGTAGTGCTGATTTGCCTTTCCAGGTTGCTTGGTTGGCCAAAAAGGGCGTATGCGTTTTTTCCTGAATATATTCAGGAAAAAACGCATACGCCCTTTTTGGCCAAGGGCATCATTGTCAACGTTTTGCCGCTTTTCATGTGCTTTAAAGGCGATTCGAATCTACCTCCTGAAATCTGTTTCCTGCATCTTCCTTGATTTCAAATCCTCTTCGTTGCCTTCCCTCAATATATTTGTGGACGAGAGTTATCATTTATAACTCTGCAGGTTTGTGAATTGCAGTGCCCTGAGCCTCCATTTTACAACTCGTGATTTTGGGAGCTGGCCGCAAAAGCGCAGGATGGCTTCAGGCCCTGTTCGTGTTCCGGGGGGCGGGATGAGCCTGTGGTTAATTCTTCTTCCTGATGGGAAAATAGAGTGACCTGTGCCTGTCCCAACACCAAGAGCCAGTCTCTCATTGGTTCCCCGTCTTCCCGTTCATCCTCAGGAGAAATTGCAACCTGTACGGAACAGGTGGTTAAAGGTGCTGATGCTCCAAGTAGGGAGATTGCTAGTAAAGTGGCTGGAATCGCAAACCCGAGCACAAGGAGATGAGAAATGAGGTGCGTTTTAGAAACCTCTCCCCATCACACGGTGTACCATCTTCTGGGTTTCTCATGCATGATTTCGATGTAGGAAGATGCCCTTGAACCTGGAGATTTGGGACCCATGCGATGGGTACCACGCAGTATTACTTTAAAGGGTCTGCATTTGCTCACCCAACCTCACCAAACCTCTCAGCCCCAAGAGTGTCCACCCTTATGTCTCATCCAACTGTGCGTCTAGATATGGTCAATCCAGTTTGCATCACAGCCCCTGAACGAATTGTGTAAGAATTTCTCTCTCTTTCACTGTCTTTGTTTCATGGGTTTTTCAAAGTAATTTATTTTCATAATGGGGTTTAGCTGCTTTTCACTGCTGTGTTTATGCCGCTTTACACCCACTTGACACACTAACAGAGAGATATCAATACATAGGTTTTACGATTATTACTAGTCAGATATATTCTTGTGCGGTGAATAGGGCGTGTTGAGTCCAGTTCTCTGAGCAAGGAGTAGGTCTTGTCTATTACATATTGGGTTTATGGAACGGTATCTGAGCTAGTTTGAAACCCTTTTTTTATGTATCACCCCACCTCACCTTTCCCGTTAAGCAGCCATAGTGTGTTTTCTGCATGTGTGACTTTGTTCTGTTTTGTAATTCAGTTCAAGTGTAACGCTTTTTACATTCCCTCTATAAGTGATACCTTATGAGAAGTGTCTTTTTCTGTGTGACTTATTTCACTTAGAATCGTCGTACCTAAATCCACTCATCATGCTGCTACTAACCTTAGGACATTGATTTCATGGCTGAGTGATATTCCATTGTACATAAGGACCACAACTTCTTTATCCATTTTTCTCTTTCCTTGGATATTTAAGGTGGAATTAAGTGGAGGTTCTTGTCAACAGAGCAGCCCTAAAGTTTGGGGTGCCTGTGTCTTGCTGATTTTTAGTTTTCCCAATTTATACGCCCATGAGTCGATGTGCCCCTTTCTCTCTAGCTGTGTTTTTTAGATGTTTTAGGAAACACCATACCCTTCTCCAGAGTCATCATTGGCAATTTACACCCCACCCATCAGTGTAACAAAGCTCCCTTTACTCCCTGGCCTCTCCTGCTTTTCTTGTTTTTACACTTTTGTAGGAAAGCCATTTTGACCGATGGGATGTCAGACTTCTTTGTAGAGCTGAATTGCATATCCGGCTTGCTTGGTTGGCCAAAAAGGGCCTATGGGTTTTTTCCTGAATTCATTCAGAAAAAAACGCATATGCTCTTTTTGGCCAAGTGCATCATTGTCGACGTTTTGACGCTTTTCATGTGCTTTAGGGGTGATTCGAATCTAACTCCTGAAATCTGTTTCCTGCAATTCTGCCTTGATTTCAAATCCTCTTCGTTGCCTTCCCTCAATATATTTGTGGACGAGAGTTATCATTTATAACTCTGCAGATTTGTTAATTGCAGTGCCCATGAGCTCCATTTTTCAACTCGCTTTTTTGGGAGCTTTCCGCAGAACCGCTTGTTTGCTTCTGGCCCTACTCTGGTTCCCGGTGGCAGGCTAAGCCTTTGCTTAATTCTTCTTCCTGACTGGAAAATAGAGTGACATGTGCCTCTCCGAATATCTAGGGCTTGGCTCTCCTTGTTTCTCCTCCTTCCCCTTCTTCCTTTGGACAAATTCCGATTTCTGTGCAACTGGATGTTGAAGGTGCTGACATCCTCAAGTGGGGAGATTTTAAGGAAAAAGGCTGGAGGGGTGAACCCAACAACCAGGAAATTAGGCGTTTTGGTGCCTTTTCCAAAATCTTCCTGATCCAACCGTGTTCCATCTTCTGGGTGTCACAGGCATGTTTTAGCTGTAGGAAAGGTCCCGTGTATGTAAGGAGAACACAAGGGATTTTTCCAAATTAGTGTCTCCCCAAACTCCAATCTGGGGAATTTTTAAGCTACTGGTACATGTGTGTTCATTAAGGGACTTGGGCCGTAGGCAGAGTCCGAACTTTAGATGATTGAAGTCTTCAGGTTCAGAAACGCTCACCATCGGCCTCCTTTAGTTTCCATTTTATCTGTAGTTGATAGATGATGTCGATATAGATATCTATTGTTTTTCAGATTATTTCCCCTCAGGGGTCATTACAAAATATTGAGTATAGTTCCCTGTGCTATACAGTAGTTCCTTGTTGATGATATATTTTATACATAGCAGTGTGTATATGTTAATCTGAAACTGTTAATTTATCCCTCCTCCCACCTTTCCCCTTTGGTAATAAAAAATATAAGATTTTATACTTCTCAGAAATCTAGGAGCTGAAAGAGAGGTATCATTTTCAATGGAAAATCATTCCAAACAAGGTTGAAACTTCAACCAAGATTATTAGATGTACATCCTTGGAAAGAAATCACTGCATTTCTCTACTCTTGACCTGACAAATAAGACAAACCCCTCCACTGAACTTGCTTATAATAAAGTGATGGAAATATCAAATGGAAGTGTTAGAAACATCTTCTTTTACACGAGCCTTATACACTGCTCTATGTTAATTACAGTTTGGCTCACACATCTGTTCATTGAAGTTACAATGTTCTCAAATTCTGTTACTGATCCTGCAGAGTGGGCCCCAACAAGGGTCTCCCTGCCCAGTGTCATTGGAGCCAACAGATCGAGACTGACTTTGGTTCAGAAGCAAAGGAAAACTTTACATTTTGATCAGAGAATGGAGAGGTGAGAGTGTGTGCTCCCCTGCGGGTTGTGGGCCGGGCTGCTGTGTAGGGATCCTGTCAGCATCAGCGGGAGGGAGGGGGCGGAGCTCTCGAGGGCCAGGTTGCCTGGAGCTCAGGCTCTATGTCGCAGAGTCTGCACGGGGCCCCACGAGCTGAGGTGTCGGCCCAGCCATTTTGCACTAGGAAATCGGGTCTGAAGTGTCGGGTGTGGGACCTCTGCATGTGGAAACCTAGGAGCAAGTGAAATTAGACAAAGCACAAAGGAAAAAATGGTTAGACTTTATTTTATTGCCCAGATTCTATTTTTATCTCCCAGGAATTTTTAATGGGCTTTGCCAGTGACAAAGCCCTCCTCTGCCTTTTGTCCCATTCCTCATTCTTGGGGCGCTGAGGGTGCAGACACGTCTTCTGTAAATGCTTCATGCTGAGTTGGGTGTCCTCATACCCGGGGGGAGGGGCAGGACTTCTCCCCAGCAGCCTCCAGGTGAGGTTGATTGTCCGCAGGCCTCCTCCCTCACTGCTCGTCTGCCTGAGCACCAGCATTGGAAGTTTTATAGATTCTAATGACCTTTAAGGGTCCAGGAAAGAGATGTGCAGAGACGCTGGGGGGGTGGGCGGTTTTACCCTGCTCCACATTGGTTCGGCCCCCTTAGGCTGAACGGTTTCTGCCAGCCTAGATGCTCTGACCAGTAGTCTGTGCTTTCTTCAGTTAGGCCACTGAATTAACGTACAAACAGGACCAGGTGTCAGAGCCCTGCTTGCTCAACTCCCAGACAGTCCAGGGCCGGTGGTGATCCAGGACCATGACGGCCACTCAGTCAACGGCCTTTTGAAGTAGCCAGGAGTACAGCCGGTCTCACTGGCCGCCGTCACCGCGGTGTCTGTAGGCTTTTCTATGGTGGCAGCGTTGTTTACGGTTCCCCTGCCAAGTTTATTAGCTCCGCTCTGGGTGCAGTAAGTCCTGTAAGCAATAGTCTGCTCTTTTGGGGCACACTCTTGTTGTTTTCTGAGAGAAGCTCCAGGTCAAGTGATGGTCACACGAGTCGTCATGGGGGCCCATTGCCCCAGGTTGTCTCTCTGGAGGTTGGCGTTGGAGGGCCTCCTCACTCGAGGTCATTGTGCCAAGGAGCAATCCCTGCAACTTCAGGGCATGGTGGGTGGTTAGGATCACCAAGTGGCGTCCTTTTCCCTTAGGAGGGAGCTGGCATTGCGGGCTGTTGATTTCCAGATTTTTAGATACCCCCAGTATCCTGGTCGGATGGGGTGGCTGGCCAATGCCTGGAGGGCATTCTTGCATTGTTCCATTTCAAGTGGTCCCAGTTTTTGCACTAATACTCCAAGGGCGATTCGCCTTGGACCAGGATTGTAAAGGTCAAAGGGTTTAGCTAAATTAGGGAGGTCCAGGGCCAGGGTCTGAATTGACTGCTCTTTCCATTCTTGAAAGGCTGCTTCTGGATTCTATTCAAAAGGATCATCATCTTTTCCTTTCAGTGTTTCATATAGAGGCCCAGCTATTAGACTGTAGTTAGGGATCCAGATGCAGCAAACCCCGGTCTCCCCAGGAACCCCTAAGCTGTCTTCTAGTTTCAGGAAAGGTGAGGCTGCAAATGGCTTCTTCCCTTTCCTGGGGTGGGCTTCTCCGACCTTCTGTGCGAATGAAGCCCAGGAAGGCCACCTTAGTTTGTGATATTTGAGCCTTTTCCTTGGACACCTTCTATCTTTTATTGGCTAGGTAGTTCAGAGGCCTCCTTAGTCGGGCTGGTGATCAGAATGTCATCTGCATATTGAAGGAGGGTTCCCTTCTCCAGAGGTAGATCTTTTAGGTCTTTAGCTAACGATTCCCCAAAGATGGTGTGGGAATTTTTGAACCCCTGGGGCAGGACGGCCCAGCAGTATTGTTTTGGTTGTAGGTTGAGTCCTGCCACTCACAGGCAAAATTTCTTGTGACTCTGGGACTAATGGAATACAGAAGAAGGCATCATTGAAGTCTAATACAGAATGCCATGTCCTGGTGGATGGTAGAATGACCAGCAGGGTGTAGGAATTAGGAACTACTAGATGTATATCCTCTGTGGCTTCACTGACTGTCCTGGCGTCCTCTACCAGGTCCCCAGCAGCCCACGGGGCTCTTGTGGTCAGGCCCCTCCCAGGATATGGAGCTCACCTGGGCAGGTACGCAGCAGCCCACGGGGCTCTCGTGGGCAGGCCCCTCCCTGGATATGGAGCTCCCGTGGACAGGTACCCCGGCAGGGCTGGGCACACAGGAACCGTGCACGTAGCCCTCATTGCAGAGCACCCCCAGCACCCCTGTCACTCAGAGCTGACACAGAGCACCTCAGAGCAGAGCTTGAACTAACAAACAGCAGCTCCAACAGGTCTGTGACCCTAGGCTTCACTCTGTGCGGCCTCCCTCTGCCTGGTCTTCCAGGGGCTTCCACTGCAGCCGGGGCACCAGGCCTCTGTCTCCACCCACCACCCCTCCTCTCCCTGACTCCTGGGTTCCTCTCATTAGCAGAGGGTCTTCTTGAAGTTGTCTCCCACTCATGGACCAGATAAAATGATTCGAAAACAAGCCAGGGCTGCCGCCCCTTATCTATCCTGACTCTCGGGACCCTACACCTGTTCCTTGGATCTGGCCGGTGCAGCAAGGCCCATTTTCTGCAACTCTGAGCCCCTGAGGGGCGAGGATTGGCTGACCTGGGCAGCCTGACCCGGCCGGCCAGCCCTTCCCAGGTGTGCCTGGGTTGAGGTCAATATAAACACCCCTCCAGGCAGCAAAAGCCTCTGCAGCTGTGCCTGACGCCATATTCTCTGCCCCGTCAGCAGTCTCGGGGTTGGGCTGGTGGGAGGGAGTAGGGCCCACGGCTCTATGAGTGGCCCAGTGTGACTGGGGCTCTGCTGGACTTTCTGCAGGAGTTGCCGGGCTGCCACCTGCTAAAGAAGAGGATGTGTCACCCATACTTGCTGCTGGAATTTCTCCCCGGGCAGAGGTGAGGAAGGAAAAAAGCAGTGGGGGCCGGGACAGGAGGGGTACCTCAGGCAGGGAAATGGAAAGCTTCCAGACGAGCGCCCGGGGCCAGGACCATCCTGGCTGGCCTGCAGGCACCAAGTCGGCCTGCGTGCTGTCGCTGGTGTGACTCCAAGCCCCTTCCTCTAGTTTTTAAAGTCTTTGCACACATTCAGGTGTTTTACCTGGGAAGGGTGGGAAAAGTTCAGCAGCAGCTGGCCTGGGGCTCAGCTCACGTTTACTCAGAGACGCCTCCTCACGGTCCCCCAGCTTTGCAATGAGGACGCTCCTCGTGTGGGGGCTGCTGGCTGCATGGGAGATGATTCCCCACCTGTGACCAACTTCAGAATTGTTTACCCCTGGAGCAAGTGCCCTGATAGGGTTTTCCTCTGTATGACCAGTGGGTTCTGTTTTTTTTTTTTTTTTTCTTTTTTGGTTCAAGGTAAGTTTTATTCCTCTTTTTGTATTTATGGATATAAGCATGGAAATAATTCATTCATATAAATACGTCTATGGGAAGGACAGAACTTTTTTTTCTGTTTTATTTTTTTAAGTATTACTTATTTTTTAATTTTTGAATTTATTTTATTCATTTTTTTATACAGCAGGCTCTTATTGGTAACCTATTTTATACATATAAGTGTATATATGTCAATCCCAGGCTCGCAATTCATCCCACCACCACCACCCTGCCACTTTCCCCCCTTGGTGTCCATACATTTGTTCTCTACATCTGTGTCTCTATTTCTGCCTTGCAAACCGGTTCATCTTTACCATTTTTCTAGGTTCCACATGTATGCGTTAATATACGATATTTGTTTTTCTCTTTCTGACTTACTTCACTCTGTATGACAGTCTCTAGATCTATCCACGTCTCTACAAATGACCCAATTTCATTCCTTTTTATGGCTGAGTAATATTCCATTTTATATATGTAGCACATCTTTTCTGTTCGTCTGTCTATGGGCATTTAGGTTGCTTCCATGACCTGGCTATTGTAAATAGTGCTGCAATGAATATTGTGGTGAATATGTCTTTTTGAATTATGGTTTTCTCTGGGTATATGGCCAGTAGTGGGATTGCTGGGTCATATGGTAATTCTATTTTTAGTTTTTTAAGGAACCTCCATACTGTTCTCCATCGTGACTGTATCAATTTACATTCCCACAAATAGTGTAAGAGGGTTCCCTTTTCTCCACACCCTCTCCAGCATTTGTTGCTTGTAGATTTTCTGATGATGCCCATTCTAACTCGTGTGAGGCGATACCTCATTGTAGTTTTGGTTTATATTTCTCTAATAATTAGTGATGTTGAGCAGCTTTTCATGTGCTTCTTGGTCATCTGTATGTCTTCTTGGGACAAATGTCTATTTACGTCATCTGCCCATTTTTGGATTGGGTTGTTTGTTTTTTTTTACTGTTGAGCTGCATGAGCTGTTTATATACATTGGAGATTAATCCTTTGTCCATTGATTCGTTTGCAAATATTTTCTCCCATTGTGAGGGTTGTCTTTTCGTCTTGTTTGTAGTTTCCTTTGCTTTGCAAAAGCTTTTAGGTTTCATTTGCTCCCATATGTTTATTTTTTTTATTCCATTACTCTAGGAGGTGGATCAAAAAAGATCTTGCTGTGATTTATGTCAAAGAGTATTCTTCCTATGTTTTCCTCTAAGAGTTTTATAGTGTCCGGTCTTACATTTCGGTCTCTAATCCATTTTGAGTTTATTTTTTGTGTATGGTGTTAGGGAGTGTTCTAATTTCATTCTTTTACATGTAGCTGTCCATTTTTCCCAGCACCACTTATTGAAGAGACTGTCTTTTCTCCTTTGTATACCCTTGCCTCCTTTGTCATAGATTAGTGGGCCATAGGTGTGTAGGTTTATCTCTGGGCTTTTTTTTTTCTTTTACATCTTTATTGGAGTATAATTGCTTTACAATTGTGTGTTAGTTTCTGCTGTATAAAAAAGTGAATCAGCTGTGCGTATACATATAACACCATATCCCCTCCCTCTTGCACCTCCCTCTCACTCCCTTATCCCACCCTTTTAGGTGGTCACAAAGCACAGAGCTGATCTCCCTGTGCTATGTGGCTGCTTCCCAGTAGCTATCAATTTTACATTTGGTAGTGTATATATGTCCATACCACTCTCTCACTTTGTCCCAGCTTACCCTTCCCTCTCCCCATGTCCTCAAGTCCTTTCTCTACGTCTGTGTCCTTAATCCTTTCCTGCCCCTAGGTTCTTCATAAACTTTTTTTTTAAGATTCCATATATATGTGTTAGCATACGGTATTTGTTTTTCTCTTTCTGACTTACTTCACTCTGTAGGACAGACTCTAGATCCATCCACCTCACTAAAAGTAACTCAATTTCGTTTCTTTTTATGGCTGAATAATGTTCCATTGTATATTTGTGCCACATCTTCCTTATCCATTTATCTGTTGATGGACACTTAGGTTGCTTCCATGTCCTGGCTATTGTAAATAGAGCTACAGTGAACATTGTGGTACATGACTCTTTTTGAATTATGGTTTTCTCAGGGTAAATGTCCAGGAGTGGGTTTGCTGGGTTGTATGGTAGTTCTATTTTTAGTTTTTAAGGAACCCCCATACCGTTCTCCCTAGTGGCTATATCAATTTACATTCCCACCAACAGTGCAAGAGGGTTCCCTTTGCTCCAATAAATGCCTCTCCAGCATTTATTGTTGGTAGATTTTTTGATGATGGCCATTCTGACTGGTGTGAGGTGATACCTCACTGTAGTTTTGATTTGCATTTCTCTAATGATTAGTGATGTTCAGCATCCTTTCATGTGTTTGTTGGCAACCTGTATATCTTCTTTGGAGAAATGTCTATTTAGGTCTTCTGCCCATTTTTGGATTGGGTTGTTTGGTTTTGTGATATTGAGCTACATGAGCTGCTTTTTGGAGATTAATCCTTTGCCATTTGCTTCATTTGAAAATATTTTCTCCCATTCTGATGGTTGTCTTTTCATCTTGCTTATGTTTTCCTTTGCTGTGCAAAAGAATTTATGTTTCATTCGGTCCCATTTTTTTATTTTTGTTTTTATTTCCATTTCTCTAGGAGGTGGGTCAAAAAGGATCTTGCTGTGATTTATGTCATAGACTGTTCTGCTTATGTTTTCCTCTAAGAGTTTTATAGTGGCTGGTCTTATATTTAGGTCTCTAATCCATTTTGAGTTTATTTTTGCGTATGGTGTTAGGGTGTGTACTAATTTCATTCTTTTACATGTAACTGTCCAGTTTTCCCAGCACCACTTGCTGAAGACACTGTCTTTTCTCCATTGTATACCCTTGCCTCCTTTGTCATAGATTAGTGAACCATAGGTACGTGGGTTTATCTCTGTGCTTTCTATCCTGTTCTATTGACCTATATTTCTGTTCTTGTGTCAGTACCATATTATCTTGATTACTGTAGCTTTGCAATATAGTCTGAAGTCTGGAAGTCTGATTCCTCCAGCTCTTTTTTTTCCCCCCTCAAGACTGCTTTGGCTATCCAGGGTCTTTTGTGTCTCCCTACAAATTTTAAGATTTTTTTTTCTTGTTCTGTAGAAAATGCCAAAGGTATTTTGATCGGGATTGCATTGAATCTGTAGATTGCTTTGGGTAGTATAGTCATTTTCACAATATTGATTCTTCTAATCCGAGAACATGGTATATGTCTCCATCTGTTTATATCATCTTTGATTTCTTTCATCAGTGTCTTATAGTTTTCTGAGTACAGGTCTTTTACTTCCTTAGGTAGGTTTATTCCTAGGTATTTTATTCTTTTTGTTGCAGTGGTAATGGGATTGTTTCCTTAATTTCTCTTTCTGATCTTTCATTGTTAGTGTATAGGAATGCAAGCAATTTCTGTGCATTAATTTTGTATCCTGCAACTTTACCAAATTCATTGATTAGCTCCAGTGGTTTTCTGGTGGCATCTTTAGGATTCTCTATCTGTAATATCATGTCATCTGCAAACAGTGACAATTTTACTTCTTCTTTTCCTTTTTGTATTCCTTTTATTTCTTTTTCTTCTCTGATTGCCATGGCTAGGACTTCCAAAACTATGTTGAATAGCAGTGGTGAGAGTGGACATCCTCGTCTTGTTCCTGATCTTAGAGGAAACGCTTTCAGTTTTTCACCATTGAGAATGTTGTTTGCTGTGGGTTTGTCATATATGGCCTTTATTATGTTGAGGTAGTTTCCCTCTATGCCCACACTCTGCAGAGTTTTTATCGTAAATGAGTGTTGAATTTTCTCAAAATCTTTTCCTTCATCTATTGAGATGATCATATGGTTTTATTCTACAATTTGTTAATATGGTGTATCACATTGATTTGTGTATATTGAAGAATCCTTGCATCCCTGGGATAAACCCCACTTGATCATGGTGTATGATCCTTTTAATGTGTTGTTCGATTCTGTTTGCTAGTATTTTGTTGAGGATTTTTACATCTATATTCATCAGTGATATTGGTCTATAATTTTCTTTCCTTGTAGTATCTCTGTCTGATTTTGGTATCAGGGTGATGGTGGTCTCATAGAATGAGTTTGGGAGTGTTCCTTCCGCTGCAATTGTTTTGAAGAATTTGAGAAGGTTGGGTGTTAGCTCTGCTCTAAATGTTTGATAGAATTCACCTGTGATGCCATCTGGTTCTGGACTTTTGTTTGTTGGAAGATTTTTAATCACAGTTTCAATTTCATTGCTTGTGATAGGTTTGTTCATATTTTCTATTTCTTCCTGGTTCAGTCTTAGAAGGTTATCCCTTTCTAAGAATTTGTCCATTTCTTCCAGATTGTCCATTTTATTGGCCTAGAGTTGCTTGTAGTAGTCTCTTAGGATGCTTTGTATTCCTGTGGTGTCTGTTATAACTTCTGCTTTTTCACTTCTAATTTTGTTGATTTGCGTCCTCTCCCTCTTTTTCTGGAGTCCGGCTAAAGGTTGATCATTTTTGCTTATCTTCTCAAAGAACCAGCTTTTAGTTTTATTGATCTTTGCTTTCGTTTTCTTTGTTTCTATTTCATTTATTTCTGCTCTGATCTTTATGATTTCTTTCCTTCTACTAACTTTGGGTTTTGTTCTTCTTTCTCTAGTTCCTCTAGGTGTAAGGTTAGATTGTTTATTTGAGATTTTTCTTGTTTCTTGAGGTAGGCTTGTATTGCTATAAACTTCCCTCTTAGAACTCCTTTTGCTGCATCCCATAGGTTTTGGATCATCGTGTTTTTGTTGTCATTTGTCTCTAGGTAGTTTTTGATTTCCTCTTTGATTTCTTCAGTGATCGCTTGGTTATTTAGTAACGTGTTGTTTAGCCTCCATGTGTTTGTGTTTTTTACGGTTTTTTCCGTGTAATTGATTTCTAATCTCATAGCATTGTGGTCGGAACAGCTGCTTGATATGATTTCAGTTTTCTTAAATTTACTGAGGCTTTATCTGTGACCCAAGATGTGATCTATCCTGGAGAATGTTCCGTGTGCAGTTGAGAAGAACGTGTAATCTGCTGTTTTTGGATGGAATGTCCTATAAATATCAATTAACTCTATCTGGTCTATTGTGTCATTTAAAGCTTGTGTTTCCTTATTAATTTTCTGTCTGGCTGATCTCCACTGGTGTAAGTGAGCTGTTAAAGTCCCCCGCTATTATTGTGTTACTGTCGATTTCCTCTTTTATAGCTGTTAGCAGTTGCCTTATACATTGAGCTGCTCCTATTTTGGGTACATATATATTTATAATTGTTATATCTTCTTCTTGGATTGATCCCCTGACCATTATGTAGTGCCTTTCCTTGTCTCTTGTAACATTCTTTATTTTAAAGTCTATTTTATCTGATATGAGTATTGCTACTCCAGCTTTCTTTTGATTTTCATTTGCATAGAATATATTTTTCCATCGCCTCACTTTGAGTCTGTATGTGTCCCTAGGTCTGAAATGGATCTCTTGTAGACAGCATATATATGGGTCTTGTTTTTGTATCCATTCAGCGAGCCTGTGTCTTTTGGTTGGAACATGTAGTGCATTCACGTTTAAGGTAATTATCGATATGTATGTTCCTACTACTATTTTCTTAATTGTTATGGGTTTGTCTTGGTGGGTCCTTTTCTTCTCTTGTGTTTCCCACTTAGAGAAGTTCCTTTAGCATTTGGTGTAGAGCTGGTTTCATGGTGCTGAATTCTCTTAACTTTTGCTTGTCTGTAAGGCTTTTGATTTCTCCATCAAATCTGAATGAGCTCTTTGCAGGGTGGAGTACTCTTGGTTGTAGGTTCTTCCCTTTCATCACTTTAAATTTATCATGCCACTTCCTTCTGGCTTGTAGATTTTCTGCTGAGAAATCAGTTGTTATCCTTATGGGAGTTCCCTTGTATGTTATTTGTCATTTTTCCCTTGCTGCTTTCAATCATTTTTCTTTGTCGTTAATTTTTGTCAATTTGATTACTATGTGTCTTGTCATTTTTCTCCTTTGGTTTATCCTGCCTGGGACACTCTGTGCTTCTGGACTTGGGTGGCTATTTCTTTTCCCATGCTAGGGAAGTTTTTGACCATTATCTCTTTAAATATATTCTCGGGTCCTTTCTCTCTCTCTTCTCCTTCTGGGACCCCTATAATGCGAATGTTGTTGCGTTTAATGTTGTCCCAGAGGACTCTTGGGGTGTCTTCGTTTATTTTCATTCTTTTTCTTTATTCTGTTCCATGGCAGTGATTTCCACCTTTCTGTCTTCCAGGTCACTTATCCGTTCTTCTGCCACAGTTATTCTGCTACTGATTCCTTCTAGTGTATTTTTCATTTCAGTTATTCCATTGTTCACCTCTGTTTGTTTGTTCTTTAATTCTTCTAGGTGTTTGTTCCTTAATTCTTCTAGGTCTTTGTTAAACATTTCTTGCATCTTCTCGATCTTTGCCTCCTTTCTTTTTCCAAGGTCTTGGCTCAACTTCACTATCATTATTCTGAATTTTTTTTCTGGAAGGTTCCCTATCTCCACCTCATTTCGTTTTTTTTTCTGGGGTTTTATCTTGTTCCTTGATCTGGTATAAAGTCCTCTGCCTTTTCATTTTGTCTATCTTTCTGTGAATGTGGTTTTCCTTCCACAGGCTGCAGAATTGTAGTTCTTCTTGCTTCTGCTGTCTGCTCTCCGGTGGATGAGTCTATCTTAGAGGCTTGTGCAAGCTTCCTGATGGGAAGGACTGGTGGTGGGTAGAGCTGGGTGTTGCTTTGGTGGGCAGAGCTTTAATCCGCTTGTCTACGGATTAAATAAAACTTTAATAAAAAGTTTAATCCGCTTGTCTGCTGATGCATGGGGCTGGGTTCCCTCCCTGTTGGTTGTTTGGCCTGAGGTGACCCAGCCCTGGAGCCTACCTTGCTCTTGGTGGGGCTAATGGCGGACTCTGGGAGGGCTCACACCAAGGAGTATTTCCCAGAACTTCTGCTGCCAGTGTCGTTGTCCTCACGGTGAGCCACAGCCACAGCCACCACCTGCCTCTGCAGGAGACCCTCTAAAAGTAGCAGGTAGTTCTGGTCATTCTCCTACAGGGTCACTGCTCCTTCCCCTGGGTCCTGATGTGCACACTACTTTGTGTGTGCCCTCCAAGAGTGGAGTATCTGAGTGGAGTTGAGACTCTGAGACTCTGTGTGGAGTTGCACAGACTCTGGGTCCTGTGAAGCTTCGATGTTTTGTGATTCTAGAAATCCTATAGGAGACGGTCCACAGCAGGTGACGCTAATGTTGTCAGTAGAGGTGTTGAAGCCAAAGATCTGCAGTTCCAACTAGAGGTGCCGATGTACATACAGGACAAAATCATCTCGTGTGAATGTAGTTCAGGCATGTTTAAGATGAATGCAGTCATGTTAATGCCTACCATATTCTATCTTGAGCCTCTCCTCAGGGACCCCCTCCTCAGTTCCTGAGGCTCCTGTAAGTCATGTACAGGGGACTGGAGAGTGGGCTCTGTCCAGTCTGAGCCCTGAGTTACCCTGTGTGTATCTTAGGATACTTTGTATTTCTGTGGTGTCCGTTGTAACATCATCTCTTTCATTTCAGATTTATTTGGGCCCTCTCTTTTTAAAAAAACATACTACTGTTGTCTTTTATTCTTTACAGAAGTTTAATAAGTGTTTGATCTACTATCCTTACCCTATGTATACTTTTTGCAGTGAGATTTTTTACTTTTCTTTGTTTCCTTGTTACTATCAATAATTAGTGAGACTTCTTTTAAGCTACCTTCAACATTGCTTATAAAGCTGCTTTATTAGTGATGACAGAGCCTTAATGGAAGTCATGTTCTGGTTGTAAATTAGAATGCAATGTGCCAGCAAATAGCCCCTTAAGTTTATGTCTCATTACTTCTTGTTCTTTTTTTAATTTAATTTTTATTTTTTGTCAGAGCAAATTTAATTAAAATGTTTTGTTTCTTCTAGGTGTGAAAGATGTGGTTCTTTTAAACATATACATATATCTATTCTTCTTTGGATCATTTTCCCATGTAGGTTATGACACGATGTTGAGTAGTCTTGTCTTGGTATTACGTAGGTCTTTGGTGATTACATATTTCACATGTGTTTCTATATCTATCTTAACCCCAATATCCTAATGTATCCAATCCTCACACCTTTCCATTTGGTGAACCATAAGTTTGTTTAATGAATCTGTGATTGCATTTCTCTGTGGAAATATCTTCATTGGTATCAATTTTTAGCTAAGACCTATAAGTGATATTATAGGATATGTGTCTTTTGCTTTCTGACTTAGTACAATTTGCCTGATTACCTCAAGAATCATACATGGTGCTGCAAATGGCATTGTTTCATTTTTTTCCCTGGCTAATATTCCATCTGTACGTGTACCAGTTCTTCTTTGGCCACGCACCTCTTGATGGACTTTCTGGTTGCCTCCATGTCTTGGCTATTGTAATACTGCTGCAATGCACATTTGCTTGCCTGTGTCTTTCCAGTTATATCTTCTTATGTTATAGGCCAAGGAGTGGGCTTGCTGTATCATATGGTAGCTCAGTGTGTATGTTTTAAAGGCACCACCATTCAGTTCTCATTAGTGGCTCTTTCCAGGTTACGTCCCACTTAAAATTGAGGGTATGCATTTCTCCAAAACACCTTCAATATTTATTGTTTGTAGTTTTCTTGCTGATGGTCATTCTAACAGGTGCGAGCTGATACCTATCTGTGGTTGAATTTGCATGTGTCCCATAATCTGTTGAAATTGAGCTTTAAAGCATGCCCTTTTATTTATCAAACTGTGATTACAGCTTAGTTCTTCAAAGTGTTTTCTTAAAGTAAGTGTCACATTTTGAAAATTTTTGGCCATTACCTCCCTCAAGACATTTGGAGGGCACGTTTCATTTACAGCCCTGAAGTACTTGTTCATATGAAGTGACCATTAGCACAGGTTTTAAAGCTGCTTTTGCAGGTAACGGCCAGAGGGTGGCAGCCTTTCTACGTTCCCAATCTGGTAAATAGGGAAAGAGACCTTCAGTCCCAAGAGTGTCCAGCTTTATTTCTCATCCAGCTGTGGGTCTAGATATGGTCAATCCAGGTTGCATCACAGCCCCGGAACGAATTATGTAAAAATTTCTCCCTCTATCACTGTCTTTGTTTTTTGGGATTTTAAAGTAATTTATTTTTATAATGGGGTTTACCTGATTTTCACTGCTGTGTTTATGCCCCTTTACACCCACTTGATTCACTTACAGAGAGAAATCAATACATAGGTTTTAAGATTTTTACTAGTCAGATATAATCTTGTTCGTTGAATAGGGGGTGTTGCATCCACTTCACTGAGCAAGGAGTAGGTCTTGTCTATTACATATTGGGTTTATGGATCGGTATTTGAGCTAATATGAAACCCTCGTTTTATGCATCACCCCACCTCACCTTTCCCGTTAAGCAGCCATAGTGTGTTTTCTAAATGTGTGACTCTGTTCTGTTTTGTAATTCAGTTCAAGTGTAACGGTTTTTCCATTCCCTCTACAAGTGATATCTTATGATAAGTGTCTTTTTCTGTGTGACTTATTTCACTTAGAATCGTCGAACATAAATCCACTCATCATGCGGCTAATAGCCTTATGACATTGATTTCATGGCTGAGTGATATTCCATTGTACATAAGGACCACAACATCGTTATCCATTTTCCTATTTCCTGGGATATTTAAGGTGTAATGAAGAGGAGGTTCTTGTCAACAGAGCAGCCCTAAACTTTGGTGTGCCTGTGTCTAGCTGATTTTTAGTTTTCCCAATTCATAACCCCATAAGTGGAAATGCCCTATGCTCTCTAAGCTGTGTTTTTTAGATGTTTCAGGACTCACCGGACACTTCTCCAGAGTGGCTGTTGGCAATTTACATCCCGCCCATCAGTGTAGCAAGGCTCCCATTTCTCCATGGCCTGTCCTGCATTTCTGGTTTTGACACTTTTTTCAGCATGGCCCTTTTGACGGATGGGAAGCGAGACTTCTTTGTAGCGCTGATTTGCCTTTCCAGGTTGCTTGGTTGGCCAAAAAGGGCGTATGCGTTTTTTCCTGAATATATTCAGGAAAAAACGCATACGCCCTTTTTGGCCAAGGGCATCATTGTCAACGTTTTGCTGCTTTTCCTGTGCTTTAAAGGAGATTCGAATCTACCTCCTGAAATCTGTTTCCTGCAATTCTGCCTTGATTTCAAATCCTCTTCGTTGCCTTCCCTCAATATATTTGTGGACGAGAGTTATCATTTATAACTCTGCAGGTTTGTGAATTGCAGTGCCCTGAAGCTCCATTTTACAACTCGCTTTTTTGGGAGCTGGCCGCAAAAGCACTGGATGGCTTCAGGCCCTGTTCTGGTTCCGGGGGGGATGATGAGCCTGTGGTTAATTCTTCTTCCTGATGGGAAAATAGAGTGACCTGTGCCTGTCCCAACACCAAGAGCCAGTCTCTCATTGGTTCCCCGTCTTCCCGTTCATCCTCAGGAAAAATTGCAACCTGTACGGAACAGGAGGTTAAAGGTGCTGATGCTCCAAGTAGGGAGATTGCTAGTAAAGTGGCTGGAATGGCGAACCCGGGCACAAGGAGATGAGAAATGAGGTGCGTTTTAGAAACCTTTCCCCATCACACGGTGTACCATCTTCTGGGTTTCTCATGCATGTTTTCGATGTAGGAAGATGCCCTTGAACCTGGAGATTTGGGACCCATGCCATGGGTACCACGCAGTATTACTTTAAATGGTCTGCGTTTGCTCACCCAACCTCACCAAACCTCTCAGCCCCAAGAGTGTCCACCCTTATGTCTCATCCAGCTGTGGGTCTAGATATGGTCAATCCAGGTTGCATCACAGCCCCTGAACGCATTGTGTAAGAATGTCTCTCTCTTTCACTGTCTTTCTTTCATGGGTTTTTCAAAGTAATTTATTTTCATAATGGGGTTTAGCTGCTTTTCACTGCTGTGTTTATGCCGCTTTACACCCACTTGACACACTAACAGAGAGATATCAATACATAGGTTTTAAGATTATTACTAGTCAGATATATTCTTGTGCGGTGAATAGGGCGTGTTGAGTCCAGTTCTCTGAGCAAGGAGTAGGTCTTGTCTATTACATATTGGGTTTATGGAACGGTATCTGAGCTAATTTGAAACCCTTGTTTTATGTATCACCCCACCTCACCTTTCCCGTTAAGCAGCCATAGTGTGTTTTCTGCATGTGTGACTCTGTTCTGTTTTGTAATTCAGTTCATGTGTAACGGTTTTTACATTCCCTCTATCAGTGATACCTTATGAGAAGTGTCCTTTTGTGTGTGACTTATTTCACTTAGAATCGTCGTACCTAAATCCACTCTTCATGCTGCTACTAGCCTTAGGACATTGATTTCATGGCTGAGTGATATTCCATTGTACATAAGGACCACAACTTCTTTACCCATTTTTCTCTTTCCTGGGATATTTAAGGTGGAATGAAGTGGAGGTCCTTGTCAACAGAGCAGCCCTAAACTTTGGGGTGCTTGTGTCTTGCTGATTTTTAATTTTCCCAATTTATACCCCCATGAGTGGAAGTGCCCTATGCTCTCTAAGCTGTGTTTTTTAGATGTTTCAGGACTCACCGTACACTTCTCCAGAGTGGCTGTTGGCAATTTACATCCCGCCCATCAGTGTAGCAAGGCTCCCATTTCTCCATGGCCTGTCCTGCATTTCTGGTTTTGACACTTTTTTCAGCATGGCCCTTTTGACCGATGGGATGCGAGACTTCTTTGTAGCGCTGATTTGCCTTTCCAGGTTGCTTGGTTGGCCAAAAAGGGCGTATGCGTTTTTTCCTGAATATATTCAGGAAAAAACGCATACGCCCTTTTTGGCCAAGGGCATCATTGTCAACGTTTTGCCGCTTTTCATGTGCTTTAAAGGAGATTCGAATCTACCTCCTGAAATCTGTTTCCTGCAATTCTGCCTTGATTTCAAATCCCCTTCTTTGCCTTCCCTCAATATATTTGTGGACGAGAGTTATCATTTATAACTCTGCAGGTTTGTGAATTGCAGTGCCCTGAAGCTCGATTTTACAACTCGCGTTTTTGGGAGCTGGCCGCAAAAGCGCAGGATGGCTTCAGACCCAGTTCTGGTTCCGGGGGGCAGGCTGAGCCTGTGGTTAATTCTTCTTCCTGATGGGAAAATAGAGTGACCTGTGCCTGTCCCAACACCAAGAGCCAGTCTCTCATTGGTTCCCCGTCTTCCCGTTCATCCTCAGGAAAAATTGTAACCTGTACGGAACAGGAGGTTAAAGGTGCTGATGCTCCAAGTAGGGAGATTGCTAGTAAAGCGGCTGGAATGGCGAACCCGGGCAAAGGAGATGAGAAATGAGGTGCGTTTTAGAAACCTTTCCCCATCACACGGTGTACCATCTTCTGGGTTTCTCATGCATGTTTTCGATGTAGGAAGATGCCCTTGAACCTGGAGATATGGGACCCATGCGATGGGTACCACGCAGTATTACTATAAAGGGTCTGCGTTTGCTCACCCAACCTCACCAAACCTCTCAGCCCCAAGAGTGTCCACCCTTATGTCTCATCCAACTGTGGGTCTAGATATGGTCAATCCAGGTTGTAGCACAGCCCCTGAACGCATTGTGTAAGAATGTCTCTCTCTTTCACTGTCTTTCTTTCATGGGTTTTTCAAAGTAATTTATTTTCATAATGCGGTTTAGCTGCTTTTCACTGCTGTGTTTATGCCGCTTTACACCCACTTGACACACTAACAGAGAGATATCAATACATAGGTTTTAAGATTATTAGTAGTCAGATATATTCTTGTGCGGTGAATAGGGCGTGTTGAGTCCAGTTCTCTGAGCAAGGAGTAGGTCTTGTCTATTACATATTGGGTTTATGGAACGGTATCTGAGCTAATTTGAAACCCTTGTTTTATGTATCACCCCACCTCACCTTTCCCGTTAAGCAGCCATAGTGTGTTTTCTGCATGTGTGACTCTGTTCTGTTTTGTAATTCAGTTCAAGTGTAACGGTTTTTACATTCCCTCTATCAGTGATACCTTATGAGAAGTGTCCTTTTCTGTGTGACTTATTTCACTTAGAATCGTCGTACCTAAATCCACTCATCATGCTGCTACTAGCCTTATGACATTGATTTCATGGCTGAGTGATTTTCCATTGTACATAAGGACCACAACTTCTTTACCCATTTTTCTCTTTCCTGGGATATTTAAGGTGGAATGAAGTGGAGGTCCTTGTCAACAGAGCAGCCCTAAACTTTGGGGTGCTTGTGTCTTGCTGATTTTTAATTTTCCCAATTTATACCCCCATGAGTGGAAGTGCCCTATGCTCTCTAAGCTGTGTTTTTTAGATGTTTCACGACTCACCGTACACTTCTCCAGAGTGGCTGTTGGCAATTTACATCCCGCCCATCAGTGTAGCAAGGCTCCCATTTCTCCATGGCCTGTCCTGCATTTCTGGTTTTGACACTTTTTTCAGCATGGCCCTTTTGACCGATGGGAAGCGAGACTTCTTTGTAGCGCTGATTTGCCTTTCCAGGTTGCTTGGTTGGCCAAAAAGGGCGTATGCGTTTTTTCCTGAATATATTCAGGAAAAAACGCATACGCCCTTTTTGGCCAAGGGCATCATTGTCAACGTTTTGTCGCTTTTCATGTGCTTTAAAGGAGATTCGAATCTACCTCCTGAAATCTGTTTCCTGCAATTCTGCCTTGATTTCAAATCCTCTTCTTTGCCTTCCCTCAATATATTTGTGGACGAGAGTTAACATTTATAGCTCTGCAGGTTTGTGAATTGCAGTGCCCTGAAGCTCAATTTTACAACTCGCGTTTTGGGAGCTGGTCGCAAAAGCGCAGGATGGCTTCAGGCCCAGTTCTGGTTCCGGGGGGCAGGTTGAGCCTGTGGTTAATTCTTCTTCCTGATGGGAAAATAGAGTGACCTGTGCCTGTCCAAACACCAAGAGCTAGTCTCTCATTGGTTCCCCGTCTTCCTGTTCATCCTCAGGACAAATTGCAACCTGTACGGAACAGGAGGTTAAAGGTGCTGATGCTCCAAGTAGGGAGATTGCTAGTAAAGCGGCTGGAATGGCGAACCCGGGCACAAGGAGATGAGAAATGAGGTGCGTTTTAGAAACCTTTCCCCATCACACGGTGGACCATCTTCTGGGTTTCTCATGCATGTTTTCGATGTAGGAAGATGCCCTTGAACCTGGAGATTTGAGACCCATGCGATGGGTACCACGCAGTATTACTTTAAAGGGTCTGCGTTTGCTCACCCAACCTCACCAAACCTCTCAGCCCCAGGAGTGTCCACCCTTAGGTCTCATCCAGCTGTGGGTCTAGATATGGTCAATCCAGGTTGCATCACAGCCCCTGAACGCATTGTGTAAGAATTTCTCTCTCTTTCACTGTCTTTGTTTCATGGGTTTTTAAAAGTAATTTATTTTCATAATGCGGTTTAGCTGCTTTTCACTGCTGTGTTTATGCCGCTTTACACCCACTTGACACACTAAGAGAGAGATATCAATACATAGGTTTTAAGATTATTACTAGTCAGATATATTCTTGTGCGGTGAATAGGGCGTGTTGAGTCCAGTTCTCTGAGCAAGGAGTAGGTCTTGTCTATTACATATTGGGTTTATGGAACGGTATCTGAGCTAATTTGAAACCCTTGTTTTATGTATCACCCCACCTCACCTTTCCCGTTAAACAGCCATAGTGTGTTTTCTGCATGTGTGACTCTGTTCTGTTTTGTAATTCAGTTCAAGTGTAACGGTTTTTACATTCCCTCTATCAGTGATACCTTATGAGAAGTGTCCTTTTGTGTGTGACTTATTTCACTTAGAATCGTCTTACCTAAATCCACTCATCATGCTGCTCCTAGCCTTATGACATTGATTTCATGCCTGAGTGATATTCCATTGTACATAAGGACCACAACTTCTTTACCCATTTTTCTCTTTCCTGGGATATTTAAGGTGGAATGAAGTGGAGGTCCTTGTCAACAGAGCAGCCCTAAACTTTGGGGTGCTTGTGTCTTGCTGATTTTTCATTTTCCCAATTTATACCCCCATGAGTGGAAGTGCCCTATGCTCTCTAAGCTGTGTTTTTTAGATGTTTCAGGACTCACCGTACACTTCTCCAGAGTGGCTGTTGGCAATTTACATCCCGCCCATCAGTGTAGCAAGGCTCCCATTTCTCCATGGCCTGTCCTGCCTTTCTGGTTTTGACACTTTTTTCAGCATGGCCCTTTTGACCGATGGGAAGCGAGACTTCTTTGTAGCGCTGATTTGCCTTTCCAGGTTGCTTGGTTGGCCAAAAAGGGCGTATGCGTTTTTTCCTGAATATATTCAGGAAAAAACGCATACGCCCTTTTTGGCCAAGGGCATCATTGTCAACGTTTTGCCGCTTTTCATGTGCTTTAAAGGAGATTCGAATCTACCTCCTGAAATCTGTTTCCTGCAATTCTGCCTTGATTTCAAATCCTCTTCTTTGCCTTCCCTCAATATATTTGTGGACGAGAGTTATCATTTATAGCTCTGCAGGTTTGTGAATTGCAGTGCCCTGAAGCTCAATTTTACAACTCGCGTTTTTGGGAGCTGGTCGCAAAAGCGCAGGATGGCTTCAGGCCCAGTTCTGGTTCCGGAGGGCAGGTTGAGCCTGTGGTTAATTCTTCTTCCAGATGGGAAAATAGAGTGACCTGTGCCTGTCCCAACACCAAGAGCCAGTCTCTCATTGGTTCCCCTTCTTCCCATTCATCCTCAGGAAAAATTGCAACCTGTACGGAACAGGAGGTTAAAGGTGCTGATGCTCCAAGTAGGGAGATTGCTAGTAAAGCGGCTGGAATGGCGAACCGGGCACAAGGAGATGAGAAATGAGGTGCGTTTTAGAAACCATTCCCCATCACACGGTGTACCATCTTCTGGGTTTCTCATGCATGTTTTCGATGTAGGAAGATGACCTTGAACCTGGAGATATGGGACCCATGCGATGGGTACCACGCAGTATTACTTTAAAGGGTCTGCGTTTGCTCACCCAACCTCACCAAACCTCTCAGCCCCAAGAGTGTCCACCCTTATGTCTCATCCAGCTGTGGGTCTAGATACGGTCAATCCAGGTTGCATCACAGCCCATGAACGCATTGTGTAAGAATTTCTCTCTCTTTCACTGTCTTTGTTTCATGGGTTTTTAAAAGTAATTTATTTTCATAATGCGGTTTAGCTGCTTTTCACTGCTGTGTTTATGCCACTTTATACCCACTTGACACACTAACAGAGAGATATCAATACATAGGTTTTAAGGTTATTACTAGTCAGATATATTCTTGTGCGGTGAATAGGGCGTGTTGAGTCCAGTTCTCTGAGCAAGGAGTAGGTCTTGTCTATTACATATTGGGTTTATGGAACGGTATCTGAGCTAATTTGAAACCCTTGTTTTATGTGTCACCCCACCTCCCCTTTCCCGTTAAGCAGCCATAGTGTGTTTTCTGCATATGTGACTCTGTTCTGTTTTGTAATTCAGTTCAACTGTAACGGTTTTTACATTCCCTCTATAAGTGATACCTTATGAGAAGTGTCCTTTTCTGTGTGATTTATTTCACTTAGAATCGTCGTACCTAAATCCACTCATCATGCTGCTACTAGCCTTAGGACATTGATTTCATGGCTGAGTGATATTCCATTGTACATAAGGACCACAACTTCTTTATCCATTTTTCTCTTTCCTGGGATATTTAAGGTGGAATGAAGTGGAGGTCCTTGTCAACAGAGCAGCCCTAAACTTTGGGGTGCTTGTGTCTTGCTGATTTTTCATTTTCCCAATTTATACCCCCATGAGTGGAAGTGCCCTATGCTCTCTAAGCTGTGTTTTTTAGATATTCCAGGACTCACCGTACACTTCTCCAGAGTGGCTGTTGGCAATTTACATCCCGCCCATCAGTGTAGCAAGGCTCCCATTTCTCCATGGCCTGTCCTGCATTTCTGGTTTTGACACTTTTTTCAGCATGGCCCTTTTGACCGATGGGAAGCGAGACTTCTTTGTAGTGCTGATTTGCCTTTCCAGGTTGCTTGGTTGGCCAAAAAGGGCGTATGCGTTTTTTCCTGAATATATTCAGGAAAAAACGCATACGCCCTTTTTGGCCAAGGGCATCATTGTCAACGTTTTGCCGCTTTTCATGTGCTTTAAAGGCGATTCGAATCTACCTCCTGAAATCTGTTTCCTGCATCTGCCTTGATTTCAAATCCTCTTCGTTGCCTTCCCTCAATATATTTGTGGACGAGAGTTATCATTTATAACTCTGCAGGTTTGTGAATTGCAGTGCCCTGAGCCTCCATTTTACAACTCGTGATTTTGGGAGCTGGCCGCAAAAGCGCAGGATGGCTTCAGGCCCTGTTCGTGTTCCGGGGGGCGGGATGAGCCTGTGGTTAATTCTTCTTCCTGATGGGAAAATAGAGTGACCTGTGCCTGTCCCAACACCAAGAGCCAGTCTCTCATTGGTTCCCCGTCTTCCCGTTCATCCTCAGGAGAAATTGCAACCTGTACGGAACAGGTGGTTAAAGGTGCTGATGCTCCAAGTAGGGAGATTGCTAGTAAAGTGGCTGGAATCGCAAACCCGAGCACAAGGAGATGAGAAATGAGGTGCGTTTTAGAAACCTCTCCCCATCACACGGTGTACCATCTTCTGGGTTTCTCATGCATGATTTCGATGTAGGAAGATGCCCTTGAACCTGGAGATTTGGGACCCATGCGATGGGTACCACGCAGTATTACTTTAAAGGGTCTGCATTTGCTCACCCAACCTCACCAAACCTCTCAGCCCCAAGAGTGTCCACCCTTATGTCTCATCCAACTGTGCGTCTAGATATGGTCAATCCAGTTTGCATCACAGCCCCTGAACGAATTGTGTAAGAATTTCTCTCTCTTTCACTGTCTTTGTTTCATGGGTTTTTCAAAGTAATTTATTTTCATAATGGGGTTTAGCTGCTTTTCACTGCTGTGTTTATGCCGCTTTACACCCACTTGACACACTAACAGAGAGATATCAATACATAGGTTTTACGATTATTACTAGTCAGATATATTCTTGTGCGGTGAATAGGGCGTGTTGAGTCCAGTTCTCTGAGCAAGGAGTAGGTCTTGTCTATTACATATTGGGTTTATGGAACGGTATCTGAGCTAGTTTGAAACCCTTTTTTTATGTATCACCCCACCTCACCTTTCCCGTTAAGCAGCCATAGTGTGTTTTCTGCATGTGTGACTTTGTTCTGTTTTGTAATTCAGTTCAAGTGTAACGCTTTTTACATTCCCTCTATAAGTGATACCTTATGAGAAGTGTCTTTTTCTGTGTGACTTATTTCACTTAGAATCGTCGTACCTAAATCCACTCATCATGCTGCTACTAACCTTAGGACATTGATTTCATGGCTGAGTGATATTCCATTGTACATAAGGACCACAACTTCTTTATCCATTTTTCTCTTTCCTTGGATATTTAAGGTGGAATTAAGTGGAGGTTCTTGTCAACAGAGCAGCCCTAAAGTTTGGGGTGCCTGTGTCTTGCTGATTTTTAGTTTTCCCAATTTATACGCCCATGAGTCGATGTGCCCCTTTCTCTCTAGCTGTGTTTTTTAGATGTTTTAGGAAACACCATACCCTTCTCCAGAGTCATCATTGGCAATTTACACCCCACCCATCAGTGTAACAAAGCTCCCTTTACTCCCTGGCCTCTCCTGCTTTTCTTGTTTTTACACTTTTGTAGGAAAGCCATTTTGACCGATGGGATGTCAGACTTCTTTGTAGAGCTGAATTGCATATCCGGCTTGCTTGGTTGGCCAAAAAGGGCCTATGGGTTTTTTCCTGAATTCATTCAGAAAAAAACGCATATGCTCTTTTTGGCCAAGTGCATCATTGTCGACGTTTTGACGCTTTTCATGTGCTTTAGGGGTGATTCGAATCTAACTCCTGAAATCTGTTTCCTGCAATTCTGCCTTGATTTCAAATCCTCTTCGTTGCCTTCCCTCAATATATTTGTGGACGAGAGTTATCATTTATAACTCTGCAGATTTGTTAATTGCAGTGCCCATGAGCTCCATTTTTCAACTCGCTTTTTTGGGAGCTTTCCGCAGAACCGCTTGTTTGCTTCTGGCCCTACTCTGGTTCCCGGTGGCAGGCTAAGCCTTTGCTTAATTCTTCTTCCTGACTGGAAAATAGAGTGACATGTGCCTCTCCGAATATCTAGGGCTTGGCTCTCCTTGTTTCTCCTCCTTCCCCTTCTTCCTTTGGACAAATTCCGATTTCTGTGCAACTGGATGTTGAAGGTGCTGACATCCTCAAGTGGGGAGATTTTAAGGAAAAAGGCTGGAGGGGTGAACCCAACAACCAGGAAATTAGGCGTTTTGGTGCCTTTTCCAAAATCTTCCTGATCCAACCGTGTTCCATCTTCTGGGTGTCACAGGCATGTTTTAGCTGTAGGAAAGGTTCCGTGTATGTAAGGAGAACACAAGGGATTTTTCCAAATTAGTGTCTCCCCAAACTCCAATCTGGGGAATTTTTAAGCTACTGGTACATGTGTGTTCATTAAGGGACTTGGGCCGTAGGCAGAGTCCGAACTTTAGATGATTGAAGTCTTCAGGTTCAGAAACGCTCACCATCGGCCTCCTTTAGTTTCCATTTTATCTGTAGTTGATAGATGATGTCGATATAGATATCTATTGTTTTTCAGATTATTTCCCCTCAGGGGTCATTACAAAATATTGAGTATAGTTCCCTGTGCTATACAGTAGTTCCTTGTTGATGATATATTTTATACATAGCAGTGTGTATATGTTAATCTGAAACTGTTAATTTATCCCTCCTCCCACCTTTCCCCTTTGGTAATAAAAAATATAAGATTTTATACTTCTCAGAAATCTAGGAGCTGAAAGAGAGGTATCATTTTCAATGGAAAATCATTCCAAACAAGGTTGAAACTTCAACCAAGATTATTAGATGTACATCCTTGGAAAGAAATCACTGCATTTCTCTACTCTTGACCTGACAAATAAGACAAACCCCTCCACTGAACTTGCTTATAATAAAGTGATGGAAATATCAAATGGAAGTGTTAGAAACATCTTCTTTTACACGAGCCTTATACACTGCTCTATGTTAATTACAGTTTGGCTCACACATCTGTTCATTGAAGTTACAATGTTCTCAAATTCTGTTACTGATCCTGCAGAGTGGGCCCCAACAAGGGTCTCCCTGCCCAGTGTCATTGGAGCCAACAGATCGAGACTGACTTTGGTTCAGAAGCAAAGGAAAACTTTACATTTTGATCAGAGAATGGAGAGGTGAGAGTGTGTGCTCCCCTGCGGGTTGTGGGCCGGGCTGCTGTGTAGGGATCCTGTCAGCATCAGCGGGAGGGAGGGGGCGGAGCTCTCGAGGGCCAGGTTGCCTGGAGCTCAGGCTCTATGTCGCAGAGTCTGCACGGGGCCCCACGAGCTGAGGTGTCGGCCCAGCCATTTTGCACTAGGAAATCGGGTCTGAAGTGTCGGGTGTGGGACCTCTGCATGTGGAAACCTAGGAGCAAGTGAAATTAGACAAAGCACAAAGGAAAAAATGGTTAGACTTTATTTTATTGCCCAGATTCTATTTTTATCTCCCAGGAATTTTTAATGGGCTTTGCCAGTGACAAAGCCCTCCTCTGCCTTTTGTCCCATTCCTCATTCTTGGGGCGCTGAGGGTGCAGACACGTCTTCTGTAAATGCTTCATGCTGAGTTGGGTGTCCTCATACCCGGGGGGAGGGGCAGGACTTCTCCCCAGCAGCCTCCAGGTGAGGTTGATTGTCCGCAGGCCTCCTCCCTCACTGCTCGTCTGCCTGAGCACCAGCATTGGAAGTTTTATAGATTCTAATGACCTTTAAGGGTCCAGGAAAGAGATGTGCAGAGACGCTGGGGGGGTGGGCGGTTTTACCCTGCTCCACATTGGTTCGGCCCCCTTAGGCTGAACGGTTTCTGCCAGCCTAGATGCTCTGACCAGTAGTCTGTGCTTTCTTCAGTTAGGCCACTGAATTAACGTACAAACAGGACCAGGTGTCAGAGCCCTGCTTGCTCAACTCCCAGACAGTCCAGGGCCGGTGGTGATCCAGGACCATGATGGCCACTCAGTCAACGGCCTTTTGAAGTAGCCAGGAGTACAGCCGGTCTCACTGGCCGCCGTCACCGCGGTGTCTGTAGGCTTTTCTATGGTGGCAGCGTTGTTTACGGTTCCCCTGCCAAGTTTATTAGCTCCGCTCTGGGTGCAGTAAGTCCTGTAAGCAATAGTCTGCTCTTTTGGGGCACACTCTTGTTGTTTTCTGAGAGAAGCTCCAGGTCAAGTGATGGTCACACGAGTCGTCATGGGGGCCCATTGCCCCAGGTTGTCTCTCTGGAGGTTGGCGTTGGAGGGCCTCCTCACTCGAGGTCATTGTGCCAAGGAGCAATCCCTGCAACTTCAGGGCATGGTGGGTGGTTAGGATCACCAAGTGGCGTCCTTTTCCCTTAGGAGGGAGCTGGCATTGCGGGCTGTTGATTTCCAGATTTTTAGATACCCCCAGTATCCTGGTCGGATGGGGTGGCTGGCCAATGCCTGGAGGGCATTCTTGCATTGTTCCATTTCAAGTGGTCCCAGTTTTTGCACTAATACTCCAAGGGCGATTCGCCTTGGACCAGGATTGTAAAGGTCAAAGGGTTTAGCTAAATTAGGGAGGTCCAGGGCCAGGGTCTGAATTGACTGCTCTTTCCATTCTTGAAAGGCTGCTTCTGGATTCTATTCAAAAGGATCATCATCTTTTCCTTTCAGTGTTTCATATAGAGGCCCAGCTATTAGACTGTAGTTAGGGATCCAGATGCAGCAAACCCCGGTCTCCCCAGGAACCCCTAAGCTGTCTTCTAGTTTCAGGAAAGGTGAGGCTGCAAATGGCTTCTTCCCTTTCCTGGGGTGGGCTTCTCCGACCTTCTGTGCGAATGAAGCCCAGGAAGGCCACCTTAGTTTGTGATATTTGAGCCTTTTCCTTGGACACCTTCTATCTTTTATTGGCTAGGTAGTTCAGAGGCCTCCTTAGTCGGGCTGGTGATCAGAATGTCATCTGCATATTGAAGGAGGGTTCCCTTCTCCAGAGGTAGATCTTTTAGGTCTTTAGCTAACGATTCCCCAAAGATGGTGTGGGAATTTTTGAACCCCTGGGGCAGGACGGCCCAGCAGTATTGTTTTGGTTGTAGGTTGAGTCCTGCCACTCACAGGCAAAATTTCTTGTGACTCTGGGACTAATGGAATACAGAAGAAGGCATCATTGAAGTCTAATACAGAATGCCATGTCCTGGTGGATGGTAGAATGACCAGCAGGGTGTAGGAATTAGGAACTACTAGATGTATATCCTCTGTGGCTTCACTGACTGTCCTGGCGTCCTCTACCAGGTCCCCAGCAGCCCACGGGGCTCTTGTGGTCAGGCCCCTCCCAGGATATGGAGCTCACCTGGGCAGGTACGCAGCAGCCCACGGGGCTCTCGTGGGCAGGCCCCTCCCTGGATATGGAGCTCCCGTGGACAGGTACCCCGGCAGGGCTGGGCACACAGGAACCGTGCACGTAGCCCTCATTGCAGAGCACCCCCAGCACCCCTGTCACTCAGAGCTGACACAGAGCACCTCAGAGCAGAGCTTGAACTAACAAACAGCAGCTCCAACAGGTCTGTGACCCTAGGCTTCACTCTGTGCGGCCTCCCTCTGCCTGGTCTTCCAGGGGCTTCCACTGCAGCCGGGGCACCAGGCCTCTGTCTCCACCCACCACCCCTCCTCTCCCTGACTCCTGGGTTCCTCTCATTAGCAGAGGGTCTTCTTGAAGTTGTCTCCCACTCATGGACCAGATAAAATGATTCGAAAACAAGCCAGGGCTGCCGCCCCTTATCTATCCTGACTCTCGGGACCCTACACCTGTTCCTTGGATCTGGCCGGTGCAGCAAGGCCCATTTTCTGCAACTCTGAGCCCCTGAGGGGCGAGGATTGGCTGACCTGGGCAGCCTGACCCGGCCGGCCAGCCCTTCCCAGGTGTGCCTGGGTTGAGGTCAATATAAACACCCCTCCAGGCAGCAAAAGCCTCTGCAGCTGTGCCTGACGCCATATTCTCTGCCCCGTCAGCAGTCTCGGGGTTGGGCTGGTGGGAGGGAGTAGGGCCCACGGCTCTATGAGTGGCCCAGTGTGACTGGGGCTCTGCTGGACTTTCTGCAGGAGTTGCCGGGCTGCCACCTGCTAAAGAAGAGGATGTGTCACCCATACTTGCTGCTGGAATTTCTCCCCGGGCAGAGGTGAGGAAGGAAAAAAGCAGTGGGGGCCGGGACAGGAGGGGTACCTCAGGCAGGGAAATGGAAAGCTTCCAGACGAGCGCCCGGGGCCAGGACCATCCTGGCTGGCCTGCAGGCACCAAGTCGGCCTGCGTGCTGTCGCTGGTGTGACTCCAAGCCCCTTCCTCTAGTTTTTAAAGTCTTTGCACACATTCAGGTGTTTTACCTGGGAAGGGTGGGAAAAGTTCAGCAGCAGCTGGCCTGGGGCTCAGCTCACGTTTACTCAGAGACGCCTCCTCACGGTCCCCCAGCTTTGCAATGAGGACGCTCCTCGTGTGGGGGCTGCTGGCTGCATGGGAGATGATTCCCCACCTGTGACCAACTTCAGAATTGTTTACCCCTGGAGCAAGTGCCCTGATAGGGTTTTCCTCTGTATGACCAGTGGGTTCTGTTTTTTTTTTTTTTTTTCTTTTTTGGTTCAAGGTAAGTTTTATTCCTCTTTTTGTATTTATGGATATAAGCATGGAAATAATTCATTCATATAAATACGTCTATGGGAAGGACAGAACTTTTTTTTCTGTTTTATTTTTTTAAGTATTACTTATTTTTTAATTTTTGAATTTATTTTATTCATTTTTTTATACAGCAGGCTCTTATTGGTAACCTATTTTATACATATAAGTGTATATATGTCAATCCCAGGCTCGCAATTCATCCCACCACCACCACCCTGCCACTTTCCCCCCTTGGTGTCCATACATTTGTTCTCTACATCTGTGTCTCTATTTCTGCCTTGCAAACCGGTTCATCTTTACCATTTTTCTAGGTTCCACATGTATGCGTTAATATACGATATTTGTTTTTCTCTTTCTGACTTACTTCACTCTGTATGACAGTCTCTAGATCTATCCACGTCTCTACAAATGACCCAATTTCATTCCTTTTTATGGCTGAGTAATATTCCATTTTATATATGTAGCACATCTTTTCTGTTCGTCTGTCTATGGGCATTTAGGTTGCTTCCATGACCTGGCTATTGTAAATAGTGCTGCAATGAATATTGTGGTGAATATGTCTTTTTGAATTATGGTTTTCTCTGGGTATATGGCCAGTAGTGGGATTGCTGGGTCATATGGTAATTCTATTTTTAGTTTTTTAAGGAACCTCCATACTGTTCTCCATCGTGACTGTATCAATTTACATTCCCACAAATAGTGTAAGAGGGTTCCCTTTTCTCCACACCCTCTCCAGCATTTGTTGCTTGTAGATTTTCTGATGATGCCCATTCTAACTCGTGTGAGGCGATACCTCATTGTAGTTTTGGTTTATATTTCTCTAATAATTAGTGATGTTGAGCAGCTTTTCATGTGCTTCTTGGTCATCTGTATGTCTTCTTGGGACAAATGTCTATTTACGTCATCTGCCCATTTTTGGATTGGGTTGTTTGTTTTTTTTTACTGTTGAGCTGCATGAGCTGTTTATATACATTGGAGATTAATCCTTTGTCCATTGATTCGTTTGCAAATATTTTCTCCCATTGTGAGGGTTGTCTTTTCGTCTTGTTTGTAGTTTCCTTTGCTTTGCAAAAGCTTTTAGGTTTCATTTGCTCCCATATGTTTATTTTTTTTATTCCATTACTCTAGGAGGTGGATCAAAAAAGATCTTGCTGTGATTTATGTCAAAGAGTATTCTTCCTATGTTTTCCTCTAAGAGTTTTATAGTGTCCGGTCTTACATTTCGGTCTCTAATCCATTTTGAGTTTATTTTTTGTGTATGGTGTTAGGGAGTGTTCTAATTTCATTCTTTTACATGTAGCTGTCCATTTTTCCCAGCACCACTTATTGAAGAGACTGTCTTTTCTCCTTTGTATACCCTTGCCTCCTTTGTCATAGATTAGTGGGCCATAGGTGTGTAGGTTTATCTCTGGGCTTTTTTTTTTCTTTTACATCTTTATTGGAGTATAATTGCTTTACAATTGTGTGTTAGTTTCTGCTGTATAAAAAAGTGAATCAGCTGTGCGTATACATATAACACCATATCCCCTCCCTCTTGCACCTCCCTCTCACTCCCTTATCCCACCCTTTTAGGTGGTCACAAAGCACAGAGCTGATCTCCCTGTGCTATGTGGCTGCTTCCCAGTAGCTATCAATTTTACATTTGGTAGTGTATATATGTCCATACCACTCTCTCACTTTGTCCCAGCTTACCCTTCCCTCTCCCCATGTCCTCAAGTCCTTTCTCTACGTCTGTGTCCTTAATCCTTTCCTGCCCCTAGGTTCTTCATAAACTTTTTTTTTAAGATTCCATATATATGTGTTAGCATACGGTATTTGTTTTTCTCTTTCTGACTTACTTCACTCTGTAGGACAGACTCTAGATCCATCCACCTCACTAAAAGTAACTCAATTTCGTTTCTTTTTATGGCTGAATAATGTTCCATTGTATATTTGTGCCACATCTTCCTTATCCATTTATCTGTTGATGGACACTTAGGTTGCTTCCATGTCCTGGCTATTGTAAATAGAGCTACAGTGAACATTGTGGTACATGACTCTTTTTGAATTATGGTTTTCTCAGGGTAAATGTCCAGGAGTGGGTTTGCTGGGTTGTATGGTAGTTCTATTTTTAGTTTTTAAGGAACCCCCATACCGTTCTCCCTAGTGGCTATATCAATTTACATTCCCACCAACAGTGCAAGAGGGTTCCCTTTGCTCCAATAAATGCCTCTCCAGCATTTATTGTTGGTAGATTTTTTGATGATGGCCATTCTGACTGGTGTGAGGTGATACCTCACTGTAGTTTTGATTTGCATTTCTCTAATGATTAGTGATGTTCAGCATCCTTTCATGTGTTTGTTGGCAACCTGTATATCTTCTTTGGAGAAATGTCTATTTAGGTCTTCTGCCCATTTTTGGATTGGGTTGTTTGGTTTTGTGATATTGAGCTACATGAGCTGCTTTTTGGAGATTAATCCTTTGCCATTTGCTTCATTTGAAAATATTTTCTCCCATTCTGATGGTTGTCTTTTCATCTTGCTTATGTTTTCCTTTGCTGTGCAAAAGAATTTATGTTTCATTCGGTCCCATTTTTTTATTTTTGTTTTTATTTCCATTTCTCTAGGAGGTGGGTCAAAAAGGATCTTGCTGTGATTTATGTCATAGACTGTTCTGCTTATGTTTTCCTCTAAGAGTTTTATAGTGGCTGGTCTTATATTTAGGTCTCTAATCCATTTTGAGTTTATTTTTGCGTATGGTGTTAGGGTGTGTACTAATTTCATTCTTTTACATGTAACTGTCCAGTTTTCCCAGCACCACTTGCTGAAGACACTGTCTTTTCTCCATTGTATACCCTTGCCTCCTTTGTCATAGATTAGTGAACCATAGGTACGTGGGTTTATCTCTGTGCTTTCTATCCTGTTCTATTGACCTATATTTCTGTTCTTGTGTCAGTACCATATTATCTTGATTACTGTAGCTTTGCAATATAGTCTGAAGTCTGGAAGTCTGATTCCTCCAGCTCTTTTTTTTCCCCCCTCAAGACTGCTTTGGCTATCCAGGGTCTTTTGTGTCTCCCTACAAATTTTAAGATTTTTTTTTCTTGTTCTGTAGAAAATGCCAAAGGTATTTTGATCGGGATTGCATTGAATCTGTAGATTGCTTTGGGTAGTATAGTCATTTTCACAATATTGATTCTTCTAATCCGAGAACATGGTATATGTCTCCATCTGTTTATATCATCTTTGATTTCTTTCATCAGTGTCTTATAGTTTTCTGAGTACAGGTCTTTTACTTCCTTAGGTAGGTTTATTCCTAGGTATTTTATTCTTTTTGTTGCAGTGGTAATGGGATTGTTTCCTTAATTTCTCTTTCTGATCTTTCATTGTTAGTGTATAGGAATGCAAGCAATTTCTGTGCATTAATTTTGTATCCTGCAACTTTACCAAATTCATTGATTAGCTCCAGTGGTTTTCTGGTGGCATCTTTAGGATTCTCTATCTGTAATATCATGTCATCTGCAAACAGTGACAATTTTACTTCTTCTTTTCCTTTTTGTATTCCTTTTATTTCTTTTTCTTCTCTGATTGCCATGGCTAGGACTTCCAAAACTATGTTGAATAGCAGTGGTGAGAGTGGACATCCTCGTCTTGTTCCTGATCTTAGAGGAAACGCTTTCAGTTTTTCACCATTGAGAATGTTGTTTGCTGTGGGTTTGTCATATATGGCCTTTATTATGTTGAGGTAGTTTCCCTCTATGCCCACACTCTGCAGAGTTTTTATCGTAAATGAGTGTTGAATTTTCTCAAAATCTTTTCCTTCATCTATTGAGATGATCATATGGTTTTATTCTACAATTTGTTAATATGGTGTATCACATTGATTTGTGTATATTGAAGAATCCTTGCATCCCTGGGATAAACCCCACTTGATCATGGTGTATGATCCTTTTAATGTGTTGTTCGATTCTGTTTGCTAGTATTTTGTTGAGGATTTTTACATCTATATTCATCAGTGATATTGGTCTATAATTTTCTTTCCTTGTAGTATCTCTGTCTGATTTTGGTATCAGGGTGATGGTGGTCTCATAGAATGAGTTTGGGAGTGTTCCTTCCGCTGCAATTGTTTTGAAGAATTTGAGAAGGTTGGGTGTTAGCTCTGCTCTAAATGTTTGATAGAATTCACCTGTGATGCCATCTGGTTCTGGACTTTTGTTTGTTGGAAGATTTTTAATCACAGTTTCAATTTCATTGCTTGTGATAGGTTTGTTCATATTTTCTATTTCTTCCTGGTTCAGTCTTAGAAGGTTATCCCTTTCTAAGAATTTGTCCATTTCTTCCAGATTGTCCATTTTATTGGCCTAGAGTTGCTTGTAGTAGTCTCTTAGGATGCTTTGTATTCCTGTGGTGTCTGTTATAACTTCTGCTTTTTCACTTCTAATTTTGTTGATTTGCGTCCTCTCCCTCTTTTTCTGGAGTCCGGCTAAAGGTTGATCATTTTTGCTTATCTTCTCAAAGAACCAGCTTTTAGTTTTATTGATCTTTGCTTTCGTTTTCTTTGTTTCTATTTCATTTATTTCTGCTCTGATCTTTATGATTTCTTTCCTTCTACTAACTTTGGGTTTTGTTCTTCTTTCTCTAGTTCCTCTAGGTGTAAGGTTAGATTGTTTATTTGAGATTTTTCTTGTTTCTTGAGGTAGGCTTGTATTGCTATAAACTTCCCTCTTAGAACTCCTTTTGCTGCATCCCATAGGTTTTGGATCATCGTGTTTTTGTTGTCATTTGTCTCTAGGTAGTTTTTGATTTCCTCTTTGATTTCTTCAGTGATCGCTTGGTTATTTAGTAACGTGTTGTTTAGCCTCCATGTGTTTGTGTTTTTTACGGTTTTTTCCGTGTAATTGATTTCTAATCTCATAGCATTGTGGTCGGAACAGCTGCTTGATATGATTTCAGTTTTCTTAAATTTACTGAGGCTTTATCTGTGACCCAAGATGTGATCTATCCTGGAGAATGTTCCGTGTGCAGTTGAGAAGAACGTGTAATCTGCTGTTTTTGGATGGAATGTCCTATAAATATCAATTAACTCTATCTGGTCTATTGTGTCATTTAAAGCTTGTGTTTCCTTATTAATTTTCTGTCTGGCTGATCTCCACTGGTGTAAGTGAGCTGTTAAAGTCCCCCGCTATTATTGTGTTACTGTCGATTTCCTCTTTTATAGCTGTTAGCAGTTGCCTTATACATTGAGCTGCTCCTATTTTGGGTACATATATATTTATAATTGTTATATCTTCTTCTTGGATTGATCCCCTGACCATTATGTAGTGCCTTTCCTTGTCTCTTGTAACATTCTTTATTTTAAAGTCTATTTTATCTGATATGAGTATTGCTACTCCAGCTTTCTTTTGATTTTCATTTGCATAGAATATATTTTTCCATCGCCTCACTTTGAGTCTGTATGTGTCCCTAGGTCTGAAATGGATCTCTTGTAGACAGCATATATATGGGTCTTGTTTTTGTATCCATTCAGCGAGCCTGTGTCTTTTGGTTGGAACATGTAGTGCATTCACGTTTAAGGTAATTATCGATATGTATGTTCCTACTACTATTTTCTTAATTGTTATGGGTTTGTCTTGGTGGGTCCTTTTCTTCTCTTGTGTTTCCCACTTAGAGAAGTTCCTTTAGCATTTGGTGTAGAGCTGGTTTCATGGTGCTGAATTCTCTTAACTTTTGCTTGTCTGTAAGGCTTTTGATTTCTCCATCAAATCTGAATGAGCTCTTTGCAGGGTGGAGTACTCTTGGTTGTAGGTTCTTCCCTTTCATCACTTTAAATTTATCATGCCACTTCCTTCTGGCTTGTAGATTTTCTGCTGAGAAATCAGTTGTTATCCTTATGGGAGTTCCCTTGTATGTTATTTGTCATTTTTCCCTTGCTGCTTTCAATCATTTTTCTTTGTCGTTAATTTTTGTCAATTTGATTACTATGTGTCTTGTCATTTTTCTCCTTTGGTTTATCCTGCCTGGGACACTCTGTGCTTCTGGACTTGGGTGGCTATTTCTTTTCCCATGCTAGGGAAGTTTTTGACCATTATCTCTTTAAATATATTCTCGGGTCCTTTCTCTCTCTCTTCTCCTTCTGGGACCCCTATAATGCGAATGTTGTTGCGTTTAATGTTGTCCCAGAGGACTCTTGGGGTGTCTTCGTTTATTTTCATTCTTTTTCTTTATTCTGTTCCATGGCAGTGATTTCCACCTTTCTGTCTTCCAGGTCACTTATCCGTTCTTCTGCCACAGTTATTCTGCTACTGATTCCTTCTAGTGTATTTTTCATTTCAGTTATTCCATTGTTCACCTCTGTTTGTTTGTTCTTTAATTCTTCTAGGTGTTTGTTCCTTAATTCTTCTAGGTCTTTGTTAAACATTTCTTGCATCTTCTCGATCTTTGCCTCCTTTCTTTTTCCAAGGTCTTGGCTCAACTTCACTATCATTATTCTGAATTTTTTTTCTGGAAGGTTCCCTATCTCCACCTCATTTCGTTTTTTTTTCTGGGGTTTTATCTTGTTCCTTGATCTGGTATAAAGTCCTCTGCCTTTTCATTTTGTCTATCTTTCTGTGAATGTGGTTTTCCTTCCACAGGCTGCAGAATTGTAGTTCTTCTTGCTTCTGCTGTCTGCTCTCCGGTGGATGAGTCTATCTTAGAGGCTTGTGCAAGCTTCCTGATGGGAAGGACTGGTGGTGGGTAGAGCTGGGTGTTGCTTTGGTGGGCAGAGCTTTAATCCGCTTGTCTACGGATTAAATAAAACTTTAATAAAAAGTTTAATCCGCTTGTCTGCTGATGCATGGGGCTGGGTTCCCTCCCTGTTGGTTGTTTGGCCTGAGGTGACCCAGCCCTGGAGCCTACCTTGCTCTTGGTGGGGCTAATGGCGGACTCTGGGAGGGCTCACACCAAGGAGTATTTCCCAGAACTTCTGCTGCCAGTGTCGTTGTCCTCACGGTGAGCCACAGCCACAGCCACCACCTGCCTCTGCAGGAGACCCTCTAAAAGTAGCAGGTAGTTCTGGTCATTCTCCTACAGGGTCACTGCTCCTTCCCCTGGGTCCTGATGTGCACACTACTTTGTGTGTGCCCTCCAAGAGTGGAGTATCTGAGTGGAGTTGAGACTCTGAGACTCTGTGTGGAGTTGCACAGACTCTGGGTCCTGTGAAGCTTCGATGTTTTGTGATTCTAGAAATCCTATAGGAGACGGTCCACAGCAGGTGACGCTAATGTTGTCAGTAGAGGTGTTGAAGCCAAAGATCTGCAGTTCCAACTAGAGGTGCCGATGTACATACAGGACAAAATCATCTCGTGTGAATGTAGTTCAGGCATGTTTAAGATGAATGCAGTCATGTTAATGCCTACCATATTCTATCTTGAGCCTCTCCTCAGGGACCCCCTCCTCAGTTCCTGAGGCTCCTGTAAGTCATGTACAGGGGACTGGAGAGTGGGCTCTGTCCAGTCTGAGCCCTGAGTTACCCTGTGTGTATCTTAGGATACTTTGTATTTCTGTGGTGTCCGTTGTAACATCATCTCTTTCATTTCAGATTTATTTGGGCCCTCTCTTTTTAAAAAAACATACTACTGTTGTCTTTTATTCTTTACAGAAGTTTAATAAGTGTTTGATCTACTATCCTTACCCTATGTATACTTTTTGCAGTGAGATTTTTTACTTTTCTTTGTTTCCTTGTTACTATCAATAATTAGTGAGACTTCTTTTAAGCTACCTTCAACATTGCTTATAAAGCTGCTTTATTAGTGATGACAGAGCCTTAATGGAAGTCATGTTCTGGTTGTAAATTAGAATGCAATGTGCCAGCAAATAGCCCCTTAAGTTTATGTCTCATTACTTCTTGTTCTTTTTTTAATTTAATTTTTATTTTTTGTCAGAGCAAATTTAATTAAAATGTTTTGTTTCTTCTAGGTGTGAAAGATGTGGTTCTTTTAAACATATACATATATCTATTCTTCTTTGGATCATTTTCCCATGTAGGTTATGACACGATGTTGAGTAGTCTTGTCTTGGTATTACGTAGGTCTTTGGTGATTACATATTTCACATGTGTTTCTATATCTATCTTAACCCCAATATCCTAATGTATCCAATCCTCACACCTTTCCATTTGGTGAACCATAAGTTTGTTTAATGAATCTGTGATTGCATTTCTCTGTGGAAATATCTTCATTGGTATCAATTTTTAGCTAAGACCTATAAGTGATATTATAGGATATGTGTCTTTTGCTTTCTGACTTAGTACAATTTGCCTGATTACCTCAAGAATCATACATGGTGCTGCAAATGGCATTGTTTCATTTTTTTCCCTGGCTAATATTCCATCTGTACGTGTACCAGTTCTTCTTTGGCCACGCACCTCTTGATGGACTTTCTGGTTGCCTCCATGTCTTGGCTATTGTAATACTGCTGCAATGCACATTTGCTTGCCTGTGTCTTTCCAGTTATATCTTCTTATGTTATAGGCCAAGGAGTGGGCTTGCTGTATCATATGGTAGCTCAGTGTGTATGTTTTAAAGGCACCACCATTCAGTTCTCATTAGTGGCTCTTTCCAGGTTACGTCCCACTTAAAATTGAGGGTATGCATTTCTCCAAAACACCTTCAATATTTATTGTTTGTAGTTTTCTTGCTGATGGTCATTCTAACAGGTGCGAGCTGATACCTATCTGTGGTTGAATTTGCATGTGTCCCATAATCTGTTGAAATTGAGCTTTAAAGCATGCCCTTTTATTTATCAAACTGTGATTACAGCTTAGTTCTTCAAAGTGTTTTCTTAAAGTAAGTGTCACATTTTGAAAATTTTTGGCCATTACCTCCCTCAAGACATTTGGAGGGCACGTTTCATTTACAGCCCTGAAGTACTTGTTCATATGAAGTGACCATTAGCACAGGTTTTAAAGCTGCTTTTGCAGGTAACGGCCAGAGGGTGGCAGCCTTTCTACGTTCCCAATCTGGTAAATAGGGAAAGAGACCTTCAGTCCCAAGAGTGTCCAGCTTTATTTCTCATCCAGCTGTGGGTCTAGATATGGTCAATCCAGGTTGCATCACAGCCCCGGAACGAATTATGTAAAAATTTCTCCCTCTATCACTGTCTTTGTTTTTTGGGATTTTAAAGTAATTTATTTTTATAATGGGGTTTACCTGATTTTCACTGCTGTGTTTATGCCCCTTTACACCCACTTGATTCACTTACAGAGAGAAATCAATACATAGGTTTTAAGATTTTTACTAGTCAGATATAATCTTGTTCGTTGAATAGGGGGTGTTGCATCCACTTCACTGAGCAAGGAGTAGGTCTTGTCTATTACATATTGGGTTTATGGATCGGTATTTGAGCTAATATGAAACCCTCGTTTTATGCATCACCCCACCTCACCTTTCCCGTTAAGCAGCCATAGTGTGTTTTCTAAATGTGTGACTCTGTTCTGTTTTGTAATTCAGTTCAAGTGTAACGGTTTTTCCATTCCCTCTACAAGTGATATCTTATGATAAGTGTCTTTTTCTGTGTGACTTATTTCACTTAGAATCGTCGAACATAAATCCACTCATCATGCGGCTAATAGCCTTATGACATTGATTTCATGGCTGAGTGATATTCCATTGTACATAAGGACCACAACATCGTTATCCATTTTCCTATTTCCTGGGATATTTAAGGTGTAATGAAGAGGAGGTTCTTGTCAACAGAGCAGCCCTAAACTTTGGTGTGCCTGTGTGTAGCTGATTTTTAGTTTTCCCAATTCATAACCCCATAAGTGGAAATGCCCTATGCTCTCTAAGCTGTGTTTTTTAGATGTTTCAGGACTCACCGGACACTTCTCCAGAGTGGCTGTTGGCAATTTACATCCCGCCCATCAGTGTAGCAAGGCTCCCATTTCTCCATGGCCTGTCCTGCATTTCTGGTTTTGACACTTTTTTCAGCATGGCCCTTTTGACGGATGGGAAGCGAGACTTCTTTGTAGCGCTGATTTGCCTTTCCAGGTTGCTTGGTTGGCCAAAAAGGGCGTATGCGTTTTTTCCTGAATATATTCAGGAAAAAACGCATACGCCCTTTTTGGCCAAGGGCATCATTGTCAACGTTTTGCTGCTTTTCCTGTGCTTTAAAGGAGATTCGAATCTACCTCCTGAAATCTGTTTCCTGCAATTCTGCCTTGATTTCAAATCCTCTTCGTTGCCTTCCCTCAATATATTTGTGGACGAGAGTTATCATTTATAACTCTGCAGGTTTGTGAATTGCAGTGCCCTGAAGCTCCATTTTACAACTCGCTTTTTTGGGAGCTGGCCGCAAAAGCACTGGATGGCTTCAGGCCCTGTTCTGGTTCCGGGGGGGATGATGAGCCTGTGGTTAATTCTTCTTCCTGATGGGAAAATAGAGTGACCTGTGCCTGTCCCAACACCAAGAGCCAGTCTCTCATTGGTTCCCCGTCTTCCCGTTCATCCTCAGGAAAAATTGCAACCTGTACGGAACAGGAGGTTAAAGGTGCTGATGCTCCAAGTAGGGAGATTGCTAGTAAAGTGGCTGGAATGGCGAACCCGGGCACAAGGAGATGAGAAATGAGGTGCGTTTTAGAAACCTTTCCCCATCACACGGTGTACCATCTTCTGGGTTTCTCATGCATGTTTTCGATGTAGGAAGATGCCCTTGAACCTGGAGATTTGGGACCCATGCCATGGGTACCACGCAGTATTACTTTAAATGGTCTGCGTTTGCTCACCCAACCTCACCAAACCTCTCAGCCCCAAGAGTGTCCACCCTTATGTCTCATCCAGCTGTGGGTCTAGATATGGTCAATCCAGGTTGCATCACAGCCCCTGAACGCATTGTGTAAGAATGTCTCTCTCTTTCACTGTCTTTCTTTCATGGGTTTTTCAAAGTAATTTATTTTCATAATGGGGTTTAGCTGCTTTTCACTGCTGTGTTTATGCCGCTTTACACCCACTTGACACACTAACAGAGAGATATCAATACATAGGTTTTAAGATTATTACTAGTCAGATATATTCTTGTGCGGTGAATAGGGCGTGTTGAGTCCAGTTCTCTGAGCAAGGAGTAGGTCTTGTCTATTACATATTGGGTTTATGGAACGGTATCTGAGCTAATTTGAAACCCTTGTTTTATGTATCACCCCACCTCACCTTTCCCGTTAAGCAGCCATAGTGTGTTTTCTGCATGTGTGACTCTGTTCTGTTTTGTAATTCAGTTCATGTGTAACGGTTTTTACATTCCCTCTATCAGTGATACCTTATGAGAAGTGTCCTTTTGTGTGTGACTTATTTCACTTAGAATCGTCGTACCTAAATCCACTCTTCATGCTGCTACTAGCCTTAGGACATTGATTTCATGGCTGAGTGATATTCCATTGTACATAAGGACCACAACTTCTTTACCCATTTTTCTCTTTCCTGGGATATTTAAGGTGGAATGAAGTGGAGGTCCTTGTCAACAGAGCAGCCCTAAACTTTGGGGTGCTTGTGTCTTGCTGATTTTTAATTTTCCCAATTTATACCCCCATGAGTGGAAGTGCCCTATGCTCTCTAAGCTGTGTTTTTTAGATGTTTCAGGACTCACCGTACACTTCTCCAGAGTGGCTGTTGGCAATTTACATCCCGCCCATCAGTGTAGCAAGGCTCCCATTTCTCCATGGCCTGTCCTGCATTTCTGGTTTTGACACTTTTTTCAGCATGGCCCTTTTGACCGATGGGATGCGAGACTTCTTTGTAGCGCTGATTTGCCTTTCCAGGTTGCTTGGTTGGCCAAAAAGGGCGTATGCGTTTTTTCCTGAATATATTCAGGAAAAAACGCATACGCCCTTTTTGGCCAAGGGCATCATTGTCAACGTTTTGCCGCTTTTCATGTGCTTTAAAGGAGATTCGAATCTACCTCCTGAAATCTGTTTCCTGCAATTCTGCCTTGATTTCAAATCCCCTTCTTTGCCTTCCCTCAATATATTTGTGGACGAGAGTTATCATTTATAACTCTGCAGGTTTGTGAATTGCAGTGCCCTGAAGCTCGATTTTACAACTCGCGTTTTTGGGAGCTGGCCGCAAAAGCGCAGGATGGCTTCAGACCCAGTTCTGGTTCCGGGGGGCAGGCTGAGCCTGTGGTTAATTCTTCTTCCTGATGGGAAAATAGAGTGACCTGTGCCTGTCCCAACACCAAGAGCCAGTCTCTCATTGGTTCCCCGTCTTCCCGTTCATCCTCAGGAAAAATTGTAACCTGTACGGAACAGGAGGTTAAAGGTGCTGATGCTCCAAGTAGGGAGATTGCTAGTAAAGCGGCTGGAATGGCGAACCCGGGCAAAGGAGATGAGAAATGAGGTGCGTTTTAGAAACCTTTCCCCATCACACGGTGTACCATCTTCTGGGTTTCTCATGCATGTTTTCGATGTAGGAAGATGCCCTTGAACCTGGAGATATGGGACCCATGCGATGGGTACCACGCAGTATTACTATAAAGGGTCTGCGTTTGCTCACCCAACCTCACCAAACCTCTCAGCCCCAAGAGTGTCCACCCTTATGTCTCATCCAACTGTGGGTCTAGATATGGTCAATCCAGGTTGTAGCACAGCCCCTGAACGCATTGTGTAAGAATGTCTCTCTCTTTCACTGTCTTTCTTTCATGGGTTTTTCAAAGTAATTTATTTTCATAATGCGGTTTAGCTGCTTTTCACTGCTGTGTTTATGCCGCTTTACACCCACTTGACACACTAACAGAGAGATATCAATACATAGGTTTTAAGATTATTAGTAGTCAGATATATTCTTGTGCGGTGAATAGGGCGTGTTGAGTCCAGTTCTCTGAGCAAGGAGTAGGTCTTGTCTATTACATATTGGGTTTATGGAACGGTATCTGAGCTAATTTGAAACCCTTGTTTTATGTATCACCCCACCTCACCTTTCCCGTTAAGCAGCCATAGTGTGTTTTCTGCATGTGTGACTCTGTTCTGTTTTGTAATTCAGTTCAAGTGTAACGGTTTTTACATTCCCTCTATCAGTGATACCTTATGAGAAGTGTCCTTTTCTGTGTGACTTATTTCACTTAGAATCGTCGTACCTAAATCCACTCATCATGCTGCTACTAGCCTTATGACATTGATTTCATGGCTGAGTGATATTCCATTGTACATAAGGACCACAACTTCTTTACCCATTTTTCTCTTTCCTGGGATATTTAAGGTGGAATGAAGTGGAGGTCCTTGTCAACAGAGCAGCCCTAAACTTTGGGGTGCTTGTGTCTTGCTGATTTTTAATTTTCCCAATTTATACCCCCATGAGTGGAAGTGCCCTATGCTCTCTAAGCTGTGTTTTTTAGATGTTTCACGACTCACCGTACACTTCTCCAGAGTGGCTGTTGGCAATTTACATCCCGCCCATCAGTGTAGCAAGGCTCCCATTTCTCCATGGCCTGTCCTGCATTTCTGGTTTTGACACTTTTTTCAGCATGGCCCTTTTGACCGATGGGAAGCGAGACTTCTTTGTAGCGCTGATTTGCCTTTCCAGGTTGCTTGGTTGGCCAAAAAGGGCGTATGCGTTTTTTCCTGAATATATTCAGGAAAAAACGCATACGCCCTTTTTGGCCAAGGGCATCATTGTCAACGTTTTGTCGCTTTTCATGTGCTTTAAAGGAGATTCGAATCTACCTCCTGAAATCTGTTTCCTGCAATTCTGCCTTGATTTCAAATCCTCTTCTTTGCCTTCCCTCAATATATTTGTGGACGAGAGTTAACATTTATAGCTCTGCAGGTTTGTGAATTGCAGTGCCCTGAAGCTCAATTTTACAACTCGCGTTTTGGGAGCTGGTCGCAAAAGCGCAGGATGGCTTCAGGCCCAGTTCTGGTTCCGGGGGGCAGGTTGAGCCTGTGGTTAATTCTTCTTCCTGATGGGAAAATAGAGTGACCTGTGCCTGTCCAAACACCAAGAGCTAGTCTCTCATTGGTTCCCCGTCTTCCTGTTCATCCTCAGGACAAATTGCAACCTGTACGGAACAGGAGGTTAAAGGTGCTGATGCTCCAAGTAGGGAGATTGCTAGTAAAGCGGCTGGAATGGCGAACCCGGGCACAAGGAGATGAGAAATGAGGTGCGTTTTAGAAACCTTTCCCCATCACACGGTGGACCATCTTCTGGGTTTCTCATGCATGTTTTCGATGTAGGAAGATGCCCTTGAACCTGGAGATTTGAGACCCATGCGATGGGTACCACGCAGTATTACTTTAAAGGGTCTGCGTTTGCTCACCCAACCTCACCAAACCTCTCAGCCCCAAGAGTGTCCACCCTTAGGTCTCATCCAGCTGTGGGTCTAGATATGGTCAATCCAGGTTGCATCACAGCCCCTGAACGCATTGTGTAAGAATTTCTCTCTCTTTCACTGTCTTTGTTTCATGGGTTTTTAAAAGTAATTTATTTTCATAATGCGGTTTAGCTGCTTTTCACTGCTGTGTTTATGCCGCTTTACACCCACTTGACACACTAAGAGAGAGATATCAATACATAGGTTTTAAGATTATTACTAGTCAGATATATTCTTGTGCGGTGAATAGGGCGTGTTGAGTCCAGTTCTCTGAGCAAGGAGTAGGTCTTGTCTATTACATATTGGGTTTATGGAACGGTATCTGAGCTAATTTGAAACCCTTGTTTTATGTATCACCCCACCTCACCTTTCCCGTTAAACAGCCATAGTGTGTTTTCTGCATGTGTGACTCTGTTCTGTTTTGTAATTCAGTTCAAGTGTAACGGTTTTTACATTCCCTCTATCAGTGATACCTTATGAGAAGTGTCCTTTTGTGTGTGACTTATTTCACTTAGAATCGTCTTACCTAAATCCACTCATCATGCTGCTCCTAGCCTTATGACATTGATTTCATGCCTGAGTGATATTCCATTGTACATAAGGACCACAACTTCTTTACCCATTTTTCTCTTTCCTGGGATATTTAAGGTGGAATGAAGTGGAGGTCCTTGTCAACAGAGCAGCCCTAAACTTTGGGGTGCTTGTGTCTTGCTGATTTTTAATTTTCCCAATTTATACCCCCATGAGTGGAAGTGCCCTATGCTCTCTAAGCTGTGTTTTTTAGATGTTTCAGGACTCACCGTACACTTCTCCAGAGTGGCTGTTGGCAATTTACATCCCGCCCATCAGTGTAGCAAGGCTCCCATTTCTCCATGGCCTGTCCTGCCTTTCTGGTTTTGACACTTTTTTCAGCATGGCCCTTTTGACCGATGGGAAGCGAGACTTCTTTGTAGCGCTGATTTGCCTTTCCAGGTTGCTTGGTTGGCCAAAAAGGGCGTATGCGTTTTTTCCTGAATATATTCAGGAAAAAACGCATACGCCCTTTTTGGCCAAGGGCATCATTGTCAACGTTTTGCCGCTTTTCATGTGCTTTAAAGGAGATTCGAATCTACCTCCTGAAATCTGTTTCCTGCAATTCTGCCTTGATTTCAAATCCTCTTCTTTGCCTTCCCTCAATATATTTGTGGACGAGAGTTATCATTTATAACTCTGCAGGTTTGTGAATTGCAGTGCCATGAAGCTCGATTTTACACCTCGCGTTTTTGGGAGCTGGCCGCAAAAGCGCAGGATGGCTTCCGGCCCTGTTCTGGTTCCGGGGGGCAGGCTGAGCCTGTGGTTAATTCTTCTTCCTGATGGGAAAATAGAGTGACCTGTGCCTGTCCCAACACCAACAGCCAGTCTCTCATTGGTTCCCCGTCTTCCTGTTCATCCTCAGGAAAAATTGCAACCTGTACGGAACAGGAGGTTAAAGGTGCTGATGCTCCAAGTAGGGAGATTGCTAGTAAAGCGGCTGGGATGGCGAACCCGGGCACAAGGAGATGAGAAATGAGGTGCGTTTTAGAAACCTTTCCCCATCACACGGTGTACCATCTTCTGGGTTTCTCATGCATGTTTTCGATGTAGGAAGATGCCCTTGAACCTGGAGATTTGGGACCCATGCGATGGGTACAACGCAGTATTACTTTAAAGGGTCTGCGTTTGCTCACCCAACCTCACCAAACCTCTCAGCCCCAAGAGTGTCCACCCTTAGGTCTCATCCAGCTGTGGGTCTAGATATGGTCAATCCAGGTTGCATCACAGCCCCTGAACGCATTGTGTAAGAATTTCTCTCTCTTTCACTGTCTTTGTTTCATGGGTTTTTAAAAGTAATTTATTTTCATAATGCGGTTTAGCTGCTTTTCACTGCTGTGTTTATGCCGCTTTACACCCACTTGACACACTAACAGAGAGATATCAATACATAGGTTTTAAGATTATTAGTAGTCAGATATATTCTTGTGCGGTGAATAGGGCGTGTTGAGTCCAGTTCTCTGAGCAAGGAGTAGGTCTTGTCTATTACATATTGGGTTTATGGAACGGTATCTGAGCTAATTTGAAACCCTTGTTTTATGTATCACCCCACCTCACCTTTCCCGTTAAGCAGCCATAGTGTGTTTTCTGCACGTGTGACTCTGTTCTGTTTTGTAATTCAGTTCAAGTGTAACGGTTTTTACATTCCCTCTATCAGTGATACCTTATGAGAAGTGTCCTTTTCTGTGTGACTTATTTCACTTAGAATCGTCGTACCTAAATCCACTCATCATGCTGCTCCTAGCCTTATGACATTGATTTCATGGCTGAGTGATATTCCATTGTACATAAGGACCACAACTTCTTTACCCATTTTTCTCTTTCCTGGGATATTGAAGGTGGAATGAAGTGGAGGTCCTTGTCAACAGAGCAGCCCTAAACTTTGGGGTGCTTGTGTCTTGCTGATTTTTCATTTTCCTAATTTATACCCCCATGAGTGGAAGTGCCCTATGCTCTCTAAGCTGTGTTTTTTAGATATTTCAGGACTCACCGTACACTTCTCCAGAGTGGCTGTTGGCAATTTACATCCCGCCCATCAGTGTAGCAAGGCTCCCATTTCTCCATGGCCTGTCCTGCATTTCTGGTTTTGACACTTTTTTCAGCATGGCCCTTTTGACCGATGGGAAGCGAGACTTCTTTGTAGCGCTGATTTGCCTTTCCAGGTTGCTTGGTTGGCCAAAAAGGGCGTATGCGTTTTTTCCTGAATATATTCAGGAAAAAACGCATACGCCCTTTTTGGCCAAGGGCATCATTGTCAACGTTTTGCCGCTTTTCATGTGCTTTAAAGGCGATTCGAATCTACCTCCTGAAATCTGTTTCCTGCAATTCTGCCTTGATTTCAAATCCTCTTCTTTGCCTTCCCTCAATATATTTGTGGACGAGAGTTATCATTTAAAACTCTGCAGGTTTGTGAATTGCAGTGCCATGAAGCTCGATTTTACACCTCGCGTTTTTGGGAGCTGGCCGCAAAAGCGCAGGATGGCTTCAGGCCCTGTTCTGGTTCCGGGGTCAGGCTGAGCCTGTGGTTAATTCTTCTTCCTGATGGGAAAATAGAGTGACCTCTGCCTGTCCCAACACCAAGAGCCAGTCGCTCATTGGTTCCCCGTCTTCCCGTTCATCCTCAGGAAAAATTGCAACCTGTACGGAACAGGAGGTTAAAGGTGCTGATGCTCCAAGTAGGGAGATTGCTAGTAAAGCGGCTGGAATGGCGAACCCGGGCACAAGGAGATGAGAAATGAGGTGCGTTTTAGAAACCTTTCCCCATCACACGGTGGACCATCTTCTGGGTTTCTCATGCATGTTTTCGATGTAGGAAGATGCCCTTGAACCTGGAGATTTGGGACCCATGCGATGGGTACCACGCAGTATTACTTTAAAGGGTCTGCGTTTGCTCACCCAACCTCACCAAACCTCTCAGCCCCAAGAGTGTCCACCCTTATGTCTCATCCAACTGTGGGTCTAGATATGGTCAATCCAGGTTGTATCACAGCCCCTGAAAGCATTGTGTAAGAATTTCTCTCTCTTTCACTGTCTTTGTTTCATGGGTTTTTAAAAGTAATTTATTTTCATAATGTGGTTTAGCTGCTTTTCACTGCTGTGTTTATGCCGCTTTATACCCACTTGACACACTAACAGAGAGATATCAATACATAGGTTTTCAGATTATTACTAGTCAGATATATTCTTGTGCGGTGAATAGGGCGTGTTGAGTCCAGTTCTCTGAGCAAGGAGTAGGTCTTGTCTATTACATATTGGGTTTATGGAACGGTATCTGAGCTAATTTGAAACCCTTGTTTTATGTATCACCCCACCTCACCTTTCCCGTTAAGCAGCCATAGTGTGTTTTCTGCATGTGTGACTCTGTTCTGTTTTGTAATTCAGTTCAAGTGTAACGGTTTTTACATTCCCTCTATCAGTGATACCTTATGAGAAGTGTCCTTTTGTGTGTGACTTATTTCACTTAGAATCGTCGTACCTAAATCTACTCATCATGCTGCTACTAGCCTTATGACATTGATTTCATGGCTGAGTGATATTCCATTGTACATAAGGACCACAACTTCTTTACCCATTTTTCTCTTTCCTGGGATATTTAAGGTGGAATGAAGTGGAGGTCCTTGTCAACAGAGCAGCCCTAAACTTTGGGGTGCTTGTGTCTTGCTGATTTTTAATTTTCCCAATTTATACCCCCATGAGTGGAAGTGCCCTATGCTCTCTAAGCTGTGTTTTTTTAGATGTTTCACGACTCACCGTACACTTCTCCAGAGTGGCTTTTGGCAATTTACATCCCGCCCATCAGTGTAGCAAGGCTCCCATTTCTCCATGGCCTGTCCTGCATTTCTGGTTTTGACACGTTTTTCAGCATGGCCCTTTTGACCGATGGGAAGCGAGACTTCTTTGTAGCGGTGATTTGCCTTTCCAGGTTGCTTGGTTGGCCAGAAAGGGCGTATGCGTTTTTTCCTGAATATATTCAGGAAAAAACGCATACGCCCTTTTTGGCCAAGGGCATCATTGTCAACGTTTTGTCGCTTTTCATGTGCTTTAAAGGAGATTCGAATCTACCTCCTGAAATCTGTTTCCTGCAATTCTGCCTTGATTTCAAATCCTCTTCTTTGCCTTCCCTCAATATATTTGTGGACGAGAGTTATCATTTATAGCTCTGCAGGTTTGTGAATTGCAGTGCCCTGAAGCTCAATTTTACAACTCGCGTTTTGGGAGCTGGTCGCAAAAGCGCAGGATGGCTTCAGGCCCAGTTCTGGTTCCGGGGGGCAGGTTGAGCCTGTGGTTAATTCTTCTTCCTGATGGGAAAATAGAGTGACCTGTGCCTGTCCAAACACCAAGAGCTAGTCTCTCATTGGTTCCCCGTCTTCCCGTTCATCCTCAGGACAAATTGTAACCTGTACGGAACAGGAGGTTAAAGGTGCTGATGCTCCAAGTAGGGAGATTATTAGTAAAGCAGCTGGAATGGCGAACCCGGGCACAAGGAGATGAGAAATGAGGTGCGTTTTAGAAACCTTTCCCCATCACACGGTGTACCATCTTCTGGGTTTCTCATGCATGTTTTCGATGTAGGAAGATGCCCTTGAACCTGGAGATTTGGGACCCATGCGATGGGTACAACGCAGTATTACTTTAAAGGGTCTGCGTTTGCTCACCCAACCTCACCAAACCTCTCAGCCCCAAGAGTGTCCACCCTTAGGTCTCATCCAGCTGTGGGTCTAGATATGGTCAATCCAGGTTGCATCACAGCCCCTGAACGCATTGTGTAAGAATTTCTCTCTCTTTCACTGTCTTTCTTTCATGGGTTTTTCAAAGTAATTTATTTTCATAATGGGGTTTAGCTGCTTTTCACTGCTGTGTTTATGCCGCTTTACACCCACTTGACACACTAACAGAGAGATATCAATACATAGGTTTTAAGATTATTAGTAGTCAGATATATTCTTGTGCGGTGAATAGGGCGTGTTGAGTCCAGTTCTCTGAGCAAGGAGTAGGTCTTGTCTATTACATATTGGGTTTATGGAACGGTATCTGAGCTAATTTGAAACCCTTGTTTGATGTATCACCCCACCTCACCTTTCCCGTTAAGCAGCCATAGTGTGTTTTCTGCATGTGTGACTCTGTTCTGTTTTGTAATTCAGTTCATGTGTAACGGTTTTTACATTCCCTCTATAAGTGATACCTTATGAGAAGTGTCCTTTTCTGTGTGACTTATTTCACTTAGAATCGTCTCCTACCTAAATCCACTCATCATGCTGCTACTAGCCTTAGGACATTGATTTCATGGCTGAGTGATATTCCATTGTACATAAGGAACACAACTTCTTTACCCATTTTTCTCTTTCCTGGGATATTTAAGGTGGAATGAAGTGGAGGTCCTTGTCAACAGAGCAGCCCTAAACTTTGGGGTGCCTGTGTCTTGCTGATTTTTCATTTTCCCAATTTATACCCCCATGAGTGGAAGTGCCCTATGCTCTCTAAGCTGTGTTTTTTAGATGTTTCAGGACTCACCGTACACTTCTCCAGAGTGGCTGTTGGCAATTTACATCCCACCCATCAATGTAGCAAGGTTCCCATTTCTCCATAGCCTGTCCTGCATTTCTGGTTTTGACACTTTTTTCAGCATGGCCCTTTTGACCGATGGGATGCGAGACTTCTTTGTAGCGCTGATTTGCCTTTCCAGGTTGCTTGGTTGGCCAAAAAGGGCGTATGCGTTTTTTCCTGAATATATTCAGGAAAAAACGCATACGCCCTTTTTGGCCAAGGGCATCATTGTCAACGTTTTGCCGCTTTTCATGTGCTTTAAAGGCGATTCGAATCTACCTCCTGAAATCTGTTTCCTGCAATTCTGCCTTGATTTCAAATCCTCTTCGTTGCCTTCACTCAATATATTTGTGGACGAGAGTTATCATTTATAACTCTGCAGGTTTGTGAATTGCAGTGCCCTGAGCCTCCATTTTACAACTCGTGTTTTTGGGAGCTGGCCGCAAAAGCGCAGGATGGCTTCAGGCCCTGTTCTGGTTCCGGGGGGCGGGATGAGCGTGTGGTTAATTCTTCTTCCTGATGGGAAAATAGAGTGACCTGTGCCTTTCCCAACACCAAGAGCCAGTCTCTCATTGGTTCCCCGTCTTCCCGTTCATCGTCAGGAGAAATGGCAACCTGTACGGAACAGGAGGTTAAAGGTGCTGATGCTCCAAGTAGGGAGATTACTAGTAAAGCAGCTGGAATGGCGAACACGGGCACAAGGAGATGAGAAATGAGGTGCGTTTTAGAAACCTTTCCCCATCACACGGTGTACCATCTTCTGGGTTTCTCATGCATGTTTTCGATGTAGGAAGATGCCCTTGAACCTGGAGATTTGGGACCCATGCGATGGGTACCACGCAGTATTACTTTAAATGGTCTGCGTTTGCTCACCCAACCTCACCAAACCTCTCAGCCCCAAGAGTGTCTACACTTAGGTCTCATCCAGCTGTGTGTCTAGATATGGTCAATCCAGGTTGCATCACAGCCCCTGAACGCGTTGTGTAAGAATGTCTCTCTCTTTCACTGTCTTTCTTTCATGGGTTTTTCAAAGTAATTTATTTTCATAATGGGGTTTAGCGGCTTTTCACTGCTGTGTTTATTCCGCTTTACACCCACTTGACACACTAACAGAGAGATATCAATACATAGGTTTTAAGATTATTACTAGTCAGATATATTCTTGTGCGGTGAATAGGGCGTGTTGAGTCCAGTTCTCTGAGCAAGGAGTAGGTCTTGTCTATTACATATTGGGTTTATGGAACGGTATCTGAGCTAATTTGAAACCCTTGTTTTATGTATCACCCCACCTCACCTTTCCCGTTAAGCAGCCATAGTGTGTTTTCTGCATGTGTGACTCTGTTCTGTTTTGTAATTCAGTTCATGTGTAACGGTTTTTACATTCCCTCTATAAGTGATACCTTATGAGAAGTGTCCTTTTCTGTGTGACTTATTTCACTTAGAATCGTCGTACTTAAATCCACTCATCATGCTGCTACTAGCCTTAGGACATTGATTTCATGGCTGAGTGATATTCCATTGTACATAAGGACCACAACTTCTTTATCCATTTTTCTCTTTCCTGGGATATTTAAGGTGGAATGAAGTGGAGGTCCTTGTCAACAGAGCAGCCCTAAACTTTGGGGTGCTTGTGTCTTGCTGATTTTTCATTTTCCCAATTTATACCCCCATGAGTGGAAGTGCCCTATGCTCTCTAAGTTGTGTTTTTTAGATGTTTCAGGACTCACCGTACACTTCATCAGAGTGGCTGTTGGCAATTTACATCCCACCCATCAGTGTAGCAAGGCTCCCATTTCTCCATAGCCTGTCCTGCATTTCTGGTTTGGACCCTTTTTTCAGCATGGCCCTTTTGACAGATGGGATGCGAGACTTCTTTGTAGCGCTGATTTGCCTTTCCAGGTTGCTTGGTTGGCCAAAAAGGGCGTATGCGTTTTTTCCTGAATATATTCAGGAAAAAACGCATACGCCCTTTTTGGCCAAGGGCATCATTGTCAACGTTTTGCCGCTTTTCATGTGCTTTAAAGGCGATTCGAATCTACCTCCTGAAATCTGTTTCCTGCAATTCTGCCTTGATTTCAAATCCTCTTCGTTGCCTTCCCTCAATATATTTCTGGACGAGAGTTATCATTTATAACTCTACAGGTTTGTGAATTGCAGTGCCCTGAGCCTCCATTTTACAACTCGTGATTTTGGGAGCTGGCCGCAAAAGCGCAGGATGGCTTCAGGCCCTGTTCTGGTTCCGGGGGGCGGGATGAGCCTGTTGTTAATTCTTCTTCCTGATGGGAAAATAGAGTGACCTGTGCCTTTCCCAACACCAAGAGCCAGTCTCTCATTGGTTCCCCGTCTTCCCGTTCATCCTCAGGAGAAATGGCAACCTCTACGGAACAGGAGGTTAAAGGTGCTGATGCTCCAAGTAGGGAGATTGCTAGTAAAGCGGCTGGAATGGCGAACCCGGGCACAAGGAGATGAGAAATGAGGTGTGTTTTAGAAACCTTTCCCCATCACACGGTGTACCATCTTCTGGGTTTCTCATTCATGTTTTCGATGTAGGAAGATGCCCTTGAACCTGGAGATATGGGACCCATGCGATGGGTACCACGCAGTATTACTTTAAAGGGTCTGCGTTTGCTCACCCAACCTCACCAAACCTCTCAGCCCCAAGAGTGTCCACCCTTATGTCTCATCCAGCTGTGGGTCTAGATATGGTCAATCCAGGTTGCATCACAGCCCCTGAACGCATTGTGTAATAATGTCTCTCTCTTTCACTGTCTTTCTTTCATGGGTTTTTCAAAGTAATTTATTTTCATAATGCGGTTTAGCTGCTTTTCACTGCTGTGTTTATGCCGCTTTACACCCACTTGACACACTAACAGAGAGATATCAATACATAGGTTTTACGATTATTATTAGTCAGATATATTCTTGTGCGGTGAATAGGGCGTGTTGAGTCCAGTTCTCTGAGCAAGGAGTAGGTCTAGTCTATTACATATTGGGTTTATGGAACGGTATCTGAGCTAATTTGAAACCCTTGTTTTATGTATCACCCCACCTCCCCTTTCCGGTTAAGCAGCCATAGTGTGTTTTCTGCATGTGTGACTGTGTTCTGATTTGTAATTCAGTTCAAGTGTAACGGTTTTTACATTCCCTCTATCAGTGATACCTTATGAGAAGTGTCCTTTTCTGTGTGATTTATTTCACTTAGAATCGTCGTACCTAAATCCACTCATCATGCTGCTCCTAGCCTTAGGACATTGATTTCATGGCTGAGTGATATTCCATTGTACATAAGGACCACAACTTCTTTACCCATTTTTCTCTTTCCTGGGATATTTAAGGTGGAATGAAGTGGAGGTCCTTGTCAACAGAGCAACCCTAAACTTTGGGGTGCTTGTGTCTTGCTGATTTTTTATTTTCCTAATTTATACCCCCATGAGTGGAAGTGCCCTATGCTCTCTAAGCTGTGTTTTTTAGATGTTTCAGGACTCACCGTACACTTCTCCAGAGTGGCTGTTGGCAATTTACATCCCGCCCATCAGTGTAGCAAGGCTCCCATTTCTCCATGGCCTGTCCTGCATTTCTGGTTTTGACACTTTTTTCAGCATGGCCCTTTTGACCGATGGGAAGCGAGACTTCTTTGTAGCGCTGATTTGCCTTTCCAGGTTGCTTGGTTGGCCAAAAAGGGCGTATGCGTTTTTTCCTGAATATATTCAGGAAAAAACGCATACGCCCTTTTTGGCCAAGGGCATCATTGTCAAAGTTTTGCCGCTTTTCATGTGCTTTAAAGGAGATTCGAATCTACCTCCTGAAATCTGTTTCCTGCAATTCTGCCTTGATTTCAAATCCTCTTCTTTGCCTTCCCTCAATATATTTGTGGACGAGAGTTATCATTTATAACTCTGCAGGTTTGTGAATTGCAGTGCCATGAAGCTCGATTTTACACCTCGCGTTTTTGGGAGCTGGCCGCAAAAGCGCAGGATGGCTTCAGGCCCTGTTCTGGTTCCGGGGTCAGGCTGAGCATGTGGTTAATTCTTCTTCCTGATGGGAAAATAGAGTGACCTGTGCCTGTCCCAACACCAAGAGCCAGTCTCTCATTGGTTCCCCGTCTTCCCGTTCATCCTCAGGAAAAATTGTAACCTGTACGGAACAGGAGGTTAAAGGTGCTGATGCTCCAAGTAGGGAGATTGCTAGTAAAGCGGCTGGAATGGCGAACCCGGGCACAAGGAGATGAGAAATGAGGTGCGTTTTAGAAACCTTTCCCCATCACACGGTGTACCATCTTCTGGGTTTCTCATGCATGTTTTCGATGTAGGAAGATGCCCTTGAACCTGGAGATTTGGGACCCATGCGATGGGTACCACGCAGTATTACTTTAAAGGGTCTGCGTTTGCTCACCCAACCTCACCAAACCTCTCAGCCCCAAGAGTGTCCACCCTTAGGTCTCATCCAGCTGTGGGTCTAGATATGGTCAATCCAGGTTGCATCACAGCCCCTGAACGCATTGTGTAAGAATTTCTCTCTCTTTCACTGTCTTTGTTTCATGGGTTTTTAAAAGTAATTTATTTTCATAATGGGGTTTCGCTGCTTTTCACTGCTGTGTTTATGCCGCTTTACACCCACTTGACACACTAACAGAGAGATATCAATACATAGGTTTTAAGATTATTACTAGTCAGATATATTCTTGTGCGGTGAATAGGGCGTGTTGAGTCCAGTTCTCTGAGCAAAGAGTAGGTCTTGTCTATTACATATTGGGTTTATGGAACGGTATCTGAGCTAATTTGAAACCCTTGTTTTATGTATCACCCCACCTCACCTTTCCCGTTAAACAGCCATAGTGTGTTTTCTGCAGGTGTGACTCTGTTCTGTTTTGTAATTCAGTTCAAGTGTAATGGTTTTTACATTCCCTCTATCAGTGATACCTTATGAGAAGTGTCCTTTTGTGTGTGACTTATTTCACTTAGAATCGTCGTACCTAAATCTACTCATCATGCTGCTACTAGCCTTATGACATTGATTTCATGGCTGTGTGATATTCCATTGTACATAAGGACCAGAACTTCTTTACCCATTTTTCTCTTTCCTGGGATATTTAAGGTGGAATGAAGTGGAGGTCCTTGTCAACAGAGCAGCCCTAAACTTTGGGGTGCTTGTGTCTTGCTGATTTTTAATTTTCCCAATTTATACCCCCATGAGTGGAAGTGCCCTATGCTCTCTAAGCTGTGTTTTTTAGATGTTTCACGACTCACCGTACACTTCTCCAGAGTGGCTGTTGGCAATTTACATCCCGCCCATCAGTGTAGCAAGGCTCCCATTTCTCCATGGCCTGTCCTGCATTTCTGGTTTTGACACTTTTTTCAGCATGGCCCTTTTGACCGATGGGAAGCGAGACTTCTTTGTAGCGCTGATTTGCCTTTCCAGGTTGCTTGGTTGGCCAAAAAGGGCGTATGCGTTTTTTCCTGAATATATTCAGGAAAAAATGCATACGCCCTTTTTGGCCAAGGGCATCATTGTCAACGTTTTGCCGCTTTTCATGTGCTTTAAAGGAGATTCGAATCTACCTCCTGAAATCTGTTTCCTGCAATTCTGCCTTGATTTCAAATCCTCTTCTTTGCCTTCCCTCAATATATTTGTGGACGAGAGTTATCATTTATAACTCTGCAGGTTTGTGAATTGCAGTGCCATGAAGCTCGATTTTACACCTCGCGTTTTTGGGAGCTGGCCGCAAAAGCGCAGGATGGCTTCCGGCCCTGTTCTGGTTCCGGGGGGCAGGCTGAGCCTGTGGTTAATTCTTCTTCCTGATGGGAAAATAGAGTGACCTGTGCCTGTCCCAACACCAACAGCCAGTCTCTCATTGGTTCCCCGTCTTCCTGTTCATCCTCAGGAAAAATTGCAACCTGTACGGAACAGGAGGTTAAAGGTGCTGATGCTCCAAGTAGGGAGATTGCTAGTAAAGCGGCTGGGATGGCGAACCCGGGCACAAGGAGATGAGAAATGAGGTGCGTTTTAGAAACCTTTCCCCATCACACGGTGTACCATCTTCTGGGTTTCTCATGCATGTTTTCGATGTAGGAAGATGCCCTTGAACCTGGAGATTTGGGACCCATGCGATGGGTACAACGCAGTATTACTTTAAAGGGTCTGCGTTTGCTCACCCAACCTCACCAAACCTCTCAGCCCCAAGAGTGTCCACCCTTAGGTCTCATCCAGCTGTGGGTCTAGATATGGTCAATCCAGGTTGCATCACAGCCCCTGAACGCATTGTGTAAGAATTTCTCTCTCTTTCACTGTCTTTGTTTCATGGGTTTTTAAAAGTAATTTATTTTCATAATGCGGTTTAGCTGCTTTTCACTGCTGTGTTTATGCCGCTTTACACCCACTTGACACACTAACAGAGAGATATCAATACATAGGTTTTAAGATTATTAGTAGTCAGATATATTCTTGTGCGGTGAATAGGGCGTGTTGAGTCCAGTTCTCTGAGCAAGGAGTAGGTCTTGTCTATTACATATTGGGTTTATGGAACGGTATCTGAGCTAATTTGAAACCCTTGTTTTATGTATCACCCCACCTCACCTTTCCTGTTAAGCAGCCATAGTGTGTTTTCTGCATGTGTGACTCTGTTCTGTTTTGTAATTCAGTTCAAGTGTAACGGTTTTTACATTCCCTCTATCAGTGATACCTTATGAGAAGTGTCCTTTTCTGTGTGACTTATTTCACTTAGAATCGTCGTACCTAAATCCACTCATCATGCTGCTCCTAGCCTTATGACGTTGATTTCATGGCTGAGTGATATTCCATTGTACATAAGGACCACAACTTCTTTACCCATTTTTCTCTTTCCTGGGATATTTAAGGTGGAATGAAGTGGAGGTCCTTGTCAACAGAGCAGCCCTAAACTTTGGGGTGCTTGTGTCTTGCTGATTTTTCATTTTCCTAATTTATACCCCCATGAGTGGAAGTGCCCTATGCTCTCTAAGCTGTGTTTTTTAGATATTTCAGGACTCACCGTACACTTCTCCAGAGTGGCTGTTGGCAATTTACATCCCGCCCATCAGTGTAGCAAGGCTCCCATTTCTCCATGGCCTGTCCTGCATTTCTGGTTTTGACACTTTTTTCAGCATGGCCCTTTTGACCGATGGGAAGCGAGACTTCTTTGTAGCGCTGATTTGCCTTTCCAGGTTGCTTGGTTGGCCAAAAAGGGCGTATGCGTTTTTTCCTGAATATATTCAGGAAAAAACGCATACGCCCTTTTTGGCCAAGGGCATCATTGTCAACGTTTTGCCGCTTTTCATGTGCTTTAAAGGCGATTCGAATCTACCTCCTGAAATCTGTTTCCTGCAATTCTGCCTTGATTTCAAATCCTCTTCTTTGCCTTCCCTCAATATATTTGTGGACGAGAGTTATCATTTAAAACTCTGCAGGTTTGTGAATTGCAGTGCCATGAAGCTCGATTTTACACCTCGCGTTTTTGGGAGCTGGCCGCAAAAGCGCAGGATGGCTTCAGGCCCTGTTCTGGTTCCGGGGTCAGGCTGAGCCTGTGGTTAATTCTTCTTCCTGATGGGAAAATAGAGTGACCTCTGCCTGTCCCAACACCAAGAGCCAGTCGCTCATTGGTTCCCCGTCTTCCCGTTCATCCTCAGGAAAAATTGCAACCTGTACGGAACAGGAGGTTAAAGGTGCTGATGCTCCAAGTAGGGAGATTGCTAGTAAAGCGGCTGGAATGGCGAACCCGGGCACAAGGAGATGAGAAATGAGGTGCGTTTTAGAAACCTTTCCCCATCACACGGTGGACCATCTTCTGGGTTTCTCATGCATGTTTTCGATGTAGGAAGATGCCCTTGAACCTGGAGATTTGGGACCCATGCGATGGGTACCACGCAGTATTACTTTAAAGGGTCTGCGTTTGCTCACCCAACCTCACCAAACCTCTCAGCCCCAAGAGTGTCCACCCTTAGGTCTCATCCAGCTGTGGGTCTAGATATGGTCAATCCAGGTTGCATCACAGCCCCTGAACGCATTGTGTAAGAATTTCTCTCTCTTTCACTGTCTTTGTTTCATGGGTTTTTAAAAGTAATTTATTTTCATAATGCGGTTTAGCTGCTTTTCACTGCTGTGTTTATGCCGCTTTACACCCACTTGACACACTAACAGAGAGATATCAATACATAGGTTTTAAGATTATTAGTAGTCAGATATATTCTTGTGCGGTGAATAGGGCGTGTTGAGTCCAGTTCTCTGAGCAAGGAGTAGGTCTTGTCTATTACATATTGGGTTTATGGAACGGTATCTGAGCTAATTTGAAACCCTTGTTTTATGTATCACCCCACCTCACCTTTCCCGTTAAACAGCCATAGTGTGTTTTCTGCATGTGTGACTCTGTTCTGTTTTGTAATTCAGTTCAAGTGTAACGGTTTTTACATTTCCTCTCTCAGTGATACCTTATGAGAAGTGTCCTTTTGTGTGTGACTTATTTCACTTAGAATCGTCTTACCTAAATCCACTCATCATGCTGCTCCTAGCCTTATGACATTGATTTCACGCCTGAGTGATATTCCATTGTACATAAGGACCACAACTTCTTTACCCATTTTTCTCTTTCCTGGGATATTTAAGGTGGAATGAAGTGGAGGTCCTTGTCAACAGAGCAGCCCTAAACTTTGGGGTGCTTGTGTCTTGCTGATTTTTAATTTTCCCAATTTATACCCCCATGAGTGGAAGTGCCCTATGCTCTCTAAGCTGTGTTTTTTAGATGTTTCAGGACTCACCGTACACTTCTCCAGAGTGGCTGTTGGCAATTTACATCCCGCCCATCAGTGTAGCAAGGCTCCCATTTCTCCATGGCCTGTCCTGCATTTCTGGTTTTGACACTTTTTTCAGCATGGCCCTTTTGACCGATGGGAAGCGAGACTTCTTTGTAGCGCTGATTTGCCTTTCCAGGTTGCTTGGTTGGCCAAAAAGGGCGTATGCGTTTTTTCCTGAATATATTCAGGAAAAAACGCATACGCCCTTTTTGGCCAAGGGCATCATTGTCAACGTTTTGCCGCTTTTCATGTGCTTTAAAGGAGATTCGAATCTACCTCCTGAAATCTGTTTCCTGCAATTCTGCCTTGATTTCAAATCCTCTTCTTTGCCTTCCCTCAATATATTTGTGGACGAGAGTTATCATTTATAACTCTGCAGGTTTGTGAATTGCAGTGCCATGAAGCTCGATTTTACACCTCGCGTTTTTGGGAGCTGGCCGCAAAAGCGCAGGATGGCTTCCGGCCCTGTTCTGGTTCCGGGGGGCAGGCTGAGCCTGTGGTTAATTCTTCTTCCTGATGGGAAAATAGAGTGACCTGTGCCTGTCCCAACACCAACAGCCAGTCTCTCATTGGTTCCCCGTCTTCCTGTTCATCCTCAGGAAAAATTGCAACCTGTACGGAACAGGAGGTTAAAGGTGCTGATGCTCCAAGTAGGGAGATTGCTAGTAAAGCGGCTGGGATGGCGAACCCGGGCACAAGGAGATGAGAAATGAGGTGCGTTTTAGAAACCTTTCCCCATCACACGGTGTACCATCTTCTGGGTTTCTCATGCATGTTTTCGATGTAGGAAGATGCCCTTGAACCTGGAGATTTGGGACCCATGCGATGGGTACAACGCAGTATTACTTTAAAGGGTCTGCGTTTGCTCACCCAACCTCACCAAACCTCTCAGCCCCAAGAGTGTCCACCCTTAGGTCTCATCCAGCTGTGGGTCTAGATATGGTCAATCCAGGTTGCATCACAGCCCCTGAACGCATTGTGTAAGAATGTCTCTCTCTTTCACTGTCTTTGTTTCATGGGTTTTTAAAAGAAATTTATTTTCATAATGTGGTTTAGCTGCTTTTCACTGCTGTGTTTATGCCGCTTTACACCCACTTGACACACTAACAGAGAGATATCAATACATAGGTTTTAAGATTATTAGTAGTCAGATATATTCTTGTGCGGTGAATAGGGCGTGTTGAGTCCAGTTCTCTGAGCAAGGAGTAGGTCTTGTCTATTACATATTGGGTTTATGGAACGGTATCTGAGCTAATTTGAAACCCTTGTTTTATGTATCACCCCACCTCACCTTTCCCGTTAAACAGCCATAGTGTGTTTTCTGCATGTGTGACTCTGTTCTGTTTTGTAATTCAGTTCAAGTGTAACGGTTTTTACATTCCCTCTATCAGTGATACCTTATGAGAAGTGTCCTTTTGTGTGTGACTTATTTCACTTAGAATCGTCTTACCTAAATCCACTCATCATGCTGCTCCTAGCCTTATGACATTGATTTCATGCCTGAGTGATATTCCATTGTACATAAGGACCAGAACTTCTTTACCCATTTTTCTCTTTCCTGGGATATTTAAGGTGGAATGAAGTGGAGGTCCTTGTCAACAGAGCAGCCCTAAACTTTGGGGTGCTTGTGTCTTGCTGATTTTTAATTTTCCCAATTTATACCCCCATGAGTGGAAGTGCCCTATGCTCTCTAAGCTGTGTTTTTTAGATGTTTCAGGACTCACCGTACACTTCTCCAGAGTGGCTGTTGGCAATTTACATCCCGCCCATCAGTGTAGCAAGGCTCCCATTTCTCCATGGCCTGTCCTGCATTTCTGGTTTTGACACTTTTTTCAGCATGGCCCTTTTGACCGATGGGAAGCGAGACTTCTTTGTAGCGCTGATTTGCCTTTCCAGGTTGCTTGGTTGGCCAAAAAGGGCGTATGCGTTTTTTCCTGAATATATTCAGGAAAAAACGCATACGCCCTTTTTGGCCAAGGGCATCATTGTCAACGTTTTGCCGCTTTTCATGTGCTTTAAAGGAGATTCGAATCTACCTCCTGAAATCTGTTTCCTGCAATTCTGCCTTGATTTCAAATCCTCTTCTTTGCCTTCCCTCAATATATTTGTGGACGAGAGTTATCATTTATAACTCTGCAGGTTTGTGAATTGCAGTGCCATGAAGCTCGATTTTACACCTCGCGTTTTTGGGAGCTGGCCGCAAAAGCGCAGGATGGCTTCCGGCCCTGTTCTGGTTCCGGGGGGCAGGCTGAGCCTGTGGTTAATTCTTCTTCCTGATGGGAAAATAGAGTGACCTGTGCCTGTCCCAACACCAACAGCCAGTCTCTCATTGGTTCCCCGTCTTCCTGTTCATCCTCAGGAAAAATTGCAACCTGTACGGAACAGGAGGTTAAAGGTGCTGATGCTCCAAGTAGGGAGATTGCTAGTAAAGCGGCTGGGATGGCGAACCCGGGCACAAGGAGATGAGAAATGAGGTGCGTTTTAGAAACCTTTCCCCATCACACGGTGTACCATCTTCTGGGTTTCTCATGCATGTTTTCGATGTAGGAAGATGCCCTTGAACCTGGAGATTTGGGACCCATGCGATGGGTACAACGCAGTATTACTTTAAAGGGTCTGCGTTTGCTCACCCAACCTCACCAAACCTCTCAGCCCCAAGAGTGTCCACCCTTAGGTCTCATCCAGCTGTGGGTCTAGATATGGTCAATCCAGGTTGCATCACAGCCCCTGAACGCATTGTGTAAGAATGTCTCTCTCTTTCACTGTCTTTGTTTCATGGGTTTTTAAAAGTAATTTATTTTCATAATGCGGTTTAGCTGCTTTTCACTGCTGTGTTTATGCCGCTTTACACCCACTTGACACACTAACAGAGAGATATCAATACATAGGTTTTAAGATTATTAGTAGTCAGATATATTCTTGTGCGGTGAATAGGGCGTGTTGAGTCCAGTTCTCTGAGCAAGGAGTAGGTCTTGTCTATTACATATTGGGTTTATGGAACGGTATCTGAGCTAATTTGAAACCCTTGTTTTATGTATCACCCCACCTCACCTTTCCCGTTAAGCAGCCATAGTGTGTTTTCTGCATGTGTGACTCTGTTCTGTTTTGTAATTCAGTTCAAGTGTAACGGTTTTTACATTCCCTCTATCAGTGATACCTTATGAGAAGTGTCCTTTTCTGTGTGACTTATTTCACTTAGAATCGTCGTACCTAAATCCACTCATCATGCTGCTCCTAGCCTTATGACATTGATTTCATGGCTGAGTGATATTCCATTGTACATAAGGACCACAACTTCTTTACCCATTTTTCTCTTTCCTGGGATATTTAAGGTGGAATGAAGTGGAGGTCCTTGTCAACAGAGCAGCCCTAAACTTTGGGGTGCTTGTGTCTTGCTGATTTTTCATTTTCCTAATTTATACCCCCATGAGTGGAAGTGCCCTATGCTCTCTAAGCTGTGTTTTTTAGATATTTCAGGACTCACCGTACACTTCTCCAGAGTGGCTGTTGGCAATTTACATCCCGCCCATCAGTGTAGCAAGGCTCCCATTTCTCCATGGCCTGTCCTGCATTTCTGGTTTTGACACTTTTTTCAGCATGGCCCTTTTGACCGATGGGAAGCGAGACTTCTTTGTAGCGCTGATTTGCCTTTCCAGGTTGCTTGGTTGGCCAAAAAGGGCGTATGCGTTTTTTCCTGAATATATTCAGGAAAAAACGCATACGCCCTTTTTGGCCAAGGGCATCATTGTCAACGTTTTGCCGCTTTTCATGTGCTTTAAAGGCGATTCGAATCTACCTCCTGAAATCTGTTTCCTGCAATTCTGCCTTGATTTCAAATCCTCTTCTTTGCCTTCCCTCAATATATTTGTGGACGAGAGTTATCATTTAAAACTCTGCAGGTTTGTGAATTGCAGTGCCATGAAGCTCGATTTTACACCTCGCGTTTTTGGGAGCTGGCCGCAAAAGCGCAGGATGGCTTCAGGCCCTGTTCTGGTTCCGGGGTCAGGCTGAGCCTGTGGTTAATTCTTCTTCCTGATGGGAAAATAGAGTGACCTGTGCCTGTCCCAACACCAAGAGCCAGTCTCTCATTGGTTCCCCGTCTTCCCGTTCATCCTCAGGAAAAATTGTAACCTGTACGGAACAGGAGGTTAAAGGTGCTGATGCTCCAAGTAGGGAGATTGCTAGTAAAGCGGCTGGAATGGCGAACCCGGGCACAAGGAGATGAGAAATGAGGTGCGTTTTAGAAACCTTTCCCCATCACACGGTGTACCATCTTCTGGGTTTCTCATGCATGTTTTCGATGTAGGAAGATGCCCTTGAACCTGGAGATTTGGGACCCATGCGATGGGTACCACGCAGTATTACTTTAAAGGGTCTGCGTTTGCTCACCCAACCTCACCAAACCTCTCAGCCCCAAGAGTGTCCACCCTTAGGTCTCATCCAGCTGTGGGTCTAGATATGGTCAATCCAGGTTGCATCACAGCCCCTGAACGCATTGTGTAAGAATTTCTCTCTCTTTCACTGTCTTTGTTTCATGGGTTTTTAAAAGTAATTTATTTTCATAATGGGGTTTCGCTGCTTTTCACTGCTGTGTTTATGCCGCTTTACACCCACTTGACACACTAAGAGAGAGATATCAATACATAGGTTTTAAGATTATTACTAGTCAGATATATTCTTGTGCGGTGAATAGGGCGTGTTGAGTCCAGTTCTCTGAGCAAAGAGTAGGTCTTGTCTATTACATATTGGGTTTATGGAACGGTATCTGAGCTAATTTGAAACCCTTGTTTTATGTATCACCCCACCTCACCTTTCCCGTTAAACAGCCATAGTGTGTTTTCTGCAGGTGTGACTCTGTTCTGTTTTGTAATTCAGTTCAAGTGTAATGGTTTTTACATTCCCTCTATCAGTGATACCTTATGAGAAGTGTCCTTTTGTGTGTGACTTATTTCACTTAGAATCGTCGTACCTAAATCTACTCATCATGCTGCTACTAGCCTTATGACATTGATTTCATGGCTGTGTGATATTCCATTGTACATAAGGACCAGAACTTCTTTACCCATTTTTCTCTTTCCTGGGATATTTAAGGTGGAATGAAGTGGAGGTCCTTGTCAACAGAGCAGCCCTAAACTTTGGGGTGCTTGTGTCTTGCTGATTTTTAATTTTCCCAATTTATACCCCCATGAGTGGAAGTGCCCTATGCTCTCTAAGCTGTGTTTTTTAGATGTTTCAGGACTCACCGTACACTTCTCCAGAGTGGCTGTTGGCAATTTACATCCCGCCCATCAGTGTAGCAAGGCTCCCATTTCTCCATGGCCTGTCCTGTATTTCTGGTTTTGACACTTTTTTCAGCATGGCCCATTTGACCGATGGGAAGCGAGACTTCTTTGTAGCGCTGATTTGCCTTTCCAGGTTGCTTGGTTGGCCAAAAAGGGCGTATGTGTTTTTTCCTGAATATATTCAGGAAAAAACGCATACGCCCTTTTTGGCCAAGGGCATCATTGTCAACGTTTTGCCGCTTTTCATGTGCTTTAAAGGAGATTCGAATCTACCTCCTGAAATCTGTTTCCTGCAATTCTGCCTTGATTTCAAATCCTCTTCTTTGCCTTCCCTCAATATATTTGTGGACGAGAGTTATCATTTATAACTCTGCAGGTTTGTGAATTGCAGTGCCATGAAGCTCGATTTTACACCTCGCGTTTTTGGGAGCTGGCCGCAAAAGCGCAGGATGGCTTCAGGCCCTGTTCTGGTTCCGGGGTCAGGCTGAGCCTGTGGTTAATTCTTCTTCCTGATGGGAAAATAGAGTGACCTGTGCCTGTCCCAACACCAAGAGCCAGTCTCTCATTGGTTCCCCGTCTTCCCGTTCATCCTCAGGAAAAATTGTAACCTGTACGGAACAGGAGGTTAAAGGTGCTGATGCTCCAAGTAGGGAGATTGCTAGTAAAGCGGCTGGAATGGCGAACCCGGGAATAAGGAGATGAGAAATGAGGTGCGTTTTAGAAACCTTTCCCCATCACACGGTGTACCATCTTCTGGGTTTCTCATGCATGTTTTCGATGTAGGAAGATGCCCTTGAACCTGGAGATTTGGGACCCATGCGATGGGTACCACGCAGTATTACTTTAAAGGGTCTGCGTTTGCTCACCCAACCTCACCAAACCTCTCAGCCCCAAGAGTGTCCACCCTTAGGTCTCATCCAGCTGTGGGTCTAGATATGGTCAATCCAGGTTGCATCACAGCCCCTGAACGCATTGTGTAAGAATTTCTCTCTCTTTCACTGTCTTTGTTTCATGGGTTTTTAAAAGTAATTTATTTTCATAATGCGGTTTAGCTGCTTTTCACTGCTGTGTTTATGCCGCTTTACACCCACTTGACACACTAACAGAGAGATATCAATACATAGGTTTTAAGATTATTAGTAGTCAGATATATTCTTGTGTGGTGAATAGGGCGTGTTGAGTCCAGTTCTCTGAGCAAGGAGTAGGTCTTGTCTATTACATATTGGGTTTATGGAACGGTATCTGAGCTAATTTGAAACCCTTGTTTTATGTATCACCCCACCTCACCTTTCCCGTTAAACAGCCATAGTGTGTTTTCTGCATGTGTGACTCTGTTCTGTTTTGTAATTCAGTTCAAGTGTAACGGTTTTTACATTCCCTCTATCAGTGATACCTTATGAGAAGTGTCCTTTTGTGTGTGACTTATTTCACTTAGAATCGTCGTACCTAAATCCACTCATCATGCTGCTACTAGCCTTATGACATTGATTTCATGCCTGAGTGATATTCCATTGTACATAAGGACCACAACTTCTTTACCCATTTTTCTCTTTCCTGGGATATTTAAGGTGGAATGAAGTGGAGGTCCTTGTCAACAGAGCAGCCCTAAACTTTGGGGTGCTTGTGTCTTGCTGATTTTTAATTTTCCCAATTTATACCCCCATGAGTGGAAGTGCCCTATGCTCTCTAAGCTGTGTTTTTTAGATGTTTCAGGACTCACCGTACACTTCTCCAGAGTGGCTGTTGGCAATTTACATCCCGCCCATCAGTGTAGCAAGGCTCCCATTTCTCCATGGCCTGTCCTGCCTTTCTGGTTTTGACACTTTTTTCAGCATGGCCCTTTTGACCGATGGGAAGCGAGACTTCTTTGTAGCGCTGATTTGCCTTTCCAGGTTGCTTGGTTGGCCAAAAAGGGCGTATGCGTTTTTTCCTGAATATATTCAGGAAAAAACGCATACGCCCTTTTTGGCCAAGGGCATCATTGTCAACGTTTTGCCGCTTTTCATGTGCTTTAAAGGAGATTCGAATCTACCTCCTGAAATCTGTTTCCTGCAATTCTGCCTTGATTTCAAATCCTCTTCTTTGCCTTCCCTCAATATATTTGTGGACGAGAGTTATCATTTATAACTCTGCAGGTTTGTGAATTGCAGTGCCATGAAGCTCGATTTTACACCTCGCGTTTTTGGGAGCTGGCCGCAAAAGTGCAGGATGGCTTCCGGCCCTGTTCTGGTTCCGGGGGCAGGCTGAGCCTGTGATTAATTCTTCTTCCTGATGGGAAAATAGAGTGACCTGTGCCTGTCCCAACACCAACAGCCAGTCTCTCATTGGTTCCCCGTCTTCCTGTTCATCCTCAGGAAAAATTGCAACCTGTACGGAACAGGAGGTTAAAGGTGCTGATGCTCCAAGTAGGGAGATTGCTAGTAAAGCGGCTGGGATGGCGAACCCGGGCACAAGGAGATGAGAAATGAGGTGCGTTTTAGAAACCTTTCCCCATCACACGGTGTACCATCTTCTGGGTTTCTCATGCATGTTTTCGATGTAGGAAGATGCCCTTGAACCTGGAGATTTGGGACCCATGCGATGGGTACAACGCAGTATTACTTTAAAGGGTCTGCGTTTGCTCACCCAACCTCACCAAACCTCTCAGCCCCAAGAGTGTCCACCCTTAGGTCTCATCCAGCTGTGGGTCTAGATATGGTCAATCCAGGTTGCATCACAGCCCCTGAACGCATTGTGTAAGAATTTCTCTCTCTTTCACTGTCTTTGTTTCATGGGTTTTTAAAAGTAATTTATTTTCATAATGCGGTTTAGCTGCTTTTCACTGCTGTGTTTATGCCGCTTTACACCCACTTGACACACTAACAGAGAGATATCAATACATAGGTTTTAAGATTATTAGTAATCAGATATATTCTTGTGCGGTGAATAGGGCGTGTTGAGTCCAGTTCTCTGAGCAAGGAGTAGGTCTTGTCTATTACATATTGGGTTTATGGAACGGTATCTGAGCTAATTTGAAACCCTTGTTTTATGTATCACCCCACCTCACCTTTCCCGTTAAGCAGCCATAGTGTGTTTTCTGCATGTGTGACTCTGTTCTGTTTTGTAATTCAGTTCAAGTGTAACGGTTTTTACATTCCCTCTATCAGTGATACCTTATGAGAAGTGTCCTTTTGTGTGTGACTTATTTCACTTAGAATCGTCGTACCTAAATCCACTCATCATGCTGCTCCTAGCCTTATGACATTGATTTCATGGCTGAGTGATATTCCATTGTACATAAGGACCACAACTTCTTTACCCATTTTTCTCTTTCCTGGGATATTTAAGGTGGAATGAAGTGGAGGTCCTTGTCAACAGAGCAGCCCTAAACTTTGGGGTGCTTGTGTCTTGCTGATTTTTCATTTTCCTAATTTATACCCCCATGAGTGGAAGTGCCCTATGCTCTCTAAGCTGTGTTTTTTAGATATTTCAGGACTCACCGTACACTTCTCCAGAGTGGCTGTTGGCAATTTACATCCCGCCCATCAGTGTAGCAAGGCTCCCATTTCTCCATGGCCTGTCCTGCCTTTCTGGTTTTGACACTTTTTTCAGCATGGCCCTTTTGACCGATGGGAAGCGAGACTTCTTTGTAGCGCTGATTTGCCTTTCCAGGTTGCTTGGTTGGCCAAAAAGGGCGTATGCGTTTTTTCCTGAATATATTCAGGAAAAAACGCATACGCCCTTTTTGGCCAAGGGCATCATTGTCAACGTTTTGCCGCTTTTCATGTGCTTTAAAGGAGATTCGAATCTACCTCCTGAAATCTGTTTCCTGCAATTCTGCCTTGATTTCAAATCCTCTTCTTTGCCTTCCCTCAATATATTTGTGGACGAGAGTTATCATTTAAAACTCTGCAGGTTTGTGAATTGCAGTGCCATGAAGCTCGATTTTACACCTCGCGTTTTTGGGAGCTGGCCGCAAAAGCGCAGGATGGCTTCAGGCCCTGTTCTGGTTCCGGGGTCAGGCTGAGCCTGTGGTTAATTCTTCTTCCTGATGGGAAAATAGAGTGACCTCTGCCTGTCCCAACACCAAGAGCCAGTCGCTCATTGGTTCCCCGTCTTCCCGTTCATCTTCAGGAAAAATTGCAACCTGTACGGAACAGGAGGTTAAAGGTGCTGATGCTCCAAGTAGGGAGATTGCTAGTAAAGCGGCTGGAATGGCGAACCCGGGCACAAGGAGATGAGAAATGAGGTGCGTTTTAGAAACCTTTCCCCATCACACGGTGTACCATCTTCTGGGTTTCTCATGCATGTTTTCGATGTAGGAAGATGCCCTTGAACCTGGAGATTTGGGACCCATTCGATGGGTACCACGCAGTATTACTTTAAAGGGTCTGCGTTTCCTCACCCAACCTCACCAAACCTCTCAGCCCCAAGAGTGTCCACCCTTAGGTCTCATCCAGCTGTGGGTCTAGATATGGTCAATCCAGGTTGCATCACAGCCCCTGAACGCATTGTGTAAGAATTTCTCTCTCTTTCACTGTCTTTGTTTCATGGGTTTTTAAAAGTAATTTATTTTCATAATGCGGTTTAGCTGCTTTTCACTGCTGTGTTTATGCCGCTTTACACCCACTTGACACACTAACAGAGAGATATCAATACATAGGTTTTAAGATTATTAGTAGTCAGATATATTCTTGTGTGGTGAATAGGGCGTGTTGAGTCCAGTTCTCTGAGCAAGGAGTAGGTCTTGTCTATTACATATTGGGTTTATGGAACGGTATCTGAGCTAATTTGAAACCCTTGTTTTATGTATCACCCCACCTCACCTTTCCCGTTAAACAGCCATAGTGTGTTTTCTGCATGTGTGACTCTGTTCTGTTTTGTAATTCAGTTCAAGTGTAACGGTTTTTACATTCCCTCTATCAGTGATACCTTATGAGAAGTGTCCTTTTGTGTGTGACTTATTTCACTTAGAATCGTCGTACCTAAATCCACTCATCATGCTGCTACTAGCCTTATGACATTGATTTCATGCCTGAGTGATATTCCATTGTACATAAGGACCACAACTTCTTTACCCATTTTTCTCTTTCCTGGGATATTTAAGGTGGAATGAAGTGGAGGTCCTTGTCAACAGAGCAGCCCTAAACTTTGGGGTGCTTGTGTCTTGCTGATTTTTAATTTTCCCAATTTATACCCCCATGAGTGGAAGTGCCCTATGCTCTCTAAGCTGTGTTTTTTAGATGTTTCAGGACTCACCGTACACTTCTCCAGAGTGGCTGTTGGCAATTTACATCCCGCCCATCAGTGTAGCAAGGCTCCCATTTCTCCATGGCCTGTCCTGCCTTTCTGGTTTTGACACTTTTTTCAGCATGGCCCTTTTGACCGATGGGAAGCGAGACTTCTTTGTAGCGCTGATTTGCCTTTCCAGGTTGCTTGGTTGGCCAAAAAGGGCGTATGCGTTTTTTCCTGAATATATTCAGGAAAAAACGCATACGCCCTTTTTGGCCAAGGGCATCATTGTCAACGTTTTGCCGCTTTTCATGTGCTTTAAAGGAGATTCGAATCTACCTCCTGAAATCTGTTTCCTGCAATTCTGCCTTGATTTCAAATCCTCTTCTTTGCCTTCCCTCAATATATTTGTGGACGAGAGTTATCATTTATAACTCTGCAGGTTTGTGAATTGCAGTGCCCTGAAGCTCAATTTTACAACTCGCGTGTTTGGGAGCTGGTCGCAAAAGCGCAGGATGGCTTCAGGCCCAGTTCTGGTTCCGGGGGGCAGGTTGAGCCTGTGGTTAATTCTTCTTCCAGATGGGAAAATAGAGTGACCTGTGCCTGTCCCAACACCAACAGCCAGTCTCTCATTGGTTCCCCGTCTTCCCGTTCATCCTCAGGAAAAATTGCAACCTGTACGGAACAGGAGGTTAAAGGTGCTGATGCTCCAAGTAGGGAGATTGCTAGTAAAGCGGCTGGAATGGCGAACCCGGGCACAAGGAGATGAGAAATGAGGTGCGTTTTAGAAACCTTTCCCCATCACACGGTGGACCATCTTCTGGGTTTCTCATGCATGTTTTCGATGTAGGAAGATGCCCTTGAACCTGGAGATTTGGGACCCATGCGATGGGTACCACGCAGTATTACTTTAAAGGGTCTGCGTTTGCTCACCCAACCTCACCAAAGCTCTCAGCCCCAAGAGTGTCCACCCTTATGTCTCATCCAACTGTGGGTCTAGATATGGTCAATCCAGGTTGTATCACAGCCCCTGAACGCATTGTGTAAGAATTTCTCTCTCTTTCACTGTCTTTGTTTCATGGGTTTTTAAAAGTAATTTATTTTCATAATGTGGTTTAGCTGCTTTTCACTGCTGTGTTTATGCCGCTTTATACCCACTTGACACACTAACAGAGAGATATCAATACATAGGTTTTAAGATTATTACTAGTCAGATATATTCTTGTGCGGTGAATAGGGCGTGTTGAGTCCAGTTCTCTGAGCAAGGAGTAGGTCTTGTCTATTACATATTGGGTTTATGGAACGGTATCTGAGCTAATTTGAAACCCTTGTTTTATGTATCACCCCACCTTACCTTTCCCGTTAAGCAGCCATAGTGTGTTTTCTGCATGTGTGACTCTGTTCTGTTTTGTAATTCAGTTCAAGTGTAACGGTTTTTACATTCCCTCTATCAGTGATACCTTATGAGAAGTGTCCTTTTGTGTGTGACTTATTTCACTTAGAATCGTCGTACCTAAATCCACTCATCATGCTGCTACTAGCCTTATGACATTGATTTCATGGCTGAGTGATTTTCCATTGTACATAAGGACCAGAACTTCTTTACCCATTTTTCTCTTTCCTGGGATATTTAAGGTGGAATGAAGTGGAGGTCCTTGTCAACAGAGCAGCCCTAAACTTTGGGGTGCTTGTGTTTTGCTGATTTTTCATTTTCCCAATTTATACCCCCATGAGTGGAAGTGCCCTATGCTCTCTAAGCTGTGTTTTTTAGATGTTTCACGACTCACCGTACACTTCTCCAGAGTGGCTTTTGGCAATTTACATCCCGCCCATCAGTGTAGCAAGGCTCCCATTTCTCCATGGCCTGTCCTGCATTTCTGGTTTTGACACTTTTTTCAGCATGGCCCTTTTGACCGATGGGAAGCGAGACTTCTTTGTAGCGCTGATTTGCCTTTCCAGGTTGCTTGGTTGGCCAAAAAGGGCGTATGCGTTTTTTCCTGAATATATTCAGGAAAAATCGCATACGCCCTTTTTGGCCAAGGGCATCATTGTCAACGTTTTGTCGCTTTTCATGTGCTTTAAAGGAGATTCGAATCTACCTCCTGAAATCTGTTTCCTGCAATTCTGCCTTGATTTCAAATCCTCTTCTTTGCCTTCCCTCAATATATTTGTGGACGAGAGTTATCATTTATAGCTCTGCAGGTTTGTGAATTGCACTGCCCTGAAGCTCAATTTTACAACTCGCGTTTTGGGAGCTGGTCGCAAAAGCGCAGGATGGCTTCAGGCCCAGTTCTGGTTCCGGGGGGCAGGTTGAGCCTGTGGTTAATTCTTCTTCCTGATGGGAAAATAGAGTGACCTGTGCCTGTCCAAACACCAAGAGCTAGTCTCTCATTGGTTCCCCGTCTTCCTGTTCATCCTCAGGACAAATTGCAACCTGTACGGAACAGGAGGTTAAAGGTGCTGATGCTCCAAGTAGGGAGATTGCTAGTAAAGCGGCTGGAATGGCGAACCCGGGCACAAGGAGATGAGAAATGAGGTGCGTTTTAGAAACCTTTCCCCATCACACGGTGGACCATCTTCTGGGTTTCTCATGCATGTTTTCGATGTAGGAAGATGCCCTTGAACCTGGAGATTTGGGACCCATGCGATGGGTACCACGCAGTATTACTTTAAAGGGTCTGCGTTTGCTCACCCAACCTCACCAAACCTCTCAGCCCCAAGAGTGTCCACCCTTAGGTCTCATCCAGCTGTGGGTCTAGATATGGTCAATCCAGGTTGCATCACAGCCCCTGAACGCATTGTGTAAGAATTTCTCTCTCTTTCACTGTCTTTGTTTCATGGGTTTTTAAAAGTAATTTATTTTCATAATGCGGTTTAGCTGCTTTTCACTGCTGTGTTTATGCCGCTTTACACCCACTTGACACACTAACAGAGAGATATCAATACATAGGTTTTAAGATTATTAGTAGTCAGATATATTCTTGTGCGGTGAATAGGGCGTGTTGAGTCCAGTTCTCTGAGCAAGGAGTAGGTCTTGTCTATTACATATTGGGTTTATGGAACGGTATCTGAGCTAATTTGAAACCCTTGTTTTATGTATCACCCCACCTCACCTTTCCCGTTAAACAGCCATAGTGTGTTTTCTGCATGTGTGACTCTGTTCTGTTTTGTAATTCAGTTCAAGTGTAACGGTTTTTACATTCCCTCTATCAGTGATACCTTATGAGAAGTGTCCTTTTGTGTGTGACTTATTTCACTTAGAATCGTCGTACCTAAATCCACTCATCATGCTGCTCCTAGCCTTATGACATTGATTTCATGCCTGAGTGATATTCCATTGTACATAAGGACCACAACTTCTTTACCCATTTTTCTCTTTCCTGGGATATTTAAGGTGGAATGAAGTGGAGGTCCTTGTCAACAGAGCAGCCCTAAACTTTGGGGTGCTTGTGTCTTGCTGATTTTTCATTTTCCCAATTTATACCCCCATGAGTGGAAGTGCCCTATGCTCTCTAAGCTGTGTTTTTTAGATGTTTCAGGACTCACCGTACACTTCTCCAGAGTGGCTGTTGGCAATTTACATCCCGCCCATCAGTGTAGCAAGGCTCCCATTTCTCCATGGCCTGTCCTGCATTTCTGGTTTTGACACTTTTTTCAGCATGGCCCTTTTGACCGATGGGAAGCGAGACTTCTTTGTAGCGCTGATTTGCCTTTCCAGGTTGCTTGGTTGGCCAAAAAGGGCGTATGCGTTTTTTCCTGAATATATTCAGGAAAAAACGCATACGCCCTTTTTGGCCAAGGGCATCATTGTCAACGTTTTGCCGCTTTTCATGTGCTTTAAAGGAGATTCGAATCTACCTCCTGAAATCTGTTTCCTGCAATTCTGCCTTGATTTCAAATCCTCTTCTTTGCCTTCCCTCAATATATTTGTGGACGAGAGTTATCATTTATAACTCTGCAGGTTTGTGAATTGCAGTGCCCTGAAGCTCGATTTTACACCTCGCGTTTTTGGGAGCTGGCCGCAAAAGCGCAGGATGGCTTCAGGCCCTGTTCTGGTTCCGGGGTCAGGCTGAGCCTGTGGTTAATTCTTCTTCCTGATGGGAAAATAGAGTGACCTGTGCCTGTCCCAACACCAAGAGCCAGTCTCTCATTGGTTCCCCGTCTTCCCGTTCATCCTCAGGAAAAATTGTAACCTGTACGGAACAGGAGGTTAAAGGTGCTGATGCTCCAAGTAGGGAGATTGCTAGTAAAGCGGCTGGAATGGCGAACCCGGGCACAAGGAGATGAGAAATGAGGTGCGTTTTAGAAACCTTTCCCCATCACACGGTGGACCATCTTCTGGGTTTCTCATGCATGTTTTCGATGTAGGAAGATGCCCTTGAACCTGGAGATTTGGGACCCATGCGATGGGTACCACGCAGTATTACTTTAAAGGGTCTGCGTTTGCTCACCCAACCTCACCAAACCTCTCAGCCCCAAGAGTGTCCACCCTTAGGTCTCATCCAGCTGTGGGTCTAGATATGGTCAATCCAGGTTGCATCACAGCCCCTGAACGCATTGTGTAAGAATTTCTCTCTCTTTCACTGTCTTTGTTTCATGGGTTTTTAAAAGTAATTTATTTTCATAATGGGGTTTCGCTGCTTTTCACTGCTGTGTTTATGCCGCTTTACACCCACTTGACACACTAACAGAGAGATATCAATACATAGGTTTTAAGATTATTACTAGTCAGATATATTCTTGTGCGGTGAATAGGGCGTGTTGAGTCCAGTTCTCTGAGCAAAGAGTAGGTCTTGTCTATTACATATTGGGTTTATGGAACGGTATCTGAGCTAATTTGAAACCCTTGTTTTATGTATCACCCCACCTCACCTTTCCCGTTAAACAGCCATAGTGTGTTTTCTGCAGGTGTGACTCTGTTCTGTTTTGTAATTCAGTTCAAGTGTAATGGTTTTTACATTCCCTCTATCAGTGATACCTTATGAGAAGTGTCCTTTTGTGTGTGACTTATTTCACTTAGAATCGTCGTACCTAAATCTACTCATCATGCTGCTACTAGCCTTATGACATTGATTTCATGGCTGTGTGATATTCCATTGTACATAAGGACCAGAACTTCTTTACCCATTTTTCTCTTTCCTGGGATATTTAAGGTGGAATGAAGTGGAGGTCCTTGTCAACAGAGCAGCCCTAAACTTTGGGGTGCTTGTGTCTTGCTGATTTTTAATTTTCCCAATTTATACCCCCATGAGTGGAAGTGCCCTATGCTCTCTAAGCTGTGTTTTTTAGATGTTTCAGGACTCACCGTACACTTCTCCAGAGTGGCTGTTGGCAATTTACATCCCGCCCATCAGTGTAGCAAGGCTCCCATTTCTCCATGGCCTGTCCTGTATTTCTGGTTTTGACACTTTTTTCAGCATGGCCCATTTGACCGATGGGAAGCGAGACTTCTTTGTAGCGCTGATTTGCCTTTCCAGGTTGCTTGGTTGGCCAAAAAGGGCGTATGCGTTTTTTCCTGAATATATTCAGGAAAAAACGCATACGCCCTTTTTGGCCAAGGGCATCATTGTCAACGTTTTGCCGCTTTTCATGTGCTTTAAAGGAGATTCGAATCTACCTCCTGAAATCTGTTTCCTGCAATTCTGCCTTGATTTCAAATCCTCTTCTTTGCCTTCCCTCAATATATTTGTGGACGAGAGTTATCATTTATAACTCTGCAGGTTTGTGAATTGCAGTGCCATGAAGCTCGATTTTACACCTCGCGTTTTTGGGAGCTGGCCGCAAAAGTGCAGGATGGCTTCCGGCCCTGTTCTGGTTCCGGGGGCAGGCTGAGCCTGTGATTAATTCTTCTTCCTGATGGGAAAATAGAGTGACCTGTGCCTGTCCCAACACCAACAGCCAGTCTCTCATTGGTTCCCCGTCTTCCTGTTCATCCTCAGGAAAAATTGCAACCTGTACGGAACAGGAGGTTAAAGGTGCTGATGCTCCAAGTAGGGAGATTGCTAGTAAAGCGGCTGGGATGGCGAACCCGGGCACAAGGAGATGAGAAATGAGGTGCGTTTTAGAAACCTTTCCCCATCACACGGTGTACCATCTTCTGGGTTTCTCATGCATGTTTTCGATGTAGGAAGATGCCCTTGAACCTGGAGATTTGGGACCCATGCGATGGGTACAACGCAGTATTACTTTAAAGGGTCTGCGTTTGCTCACCCAACCTCACCAAACCTCTCAGCCCCAAGAGTGTCCACCCTTAGGTCTCATCCAGCTGTGGGTCTAGATATGGTCAATCCAGGTTGCATCACAGCCCCTGAACGCATTGTGTAAGAATTTCTCTCTCTTTCACTGTCTTTGTTTCATGGGTTTTTAAAAGTAATTTATTTTCATAATGCGGTTTAGCTGCTTTTCACTGCTGTGTTTATGCCGCTTTACACCCACTTGACACACTAACAGAGAGATATCAATACATAGGTTTTAAGATTATTAGTAGTCAGATATATTCTTGTGCGGTGAATAGGGCGTGTTGAGTCCAGTTCTCTGAGCAAGGAGTAGGTCTTGTCTATTACATATTGGGTTTATGGAACGGTATCTGAGCTAATTTGAAACCCTTGTTTTATGTATCACCCCACCTCACCTTTCCCGTTAAGCAGCCATAGTGTGTTTTCTGCATGTGTGACTCTGTTCTGTTTTGTAATTCAGTTCAAGTGTAACGGTTTTTACATTCCCTCTATCAGTGATACCTTATGAGAAGTGTCCTTTTCTGTGTGACTTATTTCACTTAGAATCGTCGTACCTAAATCCACTCATCATGCTGCTCCTAGCCTTATGACATTGATTTCATGGCTGAGTGATATTCCATTGTACATAAGGACCACAACTTCTTTACCCATTTTTCTCTTTCCTGGGATATTTAAGGTGGAATGAAGTGGAGGTCCTTGTCAACAGAGCAGCCCTAAACTTTGGGGTGCTTGTGTCTTGCTGATTTTTCATTTTCCTAATTTATACCCCCATGAGTGGAAGTGCCCTATGCTCTCTAAGCTGTGTTTTTTAGATATTTCAGGACTCACCGTACACTTCTCCAGAGTGGCTGTTGGCAATTTACATCCCGCCCATCAGTGTAGCAAGGCTCCCATTTCTCCATGGCCTGTCCTGCATTTCTGGTTTTGACACTTTTTTCAGCATGGCCCTTTTGACCGATGGGAAGCGAGACTTCTTTGTAGCGCTGATTTGCCTTTCCAGGTTGCTTGGTTGGCCAAAAAGGGCGTATGCGTTTTTTCCTGAATATATTCAGGAAAAAACGCATACGCCCTTTTTGGCCAAGGGCATCATTGTCAACGTTTTGCCGCTTTTCATGTGCTTTAAAGGAGATTCGAATCTACCTCCTGAAATCTGTTTCCTGCAATTCTGCCTTGATTTCAAATCCTCTTCTTTGCCTTCCCTCAATATATTTGTGGACGAGAGTTATCATTTAAAACTCTGCAGGTTTGTGAATTGCAGTGCCATGAAGCTCGATTTTACACCTCGCGTTTTTGGGAGCTGGCCGCAAAAGCGCAGGATGGCTTCAGGCCCTGTTCTGGTTCCGGGGTCAGGCTGAGCCTGTGGTTAATTCTTCTTCCTGATGGGAAAATAGAGTGACCTCTGCCTGTCCCAACACCAAGAGCCAGTCGCTCATTGGTTCCCCGTCTTCCCGTTCATCTTCAGGAAAAATTGCAACCTGTACGAAACAGGAGGTTAAAGGTGCTGATGCTCCAAGTAGGGAGATTGCTAGTAAAGCGGCTGGAATGGCGAACCCGGGCACAAGGAGATGAGAAATGAGGTGCGTTTTAGAAACCTTTCCCCATCACACGGTGGACCATCTTCTGGGTTTCTCATGCATGTTTTCGATGTAGGAAGATGCCCTTGAACCTGGAGATTTGGGACCCATGCGATGGGTACCACGCAGTATTACTTTAAAGGGTCTGCGTTTCCTCACCCAACCTCACCAAACCTCTCAGCCCCAAGAGTGTCCACCCTTAGGTCTCATCCAGCTGTGGGTCTAGATATGGTCAATCCAGGTTGCATCACAGCCCCTGAACGCATTGTGTAAGAATTTCTCTCTCTTTCACTGTCTTTGTTTCATGGGTTTTTAAAAGTAATTTATTTTCATAATGCGGTTTAGCTGCTTTTCACTGCTGTGTTTATGCCGCTTTACACCCACTTGACACACTAACAGAGAGATATCAATACATAGGTTTTAAGATTATTAGTAGTCAGATATATTCTTGTGTGGTGAATAGGGCGTGTTGAGTCCAGTTCTCTGAGCAAGGAGTAGGTCTTGTCTATTACATATTGGGTTTATGGAACGGTATCTGAGCTAATTTGAAACCCTTGTTTTATGTATCACCCCACCTCACCTTTCCCGTTAAACAGCCATAGTGTGTTTTCTGCATGTGTGACTCTGTTCTGTTTTGTAATTCAGTTCAAGTGTAACGGTTTTTACATTCCCTCTATCAGTGATACCTTATGAGAAGTGTCCTTTTGTGTGTGACTTATTTCACTTAGAATCGTCGTACCTAAATCCACTCATCATGCTGCTACTAGCCTTATGACATTGATTTCATGCCTGAGTGATATTCCATTGTACATAAGGACCACAACTTCTTTACCCATTTTTCTCTTTCCTGGGATATTTAAGGTAGAATGAAGTGGAGGTCCTTGTCAACAGAGCAGCCCTAAACTTTGGGGTGCTTGTGTCTTGCTGATTTTTAATTTTCCCAATTTATACCCCCATGAGTGGAAGTGCCCTATGCTCTCTAAGCTGTGTTTTTTAGATGTTTCAGGACTCACCGTACACTTCTCCAGAGTGGCTGTTGGCAATTTACATCCCGCCCATCAGTGTAGCAAGGCTCCCATTTCTCCATGGCCTGTCCTGCCTTTCTGGTTTTGACACTTTTTTCAGCATGGCCCTTTTGACCGATGGGAAGCGAGACTTCTTTGTAGCGCTGATTTGCCTTTCCAGGTTGCTTGGTTGGCCAAAAAGGGCGTATGCGTTTTTTCCTGAATATATTCAGGAAAAAACGCATACGCCCTTTTTGGCCAAGGGCATCATTGTCAACGTTTTGCCGCTTTTCATGTGCTTTAAAGGAGATTCGAATCTACCTCCTGAAATCTGTTTCCTGCAATTCTGCCTTGATTTCAAATCCTCTTCTTTGCCTTCCCTCAATATATTTGTGGACGAGAGTTATCATTTAAAACTCTGCAGGTTTGTGAATTGCAGTGCCATGAAGCTCGATTTTACACCTCGCGTTTTTGGGAGCTGGCCGCAAAAGCGCAGGATGGCTTCAGGCCCTGTTCTGGTTCCGGGGTCAGGCTGAGCCTGTGGTTAATTCTTCTTCCTGATGGGAAAATAGAGTGACCTCTGCCTGTCCCAACACCAAGAGCCAGTCGCTCATTGGTTCCCCGTCTTCCCGTTCATCTTCAGGAAAAATTGCAACCTGTACGGAACAGGAGGTTAAAGGTGCTGATGCTCCAAGTAGGGAGATTGCTAGTAAAGCGGCTGGAATGGCGAACCCGGGCACAAGGAGATGAGAAATGAGGTGCGTTTTAGAAACCTTTCCCCATCACACGGTGGACCATCTTCTGGGTTTCTCATGCATGTTTTCGATGTAGGAAGATGCCCTTGAACCTGGAGATTTGGGACCCATGCGATGGGTACCACGCAGTATTACTTTAAAGGGTCTGCGTTTCCTCACCCAACCTCACCAAACCTCTCAGCCCCAAGAGTGTCCACCCTTAGGTCTCATCCAGCTGTGGGTCTAGATATGGTCAATCCAGGTTGCATCACAGCCCCTGAACGCATTGTGTAAGAATTTCTCTCTCTTTCACTGTCTTTGTTTCATGGGTTTTTAAAAGTAATTTATTTTCATAATGCGGTTTAGCTGCTTTTCACTGCTGTGTTTATGCCGCTTTACACCCACTTGACACACTAACAGAGAGATATCAATACATAGGTTTTAAGATTATTAGTAGTCAGATATATTCTTGTGTGGTGAATAGGGCGTGTTGAGTCCAGTTCTCTGAGCAAGGAGTAGGTCTTGTCTATTACATATTGGGTTTATGGAACGGTATCTGAGCTAATTTGAAACCCTTGTTTTATGTATCACCCCACCTCACCTTTCCCGTTAAACAGCCATAGTGTGTTTTCTGCATGTGTGACTCTGTTCTGTTTTGTAATTCAGTTCAAGTGTAACGGTTTTTACATTCCCTCTATCAGTGATACCTTATGAGAAGTGTCCTTTTGTGTGTGACTTATTTCACTTAGAATCGTCGTACCTAAATCCACTCATCATGCTGCTACTAGCCTTATGACATTGATTTCATGCCTGAGTGATATTCCATTGTACATAAGGACCACAACTTCTTTACCCATTTTTCTCTTTCCTGGGATATTTAAGGTGGAATGAAGTGGAGGTCCTTGTCAACAGAGCAGCCCTAAACTTTGGGGTGCTTGTGTCTTGCTGATTTTTAATTTTCCCAATTTATACCCCCATGAGTGGAAGTGCCCTATGCTCTCTAAGCTGTGTTTTTTAGATGTTTCAGGACTCACCGTACACTTCTCCAGAGTGGCTGTTGGCAATTTACATCCCGCCCATCAGTGTAGCAAGGCTCCCATTTCTCCATGGCCTGTCCTGCCTTTCTGGTTTTGACACTTTTTTCAGCATGGCCCTTTTGACCGATGGGAAGCGAGACTTCTTTGTAGCGCTGATTTGCCTTTCCAGGTTGCTTGGTTGGCCAAAAAGGGCGTATGCGTTTTTTCCTGAATATATTCAGGAAAAAACGCATACGCCCTTTTTGGCCAAGGGCATCATTGTCAACGTTTTGCCGCTTTTCATGTGCTTTAAAGGAGATTCGAATCTACCTCCTGAAATCTGTTTCCTGCAATTCTGCCTTGATTTCAAATCCTCTTCTTTGCCTTCCCTCAATATATTTGTGGACGAGAGTTATCATTTATAACTCTGCAGGTTTGTGAATTGCAGTGCCCTGAAGCTCAATTTTACAACTCGCGTGTTTGGGAGCTGGTCGCAAAAGCGCAGGATGGCTTCAGGCCCAGTTCTGGTTCCGGGGGGCAGGTTGAGCCTGTGGTTAATTCTTCTTCCAGATGGGAAAATAGAGTGACCTGTGCCTGTCCCAACACCAACAGCCAGTCTCTCATTGGTTCCCCGTCTTCCCGTTCATCCTCAGGAAAAATTGCAACCTGTACGGAACAGGAGGTTAAAGGTGCTGATGCTCCAAGTAGGGAGATTGCTAGTAAAGCGGCTGGAATGGCGAACCCGGGCACAAGGAGATGAGAAATGAGGTGCGTTTTAGAAACCTTTCCCCATCACACGGTGGACCATCTTCTGGGTTTCTCATGCATGTTTTCGATGTAGGAAGATGCCCTTGAACCTGGAGATTTGGGACCCATGCGATGGGTACCACGCAGTATTACTTTAAAGGGTCTGCGTTTGCTCACCCAACCTCACCAAACCTCTCAGCCCCAAGAGTGTCCACCCTTATGTCTCATCCAACTGTGGGTCTAGATATGGTCAATCCAGGTTGTATCACAGCCCCTGAACGCATTGTGTAAGAATTTCTCTCTCTTTCACTGTCTTTGTTTCATGGGTTTTTAAAAGTAATTTATTTTCATAATGTGGTTTAGCTGCTTTTCACTGCTGTGTTTACGCCGCTTTATACCCACTTGACACACTAACAGAGAGATATCAATACATAGGTTTTAAGATTATTACTAGTCAGATATATTCTTGTGCGGTGAATAGGGCGTGTTGAGTCCAGTTCTCTGAGCAAGGAGTAGGTCTTGTCTATTACATATTGGGTTTATGGAACGGTATCTGAGCTAATTTGAAACCCTTGTTTTATGTATCACCCCACCTCACCTTTCCCGTTAAGCAGCCATAGTGTGTTTTCTGCATGTGTGACTCTGTTCTGTTTTGTAATTCAGTTCAAGTGTAACGGTTTTTACATTCCCTCTATCAGTGATACCTTATGAGAAGTGTCCTTTTGTGTGTGACTTATTTCACTTAGAATCGTCGTACCTAAATCCACTCATCATGCTGCTACTAGCCTTATGACATTGATTTCATGGCTGAGTGATTTTCCATTGTACATAAGGACCACAACTTCTTTACCCATTTTTCTCTTTCCTGGGATATTTAAGGTGGAATGAAGTGGAGGTCCTTGTCAACAGAGCAGCCCTAAACTTTGGGGTGCTTGTGTCTTGCTGATTTTTCATTTTCCCAATTTATACCCCCATGAGTGGAAGTGCCCTATGCTCTCTAAGCTGTGTTTTTTAGATGTTTCAGGACTCACCGTACACTTCTCCAGAGTGGCTTTTGGCAATTTACATCCCGCCCATCAGTGTAGCAAGGCTCCCATTTCTCCATGGCCTGTCCTGCATTTCTGGTTTTGACACTTTTTTCAGCATGGCCCTTTTGACCGATGGGAAGCGAGACTTCTTTGTAGCGCTGATTTGCCTTTCCAGGTTGCTTGGTTGGCCAAAAAGGGCGTATGCGTTTTTTCCTGAATATATTCAGGAAAAATCGCATACGCCCTTTTTGGCCAAGGGCATCATTGTCAACGTTTTGTCGCTTTTCATGTGCTTTAAAGGAGATTCGAATCTACCTCCTGAAATCTGTTTCCTGCAATTCTGCCTTGATTTCAAATCCTCTTCTTTGCCTTCCCTCAATATATTTGTGGACGAGAGTTATCATTTATAGCTCTGCAGGTTTGTGAATTGCACTGCCCTGAAGCTCAATTTTACAACTCGCGTTTTGGGAGCTGGTCGCAAAAGCGCAGGATGGCTTCAGGCCCAGTTCTGGTTCCGGGGGGCAGGTTGAGCCTGTGGTTAATTCTTCTTCCTGATGGGAAAATAGAGTGACCTGTGCCTGTCCAAACACCAAGAGCTAGTCTCTCATTGGTTCCCCGTCTTCCTGTTCATCCTCAGGACAAATTGCAACCTGTACGGAACAGGAGGTTAAAGGTGCTGATGCTCCAAGTAGGGAGATTGCTAGTAAAGCGGCTGGAATGGCGAACCCGGGCACAAGGAGATGAGAAATGAGGTGCGTTTTAGAAACCTTTCCCCATCACACGGTGGACCATCTTCTGGGTTTCTCATGCATGTTTTCGATGTAGGAAGATGCCCTTGAACCTGGAGATTTGGGACCCATGCGATGGGTACCACGCAGTATTACTTTAAAGGGTCTGCGTTTGCTCACCCAACCTCACCAAACCTCTCAGCCCCAAGAGTGTCCACCCTTAGGTCTCATCCAGCTGTGGGTCTAGATATGGTCAATCCAGGTTGCATCACAGCCCCTGAACGCATTGTGTAAGAATTTCTCTCTCTTTCACTGTCTTTGTTTCATGGGTTTTTAAAAGTAATTTATTTTCATAATGCGGTTTAGCTGCTTTTCACTGCTGTGTTTATGCCGCTTTACACCCACTTGACACACTAACAGAGAGATATCAATACATAGGTTTTAAGATTATTAGTAGTCAGATATATTCTTGTGCGGTGAATAGGGCGTGTTGAGTCCAGTTCTCTGAGCAAGGAGTAGGTCTTGTCTATTACATATTGGGTTTATGGAACGGTATCTGAGCTAATTTGAAACCCTTGTTTTATGTATCACCCCACCTCACCTTTCCCGTTAAACAGCCATAGTGTGTTTTCTGCATGTGTGACTCTGTTCTGTTTTGTAATTCAGTTCAAGTGTAACGGTTTTTACATTCCCTCTATCAGTGATACCTTATGAGAAGTGTCCTTTTGTGTGTGACTTATTTCACTTAGAATCGTCGTACCTAAATCCACTCATCATGCTGCTCCTAGCCTTAAGACATTGATTTCATGCCTGAGTGATATTCCATTGTACATAAGGACCACAACTTCTTTACCCATTTTTCTCTTTCCTGGGATATTTAAGGTGGAATGAAGTGGAGGTCCTTGTCAACAGAGCAGCCCTAAATTTTGGGGTGCTTGTGTCTTGCTGATTTTTCATTTTCCCAATTTATACCCCCATGAGTGGAAGTGCCCTATGCTCTCTAAGCTGTGTTTTTTAGATGTTTCAGGACTCACCGTACACTTCTCCAGAGTGGCTGTTGGCAATTTACATCCCGCCCATCAGTGTAGCAAGGCTCCCATTTCTCCATGGCCTGTCCTGCATTTCTGGTTTTGACACTTTTTTCAGCATGGCCCTTTTGACCGATGGGAAGCGAGACTTCTTTGTAGCGCTGATTTGCCTTTCCAGGTTGCTTGGTTGGCCAAAAAGGGCGTATGCGTTTTTTCCTGAATATATTCAGGAAAAAACGCATACGCCCTTTTTGGCCAAGGGCATCATTGTCAACGTTTTGCCGCTTTTCATGTGCTTTAAAGGAGATTCGAATCTACCTCCTGAAATCTGTTTCCTGCAATTCTGCCTTGATTTCAAATCCTCTTCTTTGCCTTCCCTCAATATATTTGTGGACGAGAGTTATCATTTATAACTCTGCAGGTTTGTGAATTGCAGTGCCATGAAGCTCGATTTTACACCTCGCGTTTTTGGGAGCTGGCCGCAAAAGCGCAGGATGGCTTCCGGCCCTGTTCTGGTTCCGGGGGGCAGGCTGAGCCTGTGGTTAATTCTTCTTCCTGATGGGAAAATAGAGTGACCTGTGCCTGTCCCAACACCAACAGCCAGTCTCTCATTGGTTCCCCGTCTTCCCGTTCATCCTCAGGAAAAATTGCAACCTGTACGGAACAGGAGGTTAAAGGTGCTGATGCTCCAATTAGGGAGATTGCTAGTAAAGCGGCTGGGATGGCGAACCCGGGCACAAGGAGATGAGAAATGAGGTGCGTTTTAGAAACCTTTCCCCATCACACGGTGTACCATCTGGGTTTCTCATGCATGTTTTCGATGTAGGAAGATGCCCTTGAACCTGGAGATTTGGGACCCATGCGATGGGTACAACGCAGTATTACTTTAAAGGGTCTGCGTTTGCTCACCCAACCTCACCAAACCTCTCAGCCCCAAGAGTGTCCACCCTTAGGTCTCATCCAGCTGTGGGTCTAGATATGGTCAATCCAGGTTGCATCACAGCCCCTGAACGCATTGTGTAAGAATGTCTCTCTCTTTCACTGTCTTTGTTTCATGGGTTTTTAAAAGTAATTTATTTTCATAATGCAGTTTAGCTGCTTTTCACTGCTGTGTTTATGCCGCTTTACACCCACTTGACACACTAACAGAGAGATATCAATACATAGGTTTTAAGATTATTAGTAGTCAGATATATTTTTGTGCGGTGAATAGGGCGTGTTGAGTCCAGTTCTCTGAGCAAGGAGTAGGTCTTGTCTATTACATATTGGGTTTATGGAACGGTATCTGAGCTAATTTGAAACCCTTGTTTTATGTATCACCCCACCTCACCTTTCCCGTTAAGCAGCCATAGTGTGTTTTCTGCATGTGTGACTCTGTTCTGTTTTGTAATTCAGTTCAAGTGTAACGATTTTTACATTCCCTCTATCAGTGATACCTTATGAGAAGTGTCCTTTTCTGTGTGACTTATTTCACTTAGAATCGTCGTACCTAAATCCACTCATCATGCTGCTCCTAGCCTTATGACATTGATTTCCTGGCTGAGTGATATTCCATTGTACATAAGGACCACAACTTCTTTACCCATTTTTCTCTTTCCTGGGATATTTAAGGTGGAATGAAGTGGAGGTCCTTGTCAACAGAGCAGCCCTAAACTTTGGGGTGCTTGTGTCTTGCTGATTTTTTATTTTCCTAATTTATACCCCCATGAGTGGAAGTGCCCTATGCTCTCTAAGCTGTGTTTTTTAGATGTTTCAGGACTCACCGTACACTTCTCCAGAGTGGCTGTTGGCAATTTACATCCCGCCCATCAGTGTAGCAAGGCTCTCATTTCTCCATGGCCTGTCCTGCATTTCTGGTTTTGACACTTTTTTCAGCATGGCCCTTTTGACCGATGGGAAGCGAGACTTCTTTGTAGCGCTGATTTGCCTTTCCAGGTTGCTTGGTTGGCCAAAAAGGGCGTATGCGTTTTTTCCTGAATATATTCAGGAAAAAACGCATACGCCCTTTTTGGCCAAGGGCATCATTGTCAACGTTTTGCCGCTTTTCATGTGCTTTAAAGGAGATTCGTATCTACCTCCTGAAATCTGTTTCCTGCAATTCTGCCTTGATTTCAAATCCTCTTCTTTGCCTTCCCTCAATATATTTGTGGACGAGAGTTATCATTTAAAACTCTGCAGGTTTGTGAATTGCAGTGCCATGAAGCTCGATTTTACACCTCGCGTTTTTGGGAGCTGGCCGCAAAAGCGCAGGATGGCTTCAGGCCCTGTTCTGGTTCCGGGGTCAGGCTGAGCCTGTGGTTAATTCTTCTTCCTGATGGGAAAATAGAGTGACCTCTGCCTGTCCAAACACCAAGAGCCAGTCTCTCATTAGTTCCCCGTCTTCCCGTTCATCCTCAGGAAAAATTGCAACCTGTACGGAACAGGAGGTTAAAGGTGCTGATGCTCCAAGTAGGGAGATTGCTAGTAAAGCGGCTGGAATGGCGAACCCGGGCACAAGGAGATGAGAAATGAGGTGCGTTTTAGAAACCTTTCCCCATCACACGGTGTACCATCTTCTGGGTTTCTCATGCATGTTTTCGATGTAGGAAGATGCCCTTGAACCTGGAGATTTGGGACCCATGCGATGGGTACCACGCAGTATTACTTTAAAGGGTCTGCGTTTGCTCACCCAACCTCACCAAACCTCTCAGCCCCAAGAGTGTCCACCCTTAGGTCTCATCCAGCTGTGGGTCTAGATATGGTCAATCCAGGTTGCATCATAGCCCCTGAACACATTGTGTAAGAATTTCTCTCTCTTTCACTGTCTTTGTTTCATGGGTTTTTAAAAGTAATTTATTTTCATAATGCGGTTTAGCTGCTTTTCACTGCTGTGTTTATGCCGCTTTACACCCACTTGACACACTAAGAGAGAGATATCAATACATAGGTTTTAAGATTATTACTAGTCAGATATATTCTTGTGCGGTGAATAGGGCGTGTTGAGTCCAGTTCTCTGAGCAAAGAGTAGGTCTTGTCTATTACATATTGGGTTTATGGAACGGTATCTGAGCTAATTTGAAACCCTTTTTTTATGTATCACCCCACCTCACCTTTCCCGTTAAACAGCCATAGTGTGTTTTCTGCAGGTGTGACTCTGTTCTGTTTTGTAATTCAGTTCAAGTGTAATGGTTTTTACATTCCCTCTATCAGTGATACCTTATGAGAAGTGTCCTTTTGTGTGTGACTTATTTCACTTAGAATCGTCGTACCTAAATCTACTCATCATGCTGCTACTAGCCTTATGACATTGATTTCATGGCTGTGTGATATTCCATTGTACATAAGGACCAGAACTTCTTTACCCATTTTTCTCTTTCCTGGGATATTTAAGGTGGAATGAAGTGGAGGTCCTTGTCAACAGAGCAGCCCTAAACTTTGGGGTGCTTGTGTCTTGCTGATTTTTAATTTTCCCAATTTATACCCCCATGAGTGGAAGTGCCCTATGCTCTCTAAGCTGTGTTTTTTAGATGTTTCAGGACTCACCGTACACTTCTCCAGAGTGGCTGTTGGCAATTTACATCCCGCCCATCAGTGTAGCAAGGCTCCCATTTCTCCATGGCCTGTCCTGTATTTCTGGTTTTGACACTTTTTTCAGCATGGGCCTTTTGACCGATGGGAAGCGAGACTTCTTTGTAGCGCTGATTTGCCTTTCCAGGTTGCTTGGTTGGCCAAAAAGGGCGTATGCGTTTTTTCCTGAATATATTCAGGAAAAAACGCATACGCCCTTTTTGGCCAAGGGCATCATTGTCAACGTTTTGCCACTTTTCATGTGCTTTAAAGGAGATTCGAATCTACCTCCTGAAATCTGTTTCCTGCAATTCTGCCTTGATTTCAAATCCTCTTCTTTGCCTTCCCTCAATATATTTGTGGACGAGAGTTATCATTTAAAACTCTGCAGGTTTGTGAATTGCAGTGCCATGAAGCTCGATTTTACACCTCGCGTTTTTGGGAGCTGGCCGCAAAAGCGCAGGATGGCTTCAGGCCCTGTTCTGGTTCCGGGGTCAGGCTGAGCCTGTGGTTAATTCTTCTTCCTGATGGGAAAATAGAGTGACCTCTGCCTGTCCCAACACCAAGAGCCAGTCGCTCATTGGTTCCCCGTCTTCCCGTTCATCTTCAGGAAAAATTGCAACCTGTACGGAACAGGAGGTTAAAGGTGCTGATGCTCCAAGTAGGGAGATTGCTAGTAAAGCGGCTGGAATGGCGAACCCGGGCACAAGGAGATGAGAAATGAGGTGCGTTTTAGAAACCTTTCCCCATCACACGGTGTACCATCTTCTGGGTTTCTCATGCATGTTTTCGATGTAGGAAGATGCCCTTGAACCTGGAGATTTGGGACCCATGCGATGGGTACCACGCAGTATTACTTTAAAGGGTCTGCGTTTCCTCACCCAACCTCACCAAACCTCTCAGCCCCAAGAGTGTCCACCCTTAGGTCTCATCCAGCTGTGGGTCTAGATATGGTCAATCCAGGTTGCATCACAGCCCCTGAACGCATTGTGTAAGAATTTCTCTCTCTTTCACTGTCTTTGTTTCATGGGTTTTTAAAAGTAATTTATTTTCATAATGCGGTTTAGCTGCTTTTCACTGCTGTGTTTATGCCGCTTTACACCCACTTGACACACTAACAGAGAGATATCAATACATAGGTTTTAAGATTATTAGTAGTCAGATATATTCTTGTGCGGTGAATAGGGCGTGTTGAGTCCAGTTCTCTGAGCAAGGAGTAGGTCTTGTCTATTACATATTGGGTTTATGGAACGGTATCTGAGCTAATTTGAAACCCTTGTTTTATGTATGACCCCACCTCACCTTTCCCGTTAAACAGCCATAGTGTGTTTTCTGCATGTGTGACTCTGTTCTGTTTTGTAATTCAGTTCAAGTGTAACGGTTTTTACATTCCCTCTATCAGTGATACCTTATGAGAAGTGTCCTTTTGTGTGTGACTTATTTCACTTAGAATCGTCGTACCTAAATCCACTCATCATGCTGCTACTAGCCTTATGACATTGATTTCATGCCTGAGTGATATTCCATTGTACATAAGGACCACAACTTCTTTACCCATTTTTCTCTTTCCTGGGATATTTAAGGTGGAATGAAGTGGAGGTCCTTGTCAACAGAGCAGCCCTAAACTTTGGGGTGCTTGTGTCTTGCTGATTTTTAATTTTCCCAATTTATACCCCCATGAGTGGAAGTGCCCTATGCTCTCTAAGCTGTGTTTTTTAGATGTTTCAGGACTCACCGTACACTTCTCCAGAGTGGCTGTTGGCAATTTACATCCCGCCCATCAGTGTAGCAAGGCTCCCATTTCTCCATGGCCTGTCCTGCCTTTCTGGTTTTGACACTTTTTTCAGCATGGCCCTTTTGACCGATGGGAAGCGAGACTTCTTTGTAGCGCTGATTTGCCTTTCCAGGTTGCTTGGTTGGCCAAAAAGGGCGTATGCGTTTTTTCCTGAATATATTCAGGAAAAAACGCATACGCCCTTTTTGGCCAAGGGCATCATTGTCAACGTTTTGCCGCTTTTCATGTGCTTTAAAGGAGATTCGAATCTACCTCCTGAAATCTGTTTCCTGCAATTCTGCCTTGATTTCAAATCCTCTTCTTTGCCTTCCCTCAATATATTTGTGGACGAGAGTTATCATTTATAACTCTGCAGGTTTGTGAATTGCAGTGCCCTGAAGCTCAATTTTACAACTCGCGTGTTTGGGAGCTGGTCGCAAAAGCGCAGGATGGCTTCAGGCCCAGTTCTGGTTCCGGGGGGCAGGTTGAGCCTGTGGTTAATTCTTCTTCCAGATGGGAAAATAGAGTGACCTGTGCCTGTCCCAACACCAACAGCCAGTCTCTCATTGGTTCCCCGTCTTCCCGTTCATCCTCAGGAAAAATTGCAACCTGTACGGAACAGGAGGTTAAAGGTGCTGATGCTCCAAGTAGGGAGATTGCTAGTAAAGCGGCTGGAATGGCGAACCCGGGCAAAGGAGATGAGAAATGAGGTGCGTTTTAGAAACCTTTCCCCATCACACGGTGTACCATCTTCTGGGTTTCTCATGCATGTTTTCGATGTAGGAAGATGCCCTTGAACCTGGAGATTTGGGACCCATGCGATGGGTACCACGCAGTATTACTTTAAAGGGTCTGCGTTTGCTCACCCAACCTCACCAAACCTCTCAGCCCCAAGAGTGTCCACCCTTATGTCTCATCCAACTGTGGGTCTAGATATGGTCAATCCAGGTTGTATCACAGCCCCTGAACGCATTGTGTAAGAATTTCTCTCTCTTTCACTGTCTTTGTTTCATGGGTTTTTAAAAGTAATTTATTTTCATAATGTGGTTTAGCTGCTTTTCACTGCTGTGTTTACGCCGCTTTATACCCACTTGACACACTAACAGAGAGATATCAATACATAGGTTTTAAGATTATTACTAGTCAGATATATTCTTGTGCGGTGAATAGGGCGTGTTGAGTCCAGTTCTCTGAGCAAGGAGTAGGTCTTGTCTATTACATATTGGGTTTATGGAACGGTATCTGAGCTAATTTGAAACCCTTGTTTTATGTATCACCCCACCTCACCTTTCCCGTTAAGCAGCCATAGTGTGTTTTCTGCATGTGTGACTCGGTTCTGTTTTGTAATTCAGTTCAAGTGTAACGGTTTTTACATTCCCTCTATCAGTGATACCTTATGAGAAGTGTCCTTTTGTGTGTGACTTATTTCACTTAGAATCGTCGTACCTAAATCCACTCATCATGCTGCTCCTAGCCTTATGACATTGATTTCATGCCTGAGTGATATTCCATTGTACATAAGGACCACAACTTCTTTACCCATTTTTCTCTTTCCTGGGATATTTAAGGTGGAATGAAGTGGAGGTCCTTGTCAACAGAGCAGCCCTAAACTTTGGGGTGCTTGTGTCTTGCTGATTTTTCATTTTCCCAATTTATACCCCCATGAGTGGAAGTGCCCTATGCTCTCTAAGCTGTGTTTTTTAGATGTTTCAGGACTCACCGTACACTTCTCCAGAGTGGCTGTTGGCAATTTACATCCCGCCCATCAGTGTAGCAAGGCTCCCATTTCTCCATGGCCTGTCCTGCATTTCTGGTTTTGACACTTTTTTCAGCATGGCCCTTTTGACCGATGGGAAGCGAGACTTCTTTGTAGCGCTGATTTGCCTTTCCAGGTTGCTTGGTTGGCCAAAAAGGGCGTATGCGTTTTTTCCTGAATATATTCAGGAAAAAACGCATACGCCCTTTTTGGCCAAGGGCATCATTGTCAACGTTTTGCCGCTTTTCATGTGCTTTAAAGGAGATTCGAATCTACCTCCTGAAATCTGTTTCCTGCAATTCTGCCTTGATTTCAAATCCTCTTCTTTGCCTTCCCTCAATATATTTGTGGACGAGAGTTATCATTTATAACTCTGCAGGTTTGTGAATTGCAGTGCCATGAAGCTCGATTTTACACCTCGCGTTTTTGGGAGCTGGCCGCAAAAGCGCAGGATGGCTTCCGGCCCTGTTCTGGTTCCGGGGGGCAGGCTGAGCCTGTGGTTAATTCTTCTTCCTGATGGGAAAATAGAGTAACCTGTGCCTGTCCCAACACCAACAGCCAGTCTCTCATTGGTTCCCCGTCTTCCCGTTCATCCTCAGGAAAAATTGCAACCTGTACGGAACAGGAGGTTAAAGGTGCTGATGCTCCAAGTAGGGAGATTGCTAGTAAAGCGGCTGGGATGGCGAACCCGGGCACAAGGAGATGAGAAATGAGGTGCGTTTTAGAAACCTTTCCCCATCACACGGTGTACCATCTTCTGGGTTTCTCATGCATGTTTTCGATGTAGGAAGATGCCCTTGAACCTGGAGATTTGGGACCCATGCGATGGGTACAACGCAGTATTACTTTAAAGGGTCTGCGTTTGCTCACCCAACCTCACCAAACCTCTCAGCCCCAAGAGTGTCCACCCTTAGGTCTCATCCAGCTGTGGGTCTAGATATGGTCAATCCAGGTTGCATCACAGCCCCTGAACGCATTGTGTAAGAATTTCTCTCTCTTTCACTGTCTTTGTTTCATGGGTTTTTAAAAGTAATTTATTTTCATAATGCAGTTTAGCTGCTTTTCACTGCTGTGTTTATGCCGCTTTACACCCACTTGACACACTAACAGAGAGATATCAATACATAGGTTTTAAGATTATTAGTAGTCAGATATATTCTTGTGCGGTGAATAGGGCGTGTTGAGTCCAGTTCTCTGAGCAAGGAGTAGGTCTTGTCTATTACATATTGGGTTTATGGAACGGTATCTGAGCTAATTTGAAACCCTTGTTTTATGTATCACCCCACCTCACCTTTCCCGTTAAGCAGCCATAGTGTGTTTTCTGCATGTGTGACTCTGTTCTGTTTTGTAATTCAGTTCAAGTGTAACGGTTTTTACATTCCCTCTATCAGTGATACCTTATGAGAAGTGTCCTTTTCTGTGTGACTTATTTCACTTAGAATCGTCGTACCTAAATCCACTCATCATGCTGCTCCTAGCCTTATGACATTGATTTCATGGCTGAGTGATATTCCATTGTACATAAGGACCACAACTTCTTTACCCATTTTTCTCTTTCCTGGGATATTTAAGGTGGAATGAAGTGGAGGTCCTTGTCAACAGAGCAGCCCTAAACTTTGGTTTGCTTGTGTCTTGCTGATTTTTTATTTTCCTAATTTATACCCCCATGAGTGGAAGTGCCCTATGCTCTCTAAGCTGTGTTTTTTAGATGTTTCAGGACTCACCGTACACTTCTCCAGAGTGGCTGTTGGCAATTTACATCCCGCCCATCAGTGTAGCAAGGCTCCCATTTCTCCATGGCCTGTCCTGCATTTCTGGTTTTGACACTTTTTTCAGCATGGCCCTTTTGACCGATGGGAAGCGAGACTTCTTTGTAGCGCTGATTTGCCTTTCCAGGTTGCTTGGTTGGCCAAAAAGGGCGTATGCGTTTTTTCCTGAATATATTCAGGAAAAAACGCATACGCCCTTTTTGGCCAAGGGCATCATTGTCAACGTTTTGCCGCTTTTCATGTGCTTTAAAGGAGATTCGTATCTACCTCCTGAAATCTGTTTCCTGCAATTCTGCCTTGATTTCAAATCCTCTTCTTTGCCTTCCCTCAATATATTTGTGGACGAGAGTTATCATTTAAAACTCTGCAGGTTTGTGAATTGCAGTGCCATGAAGCTCGATTTTACACCTCGCGTTTTTGGGAGCTGGCCGCAAAAGCGCAGGATGGCTTCAGGCCCTGTTCTGATTCCGGGGTCAGGCTGAGCCTGTGGTTAATTCTTCTTCCTGATGGGAAAATAGAGTGACCTCTGCCTGTCCCAACACCAAGAGCCAGTCTCTCATTAGTTCCCCGTCTTCCCGTTCATCCTCAGGAAAAATTGCAACCTGTACGGAACAGGAGGTTAAAGGTGCTGATGCTCCAAGTAGGGAGATTGCTAGTAAAGCGGCTGGAATGGCGAACCCGGGCACAAGGAGATGAGAAATGAGGTGCGTTTTAGAAACCTTTCCCCATCACACGGTGTACCATCTTCTGGGTTTCTCATGCATGTTTTCGATGTAGGAAGATGCCCTTGAACCTGGAGATTTGGGACCCATGCGATGGGTACCACGCAGTATTACTTTAAAGGGTCTGCGTTTGCTCACCCAACCTCACCAAACCTCTCAGCCCCAAGAGTGTCCACCCTTAGGTCTCATCCAGCTGTGGGTCTAGATATGGTCAATCCAGGTTGCATCATAGCCCCTGAACACATTGTGTAAGAATTTCTCTCTCTTTCACTGTCTTTGTTTCATGGGTTTTTAAAAGTAATTTATTTTCATAATGCGGTTTAGCTGCTTTTCACTGCTGTGTTTATGCCGCTTTACACCCACTTGACACACTAAGAGAGAGATATCAATACATAGGTTTTAAGATTATTACTAGTCAGATATATTCTTGTGCGGTGAATAGGGCGTGTTGAGTCCAGTTCTCTGAGCAAAGAGTAGGTCTTGTCTATTACATATTGGGTTTATGGAACGGTATCTGAGCTAATTTGAAACCCTTGTTTTATGTATCACCCCACCTCACCTTTCCCGTTAAACAGCCATAGTGTGTTTTCTGCAGGTGTGACTCTGTTCTGTTTTGTAATTCAGTTCAAGTGTAATGGTTTTTACATTCCCTCTATCAGTGATACCTTATGAGAAGTGTCCTTTTGTGTGTGACTTATTTCACTTAGAATCGTCGTACCTAAATCTACTCATCATGCTGCTACTAGCCTTATGACATTGATTTCATGGCTGTGTGATATTCCATTGTACATAAGGACCAGAACTTCTTTACCCATTTTTCTCTTTCCTGGGATATTTAAGGTGGAATGAAGTGGAGGTCCTTGTCAACAGAGCAGCCCTAAACTTTGGGGTGCTTGTGTCTTGCTGATTTTTAATTTTCCCAATTTATACCCCCATGAGTGGAAGTGCCCTATGCTCTCTAAGCTGTGTTTTTTAGATGTTTCAGGACTCACCGTACACTTCTCCAGAGTGGCTGTTGGCAATTTACATCCCGCCCATCAGTGTAGCAAGGCTCCCATTTCTCCATGGCCTGTCCTGTATTTCTGGTTTTGACACTTTTTTCAGCATGGCCCTTTTGACCGATGGGAAGCGAGACTTCTTTGTAGCGCTGATTTGCCTTTCCAGGTTGCTTGGTTGGCCAAAAAGGGCGTATGCGTTTTTTCCTGAATATATTCAGGAAAAAACGCATACGCCCTTTTTGGCCAAGGGCATCATTGTCAACGTTTTGCCGCTTTTCATGTGCTTTAAAGGAGATTCGAATCTACCTCCTGAAATCTGTTTCCTGCAATTCTGCCTTGATTTCAAATCCTCTTCTTTGCCTTCCCTCAATATATTTGTGGACGAGAGTTATCATTTATAACTCTGCAGGTTTGTGAATTGCAGTGCCATGAAGCTCGATTTTACACCTCGCGTTTTTGGGAGCTGGCCGCAAAAGCGCAGGATGGCTTCCGGCCCTGTTCTGGTTCCGGGGGGGCAGGCTGAGCCTGTGGTTAATTCTTCTTCCTGATGGGAAAATAGAGTGACCTGTGCCTGTCCCAACACCAACAGCCAGTCTCTCATTGGTTCCCCGTCTTCCTGTTCATCCTCAGGAAAAATTGCAACCTGTACGGAACAGGAGGTTAAAGGTGCTGATGCTCCAAGTAGGGAGATTGCTAGTAAAGCGGCTGGGATGGCGAACCCGGGCACAAGGAGATGAGAAATGAGGTGCGTTTTAGAAACCTTTCCCCATCACACGGTGTACCATCTTCTGGGTTTCTCATGCATGTTTTCGATGTAGGAAGATGCCCTTGAACCTGGAGATTTGGGACCCATGCGATGGGTACAACGCAGTATTACTTTAAAGGGTCTGCGTTTGCTCACCCAACCTCACCAAACCTCTCAGCCCCAAGAGTGTCCACCCTTAGGTCTCATCCAGCTGTGGGTCTAGATATGGTCAATCCAGGTTGCATCACAGCCCCTGAACGCATTGTGTAAGAATTTCTCTCTCTTTCACTGTCTTTGTTTCATGGGTTTTTAAAAGTAATTTATTTTCATAATGCGGTTTAGCTGCTTTTCACTGCTGTGTTTATGCCGCTTTTTACCCACTTGACACACTAACAGAGAGATATCAATTCATAGGTTTTAAGATTATTACTAGTCAGATATATTCTTGTGCGGTGAATAGGGCGTGTTGAGTCCAGTTCTCTGAGCAAAGAGTAGGTCTTGTCTATTACATATTGGGTTTATGGAACGGTATCTGAGCTAATTTGAAACCCTTGTTTTATGTATCACCCCACCTCACCTTTCCCGTTAAACAGCCATAGTGTGTTTTCTGCAGGTGTGACTCTGTTCTGTTTTGTAATTCAGTTCAAGTGTAATGGTTTTTACATTCCCTCTATCAGTGATACCTTATGAGAAGTGTCCTTTTGTGTGTGACTTATTTCACTTAGAATCGTCGTACCTAAATCTACTCATCATGCTGCTACTAGCCTTATGACATTGATTTCATGGCTGTGTGATATTCCATTGTACATAAGGACCAGAACTTCTTTACCCATTTTTCTCTTTCCTGGGATATTTAAGGTGGAATGAAGTGGAGGTCCTTGTCAACAGAGCAGCCCTAAACTTTGGGGTGCTTGTGTCTTGCTGATTTTTAATTTTCCCAATTTATACCCCCATGAGTGGAAGTGCCCTATGCTCTCTAAGCTGTGTTTTTTAGATGTTTCAGGACTCACCGTACACTTCTCCAGAGTGGCTGTTGGCAATTTACATCCCGCCCATCAGTGTAGCAAGGCTCCCATTTCTCCATGGCCTGTCCTGTATTTCTGGTTTTGACACTTTTTTCAGCATGGGCCTTTTGACCGATGGGAAGCGAGACTTCTTTGTAGCGCTGATTTGCCTTTCCAGGTTGCTTGGTTGGCCAAAAAGGGCGTATGCGTTTTTTCCTGAATATATTCAGGAAAAAACGCATACGCCCTTTTTGGCCAAGGGCATCATTGTCAACGTTTTGCCGCTTTTCATGTGCTTTAAAAGAGATTCGAATCTACCTCCTGAAATCTGTTTCCTGCAATTCTGCCTTGATTTCAAATCCTCTTCTTTGCCTTCCCTCAATATATTTGTGGACGAGAGTTATCATTTAAAACTCTGCAGGTTTGTGAATTGCAGTGCCATGAAGCTCGATTTTACACCTCGCGTTTTTGGGAGCTGGCCGCAAAAGCGCAGGATGGCTTCAGGCCCTGTTCTGGTTCCGGGGTCAGGCTGAGCCTGTGGTTAATTCTTCTTCCTGATGGGAAAATAGAGTGACCTCTGCCTGTCCCAACACCAAGAGCCAGTCGCTCATTGGTTCCCCGTCTTCCCGTTCATCTTCAGGAAAAATTGCAACCTGTACGGAACAGGAGGTTAAAGGTGCTGATGCTCCAAGTAGGGAGATTGCTAGTAAAGCGGCTGGAATGGCGAACCCGGGCACAAGGAGATGAGAAATGAGGTGCGTTTTAGAAACCTTTCCCCATCACACGGTGTACCATCTTCTGGGTTTCTCATGCATGTTTTCGATGTAGGAAGATGCCCTTGAACCTGGAGATTTGGGACCCATGCGATGGGTACCACGCAGTATTACTTTAAAGGGTCTGCGTTTCCTCACCCAACCTCACCAAACCTCTCAGCCCCAAGAGTGTCCACCCTTAGGTCTCATCCAGCTGTGGGTCTAGATATGGTCAATCCAGGTTGCATCACAGCCCCTGAACGCATTGTGTAAGAATTTCTCTCTCTTTCACTGTCTTTGTTTCATGGGTTTTTAAAAGTAATTTATTTTCATAATGCGGTTTAGCTGCTTTTCACTGCTGTGTTTATGCCGCTTTACACCCACTTGACACACTAACAGAGAGATATCAATACATAGGTTTTAAGATTATTAGTAGTCAGATATATTCTTGTGCGGTGAATAGGGCGTGTTGAGTCCAGTTCTCTGAGCAAGGAGTAGGTCTTGTCTATTACATATTGGGTTTATGGAACGGTATCTGAGCTAATTTGAAACCCTTGTTTTATGTATGACCCCACCTCACCTTTCCCGTTAAACAGCCATAGTGTGTTTTCTGCATGTGTGACTCTGTTCTGTTTTGTAATTCAGTTCAAGTGTAACGGTTTTTACATTCCCTCTATCAGTGATACCTTATGAGAAGTGTCCTTTTGTGTGTGACTTATTTCACTTAGAATCGTCGTACCTAAATCCACTCATCATGCTGCTACTAGCCTTATGACATTGATTTCATGCCTGAGTGATATTCCATTGTACATAAGGACCACAACTTCTTTACCCATTTTTCTCTTTCCTGGGATATTTAAGGTGGAATGAAGTGGAGGTCCTTGTCAACAGAGCAGCCCTAAACTTTGGGGTGCTTGTGTCTTGCTGATTTTTAATTTTCCCAATTTATACCCCCATGAGTGGAAGTGCCCTATGCTCTCTAAGCTGTGTTTTTTAGATGTTTCAGGACTCACCGTACACTTCTCCAGAGTGGCTGTTGGCAATTTACATCCCGCCCATCAGTGTAGCAAGGCTCCCATTTCTCCATGGCCTGTCCTGCCTTTCTGGTTTTGACACTTTTTTCAGCATGGCCCTTTTGACCGATGGGAAGCGAGACTTCTTTGTAGCGCTGATTTGCCTTTCCAGGTTGCTTGGTTGGCCAAAAAGGGCGTATGCGTTTTTTCCTGAATATATTCAGGAAAAAACGCATACGCCCTTTTTGGCCAAGGGCATCATTGTCAACGTTTTGCCGCTTTTCATGTGCTTTAAAGGCGATTCGAATCTACCTCCTGAAATCTGTTTCCTGCAATTCTGCCTTGATTTCAAATCCTCTTCTTTGCCTTCCCTCAATATATTTGTGGACGAGAGTTATCATTTATAACTCTGCAGGTTTGTGAATTGCAGTGCCCTGAAGCTCAATTTTACAACTCGCGTGTTTGGGAGCTGGTCGCAAAAGCGCAGGATGGCTTCAGGCCCAGTTCTGGTTCCGGGGGGCAGGTTGAGCCTGTGGTTAATTCTTCTTCCAGATGGGAAAATAGAGTGACCTGTGCCTGTCCCAACACCAACAGCCAGTCTCTCATTGGTTCCCCGTCTTCCCGTTCATCCTCAGGAAAAATTGCAACCTGTACGGAACAGGAGGTTAAAGGTGCTGATGCTCCAAGTAGGGAGATTGCTAGTAAAGCGGCTGGAATGGCGAACCCGGGCAAAGGAGATGAGAAATGAGGTGCGTTTTAGAAACCTTTCCCCATCACACGGTGTACCATCTTCTGGGTTTCTCATGCATGTTTTCGATGTAGGAAGATGCCCTTGAACCTGGAGATTTGGGACCCATGCGATGGGTACCACGCAGTATTACTTTAAAGGGTCTGCGTTTGCTCACCCAACCTCACCAAACCTCTCAGCCCCAAGAGTGTCCACCCTTAGGTCTCATCCAACTGTGGGTCTAGATATGGTCAATCCAGGTTGTATCACAGCCCCTGAACGCATTGTGTAAGAATTTCTCTCTCTTTCACTGTCTTTGTTTCATGGGTTTTTAAAAGTAATTTATTTTCATAATGTGGTTTAGCTGCTTTTCACTGCTGTGTTTACGCCGCTTTATACCCACTTGACACACTAACAGAGAGATATCAATACATAGGTTTTAAGATTATTACTAGTCAGATATATTCTTGTGCGGTGAATAGGGCGTGTTGAGTCCAGTTCTCTGAGCAAGGAGTAGGTCTTGTCTATTACATATTGGGTTTATGGAACGGTATCTGAGCTAATTTGAAACCCTTGTTTTATGTATCACCCCACCTCACCTTTCCCGTTAAGCAGCCATAGTGTGTTTTCTGCATGTGTGACTCGGTTCTGTTTTGTAATTCAGTTCAAGTGTAACGGTTTTTACATTCCCTCTATCAGTGATACCTTATGAGAAGTGTCCTTTTGTGTGTGACTTATTTCACTTAGAATCGTCGTACCTAAATCCACTCATCATGCTGCTCCTAGCCTTATGACATTGATTTCATGCCTGAGTGATATTCCATTGTACATAAGGACCACAACTTCTTTACCCATTTTTCTCTTTCCTGGGATATTTAAGGTGGAATGAAGTGGAGGTCCTTGTCAACAGAGCAGCCCTAAACTTTGGGGTGCTTGTGTCTTGCTGATTTTTCATTTTCCCAATTTATACCCCCATGAGTGGAAGTGCCCTATGCTCTCTAAGCTGTGTTTTTTAGATGTTTCAGGACTCACCGTACACTTCTCCAGAGTGGCTGTTGGCAATTTACATCCCGCCCATCAGTGTAGCAAGGCTCCCATTTCTCCATGGCCTGTCCTGCATTTCTGGTTTTGACACTTTTTTCAGCATGGCCCTTTTGACCGATGGGAAGCGAGACTTCTTTGTAGCGCTGATTTGCCTTTCCAGGTTGCTTGGTTGGCCAAAAAGGGCGTATGCGTTTTTTCCTGAATATATTCAGGAAAAAACGCATACGCCCTTTTTGGCCAAGGGCATCATTGTCAACGTTTTGCCGCTTTTCATGTGCTTTAAAGGAGATTCGAATCTACCTCCTGAAATCTGTTTCCTGCAATTCTGCCTTGATTTCAAATCCTCTTCTTTGCCTTCCCTCAATATATTTGTGGACGAGAGTTATCATTTATAACTCTGCAGGTTTGTGAATTGCAGTGCCATGAAGCTCGATTTTACACCTCGCGTTTTTGGGAGCTGGCCGCAAAAGCGCAGGATGGCTTCCGGCCCTGTTCTGGTTCCGGGGGGCAGGCTGAGCCTGTGGTTAATTCTTCTTCCTGATGGGAAAATAGAGTAACCTGTGCCTGTCCCAACACCAACAGCCAGTCTCTCATTGGTTCCCCGTCTTCCCGTTCATCCTCAGGAAAAATTGCAACCTGTACGGAACAGGAGGTTAAAGGTGCTGATGCTCCAAGTAGGGAGATTGCTAGTAAAGCGGCTGGGATGGCGAACCCGGGCACAAGGAGATGAGAAATGAGGTGCGTTTTAGAAACCTTTCCCCATCACACGGTGTACCATCTTCTGGGTTTCTCATGCATGTTTTCGATGTAGGAAGATGCCCTTGAACCTGGAGATTTGGGACCCATGCGATGGGTACAACGCAGTATTACTTTAAAGGGTCTGCGTTTGCTCACCCAACCTCACCAAACCTCTCAGCCCCAAGAGTGTCCACCCTTAGGTCTCATCCAGCTGTGGGTCTAGATATGGTCAATCCAGGTTGCATCACAGCCCCTGAACGCATTGTGTAAGAATTTCTCTCTCTTTCACTGTCTTTGTTTCATGGGTTTTTAAAAGTAATTTATTTTCATAATGCAGTTTAGCTGCTTTTCACTGCTGTGTTTATGCCGCTTTACACCCACTTGACACACTAACAGAGAGATATCAATACATAGGTTTTAAGATTATTACTAGTCAGATATATTCTTGTGCGGTGAATAGGGCGTGTTGAGTCCAGTTCTCTGAGCAAGGAGTAGGTCTTGTCTATTACATATTGGGTTTATGGAACGGTATCTGAGCTAATTTGAAACCCTTGTTTTATGTATCACCCCACCTCACCTTTCCCGTTAAGCAGCCATAGTGTGTTTTCTGCATGTGTGACTCTGTTCTGTTTTGTAATTCAGTTCAAGTGTAACGGTTTTTACATTCCCTCTATCAGTGATACCTTATGAGAAGTGTCCTTTTCTGTGTGACTTATTTCACTTAGAATCGTCGTACCTAAATCCACTCATCATGCTGCTCCTAGCCTTATGACATTGATTTCATGGCTGAGTGATATTCCATTGTACATAAGGACCACAACTTCTTTACCCATTTTTCTCTTTCCTGGGATATTTAAGGTGGAATGAAGTGGAGGTCCTTGTCAACAGAGCAGCCCTAAACTTTGGTTTGCTTGTGTCTTGCTGATTTTTTATTTTCCTAATTTATACCCCCATGAGTGGAAGTGCCCTATGCTCTCTAAGCTGTGTTTTTTAGATGTTTCAGGACTCACCGTACACTTCGCCAGAGTGGCTGTTGGCAATTTACATCCCGCCCATCAGTGTAGCAAGGCTCCCATTTCTCCATGGCCTGTCCTGCATTTCTGGTTTTGACACTTTTTTCAGCATGGCCCTTTTGACCGATGGGAAGCGAGACTTCTTTGTAGCGCTGATTTGCCTTTCCAGGTTGCTTGGTTGGCCAAAAAGGGCGTATGCGTTTTTTCCTGAATATATTCAGGAAAAAACGCATACGCCCTTTTTGGCCAAGGGCATCATTGTCAACGTTTTGCCGCTTTTCATGTGCTTTAAAGGAGATTCGTATCTACCTCCTGAAATCTGTTTCCTGCAATTCTGCCTTGATTTCAAATCCTCTTCTTTGCCTTCCCTCAATATATTTGTGGACGAGAGTTATCATTTAAAACTCTGCAGGTTTGTGAATTGCAGTGCCATGAAGCTGGATTTTACACCTCGCGTTTTTGGGAGCTGGCCGCAAAAGCGCAGGATGGCTTCAGGCCCTGTTCTGATTCCGGGGTCAGGCTGAGCCTGTGGTTAATTCTTCTTCCTGATGGGAAAATAGAGTGACCTCTGCCTGTCCCAACACCAAGAGCCAGTCTCTCATTAGTTCCCCGTCTTCCCGTTCATCCTCAGGAAAAATTGCAACCTGTACGGAACAGGAGGTTAAAGGTGCTGATGCTCCAAGTAGGGAGATTGCTAGTAAAGCGGCTGGAATGGCGAACCCGGGCACAAGGAGATGAGAAATGAGGTGCGTTTTAGAAACCTTTCCCCATCACACGGTGTACCATCTTCTGGGTTTCTCATGCATGTTTTCGATGTAGGAAGATGCCCTTGAACCTGGAGATTTGGGACCCATGCGATGGGTACCACGCAGTATTACTTTAAAGGGTCTGCGTTTGCTCACCCAACCTCACCAAACCTCTCAGCCCCAAGAGTGTCCACCCTTAGGTCTCATCCAGCTGTGGGTCTAGATATGGTCAATCCAGGTTGCATCATAGCCCCTGAACACATTGTGTAAGAATTTCTCTCTCTTTCACTGTCTTTGTTTCATGGGTTTTTAAAAGTAATTTATTTTCATAATGCGGTTTAGCTGCTTTTCACTGCTGTGTTTATGCCGCTTTACACCCACTTGACACACTAAGAGAGAGATATCAATACATAGGTTTTAAGATTATTACTAGTCAGATATATTCTTGTGCGGTGAATAGGGCGTGTTGAGTCCAGTTCTCTGAGCAAAGAGTAGGTCTTGTCTATTACATATTGGGTTTATGGAACGGTATCTGAGCTAATTTGAAACCCTTGTTTTATGTATCACCCCACCTCACCTTTCCCGTTAAACAGCCATAGTGTGTTTTCTGCAGGTGTGACTCTGTTCTGTTTTGTAATTCAGTTCAAGTGTAATGGTTTTTACATTCCCTCTATCAGTGATACCTTATGAGAAGTGTCCTTTTGTGTGTGACTTATTTCACTTAGAATCGTCGTACCTAAATCTACTCATCATGCTGCTACTAGCCTTATGACATTGATTTCATGGCTGTGTGATATTCCATTGTACATAAGGACCAGAACTTCTTTACCCATTTTTCTCTTTCCTGGGATATTTAAGGTGGAATGAAGTGGAGGTCCTTGTCAACAGAGCAGCCCTAAACTTTGGGGTGCTTGTGTCTTGCTGATTTTTAATTTTCCCAATTTATACCCCCATGAGTGGAAGTGCCCTATGCTCTCTAAGCTGTGTTTTTTAGATGTTTCAGGACTCACCGTACACTTCTCCAGAGTGGCTGTTGGCAATTTACATCCCGCCCATCAGTGTAGCAAGGCTCCCATTTCTCCATGGCCTGTCCTGTATTTCTGGTTTTGACACTTTTTTCAGCATGGCCCTTTTGACCGATGGGAAGCGAGACTTCTTTGTAGCGCTGATTTGCCTTTCCAGGTTGCTTGGTTGGCCAAAAAGGGCGTATGCGTTTTTTCCTGAATATATTCAGGAAAAAACGCATACGCCCTTTTTGGCCAAGGGCATCATTGTCAACGTTTTGCCGCTTTTCATGTGCTTTAAAGGAGATTCGAATCTACCTCCTGAAATCTGTTTCCTGCAATTCTGCCTTGATTTCAAATCCTCTTCTTTGCCTTCCCTCAATATATTTGTGGACGAGAGTTATCATTTATAACTCTGCAGGTTTGTGAATTGCAGTGCCATGAAGCTCGATTTTACACCTCGCGTTTTTGGGAGCTGGCCGCAAAAGCGCAGGATGGCTTCCGGCCCTGTTCTGGTTCCGGGGGGCAGGCTGAGCCTGTGGTTAATTCTTCTTCCTGATGGGAAAATAGAGTGACCTGTGCCTGTCCCAACACCAACAGCCAGTCTCTCATTGGTTCCCCGTCTTCCTGTTCATCCTCAGGAAAAATTGCAACCTGTACGGAACAGGAGGTTAAAGGTGCTGATGCTCCAAGTAGGGAGATTGCTAGTAAAGCGGCTGGGATGGCGAACCCGGGCACAAGGAGATGAGAAATGAGGTGCGTTTTAGAAACCTTTCCCCATCACACGGTGTACCATCTTCTGGGTTTCTCATGCATGTTTTCGATGTAGGAAGATGCCCTTGAACCTGGAGATTTGGGACCCATGCGATGGGTACAACGCAGTATTACTTTAAAGGGTCTGCGTTTGCTCACCCAACCTCACCAAACCTCTCAGCCCCAAGAGTGTCCACCCTTAGGTCTCATCCAGCTGTGGGTCTAGATATGGTCAATCCAGGTTGCATCACAGCCCCTGAACGCATTGTGTAAGAATTTCTCTCTCTTTCACTGTCTTTGTTTCATGGGTTTTTAAAAGTAATTTATTTTCATAATGCGGTTTAGCTGCTTTTCACTGCTGTGTTTATGCCGCTTTACACCCACTTGACACACTAACAGAGAGATATCAATACATAGGTTTTAAGATTATTACTAGTCAGATATATTCTTGTGCGGTGAATAGGGCGTGTTGAGTCCAGTTCTCTGAGCAAGGAGTAGGTCTTGTCTATTACATATTGGGTTTATGGAACGGTATCTGAGCTAATTTGAAACCCTTGTTTTATGTATCACCCCACCTCACCTTTCCCGTTAAGCAGCCATAGTGTGTTTTCTGCATGTGTGACTCTGTTCTGTTTTGTAATTCAGTTCAAGTGTAACGGTTTTTACATTCCCTCTATCAGTGATACCTTATGAGAAGTGTCCTTTTCTGTGTGACTTATTTCACTTAGAATCGTCGTACCTAAATCCACTCATCATGCTGCTCCTAGCCTTATGACATTGATTTCATGGCTGAGTGATATTCCATTGTACATAAGGACCACAACTTCTTTACCCATTTTTCTCTTTCCTGGGATATTTAAGGTGGAATGAAGTGGAGGTCCTTGTCAACAGAGCAGCCCTAAACTTTGGGGTGCTTGTGTCTTGCTGATTTTTCATTTTCCTAATTTATATCCCCATGAGTGGAAGTGCCCTATGCTCTCTAAGCTGTGTTTTTTAGATATTTCAGGACTCACCGTACACTTCTCCAGAGTGGCTGTTGGCAATTTACATCCCGCCCATCAGTGTAGCAAGGCTCCCATTTCTCCATGGCCTGTCCTGCATTTCTGGTTTTGACACTTTTTTCAGCATGGCCCTTTTGACCGATGGGAAGCGAGACTTCTTTGTAGCGCTGATTTGCCTTTCCAGGTTGCTTGGTTGGCCAAAAAGGGCGTATGCGTTTTTTCCTGAATATATTCAGGAAAAAACGCATATGCCCTTTTTGGCCAAGGGCATCATTGTCAACGTTTTGCCGCTTTTCATGTGCTTTAAAGGAGATTCGAATCTACCTCCTGAAATCTGTTTCCTGCAATTCTGCCTTGATTTCAAATCCTCTTCTTTGCCTTCCCTCAATATATTTGTGGACGAGAGTTATCATTTAAAACTCTGCAGGTTTGTGAATTGCAGTGCCCTGAAGCTCAATTTTACAACTCGCGTTTTTGGGAGCTGGTCGCAAAAGCGCAGGATGGCTTCAGGCCCAGTTCTGGTTCCGGGGGGCAGGTTGAGCCTGTGGTTAATTCTTCTTCCAGATGGGAAAATAGAGTGACCTGTGCCTGTCCCAACACCAACAGCCAGTCTCTCATTGGTTCCCCGTCTTCCCGTTCATCCTCAGGAAAAATTGCAACCTGTACGGAACAGGAGGTTAAAGGTGCTGATGCTCCAAGTAGGGAGATTGCTAGTAAAGCGGCTGGAATGGCGAACCCGGGCAAAGGAGATGAGAAATGAGGTGCGTTTTAGAAACCTTTCCCCATCACACGGTGGACCATCTTCTGGGTTTCTCATGCATGTTTTTGATGTAGGAAGATGCCCTTGAACCTGGAGATTTGGGACCCATGCGATGGGTACCACGCAGTATTACTTTAAAGGGTCTGCGTTTGCTCACCCAACCTCACCAAACCTCTCAGCCCCAAGAGTGTCCACCCTTATGTCTCATCCAACTGTGGGTCTAGATATGGTCAATCCAGGTTGTATCACAGCCCCTGAACACATTGTGTAAGAATTTCTCTCTCTTTCACTGTCTTTGTTTCATGGGTTTTTAAAAGTAATTTATTTTCATAATGTGGTTTAGCTGCTTTTCACTGCTGTGTTTATGCCGCTTTATACACACTTGACACACTAACAGAGAGATATCAATACATAGGTTTTAAGATTATTACTAGTCAGATATATTCTTGTGCGGTGAATAGGGCGTGTTGAGTCCAGTTCTCTGAGCAAGGAGTAGGTCTTGTCTATTACATATTGGGTTTATGGAACGGTATCTGAGCTAATTTGAAACCCTTGTTTTATGTATCACCCCACCTCACCTTTCCCGTTAAGCAGCCATAGTGTGTTTTCTGCATGTGTGACTCTGTTCTGTTTTGTAATTCAGTTCAAGTGTAACGGTTTTTACATTCCCTCTATCAGTGATACCTTATGAGAAGTGTCCTTTTGTGTGTGACTTATTTCACTTAGAATCGTCGTACCTAAATCCACTCATCATGCTGCTACTAGCCTTATGACATTGATTTCATGGCTGAGTGATTTTCCATTGTACATAAGGACCACAACTTCTTTACCCATTTTTCTCTTTCCTGGGATATTTAAGGTGGAATGAAGTGGAGGTCCTTGTCAACAGAGCAGCCCTAAACTTTGGGGTGCTTGTGTCTTGCTGATTTTTCATTTTCCCAATTTATACCCCCATGAGTGGAAGTGCCCTATGCTCTCTAAGCTGTGTTTTTTAGATGTTTCACGACTCACCGTACACTTCTCCAGAGTGGCTTTTGGCAATTTACATCCCGCCCATCAGTGTAGCAAGGCTCCCATTTCTCCATGGCCTGTCCTGCATTTCTGGTTTTGACACTTTTTTCAGCATGGCCCTTTTGACCGATGGGAAGCGAGACTTCTTTGTAGCGCTGATTTGCCTTTCCAGGTTGCTTGGTTGGCCAAAAAGGGCGTATGCGTTTTTTCCTGAATATATTCAGGAAAAAACGCATACGCCCTTTTTGGCCAAGGGCATCATTGTGAACGTTTTGCCGCTTTTCATGTGCTTTAAAGGAGATTCGAATCTACCTCCTGAAATCTGTTTCCTGCAATTCTGCCTTGATTTCAAATCCTCTTCTTTGCCTTCCCTCAATATATTTGTGGACGAGAGTTATCATTTATAGCTCTGCAGGTTTGTGAATTGCAGTGCCCTGAAGCTCAATTTTACAACTCGCGTTTTGGGAGCTGGTCGCAAAAGCGCAGGATGGCTTCAGGCCCAGTTCTGGTTCCGGGGGGCAGGTTGAGCCTGTGGTTAATTCTTCTTCCTGATGGGAAAATAGAGTGACCTGTGCCTGTCCAAACACCAAGAGCTAGTCTCTCTTTGGTTCCCCGTCTTCCTGTTCATCCTCAGGACAAATTGCAACCTGTACGGAACAGGAGGTTAAAGGTGCTGATGCTCCAAGTAGGGAGATTGCTAGTAAAGCGGCTGGAATGGCGAACCCGGGCACAAGCAGATGAGAAATGAGGTGCGTTTTAGAAACCTTTCCCCATCACACGGTGGACCATCTTCTGGGTTTCTCATGCATGTTTTCGATGTAGGAAGATGCCCTTGAACCTGGAGATTTGGGACCCATGCGATGGGTACCACGCAGTATTACTTTAAAGGGTCTGCGTTTGCTCACCCAACCTCACCAAACCTCTCAGCCCCAAGAGTGTCCACCCTTATGTGTCATCCAGCTGTGGGTCTAGATATGGTCAATCCAGGTTGCATCACAGCCCCTGAACGCATTGTGTAAGAATTTCTCTCTCTTTCACTGTCTTTGTTTCATGGGTTTTTAAAAGTAATTTATTTTCATAATGCGGTTTAGCTGCTTTTCACTGCTGTGTTTATGCCGCTTTACACCCACTTGACACACTAAGAGAGAGATATCAATACATAGGTTTTAAGATTATTACTAGTCAGATATATTCTTGTGCGGTGAATAGGGCGTGTTGAGTCCAGTTCTCTGAGCAAAGAGTAGGTCTTGTCTATTACATATTGGGTTTATGGAACGGTATCTGAGCTAATTTGAAACCCTTGTTTTATGTATCACCCCACCTCACCTTTCCCGTTAAACAGCCATAGTGTGTTTTCTGCAGGTGTGACTCTGTTCTGTTTTGTAATTCAGTTCAAGTGTAATGGTTTTTACATTCCCTCTATCAGTGATACCTTATGAGAAGTGTCCTTTTGTGTGTGACTTATTTCACTTAGAATCGTCGTACCTAAATCTACTCATCATGCTGCTACTAGCCTTATGACATTGATTTCATGGCTGTGTGATATTCCATTGTACATAAGGACCAGAACTTCTTTACCCATTTTTCTCTTTCCTGGGACATTTAAGGTGGAATGAAGTGGAGGTCCTTGTCAACAGAGCAGCCCTAAACTTTGGGGTGCTTGTGTCTTGCTGATTTTTAATTTTCCCAATTTATACCCCCATGAGTGGAAGTGCCCTATGCTCTCTAAGCTGTGTTTTTTAGATGTTTCAGGACTCACCGTACACTTCTCCAGAGTGGCTGTTGGCAATTTACATCCCGCCCATCAGTGTAGCAAGGCTCCCATTTCTCCATGGCCTGTCCTGTATTTCTGGTTTTGACACTTTTTTCAGCATGGCCCATTTGACCGATGGGAAGCGAGACTTCTTTGTAGCGCTGATTTGCCTTTCCAGGTTGCTTGGTTGGCCAAAAAGGGCGTATGCGTTTTTTCCTGAATATATTCAGGAAAAAACGCATACGCCCTTTTTGGCCAAGGGCATCATTGTCAACGTTTTGCCGCTTTTCATGTGCTTTAAAGGAGATTCGAATCTACCTCCTGAAATCTGTTTCCTGCAATTCTGCCTTGATTTCAAATCCTCTTCTTTGCCTTCCCTCAATATATTTGTGGACGAGAGTTATCATTTATAACTCTGCAGGTTTGTGAATTGCAGTGCCATGAAGCTCGATTTTACACCTCGCGTTTTTGGGAGCTGGCCGCAAAAGCGCAGGATGGCTTCCGGCCCTGTTCTGGTTCCGGGGGGCAGGCTGAGCCTGTGGTTAATTCTTCTTCCTCATGGGAAAATAGAGTGACCTGTGCCTGTCCCAACACCAACAGCCAGTCTCTCATTGGTTCCCCGTCTTCCTGTTCATCCTCAGGAAAAATTGCAACCTGTACGGAACAGGAGGTTAAAGGTGCTGATGCTCCAAGTAGGGAGATTGCTAGTAAAGCGGCTGGGATGGCGAACCCGGGCACAAGGAGATGAGAAATGAGGTGCGTTTTAGAAACCTTTCCCCATCACACGGTGTACCATCTTCTGGGTTTCTCATGCATGTTTTCGATGTAGGAAGATGCCCTTGAACCTGGAGATTTGGGACCCATGCGATGGGTACAACGCAGTATTACTTTAAAGGGTCTGCGTTTGCTCACCCAACCTCACCAAACCTCTCAGCCCCAAGAGTGTCCACCCTTAGGTCTCATCCAGCTGTGGGTCTAGATATGGTCAATCCAGGTTGCATCACAGCCCCTGAACGCATTGTGTAAGAATTTCTCTCTCTTTCACTGTCTTTGTTTCATGGGTTTTTAAAAGTAATTTATTTTCATAATGCGGTTTAGCTGCTTTTCACTGCTGTGTTTATGCCGCTTTACACCCACTTGACACACTAAGAGAGAGATATCAATACATAGGTTTTAAGATTATTACTAGTCAGATATATTCTTGTGCGGTGAATAGGGCGTGTTGAGTCCAGTTCTCTGAGCAAGGAGTAGGTCTTGTCTATTACATATTGGGTTTATGGAACGGTATCTGAGCTAATTTGAAACCCTTGTTTTATGTATCACCCCACCTCACCTTTCCCGTTAAGCAGCCATAGTGTGTTTTCTGCATGTGTGACTCTGTTCTGTTTTGTAATTCAGTTCAAGTGTAACGGTTTTTACATTCCCTCTATCAGTGATACCTTATGAGAAGTGTCCTTTTCTGTGTGACTTATTTCACTTAGAATCGTCGTACCTAAATCCACTCATCATGCTGCTCCTAGCCTTATGACATTGATTTCATGGCTGAGTGATATTCCATTGTACATAAGGACCACAACTTCTTTACCCATTTTTCTCTTTCCTGGGATATTTAAGGTGGAATGAAGTGGAGGTCCTTGTCAACAGAGCAGCCCTAAACTTTGGGGTGCTTGTGTCTTGCTGATTTTTCATTTTCCTAATTTATACCCCCATGAGTGGAAGTGCCCTATGCTCTCTAAGCTGTGTTTTTTAGATATTTCAGGACTCACCGTACACTTCTCCAGAGTGGCTGTTGGCAATTTACATCCCGCCCATCAGTGTAGCAAGGCTCCCATTTCTCCATGGCCTGTCCTGCATTTCTGGTTTTGACACTTTTTTCAGCATGGCCCTTTTGACCGATGGGAAGCGAGACTTCTTTGTAGCGCTGATTTGCCTTTGCAGGTTGCTTGGTTGGCCAAAAAGGGCGTATGCGTTTTTTCCTGAATATATTCAGGAAAAAACGCATACGCCCTTTTTGGCCAAGGGCATCATTGTCAACGTTTTGCCGCTTTTCATGTGCTTTAAAGGAGATTCGAATCTACCTCCTGAAATCTGTTTCCTGCAATTCTGCCTTGATTTCAAATCCTCTTCTTTGCCTTCCCTCAATATATTTGTGGACGAGAGTTATCATTTATAGCTCTGCAGGTTTGTGAATTGCAGTGCCCTGAAGCTCAATTTTACAACTCGCGTTTTGGGAGCTGGTCGCAAAAGCGCAGGATGGCTTCAGGCCCAGTTCTGGTTCCGGGGGGCAGGTTGAGCCTGTGGTTAATTCTTCTTCCTGATGGGAAAATAGAGTGACCTGTGCCTGTCCAAACACCAAGAGCTAGTCTCTCATTGGTTCCCCGTCTTCCTGTTCATCCTCAGGACAAATTGCAACCTGTACGGAACAGGAGGTTAAAGGTGCTGATGCTCCAAGTAGGGAGATTGCTAGTAAAGCGGCTGGAATGGCGAACCCGGGCACAAGGAGATGAGAAATGAGGTGCGTTTTAGAAACCTTTCCCCATCACACGGTGGACCATCTTCTGGGTTTCTCATGCATGTTTTCGATGTAGGAAGATGCCCTTGAACCTGGAGATTTGGGACCCATGCGATGGGTACCACGCAGTATTACTTTAAAGGGTCTGCGTTTGCTCACCCAACCTCACCAAACCTCTCAGCCCCAAGAGTGTCCACCCTTAGGTCTCATCCAGCTGTGGGTCTAGATATGGTCAATCCAGGTTGCATCACAGCCCCTGAACGCATTGTGTAAGAATTTCTCTCTCTTTCACTGTCTTTGTTTCATGGGTTTTTAAAAGTAATTTATTTTCATAATGCGGTTTAGCTGCTTTTCACTGCTGTGTTTATGCCGCTTTACACCCACTTGACACACTAACAGAGAGATATCAATACATAGGTTTTAAGATTATTACTAGTCAGATATATTCTTGTGCGGTGAATAGGGCGTGTTGAGTCCAGTTCTCTGAGCAAAGAGTAGGTCTTGTCTATTACATATTGGGTTTATGGAACGGTATCTGAGCTAATTTGAAACCCTTGTTTTATGTATCACCCCACCTCACCTTTCCCGTTAAACAGCCATAGTGTGTTTTCTGCAGGTGTGACTCTGTTCTGTTTTGTAATTCAGTTCAAGTGTAATGGTTTTTACATTCCCTCTATCAGTGATACCTTATGAGAAGTGTCCTTTTGTGTGTGACTTATTTCACTTAGAATCGTCGTACCTAAATCTACTCATCATGCTGCTACTAGCCTTATGACATTGATTTCATGGCTGTGTGATATTCCATTGTACATAAGGACCAGAACTTCTTTACCCATTTTTCTCTTTCCTGGGATATTTAAGGTGGAATGAAGTGGAGGTCCTTGTCAACAGAGCAGCCCTAAACTTTGGGGTGCTTGTGTCTTGCTGATTTTTAATTTTCCCAATTTATACCCCCATGAGTGGAAGTGCCCTATGCTCTCTAAGCTGTGTTTTTTAGATGTTTCAGGACTCACCGTACACTTCTCCAGAGTGGCTGTTGGCAATTTACATCCCGCCCATCAGTGTAGCAAGGCTCCCATTTCTCCATGGCCTGTCCTGTATTTCTGGTTTTGACACTTTTTTCAGCATGGCCCATTTGACCGATGGGAAGCGAGACTTCTTTGTAGCGCTGATTTGCCTTTCCAGGTTGCTTGGTTGGCCAAAAAGGGCGTATGCGTTTTTTCCTGAATATATTCAGGAAAAAACGCATACGCCCTTTTTGGCCAAGGGCATCATTGTCAACGTTTTGCCGCTTTTCATGTGCTTTAAAGGAGATTCGAATCTACCTCCTGAAATCTGTTTCCTGCAATTCTGCCTTGATTTCAAATCCTCTTCTTTGCCTTCCCTCAATATATTTGTGGACGAGAGTTATCATTTATAACTCTGCAGGTTTGTGAATTGCAGTGCCATGAAGCTCGATTTTACACCTCGCGTTTTTGGGAGCTGGCCGCAAAAGCGCAGGATGGCTTCCGGCCATGTTCTGGTTCCGGGGGGCAGGCTGAGCCTGTGGTTAATTCTTCTTCCTGATGGGAAAATAGAGTGACCTGTGCCTGTCCCAACACCAACAGCCAGTCTCTCATTGGTTCCCCGTCTTCCTGTTCATCCTCAGGAAAAATTGCAACCTGTACGGAACAGGAGGTTAAAGGTGCTGATGCTCCAAGTAGGGAGATTGCTAGTAAAGCGGCTGGGATGGCGAACCCGGGCACAAGGAGATGAGAAATGAGGTGCGTTTTAGAAACCTTTCCCCATCACACGGTGTACCATCTTCTGGGTTTCTCATGCATGTTTTCGATGTAGGAAGATGCCCTTGAACCTGGAGATTTGGGACCCATGCGATGGGTACAACGCAGTATTACTTTAAAGGGTCTGCGTTTGCTCACCCAACCTCACCAAACCTCTCAGCCCCAAGAGTGTCCACCCTTAGGTCTCATCCAGCTGTGGGTCTAGATATGGTCAATCCAGGTTGCATCACAGCCCCTGAACGCATTGTGTAAGAATTTCTCTCTCTTTCACTGTCTTTGTTTCATGGGTTTTTAAAAGTAATTTATTTTCATAATGCGGTTTAGCTGCTTTTCACTGCTGTGTTTATGCCGCTTTACACCCACTTGACACACTAACAGAGAGATATCAATACATAGGTTTTAAGATTATTACTAGTCAGATATATTCTTGTGCGGTGAATAGGGCGTGTTGAGTCCAGTTCTCTGAGCAAGGAGTAGGTCTTGTCTATTACATATTGGGTTTATGGAACGGTATCTGAGCTAATTTGAAACCCTTGTTTTATGTATCACCCCACCTCACCTTTCCCGTTAAGCAGCCATAGTGTGTTTTCTGCATGTGTGACTCTGTTCTGTTTTGTAATTCAGTTCAAGTGTAACGGTTTTTACATTCCCTCTATCAGTGATACCTTATGAGAAGTGTCCTTTTCTGTGTGACTTATTTCACTTAGAATCGTCGTACCTAAATCCACTCATCATGCTGCTCCTAGCCTTATGACATTGATTTCATGGCTGAGTGATATTCCATTGTACATAAGGACCACAACTTCTTTATCCATTTTTCTCTTTCCTGGGATATTTAAGGTGGAATGAAGTGGAGGTCCTTGTCAACAGAGCAGCCCTAAACTTTGGGGTGCTTGTGTCTTGCTGATTTTTCATTTTCCTAATTTATACCCCCATGAGTGGAAGTGCCCTATGCTCTCTAAGCTGTGTTTTTTAGATATTTCAGGACTCACCGTACACTTCTCCAGAGTGGCTGTTGGCAATTTACATCCCGCCCATCAGTGTAGCAAGGCTCCCATTTCTCCATGGCCTGTCCTGCATTTCTGGTTTTGACACTTTTTTCAGCATGGCCCTTTTGACCGATGGGAAGCGAGACTTCTTTGTAGCGCTGATTTGCCTTTGCAGGTTGCTTGGTTGGCCAAAAAGGGCGTATGCGTTTTTTCCTGAATATATTCAGGAAAAAACGCATACGCCCTTTTTGGCCAAGGGCATCATTGTCAACGTTTTGCCGCTTTTCATGTGCTTTAAAGGAGATTCGAATCTACCTCCTGAAATCTGTTTCCTGCAATTCTGCCTTGATTTCAAATCCTCTTCTTTGCCTTCCCTCAATATATTTGTGGACGAGAGTTATCATTTATAGCTCTGCAGGTTTGTGAATTGCAGTGCCCTGAAGCTCAATTTTACAACTCGCTTTTTGGGAGCTGGTCGCAAAAGCGCAGGATGGCTTCAGGCCCAGTTCTGGTTCCGGGGGGCAGGTTGAGCCTGTGGTTAATTCTTCTTCCTGATGGGAAAATAGAGTGACCTGTGCCTGTCCAAACACCAAGAGCTAGTCTCTCATTGGTTCCCCGTCTTCCTGTTCATCCTCAGGACAAATTGCAACCTGTACGGAACAGGAGGTTAAAGGTGCTGATGCTCCAAGTAGGGAGATTGCTAGTAAAGCGGCTGGAATGGCGAACCCGGGCACAAGGAGATGAGAAATGAGGTGCATTTTAGAAACCTTTCCCCATCACACGGTGGACCATCTTCTGGGTTTCTCATGCATGTTTTCGATGTAGGAAGATGCCCTTGAACCTGGAGATTTGGGACCCATGCGATGGGTACCACGCAGTATTACTTTAAAGGGTCTGCGTTTGCTCACCCAACCTCACCAAACCTCTCAGCCCCAAGAGTGTCCACCCTTAGGTCTCATCCAGCTGTGGGTCTAGATATGGTCAATCCAGGTTGCATCACAGCCCCTGAACGCATTGTGTAAGAATTTCTCTCTCTTTCACTGTCTTTGTTTCATGGGTTTTTAAAAGTAATTTATTTTCATAATGCGGTTTAGCTGCTTTTCACTGCTGTGTTTATGCCGCTTTACACCCACTTGACACACTAAGAGAGAGATATCAATACATAGGTTTTAAGATTATTACTAGTCAGATATATTCTTGTGCGGTGAATAGGGCGTGTTGAGTCCAGTTCTCTGAGCAAAGAGTAGGTCTTGTCTATTACATATTGGGTTTATGGAACGGTATCTGAGCTAATTTGAAACCCTTGTTTTATGTATCACCCCACCTCACCTTTCCCGTTAAACAGCCATAGTGTGTTTTCTGCAGGTGTGACTCTGTTCTGTTTTGTAATTCATTTCAAGTGTAATGGTTTTTACATTCCCTCTATCAGTGATACCTTATGAGAAGTGTCATTTTGTGTGTGACTTATTTCACTTAGAATCGTCGTACCTAAATCTACTCATCATGCTGCTATTTGCCTTATGACATTGATTTCATGGCTGTGTGATATTCCATTGTACATAAGGACCAGAACTTCTTTACCCATTTTTCTCTTTCCTGGGATATTTAAGGTGGAATGAAGTGGAGGTCCTTGTCAACAGAGCAGCCCTAAACTTTGGGGTGCTTGTGTCTTGCTGATTTTTAATTTTCTCAATTTATACCCCCATGAGTGGAAGTGACCTATGCTCTCTAAGCTGTGTTTTTTAGATGTTTCAGGACTCACCGTACACTTCTCCAGAGTGGCTGTTGGCAATTTACATCCCGCCCATCAGTGTAGCAAGGCTCCCATTTCTCCATGGCCTGTCCTTTATTTCTGGTTTTGACACTTTTTTCAGCATGGCCCATTTGACCGATGGGAAGCGAGACTTCTTTGTAGCGCTGATTTGCCTTTCCAGGTTGCTTGGTTGGCCAAAAAGGGCGTATGCGTTTTTTCCTGAATATATTCAGGAAAAAACGCATACGCCCTTTTTGGCCAAGGGCATCATTGTCAACGTTTTGCCGCTTTTCATGTGCTTTAAAGGAGATTCGAATCTACCTCCTGAAATCTGTTTCCTGCAATTCTGCCTTGATTTCAAATCCTCTTCTTTGCCTTCCCTCAATATATTTGTGGACGAGAGTTATCATTTATAACTCTGCAGGTTTGTGAATTGCAGTGCCATGAAGCTCGATTTTACACCTCGCGTTTTTGGGAGCTGGCCGCAAAAGCGCAGGATGGCTTCCAGCCCTGTTCTGGTTCCGGGGGGCAGGCTGAGCCTGTGGTTAATTCTTCTTCCTGATGGGAAAATAGAGTGACCTGTGCCTGTCCCAACACCAACAGCCAGTCTCTCATTGGTTCCCCGTCTTCCTGTTCATCCTCAGGAAAAATTGCAACCTGTACGGAACAGGAGGTTAAAGGTGCTGATGCTCCAAGTAGGGAGATTGCTAGTAAAGCGGCTGGGATGGCGAACCCGGGCACAAGGAGATGAGAAATGAGGTGCGTTTTAGAAACCTTTCCCCATCACACGGTGTACCATCTTCTGGGTTTCTCATGCATGTTTTCGATGTAGGAAGATGCCCTTGAACCTGGAGATTTGGGACCCATGCGATGGGTACAACGCAGTATTACTTTAAAGGGTCTGCGTTTGCTCACCCAACCTCACCAAACCTCTCAGCCCCAAGAGTGTCCACCCTTAGGTCTCATCCAGCTGTGGGTCTAGATATGGTCAATCCAGGTTGCATCACAGCCCCTGAACGCATTGTGTAAGAATTTCTCTCTCTTTCACTGTCTTTGTTTCATGGGTTTTTAAAAGTAATTTATTTTCATAATGCGGTTTAGCTGCTTTTCACTGCTGTGTTTATGCCGCTTTACACCCACTTGACACACTAACAGAGAGATATCAATACATAGGTTTTAAGATTATTACTAGTCAGATATATTCTTGTGCGGTGAATAGGGCGTGTTGAGTCCAGTTCTCTGAGCAAGGAGTAGGTCTTGTCTATTACATATTGGGTTTATGGAACGGTATCTGAGCTAATTTGAAACCCTTGTTTTATGTATCACCCCACCTCACCTTTCCCGTTAAGCAGCCATAGTGTGTTTTCTGCATGTGTGACTCTGTTCTGTTTTGTAATTCAGTTCAAGTGTAACGGTTTTTACATTCCCTCTATCAGTGATACCTTATGAGAAGTGTCCTTTTCTGTGTGACTTATTTCACTTAGAATCGTCGTACCTAAATCCACTCATCATGCTGCTCCTAGCCTTATGACATTGATTTCATGGCTGAGTGATATTCCATTGTACATAAGGACCACAACTTCTTTACCCATTTTTCTCTTTCCTGGGATATTTAAGGTGGAATGAAGTGGAGGTCCTTGTCAACAGAGCAGCCCTAAACTTTGGGGTGCTTGTGTCTTGCTGATTTTTCATTTTCCTAATTTATACCCCCATGAGTGGAAGTGCCCTATGCTCTCTAAGCTGTGTTTTTTAGATATTTCAGGACTCACCGTACACTTCTCCAGAGTGGCTGTTGGCAATTTACATCCCGCCCATCAGTGTAGCAAGGCTCCCATTTCTCCATGGCCTGTCCTGCATTTCTGGTTTTGACACTTTTTTCAGCATGGCCCTTTTGACCGATGGGAAGCGAGACTTCTTTGTAGCGCTGATTTGCCTTTGCAGGTTGCTTGGTTGGCCAAAAAGGGCGTATGCGTTTTTTCCTGAATATATTCAGGAAAAAACGCATACGCCCTTTTTGGCCAAGGGCATCATTGTCAACGTTTTGCCGCTTTTCATGTGCTTTAAAGGAGATTCGAATCTACCTCCTGAAATCTGTTTCCTGCAATTCTGCCTTGATTTCAAATCCTCTTCTTTGCCTTCCCTCAATATATTTGTGGACGAGAGTTATCATTTATAGCTCTGCAGGTTTGTGAATTGCAGTGCCCTGAAGCTCAATTTTACAACTCGCGTTTTGGGAGCTGGTCGCAAAAGCGCAGGATGGCTTCAGGCCCAGTTCTGGTTCCGGGGGGCAGGTTGAGCCTGTGGTTAATTCTTCTTCCTGATGGGAAAATAGAGTGACCTGTGCCTGTCCAAACACCAAGAGCTAGTCTCTCATTGGTTCCCCGTCTTCCTGTTCATCCTCAGGACAAATTGCAACCTGTACGGAACAGGAGGTTAAAGGTGCTGATGCTCCAAGTAGGGAGATTGCTAGTAAAGCGGCTGGAATGGCGAACCCGGGCACAAGGAGATGAGAAATGAGGTGCGTTTTAGAAACCTTTCCCCATCACACGGTGGACCATCTTCTGGGTTTCTCATGCATGTTTTCGATGTAGGAAGATGCCCTTGAACCTGGAGATTTGGGACCCATGCGATGGGTACCACGCAGTATTACTTTAAAGGGTCTGCGTTTGCTCACCCAACCTCACCAAACCTCTCAGCCCCAAGAGTGTCCACCCTTAGGTCTCATCCAGCTGTGGGTCTAGATATGGTCAATCCAGGTTGCATCACAGCCCCTGAACGCATTGTGTAAGAATTTCTCTCTCTTTCACTGTCTTTGTTTCATGGGTTTTTAAAAGTAATTTATTTTCATAATGCGGTTTAGCTGCTTTTCACTGCTGTGTTTATGCCGCTTTACACCCACTTGACACACTAACAGAGAGATATCAATACATAGGTTTTAAGATTATTACTAGTCAGATATATTCTTGTGCGGTGAATAGGGCGTGTTGAGTCCAGTTCTCTGAGCAAAGAGTAGGTCTTGTCTATTACATATTGGGTTTATGGAACGGTATCTGAGCTAATTTGAAACCCTTGTTTTATGTATCACCCCACCTCACCTTTCCCGTTAAACAGCCATAGTGTGTTTTCTGCAGGTGTGACTCTGTTCTGTTTTGTAATTCAGTTCAAGTGTAATGGTTTTTACATTCCCTCTATCAGTGATACCTTATGAGAAGTGTCCTTTTGTGTGTGACTTATTTCACTTAGAATCGTCGTACCTAAATCTACTCATCATGCTGCTACTAGCCTTATGACATTGATTTCATGGCTGTGTGATATTCCATTGTACATAAGGACCAGAACTTCTTTACCCATTTTTCTCTTTCCTGGGATATTTAAGGTGGAATGAAGTGGAGGTCCTTGTCAACAGAGCAGCCCTAAACTTTGGGGTGCTTGTGTCTTGCTGATTTTTAATTTTCCCAATTTATACCCCCATGAGTGGAAGTGCCCTATGCTCTCTAAGCTGTGTTTTTTAGATGTTTCAGGACTCACCGTACACTTCTCCAGAGTGGCTGTTGGCAATTTACATCCCGCCCATCAGTGTAGCAAGGCTCCCATTTCTCCATGGCCTGTCCTGTATTTCTGGTTTTGACACTTTTTTCAGCATGGCCCATTTGACCGATGGGAAGCGAGACTTCTTTGTAGCGCTGATTTGCCTTTCCAGGTTGCTTGGTTGGCCAAAAAGGGCGTATGCGTTTTTTCCTGAATATATTCAGGAAAAAACGCATACGCCCTTTTTGGCCAAAGGCATCATTGTCAACGTTTTGCCGCTTTTCATGTGCTTTAAAGGAGATTCGAATCTACCTCCTGAAATCTGTTTCCTGCAATTCTGCCTTGATTTCAAATCCTCTTCTTTGCCTTCCCTCAATATATTTGTGGACGAGAGTTATCATTTATAACTCTGCAGGTTTGTGAATTGCAGTGCCATGAAGCTCGATTTTACACCTCGCGTTTTTGGGAGCTGGCCGCAAAAGCGCAGGATGGCTTCCGGCCCTGTTCTGGTTCCGGGGGGCAGGCTGAGCCTGTGGTTAATTCTTCTTCCTGATGGGAAAATAGAGTGACCTGTGCCTGTCCCAACACCAACAGCCAGTCTCTCATTGGTTCCCCGTCTTCCTGTTCATCCTCAGGAAAAATTGCAACCTGTACGGAACAGGAGGTTAAAGGTGCTGATGCTCCAAGTAGGGAGATTGCTAGTAAAGCGGCTGGGATGGCGAACCCGGGCACAAGGAGATGAGAAATGAGGTGCGTTTTAGAAACCTTTCCCCATCACACGGTGTACCATCTTCTGGGTTTCTCATGCATGTTTTCGATGTAGGAAGATGCCCTTGAACCTGGAGATTTGGGACCCATGCGATGGGTACAACGCAGTATTACTTTAAAGGGTCTGCGTTTGCTCACCCAACCTCACCAAACCTCTCAGCCCCAAGAGTGTCCACCCTTAGGTCTCATCCAGCTGTGGGTCTAGATATGGTCAATCCAGGTTGCATCACAGCCCCTGAACGCATTGTGTAAGAATTTCTCTCTCTTTCACTGTCTTTGTTTCATGGGTTTTTAAAAGTAATTTATTTTCATAATGCGGTTTAGCTGCTTTTCACTGCTGTGTTTATGCCGCTTTACACCCACTTGACACACTAACAGAGAGATATCAATACATAGGTTTTAAGATTATTACTAGTCAGATATATTCTTGTGCAGTGAATAGGGCGTGTTGAGTCCAGTTCTCTGAGCAAGGAGTAGGTCTTGTCTATTACATATTGGGTTTATGGAACGGTATCTGAGCTAATTTGAAACCCTTGTTTTATGTATCACCCCACCTCACCTTTCCCGTTAAGCAGCCATAGTGTGTTTTCTGCATGTGTGACTCTGTTCTGTTTTGTAATTCAATTCAAGTGTAACGGTTTTTACATTCCCTCTATCAGTGATACCTTATGAGAAGTGTCCTTTTCTGTGTGACTTATTTCACTTAGAATCGTCGTACCTAAATCCACTCATCATGCTGCTCCTAGCCTTATGACATTGATTTCATGGCTGAGTGATATTCCATTGTACATAAGGACCACAACTTCTTTATCCATTTTTCTCTTTCCTGGGATATTTAAGGTGGAATGAAGTGGAGGTCCTTGTCAACAGAGCAGCCCTAAACTTTGGGGTGCTTGTGTCTTGCTGATTTTTCATTTTCCTAATTTATACCCCCATGAGTGGAAGTGCCCTATGCTCTCTAAGCTGTGTTTTTTAGATATTTCAGGACTCACCGTACACTTCTCCAGAGTGGCTGTTGGCAATTTACATCCCGCCCATCAGTGTAGCAAGGCTCCCATTTCTCCATGGCCTGTCCTGCATTTCTGGTTTTGACACTTTTTTCAGCATGGCCCTTTTGACCGATGGGAAGCGAGACTTCTTTGTAGCGCTGATTTGCCTTTGCAGGTTGCTTGGTTGGCCAAAAAGGGCGTATGCGTTTTTTCCTGAATATATTCAGGAAAAAACGCATACGCCCTTTTTGGCCAAGGGCATCATTGTCAACGTTTTGCCGCTTTTCATGTGCTTTAAAGGAGATTCGAATCTACCTCCTGAAATCTGTTTCCTGCAATTCTGCCTTGATTTCAAATCCTCTTCTTTGCCTTCCCTCAATATATTTGTGGACGAGAGTTATCATTTATAGCTCTGCAGGTTTGTGAATTGCAGTGCCCTGAAGCTCAATTTTACAACTCGCGTTTTGGGAGCTGGTCGCAAAAGCGCAGGATGGCTTCAGGCCCAGTTCTGGTTCCGGGGGGCAGGTTGAGCCTGTGGTTAATTCTTCTTCCTGATGGGAAAATAGAGTGACCTGTGCCTGTCCAAACACCAAGAGCTAGTCTCTCATTGGTTCCCCGTCTTCCTGTTCATCCTCAGGACAAATTGCAACCTGTACGGAACAGGAGGTTAAAGGTGCTGATGCTCCAAGTAGGGAGATTGCTAGTAAAGCGGCTGGAATGGCGAACCCGGGCACAAGGAGATGAGAAATGAGGTGCATTTTAGAAACCTTTCCCCATCACACGGTGGACCATCTTCTGGGTTTCTCATGCATGTTTTCGATGTAGGAAGATGCCCTTGAACCTGGAGATTTGGGACCCATGCGATGGGTACCACGCAGTATTACTTTAAAGGGTCTGCGTTTGCTCACCCAACCTCACCAAACCTCTCAGCCCCAAGAGTGTCCACCCTTAGGTCTCATCCAGCTGTGGGTCTAGATATGGTCAATCCAGGTTGCATCACAGCCCCTGAACGCATTGTGTAAGAATTTCTCTCTCTTTCACTGTCTTTGTTTCATGGGTTTTTAAAAGTAATTTATTTTCATAATGCGGTTTAGCTGCTTTTCACTGCTGTGTTTATGCCGCTTTACACCCACTTGACACACTAAGAGAGAGATATCAATACATAGGTTTTAAGATTATTACTAGTCAGATATATTCTTGTGCGGTGAATAGGGCGTGTTGAGTCCAGTTCTCTGAGCAAAGAGTAGGTCTTGTCTATTACATATTGGGTTTATGGAACGGTATCTGAGCTAATTTGAAACCCTTGTTTTATGTATCACCCCACCTCACCTTTCCCGTTAAACAGCCATAGTGTGTTTTCTGCAGGTGTGACTCTGTTCTGTTTTGTAATTCATTTCAAGTGTAATGGTTTTTACATTCCCTCTATCAGTGATACCTTATGAGAAGTGTCATTTTGTGTGTGACTTATTTCACTTAGAATCGTCGTACCTAAATCTACTCATCATGCTGCTATTTGCCTTATGACATTGATTTCATGGCTGTGTGATATTCCATTGTACATAAGGACCAGAACTTCTTTACCCATTTTTCTCTTTCCTGGGATATTTAAGGTGGAATGAAGTGGAGGTCCTTGTCAACAGAGCAGCCCTAAACTTTGGGGTGCTTGTGTCTTGCTGATTTTTAATTTTCCCAATTTATACCCCCATGAGTGGAAGTGCCCTATGCTCTCTAAGCTGTGTTTTTTAGATGTTTCAGGACTCACCGTACACTTCTCCAGAGTGGCTGTTGGCAATTTACATCCCGCCCATCAGTGTAGCAAGGCTCCCATTTCTCCATGGCCTGTCCTGTATTTCTGGTTTTGACACTTTTTTCAGCATGGCCCATTTGACCGATGGGAAGCGAGACTTCTTTGTAGCGCTGATTTGCATTTCCAGGTTGCTTGGTTGGCCAAAAAGGGCGTATGCGTTTTTTCCTGAATATATTCAGGAAAAAACGCATACGCCCTTTTTGGCCAAGGGCATCATTGTCAACGTTTTGCCGCTTTTCATGTGCTTTAAAGGAGATTCGAATCTACCTCCTGAAATCTGTTTCCTGCAATTCTGCCTTGATTTCAAATCCTCTTCTTTGCCTTCCCTCAATATATTTGTGGACGAGAGTTATCATTTATAACTCTGCAGGTTTGTGAATTGCAGTGCCATGAAGCTCGATTTTACACCTCGCGTTTTTGGGAGCTGGCCGCAAAAGCGCAGGATGGCTTCCAGCCCTGTTCTGGTTCCGGGGGGCAGGCTGAGCCTGTGGTTAATTCTTCTTCCTGATGGGAAAATAGAGTGACCTGTGCCTGTCCCAACACCAACAGCCAGTCTCTCATTGGTTCCCCGTCTTCCTGTTCATCCTCAGGAAAAATTGCAACCTGTACGGAACAGGAGGTTAAAGGTGCTGATGCTCCAAGTAGGGAGATTGCTAGTAAAGCGGCTGGGATGGCGAACCCGGGCACAAGGAGATGAGAAATGAGGTGCGTTTTAGAAACCTTTCCCCATCACACGGTGTACCATCTTCTGGGTTTCTCATGCATGTTTTCGATGTAGGAAGATGCCCTTGAACCTGGAGATTTGGGACCCATGCGATGGGTACAACGCAGTATTACTTTAAAGGGTCTGCGTTTGCTCACCCAACCTCACCAAACCTCTCAGCCCCAAGAGTGTCCACCCTTAGGTCTCATCCAGCTGTGGGTCTAGATATGGTCAATCCAGGTTGTATCACAGCCCCTGAACGCATTGTGTAAGAATTTCTCTCTCTTTCACTGTCTTTGTTTCATGGGTTTTTAAAAGTAATTTATTTTCATAATGGGGTTTAGCTGCTTTTCACTGCTGTGTTTATGCCGCTTTATACCCACTTGACACACTAACAGAGAGATATCAATACATAGGTTTTAAGATTATTACTAGTCAGATATATTCTTGTGCGGTGAATAGGGCGTGTTGAGTCCAGTTCTCTGAGCAAGGAGTAGGTCTTGTCTATTACATATTGGGTTTATGGAACGGTATCTGAGCTAATTTGAAACCCTTGTTTTATGTATCACCCCACCTCACCTTTCCCGTTAAGCAGCCATAGTGTGTTTTCTGCATGTGTGACTCTGTTCTGTTTTGTAATTCAGTTCAAGTGTAACGGTTTTTACATTCCCTCTATCAGTGATACCTTATGAGAAGTGTCCTTTTGTGTGTGACTTATTTCACTTAGAATCGTCGTACCTAAATCCACTCATCATGCTGCTACTAGCCTTATGACATTGATTTCATGGCTGAGTGATTTTCCATTGTACATAAGGACCACAACTTCTTTACCCATTTTTCTCTTTCCTGGGATATTTAAGGTGGAATGAAGTGGAGGTCCTTGTCAACAGAGCAGCCCTAAACTTTGGGGTGCTTGTGTCTTGCTGATTTTTCATTTTCCCAATTTATACCCCCATGAGTGGAAGTGCCCTATGCTCTCTAAGCTGTGTTTTTTAGATGTTTCAGGACTCACCGTACACTTCTCCAGAGTGGCTGTTGGCAATTTACATCCCGCCCATCAGTGTAGCAAGGCTCCCATTTCTCCATGGCCTGTCCTGCATTTCTGGTTTTGACACTTTTTTCAGCATGGCCCTTTTGACCAATGGGAAGCGAGACTTCTTTGTAGCGCTGATTTGCCTTTCCAGGTTGCTTGGTTGGCCAAAAAGGGCGTATGCGTTTTTTCCTGAATATAATTAGGAAAAAACGCATACGCCCTTTTTGGCCAAGGGCATCATTGTCAACGTTTTGCCGCTTTTCATGTGCTTTAAAGGAGATTCGAATCTACCTCCTGAAATCTGTTTCCTGCAATTCTGCCTTGATTTCAAATCCTCTTCTTTGCCTTCCCTCAATATATTTGTGGAGGAGAGTTATCATTTATAGCTCTGCAGGTTTGTGAATTGCAGTGCCCTGAAGCTCAATTTTACAACTCGCGTTTTGGGAGCTGGTCGCAAAAGCGCAGGATGGCTTCAGGCCCAGTTCTGGTTCCGGGGGGCAGGTTGAGCCTGTGGTTAATTCTTCTTCCTGATGGGAAAATAGAGTGACCTGTGCCTGTCCAAACACCAAGAGCTAGTCTCTCATTGGTTCCCCGTCTTCCTGTTCATCCTCAGGACAAATTGCAACCTGTACGGAACAGGAGGTTAAAGGTGCTGATGCTCCAAGTAGGGAGATTGCTAGTAAAGCGGCTGGAATGGCGAACCCGGGCACAAGGAGATGAGAAATGAGGTGCATTTTAGAAACCTTTCCCCATCACACGGTGGACCATCTTCTGGGTTTCTCATGCATGTTTTCGATGTAGGAAGATGCCCTTGAACCTGGAGATTTGGGACCCATGCGATGGGTACCACGCAGTATTACTTTAAAGGGTCTGCGTTTGCTCACCCAACCTCACCAAACCTCTCAGCCCCAAGAGTGTCCACCCTTAGGTCTCATCCAGCTGTGGGTCTAGATATGGTCAATCCAGGTTGCATCACAGCCCCTGAACGCATTGTGTAAGAATTTCTCTCTCTTTCACTGTCTTTGTTTCATGGGTTTTTAAAAGTAATTTATTTTCATAATGGGGTTTCGCTGCTTTTCACTGCTGTGTTTATGCCGCTTTACACCCACTTGACACACTAACAGAGAGATATCAATACATAGGTTTTAAGATTATTACTAGTCAGATATATTCTTGTGCGGTGAATAGGGCGTGTTGAGTCCAGTTCTCTGAGCAAAGAGTAGGTCTTGTCTATTACATATTGGGTTTATGGAACGGTATCTGAGCTAATTTGAAACCCTTGTTTTATGTATCACCCCACCTCACCTTTCCCGTTAAACAGCCATAGTGTGTTTTCTGCAGGTGTGACTCTGTTCTGTTTTGTAATTCAGTTCAAGTGTAATGGTTTTTACATTCCCTCTATCAGTGATACCTTATGAGAAGTGTCCTTTTGTGTGTGACTTATTTCACTTAGAATCGTCGTACCTAAATCTACTCATCATGCTGCTACTAGCCTTATGACATTGATTTCATGGCTGTGTGATATTCCATTGTACATAAGGACCAGAACTTCTTTACCCATTTTTCTCTTTCCTGGGATATTTAAGGTGGAATGAAGTGGAGGTCCTTGTCAACAGAGCAGCCCTAAACTTTGGGGTGCTTGTGTCTTGCTGATTTTTAATTTTCCCAATTTATACCCCCATGAGTGGAAGTGCCCTATGCTCTCTAAGCTGTGTTTTTTAGATGTTTCAGGACTCACCGTACACTTCTCCAGAGTGGCTGTTGGCAATTTACATCCCGCCCATCAGTGTAGCAAGGCTCCCATTTCTCCATGGCCTGTCCTGTATTTCTGGTTTTGACACTTTTTTCAGCATGGCCCATTTGACCGATGGGAAGCGAGACTTCTTTGTAGCGCTGATTTGCCTTTCCAGGTTGCTTGGTTGGCCAAAAAGGGCGTATGCGTTTTTTCCTGAATATATTCAGGAAAAAACGCATACGCCCTTTTTGGCCAAGGGCATCATTGTCAACGTTTTGCCGCTTTTCATGTGCTTTAAAGGAGATTCGAATCTACCTCCTGAAATCTGTTTCCTGCAATTCTGCCTTGATTTCAAATCCTCTTCTTTGCCTTCCCTCAATATATTTGTGGACGAGAGTTATCATTTATAACTCTGCAGGTTTGTGAATTGCAGTGCCATGAAGCTCGATTTTACACCTCGCGTTTTTGGGAGCTGGCCGCAAAAGCGCAGGATGGCTTCCGGCCCTGTTCTGGTTCCGGGGGGCAGGCTGAGCCTGTGGTTAATTCTTCTTCCTGATGGGAAAATAGAGTGACCTGTGCCTGTCCCAACACCAACAGCCAGTCTCTCATTGGTTCCCCGTCTTCCTGTTCATCCTCAGGAAAAATTGCAACCTGTACGGAACAGGAGGTTAAAGGTGCTGATGCTCCAAGTAGGGAGATTGCTAGTAAAGCGGCTGGGATGGCGAACCCGGGCACAAGGAGATGAGAAATGAGGTGCGTTTTAGAAACCTTTCCCCATCACACGGTGTACCATCTTCTGGGTTTCTCATGCATGTTTTCGATGTAGGAAGATGCCCTTGAACCTGGAGATTTGGGACCCATGCGATGGGTACAACGCAGTATTACTTTAAAGGGTCTGCGTTTGCTCACCCAACCTCACCAAACCTCTCAGCCCCAAGAGTGTCCACCCTTAGGTCTCATCCAGCTGTGGGTCTAGATATGGTCAATCCAGGTTGCATCACAGCCCCTGAACGCATTGTGTAAGAATTTCTCTCTCTTTCACTGTCTTTGTTTCATGGGTTTTTAAAAGTAATTTATTTTCATAATGCGGTTTAGCTGCTTTTCACTGCTGTGTTTATGCCGCTTTACACCCACTTGACACACTAAGAGAGAGATATCAATACATAGGTTTTAAGATTATTACTAGTCAGATATATTCTTGTGCGGTGAATAGGGCGTGTTGAGTCCAGTTCTCTGAGCAAAGAGTAGGTCTTGTCTATTACATATTGGGTTTATGGAACGGTATCTGAGCTAATTTGAAACCCTTGTTTTATGTATCACCCCACCTCACCTTTCCCGTTAAACAGCCATAGTGTGTTTTCTGCAGGTGTGACTCTGTTCTGTTTTGTAATTCAGTTCAAGTGTAATGGTTTTTACATTCCCTCTATCAGTGATACCTTATGAGAAGTGTCATTTTGTGTGTGACTTATTTCACTTAGAATCGTCGTACCTAAATCTACTCATCATGCTGCTATTTGCCTTATGACATTGATTTCATGGCTGTGTGATATTCCACTGTACATAAGGACCAGAACTTCTTTACCCATTTTTCTCTTTCCTGGGATATTTAAGGTGGAATGAAGTGGAGGTCCTTGTCAACAGAGCAGCCCTAAACTTTGGGGTGCTTGTGTCTTGCTGATTTTTAATTTTCCCAATTTATACCCCCATGAGTGGAAGTGCCCTATGCTCTCTAAGCTGTGTTTTTTAGATGTTTCAGGACTCACCGTACACTTCTCCAGAGTGGCTGTTGGCAATTTACATCCCGCCCATCAGTGTAGCAAGGCTCCCATTTCTCCATGGCCTGTCCTGTATTTCTGGTTTTGACACTTTTTTCAGCATGGCCCATTTGACCGATGGGAAGCGAGACTTCTTTGTAGCGCTGATTTGCATTTCCAGGTTGCTTGGTTGGCCAAAAAGGGCGTATGCGTTTTTTCCTGAATATATTCAGGAAAAAACGCATACGCCCTTTTTGGCCAAGGGCATCATTGTCAACGTTTTGCCGCTTTTCATGTGCTTTAAAGGAGATTCGAATCTACCTCCTGAAATCTGTTTCCTGCAATTCTGCCTTGATTTCAAATCCTCTTCTTTGCCTTCCCTCAATATATTTGTGGACGAGAGTTATCATTTATAACTCTGCAGGTTTGTGAATTGCAGTGCCATGAAGCTCGATTTTACACCTCGCGTTTTTGGGAGCTGGCCGCAAAAGCGCAGGATGGCTTCCAGCCCTGTTCTGGTTCCGGGGGGCAGGCTGAGCCTGTGGTTAATTCTTCTTCCTGATGGGAAAATAGAGTGACCTGTGCCTGTCCCAACACCAACAGCCAGTCTCTCATTGGTTCCCCGTCTTCCTGTTCATCCTCAGGAAAAATTGCAACCTGTACGGAACAGGAGGTTAAAGGTGCTGATGCTCCAAGTAGGGAGATTGCTAGTAAAGCGGCTGGGATGGCGAACCCGGGCACAAGGAGATGAGAAATGAGGTGCGTTTTAGAAACCTTTCCCCATCACACGGTGTACCATCTTCTGGGTTTCTCATGCATGTTTTCGATGTAGGAAGATGCCCTTGAACCTGGAGATTTGGGACCCATGCGATGGGTACAACGCAGTATTACTTTAAAGGGTCTGCGTTTGCTCACCCAACCTCACCAAACCTCTCAGCCCCAAGAGTGTCCACCCTTAGGTCTCATCCAGCTGTGGGTCTAGATATGGTCAATCCAGGTTGTATCACAGCCCCTGAACGCATTGTGTAAGAATTTCTCTCTCTTTCACTGTCTTTGTTTCATGGGTTTTTAAAAGTAATTTATTTTCATAATGGGGTTTAGCTGCTTTTCACTGCTGTGTTTATGCCGCTTTATACCCACTTGACACACTAACAGAGAGATATCAATACATAGGTTTTAAGATTATTACTAGTCAGATATATTCTTGTGCGGTGAATAGGGCGTGTTGAGTCCAGTTCTCTGAGCAAGGAGTAGGTCTTGTCTATTACATATTGGGTTTATGGAACGGTATCTGAGCTAATTTGAAACCCTTGTTTTATGTATCACCCCACCTCACCTTTCCCGTTAAGCAGCCATAGTGTGTTTTCTGCATGTGTGACTCTGTTCTGTTTTGTAATTCAGTTCAAGTGTAACGGTTTTTACATTCCCTCTATCAGTGATACCTTATGAGAAGTGTCCTTTTGTGTGTGACTTATTTCACTTAGAATCGTCGTACCTAAATCCACTCATCATGCTGCTACTAGCCTTATGACATTGATTTCATGGCTGAGTGATTTTCCATTGTACATAAGGACCACAACTTCTTTACCCATTTTTCTCTTTCCTGGGATATTTAAGGTGGAATGAAGTGGAGGTCCTTGTCAACAGAGCAGCCCTAAACTTTGGGGTGCTTGTGTCTTGCTGATTTTTCATTTTCCCAATTTATACCCCCATGAGTGGAAGTGCCCTATGCTCTCTAAGCTGTGTTTTTTAGATGTTTCAGGACTCACCGTACACTTCTCCAGAGTGGCTGTTGGCAATTTACATCCCGCCCATCAGTGTAGCAAGGCTCCCATTTCTCCATGGCCTGTCCTGCATTTCTGGTTTTGACACTTTTTTCAGCATGGCCCTTTTGACCAATGGGAAGCGAGACTTCTTTGTAGCGCTGATTTGCCTTTCCAGGTTGCTTGGTTGGCCAAAAAGGGCGTATGCGTTTTTTCCTGAATATAATTAGGAAAAAACGCATACGCCCTTTTTGGCCAAGGGCGTCATTGTCAACGATTTGCCGCTTTTCATGTGCTTTAAAGGAGATTCGAATCTACCTCCTGAAATCTGTTTCCTGCAATTCTGCCTTGATTTCAAATCCTCTTCTTTGCCTTCCCTCAATATATTTGTGGAGGAGAGTTATCATTTATAGCTCTGCAGGTTTGTGAATTGCAGTGCCCTGAAGCTCAATTTTACAACTCGCGTTTTGGGAGCTGGTCGCAAAAGCGCAGGATGGCTTCAGGCCCAGTTCTGGTTCCGGGGGGCAGGTTGAGCCTGTGGTTAATTCTTCTTCCTGATGGGAAAATAGAGTGACCTGTGCCTGTCCAAACACCAAGAGCTAGTCTCTCATTGGTTCCCCGTCTTCCTGTTCATCCTCAGGACAAATTGCAACCTGTACGGAACAGGAGGTTAAAGGTGCTGATGCTCCAAGTAGGGAGATTGCTAGTAAAGCGGCTGGAATGGCGAACCCGGGCACAAGGAGATGAGAAATGAGGTGCGTTTTAGAAACCTTTCCCCATCACACGGTGGACCATCTTCTGGGTTTCTCATGCATGTTTTCGATGTAGGAAGATGCCCTTGAACCTGGAGATTTGGGACCCATGCGATGGGTACCACGCAGTATTACTTTAAAGGGTCTGCGTTTGCTCACCCAACCTCACCAAACCTCTCAGCCCCAAGAGTGTCCACCCTTAGGTCTCATCCAGCTGTGGGTCTAGATATGGTCAATCCAGGTTGCATCACAGCCCCTGAACGCATTGTGTAAGAATTTCTCTCTCTTTCACTGTCTTTGTTTCATGGGTTTTTAAAAGTAATTTATTTTCATAATGGGGTTTCGCTGCTTTTCACTGCTGTGTTTATGCCGCTTTACACCCACTTGACACACTAACAGAGAGATATCAATACATAGGTTTTAAGATTATTACTAGTCAGATATATTCTTGTGCGGTGAATAGGGCGTGTTGAGTCCAGTTCTCTGAGCAAAGAGTAGGTCTTGTCTATTACATATTGGGTTTATGGAACGGTATCTGAGCTAATTTGAAACCCTTGTTTTATGTATCACCCCACCTCACCTTTCCCGTTAAACAGCCATAGTGTGTTTTCTGCAGGTGTGACTCTGTTCTGTTTTGTAATTCAGTTCAAGTGTAATGGTTTTTACATTCCCTCTATCAGTGATACCTTATGAGAAGTGTCCTTTTGTGTGTGACTTATTTCACTTAGAATCGTCGTACCTAAATCTACTCATCATGCTGCTACTAGCCTTATGACATTGATTTCATGGCTGTGTGATATTCCATTGTACATAAGGACCAGAACTTCTTTACCCATTTTTCTCTTTCCTGGGATATTTAAGGTGGAATGAAGTGGAGGTCCTTGTCAACAGAGCAGCCCTAAACTTTGGGGTGCTTGTGTCTTGCTGATTTTTAATTTTCCCAATTTATACCCCCATGAGTGGAAGTGCCCTATGCTCTCTAAGCTGTGTTTTTTAGATGTTTCAGGACTCACCGTACACTTCTCCAGAGTGGCTGTTGGCAATTTACATCCCGCCCATCAGTGTAGCAAGGCTCCCATTTCTCCATGGCCTGTCCTGTATTTCTGGTTTTGACACTTTTTTCAGCATGGCCCATTTGACCGATGGGAAGCGAGACTTCTTTGTAGCGCTGATTTGCCTTTCCAGGTTGCTTGGTTGGCCAAAAAGGGCGTATGCGTTTTTTCCTGAATATATTCAGGAAAAAACGCATACGCCCTTTTTGGCCAAGGGCATCATTGTCAACGTTTTGCCGCTTTTCATGTGCTTTAAAGGAGATTCGAATCTACCTCCTGAAATCTGTTTCCTGCAATTCTGCCTTGATTTCAAATCCTCTTCTTTGCCTTCCCTCAATATATTTGTGGACGAGAGTTATCATTTATAACTCTGCAGGTTTGTGAATTGCAGTGCCATGAAGCTCGATTTTACACCTCGCGTTTTTGGGAGCTGGCCGCAAAAGCGCAGGATGGCTTCCGGCCCTGTTCTGGTTCCGGGGGGCAGGCTGAGCCTGTGGTTAATTCTTCTTCCTGATGGGAAAATAGAGTGACCTGTGCCTGTCCCAACACCAACAGCCAGTCTCTCATTGGTTCCCCGTCTTCCTGTTCATCCTCAGGAAAAATTGCAACCTGTACGGAACAGGAGGTTAAAGGTGCTGATGCTCCAAGTAGGGAGATTGCTAGTAAAGCGGCTGGGATGGCGAACCCGGGCACAAGGAGATGAGAAATGAGGTGCGTTTTAGAAACCTTTCCCCATCACACGGTGTACCATCTTCTGGGTTTCTCATGCATGTTTTCGATGTAGGAAGATGCCCTTGAACCTGGAGATTTGGGACCCATGCGATGGGTACAACGCAGTATTACTTTAAAGGGTCTGCGTTTGCTCACCCAACCTCACCAAACCTCTCAGCCCCAAGAGTGTCCACCCTTAGGTCTCATCCAGCTGTGGGTCTAGATATGGTCAATCCAGGTTGTATCACAGCCCCTGAACGCATTGTGTAAGAATTTCTCTCTCTTTCACTGTCTTTGTTTCATGGGTTTTTAAAAGTAATTTATTTTCATAATGTGGTTTAGCTGCTTTTCACTGCTGTGTTTATGCCGCTTTATACCCACTTGACACACTAAGAGAGAGATATCAATACATAGGTTTTAAGATTATTACTAGTCAGATATATTCTTGTGCGGTGAATAGGGCGTGTTGAGTCCAGTTCTCTGAGCAAGGAGTAGGTCTTGTCTATTACATATTGGGTTTATGGAACGGTATCTGAGCTAATTTGAAACCCTTGTTTTATGTATCACCCCACCTCACCTTTCCCGTTAAGCAGCCATAGTGTGTTTTCTGCATGTGTGACTCTGTTCTGTTTTGTAATTCAGTTCAAGTGTAACGGTTTTTACATTCCCTCTATCAGTGATACCTTATGAGAAGTGTCCTTTTGTGTGTGACTTATTTCACTTAGAATCGTCGTACCTAAATCCACTCATCATGCTGCTCCTAGCCTTATGACATTGATTTCATGGCTGAGTGATTTTCCATTGTACATAAGGACCACAACTTCTTTACCCATTTTTCTCTTTCCTGGGATATTTAAGGTGGAATGAAGTGGAGGTCCTTGTCAACAGAGCAGCCCTAAACTTTGGGGTGCTTGTGTCTTGCTGATTTTTCATTTTCCCAATTTATACCCCCATGAGTGGAAGTGCCCTATGCTCTCTAAGCTATGTTTTTTAGATGTTTCACGACTCACCGTACACTTCTCCAGAGTGGCTTTTGGCAATTTACATCCCGCCCATCAGTGTAGCAAGGCTCCCATTTCTCCATGGCCTGTCCTGCCTTTCTGGTTTTGACACTTTTTTCAGCATGGCCCTTTTGACCGATGGGAAGCGAGACTTCTTTGTAGCGCTGATTTGCCTTTCCAGGTTGCTTGGTTGGCCAAAAAGGGCGTATGCGTTTTTTCCTGAATATATTCAGGAAAAAACGCATACGCCCTTTTTGGCCAAGGGCATCATTGTCAACGTTTTGCCGCTTTTCATGTGCTTTAAAGGAGATTCGAATCTACCTCCTGAAATCTGTTTCCTGCAATTCTGCCTTGATTTCAAATCCTCTTCTTTGCCTTCCCTCAATATATTTGTGGACGAGAGTTATCATTTATAGCTCTGCAGGTTTGTGAATTGCACTGCCCTGAAGCTCAATTTTACAACTCGCGTTTTGGGAGCTGGTCGCAAAAGCGCAGGATGGCTTCAGGCCCAGTTCTTTTTCCGGGGGGCAGGTTGAGCCTGTGGTTAATTCTTCTTCCTGATGGGAAAATAGAGTGACCTGTGCCTGTCCAAACACCAAGAGCTAGTCTCTCATTGGTTCCCCGTCTTCCTGTTCATCCTCAGGACAAATTGCAACCTGTACGGAACAGGAGGTTAAAGGTGCTGATGCTCCAAGTAGGGAGATTGCTAGTAAAGCGGCTGGAATGGCGAACCCGGGCACAAGGAGATGAGAAATGAGGTGCGTTTTAGAAACCTTTCCCCATCACACGGTGGACCATCTTCTGGGTTTCTCATGCATGTTTTCGATGTAGGAAGATGCCCTTGAACCTGGAGATTTGGGACCCATGCGATGGGTACCACGCAGTATTACTTTAAAGGGTCTGCGTTTGCTCACCCAACCTTACCAAACCTCTCAGCCCCAAGAGTGTCCACCCTTAGGTCTCATCCAGCTGTGGGTCTAGATATGGTCAATCCAGGTTGCATCACAGCCCCTGAACGCATTGTGTAAGAATTTCTCTCTCTTTCACTGTCTTTGTTTCATGGGTTTTTAAAAGTAATTTATTTTCATAATGCGGTTTAGCTGCTTTTCACTGCTGTGTTTATGCCGCTTTACACCCACTTGACACACTAACAGAGAGATATCAATACATAGGTTTTAAGATTATTAGTAGTCAGATATATTCTTGTGCGGTGAATAGGGCGTGTTGAGTCCAGTTCTCTGAGCAAGGAGTAGGTCTTGTCTATTACATATTGGGTTTATGGAACGGTATCTGAGCTAATTTGAAACCCTTGTTTTATGTATCACCCCACCTCACCTTTCCCGTTAAACAGCCATAGTGTGTTTTCTGCATGTGTGACTCTGTTCTGTTTTGTAATTCAGTTCAAGTGTAACGGTTTTTACATTCCCTCTATCAGTGATACCTTATGAGAAGTGTACTTTTGTGTGTGACTTATTTCACTTAGAATCGTCGTACCTAAATCCACTCATCATGCTGCTCCTAGCCTTATGACATTGATTTCATGCCTGAGTGATATTCCATTGTACATAAGGACCACAACTTCTTTACCCATTTTTCTCTTTCCTGGGATATTTAAGGTGGAATGAAGTGGAGGTCCTTGTCAACAGAGCAGCCCTAAACTTTGGGGTGCTTGTGTCTTGCTGATTTTTAATTTTCCCAATTTATACCCCCATGAGTGGAAGTGCCCTATGCTCTCTAAGCTGTGTTTTTTAGATGTTTCAGGACTCACCGTACACTTCTCCAGAGTGGCTGTTGGCAATTTACATCCCGCCCATCAGTGTAGCAAGGCTCCCATTTCTCCATGGCCTGTCCTGCATTTCTGGTTTTGACACTTTTTTCAGCATGGCCCTTTTGACCGATGGGAAGCGAGACTTCTTTGTAGCGCTGATTTGCCTTTCCAGGTTGCTTGGTTGGCCAAAAAGGGCGTATGCGTTTTTTCCTGAATATATTCAGGAAAAAACGCATACGCCCTTTTTGGCCAAGGGCATCATTGTCAACGTTTTGCCGCTTTTCATGTGCTTTAAAGGAGATTCGAATCTACCTCCTGAAATCTGTTTCCTGCAATTCTGCCTTGATTTCAAATCCTCTTCTTTGCCTTCCCTCAATATATTTGTGGACGAGAGTTATCATTTAAAACTCTGCAGGTTTGTGAATTGCAGTGCCCTGAAGCTCAATTTTACAACTCGCGTTTTTGGGAGCTGGTCGCAAAAGCGCAGGATGGCTTCAGGCCCAGTTCTGGTTCCGGGGGGCAGGTTGAGCCTGTGGTTAATTCTTCTTCCAGATGGGAAAATAGAGTGACCTGTGCCTGTCCCAACACCAAGAGCCAGTCTCTCATTGGTTCCCCGTCTTCCCGTTCATCCTCAGGAAAAATTGCAACCTGTACGGAACAGGAGGTTAAAGGTGCTGATGCTCCAAGTAGGGAGATTGCTAGTAAAGCGGCTGGAATGGCGAACCCGGGCACAAGGAGATGAGAAATGAGGTGCGTTTTAGAAACCTTTCCCCATCACACGGTGGACCATCTTCTGGGTTTCTCATGCATGTTTTCGATGTAGGAAGATGCCCTTGAACCTGGAGATTTGGGACCCATGCGATGGGTACCACGCAGTATTACTTTAAAGGGTCTGCGTTTGCTCACCCAACCTCACCAAACCTCTCAGCCCCAAGAGTGTCCACCCTTAGGTCTCATCCAGCTGTGGGTCTAGATATGGTCAATCCAGGTTGCATCACAGCCCATGAACGCATTGTGTAAGAATTTCTCTCTCTTTCACTGTCTTTGTTTCATGGGTTTTTAAAAGTAATTTATTTTCATAATGCGGTTTAGCTGCTTTTCACTGCTGTGTTTATGCCGCTTTACACCCACTTGACACACTAACAGAGAGATATCAATACATAGGTTTTAAGATTATTAGTAGTCAGATATATTCTTGTGCGGTGAATAGGGCATGTTGAGTCCAGTTCTCTGAGCAAGGAGTAGGTCTTGTCTATTACATATTGGGTTTATGGAACGGTATCTGAGCTAATTTGAAACCCTTGTTTTATGTATCACCCCACCTCACCTTTCCCGTTAAACAGCCATAGTGTGTTTTCTGCATGTGTGACTCTGTTCTGTTTTGTAATTCAGTTCAAGTGTAACGGTTTTTACATTCCCTCTATCAGTGATACCTTATGAGAAGTGTCCTTTTCTGTGTGACTTATTTCACTTAGAATCGTCGTACCTAAATCCACTCATCATGTTGCTACTAGCCTTATGACATTGATTTCATGGCTGAGTGATATTCCATTGTACATAAGGACCACAACTTCTTTACCCATTTTTCTCTTTCCTGGGATATTTAAGGTGGAATGAAGTGGAGGTCCTTGTCAACAGAGCAGCCCTAAACTTTGGGGTGCTTGTGTCTTGCTGATTTTTAATTTTCCCAATTTATACCCCCATGAGTGGAAGTGCCCTATGCTCTCTAAGCTGTGTTTTTTAGATGTTTCAGGACTCACCGTACACTTCTCCAGAGTGGCTGTTGGCAATTTACATCCCGCCCATCAGTGTAGCAAGGCTCCCATTTCTCCGTGGCCTGTCCTGCATTTCTGGTTTTGACACTTTTTTCAGCATGGCCCTTTTGACCGATGGGAAGCGAGACTTCTTTGTAGCGCTGATTTGCCTTTCCAGGTTGCTTGGTTGGCCAAAAAGGGCGTATGCGTTTTTTCCTGAATATATTCAGGAAAAAACGCATACGCCCTTTTTGGCCAAGGGCATCATTGTCAACGTTTTGCCGCTTTTCATGTGCTTTAAAGGAGATTCGAATCTACCTCCTGAAATCTGTTTCCTGCAATTCTGCCTTGATTTCAAATCCTCTTCTTTGCCTTCCCTCAATATATTTGTGGACGAGAGTTATCATTTATAACTCTGCAGGTTTGTGAATTGCAGTGCCCTGAAGCTCAATTTTACAACTCGCGTTTTTGGGAGCTGGTCGCAAAAGCGCAGGATGGCTTCAGGCCCAGTTCTGGTTCCGGGGGGCAGGTTGAGCCTGTGGTTAATTCTTCTTCCAGATGGGAAAATAGAGTGACCTGTGCCTGTCCCAACACCAAGAGCCAGTCTCTCATTGGTTCCCCGTCTTCCCGTTCATCCTCAGGAAAAATTGCAACCTGTACGGAACAGGAGGTTAAAGGTGCTGATGCTCCAAGTAGGGAGATTGCTAGTAAAGCGGCTGGAATGGCGAACCCGGGCACAAGGAGATGAGAAATGAGGTGCGTTTTAGAAACCTTTCCCCATCACACGGTGTACCATCTTCTGGGTTTCTCATGCATATTTTCGATGTAGGAAGATGCCCTTGAACCTGGAGATTTGGGACCCATGCGATGGGTACCACGCAGTATTACTTTAAAGGGTGTGCGTTTGCTCACCGACCTCACCAAACCTCTCAGCCCCAAGAGTGTCCACCCTTATGTCTCATCCAGCTGTGGGTCTAGATATGGTCAATCCAGGTTGTATCACAGCCCCTGAACGCATTGTGTAAGAATTTCTCTCTCTTTCACTGTCTTTGTTTCATGGGTTTTTAAAAGTAATTTATTTTCATAATGCGGTTTAGCTGCTTTTCACTGCTGTGTTTATGCCGCTTTACACCCACTTGACACACTAACAGAGAGATATCAATACATAGGTTTTAAGATTATTAGTAGTCAGATATATTCTTGTGCGGTGAATAGGGCGTGTTGAGTCCAGTTCTCTGAGCAAGGAGTAGGTCTTGTCTATTACATATTGGGTTTATGGAATGGTATCTGAGCTAATTTGAAACCCTTGTTTTATGTATCACCCCACCTCACCTTTCCCGTTAAACAGCCATAGTGTGTTTTCTGCATGTGTGACTCTGTTCTGTTTTGTAATTCAGTTCAAGTGTAACGGTTTTTACATTCCCTCTATCAGTGATACCTTATCAGAAGTGTCCTTTTCTGTGTGAATTATTTCACTTAGAATCGTCGTACCTAAATCCACTCATCATGCTGCTACTAGCCTTATGACATTGATTTCATGGCTGAGTGATATTCCACTGTACATAAGGACCAGAACTTCTTTACCCATTTTTCTCTTTCCTGGGATATTTAAGGTGGAATGAAGTGGAGGTCCTTGTCAACAGAGCAGCCCTAAACTTTGGGGTGCTTGTGTCTTGCTGATTTTTAATTTTCCCAATTTATACCCCCATGAGTGGAAGTGCCCTATGCTCTCTAAGCTGTGTTTTTTAGATGTTTCAGGACTCACCGTACACTTCTCCAGAGTGGCTGTTGGCAATTTACATCCCGCCCATCAGTGTAGCAAGGCTCCCATTTCTCCATGGCCTGTCCTGTATTTCTGGTTTTGACACTTTTTTCAGCATGGCCCATTTGACCGATGGGAAGCGAGACTTCTTTGTAGCGCTGATTTGCATTTCCAGGTTGCTTGGTTGGCCAAAAAGGGCGTATGCGTTTTTTCCTGAATATATTCAGGAAAAAACGCATACGCCCTTTTTGGCCAAGGGCATCATTGTCAACGTTTTGCCGCTTTTCATGTGCTTTAAAGGAGATTCGAATCTACCTCCTGAAATCTGTTTCCTGCAATTCTGCCTTGATTTCAAATCCTCTTCTTTGCCTTCCCTCAATATATTTGTGGACGAGAGTTATCATTTATAACTCTGCAGGTTTGTGAATTGCAGTGCCATGAAGCTCGATTTTACACCTCGCGTTTTTGGGAGCTGGCCGCAAAAGCGCAGGATGGCTTCCAGCCCTGTTCTGGTTCCGGGGGGCAGGCTGAGCCTGTGGTTAATTCTTCTTCCTGATGGGAAAATAGAGTGACCTGTGCCTGTCCCAACACCAACAGCCAGTCTCTCATTGGTTCCCCGTCTTCCTGTTCATCCTCAGGAAAAATTGCAACCTGTACGGAACAGGAGGTTAAAGGTGCTGATGCTCCAAGTAGGGAGATTGCTAGTAAAGCGGCTGGGATGGCGAACCCGGGCACAAGGAGATGAGAAATGAGGTGCGTTTTAGAAACCTTTCCCCATCACACGGTGTACCATCTTCTGGGTTTCTCATGCATGTTTTCGATGTAGGAAGATGCCCTTGAACCTGGAGATTTGGGACCCATGCGATGGGTACAACGCAGTATTACTTTAAAGGGTCTGCGTTTGCTCACCCAACCTCACCAAACCTCTCAGCCCCAAGAGTGTCCACCCTTAGGTCTCATCCAGCTGTGGGTCTAGATATGGTCAATCCAGGTTGTATCACAGCCCCTGAACGCATTGTGTAAGAATTTCTCTCTCTTTCACTGTCTTTGTTTCATGGGTTTTTAAAAGTAATTTATTTTCATAATGGGGTTTAGCTGCTTTTCACTGCTGTGTTTATGCCGCTTTATACCCACTTGACACACTAACAGAGAGATATCAATACATAGGTTTTAAGATTATTACTAGTCAGATATATTCTTGTGCGGTGAATAGGGCGTGTTGAGTCCAGTTCTCTGAGCAAGGAGTAGGTCTTGTCTATTACATATTGGGTTTATGGAACGGTATCTGAGCTAATTTGAAACCCTTGTTTTATGTATCACCCCACCTCACCTTTCCCGTTAAGCAGCCATAGTGTGTTTTCTGCATGTGTGACTCTGTTCTGTTTTGTAATTCAGTTCAAGTGTAACGGTTTTTACATTCCCTCTATCAGTGATACCTTATGAGAAGTGTCCTTTTGTGTGTGACTTATTTCACTTAGAATCGTCGTACCTAAATCCACTCATCATGCTGCTACTAGCCTTATGACATTGATTTCATGGCTGAGTGATTTTCCATTGTACATAAGGACCACAACTTCTTTACCCATTTTTCTCTTTCCTGGGATATTTAAGGTGGAATGAAGTGGAGGTCCTTGTCAACAGAGCAGCCCTAAACTTTGGGGTGCTTGTGTCTTGCTGATTTTTCATTTTCCCAATTTATACCCCCATGAGTGGAAGTGCCCTATGCTCTCTAAGCTGTGTTTTTTAGATGTTTCAGGACTCACCGTACACTTCTCCAGAGTGGCTGTTGGCAATTTACATCCCGCCCATCAGTGTAGCAAGGCTCCCATTTCTCCATGGCCTGTCCTGCATTTCTGGTTTTGACACTTTTTTCAGCATGGCCCTTTTGACCAATGGGAAGCGAGACTTCTTTGTAGCGCTGATTTGCCTTTCCAGGTTGCTTGGTTGGCCAAAAAGGGCGTATGCGTTTTTTCCTGAATATAATTAGGAAAAAACGCATACGCCCTTTTTGGCCAAGGGCGTCATTGTCAACGATTTGCCGCTTTTCATGTGCTTTAAAGGAGATTCGAATCTACCTCCTGAAATCTGTTTCCTGCAATTCTGCCTTGATTTCAAATCCTCTTCTTTGCCTTCCCTCAATATATTTGTGGAGGAGAGTTATCATTTATAGCTCTGCAGGTTTGTGAATTGCAGTGCCCTGAAGCTCAATTTTACAACTCGCGTTTTGGGAGCTGGTCGCAAAAGCGCAGGATGGCTTCAGGCCCAGTTCTGGTTCCGGGGGGCAGGTTGAGCCTGTGGTTAATTCTTCTTCCTGATGGGAAAATAGAGTGACCTGTGCCTGTCCAAACACCAAGAGCTAGTCTCTCATTGGTTCCCCGTCTTCCTGTTCATCCTCAGGACAAATTGCAACCTGTACGGAACAGGAGGTTAAAGGTGCTGATGCTCCAAGTAGGGAGATTGCTAGTAAAGCGGCTGGAATGGCGAACCCGGGCACAAGGAGATGAGAAATGAGGTGCGTTTTAGAAACCTTTCCCCATCACACGGTGGACCATCTTCTGGGTTTCTCATGCATGTTTTCGATGTAGGAAGATGCCCTTGAACCTGGAGATTTGGGACCCATGCGATGGGTACCACGCAGTATTACTTTAAAGGGTCTGCGTTTGCTCACCCAACCTCACCAAACCTCTCAGCCCCAAGAGTGTCCACCCTTAGGTCTCATCCAGCTGTGGGTCTAGATATGGTCAATCCAGGTTGCATCACAGCCCCTGAACGCATTGTGTAAGAATTTCTCTCTCTTTCACTGTCTTTGTTTCATGGGTTTTTAAAAGTAATTTATTTTCATAATGGGGTTTCGCTGCTTTTCACTGCTGTGTTTATGCCGCTTTACACCCACTTGACACACTAACAGAGAGATATCAATACATAGGTTTTAAGATTATTACTAGTCAGATATATTCTTGTGCGGTGAATAGGGCGTGTTGAGTCCAGTTCTCTGAGCAAAGAGTAGGTCTTGTCTATTACATATTGGGTTTATGGAACGGTATCTGAGCTAATTTGAAACCCTTGTTTTATGTATCACCCCACCTCACCTTTCCCGTTAAACAGCCATAGTGTGTTTTCTGCAGGTGTGACTCTGTTCTGTTTTGTAATTCAGTTCAAGTGTAATGGTTTTTACATTCCCTCTATCAGTGATACCTTATGAGAAGTGTCCTTTTGTGTGTGACTTATTTCACTTAGAATCGTCGTACCTAAATCTACTCATCATGCTGCTACTAGCCTTATGACATTGATTTCATGGCTGTGTGATATTCCATTGTACATAAGGACCAGAACTTCTTTACCCATTTTTCTCTTTCCTGGGATATTTAAGGTGGAATGAAGTGGAGGTCCTTGTCAACAGAGCAGCCCTAAACTTTGGGGTGCTTGTGTCTTGCTGATTTTTAATTTTCCCAATTTATACCCCCATGAGTGGAAGTGCCCTATGCTCTCTAAGCTGTGTTTTTTAGATGTTTCAGGACTCACCGTACACTTCTCCAGAGTGGCTGTTGGCAATTTACATCCCGCCCATCAGTGTAGCAAGGCTCCCATTTCTCCATGGCCTGTCCTGTATTTCTGGTTTTGACACTTTTTTCAGCATGGCCCATTTGACCGATGGGAAGCGAGACTTCTTTGTAGCGCTGATTTGCCTTTCCAGGTTGCTTGGTTGGCCAAAAAGGGCGTATGCGTTTTTTCCTGAATATATTCAGGAAAAAACGCATACGCCCTTTTTGGCCAAGGGCATCATTGTCAACGTTTTGCCGCTTTTCATGTGCTTTAAAGGAGATTCGAATCTACCTCCTGAAATCTGTTTCCTGCAATTCTGCCTTGATTTCAAATCCTCTTCTTTGCCTTCCCTCAATATATTTGTGGACGAGAGTTATCATTTATAACTCTGCAGGTTTGTGAATTGCAGTGCCATGAAGCTCGATTTTACACCTCGCGTTTTTGGGAGCTGGCCGCAAAAGCGCAGGATGGCTTCCGGCCCTGTTCTGGTTCCGGGGGGCAGGCTGAGCCTGTGGTTAATTCTTCTTCCTGATGGGAAAATAGAGTGACCTGTGCCTGTCCCAACACCAACAGCCAGTCTCTCATTGGTTCCCCGTCTTCCTGTTCATCCTCAGGAAAAATTGCAACCTGTACGGAACAGGAGGTTAAAGGTGCTGATGCTCCAAGTAGGGAGATTGCTAGTAAAGCGGCTGGGATGGCGAACCCGGGCACAAGGAGATGAGAAATGAGGTGCGTTTTAGAAACCTTTCCCCATCACACGGTGTACCATCTTCTGGGTTTCTCATGCATGTTTTCGATGTAGGAAGATGCCCTTGAACCTGGAGATTTGGGACCCATGCGATGGGTACAACGCAGTATTACTTTAAAGGGTCTGCGTTTGCTCACCCAACCTCACCAAACCTCTCAGCCCCAAGAGTGTCCACCCTTAGGTCTCATCCAGCTGTGGGTCTAGATATGGTCAATCCAGGTTGTATCACAGCCCCTGAACGCATTGTGTAAGAATTTCTCTCTCTTTCACTGTCTTTGTTTCATGGGTTTTTAAAAGTAATTTATTTTCATAATGTGGTTTAGCTGCTTTTCACTGCTGTGTTTATGCCGCTTTATACCCACTTGACACACTAAGAGAGAGATATCAATACATAGGTTTTAAGATTATTACTAGTCAGATATATTCTTGTGCGGTGAATAGGGCGTGTTGAGTCCAGTTCTCTGAGCAAGGAGTAGGTCTTGTCTATTACATATTGGGTTTATGGAACGGTATCTGAGCTAATTTGAAACCCTTGTTTTATGTATCACCCCACCTCACCTTTCCCGTTAAGCAGCCATAGTGTGTTTTCTGCATGTGTGACTCTGTTCTGTTTTGTAATTCAGTTCAAGTGTAACGGTTTTTACATTCCCTCTATCAGTGATACCTTATGAGAAGTGTCCTTTTGTGTGTGACTTATTTCACTTAGAATCGTCGTACCTAAATCCACTCATCATGCTGCTCCTAGCCTTATGACATTGATTTCATGGCTGAGTGATTTTCCATTGTACATAAGGACCACAACTTCTTTACCCATTTTTCTCTTTCCTGGGATATTTAAGGTGGAATGAAGTGGAGGTCCTTGTCAACAGAGCAGCCCTAAACTTTGGGGTGCTTGTGTCTTGCTGATTTTTCATTTTCCCAATTTATACCCCCATGAGTGGAAGTGCCCTATGCTCTCTAAGCTATGTTTTTTAGATGTTTCACGACTCACCGTACACTTCTCCAGAGTGGCTTTTGGCAATTTACATCCCGCCCATCAGTGTAGCAAGGCTCCCATTTCTCCATGGCCTGTCCTGCCTTTCTGGTTTTGACACTTTTTTCAGCATGGCCCTTTTGACCGATGGGAAGCGAGACTTCTTTGTAGCGCTGATTTGCCTTTCCAGGTTGCTTGGTTGGCCAAAAAGGGCGTATGCGTTTTTTCCTGAATATATTCAGGAAAAAACGCATACGCCCTTTTTGGCCAAGGGCATCATTGTCAACGTTTTGCCGCTTTTCATGTGCTTTAAAGGAGATTCGAATCTACCTCCTGAAATCTGTTTCCTGCAATTCTGCCTTGATTTCAAATCCTCTTCTTTGCCTTCCCTCAATATATTTGTGGACGAGAGTTATCATTTATAGCTCTGCAGGTTTGTGAATTGCACTGCCCTGAAGCTCAATTTTACAACTCGCGTTTTGGGAGCTGGTCGCAAAAGCGCAGGATGGCTTCAGGCCCAGTTCTTTTTCCGGGGGGCAGGTTGAGCCTGTGGTTAATTCTTCTTCCTGATGGGAAAATAGAGTGACCTGTGCCTGTCCAAACACCAAGAGCTAGTCTCTCATTGGTTCCCCGTCTTCCTGTTCATCCTCAGGACAAATTGCAACCTGTACGGAACAGGAGGTTAAAGGTGCTGATGCTCCAAGTAGGGAGATTGCTAGTAAAGCGGCTGGAATGGCGAACCCGGGCACAAGGAGATGAGAAATGAGGTGCGTTTTAGAAACCTTTCCCCATCACACGGTGGACCATCTTCTGGGTTTCTCATGCATGTTTTCGATGTAGGAAGATGCCCTTGAACCTGGAGATTTGGGACCCATGCGATGGGTACCACGCAGTATTACTTTAAAGGGTCTGCGTTTGCTCACCCAACCTTACCAAACCTCTCAGCCCCAAGAGTGTCCACCCTTAGGTCTCATCCAGCTGTGGGTCTAGATATGGTCAATCCAGGTTGCATCACAGCCCCTGAACGCATTGTGTAAGAATTTCTCTCTCTTTCACTGTCTTTGTTTCATGGGTTTTTAAAAGTAATTTATTTTCATAATGCGGTTTAGCTGCTTTTCACTGCTGTGTTTATGCCGCTTTACACCCACTTGACACACTAACAGAGAGATATCAATACATAGGTTTTAAGATTATTAGTAGTCAGATATATTCTTGTGCGGTGAATAGGGCGTGTTGAGTCCAGTTCTCTGAGCAAGGAGTAGGTCTTGTCTATTACATATTGGGTTTATGGAACGGTATCTGAGCTAATTTGAAACCCTTGTTTTATGTATCACCCCACCTCACCTTTCCCGTTAAACAGCCATAGTGTGTTTTCTGCATGTGTGACTCTGTTCTGTTTTGTAATTCAGTTCAAGTGTAACGGTTTTTACATTCCCTCTATCAGTGATACCTTATGAGAAGTGTACTTTTGTGTGTGACTTATTTCACTTAGAATCGTCGTACCTAAATCCACTCATCATGCTGCTCCTAGCCTTATGACATTGATTTCATGCCTGAGTGATATTCCATTGTACATAAGGACCACAACTTCTTTACCCATTTTTCTCTTTCCTGGGATATTTAAGGTGGAATGAAGTGGAGGTCCTTGTCAACAGAGCAGCCCTAAACTTTGGGGTGCTTGTGTCTTGCTGATTTTTAATTTTCCCAATTTATACCCCCATGAGTGGAAGTGCCCTATGCTCTCTAAGCTGTGTTTTTTAGATGTTTCAGGACTCACCGTACACTTCTCCAGAGTGGCTGTTGGCAATTTACATCCCGCCCATCAGTGTAGCAAGGCTCCCATTTCTCCATGGCCTGTCCTGCATTTCTGGTTTTGACACTTTTTTCAGCATGGCCCTTTTGACCGATGGGAAGCGAGACTTCTTTGTAGCGCTGATTTGCCTTTCCAGGTTGCTTGGTTGGCCAAAAAGGGCGTATGCGTTTTTTCCTGAATATATTCAGGAAAAAACGCATACGCCCTTTTTGGCCAAGGGCATCATTGTCAACGTTTTGCCGCTTTTCATGTGCTTTAAAGGAGATTCGAATCTACCTCCTGAAATCTGTTTCCTGCAATTCTGCCTTGATTTCAAATCCTCTTCTTTGCCTTCCCTCAATATATTTGTGGACGAGAGTTATCATTTAAAACTCTGCAGGTTTGTGAATTGCAGTGCCCTGAAGCTCAATTTTACAACTCGCGTTTTTGGGAGCTGGTCGCAAAAGCGCAGGATGGCTTCAGGCCCAGTTCTGGTTCCGGGGGGCAGGTTGAGCCTGTGGTTAATTCTTCTTCCAGATGGGAAAATAGAGTGACCTGTGCCTGTCCCAACACCAAGAGCCAGTCTCTCATTGGTTCCCCGTCTTCCCGTTCATCCTCAGGAAAAATTGCAACCTGTACGGAACAGGAGGTTAAAGGTGCTGATGCTCCAAGTAGGGAGATTGCTAGTAAAGCGGCTGGAATGGCGAACCCGGGCACAAGGAGATGAGAAATGAGGTGCGTTTTAGAAACCTTTCCCCATCACACGGTGGACCATCTTCTGGGTTTCTCATGCATGTTTTCGATGTAGGAAGATGCCCTTGAACCTGGAGATTTGGGACCCATGCGATGGGTACCACGCAGTATTACTTTAAAGGGTCTGCGTTTGCTCACCCAACCTCACCAAACCTCTCAGCCCCAAGAGTGTCCACCCTTAGGTCTCATCCAGCTGTGGGTCTAGATATGGTCAATCCAGGTTGCATCACAGCCCATGAACGCATTGTGTAAGAATTTCTCTCTCTTTCACTGTCTTTGTTTCATGGGTTTTTAAAAGTAATTTATTTTCATAATGCGGTTTAGCTGCTTTTCACTGCTGTGTTTATGCCGCTTTACACCCACTTGACACACTAACAGAGAGATATCAATACATAGGTTTTAAGATTATTAGTAGTCAGATATATTCTTGTGCGGTGAATAGGGCATGTTGAGTCCAGTTCTCTGAGCAAGGAGTAGGTCTTGTCTATTACATATTGGGTTTATGGAACGGTATCTGAGCTAATTTGAAACCCTTGTTTTATGTATCACCCCACCTCACCTTTCCCGTTAAACAGCCATAGTGTGTTTTCTGCATGTGTGACTCTGTTCTGTTTTGTAATTCAGTTCAAGTGTAACGGTTTTTACATTCCCTCTATCAGTGATACCTTATGAGAAGTGTCCTTTTCTGTGTGACTTATTTCACTTAGAATCGTCGTACCTAAATCCACTCATCATGTTGCTACTAGCCTTATGACATTGATTTCATGGCTGAGTGATATTCCATTGTACATAAGGACCACAACTTCTTTACCCATTTTTCTCTTTCCTGGGATATTTAAGGTGGAATGAAGTGGAGGTCCTTGTCAACAGAGCAGCCCTAAACTTTGGGGTGCTTGTGTCTTGCTGATTTTTAATTTTCCCAATTTATACCCCCATGAGTGGAAGTGCCCTATGCTCTCTAAGCTGTGTTTTTTAGATGTTTCAGGACTCACCGTACACTTCTCCAGAGTGGCTGTTGGCAATTTACATCCCGCCCATCAGTGTAGCAAGGCTCCCATTTCTCCGTGGCCTGTCCTGCATTTCTGGTTTTGACACTTTTTTCAGCATGGCCCTTTTGACCGATGGGAAGCGAGACTTCTTTGTAGCGCTGATTTGCCTTTCCAGGTTGCTTGGTTGGCCAAAAAGGGCGTATGCGTTTTTTCCTGAATATATTCAGGAAAAAACGCATACGCCCTTTTTGGCCAAGGGCATCATTGTCAACGTTTTGCCGCTTTTCATGTGCTTTAAAGGAGATTCGAATCTACCTCCTGAAATCTGTTTCCTGCAATTCTGCCTTGATTTCAAATCCTCTTCTTTGCCTTCCCTCAATATATTTGTGGACGAGAGTTATCATTTATAACTCTGCAGGTTTGTGAATTGCAGTGCCCTGAAGCTCAATTTTACAACTCGCGTTTTTGGGAGCTGGTCGCAAAAGCGCAGGATGGCTTCAGGCCCAGTTCTGGTTCCGGGGGGCAGGTTGAGCCTGTGGTTAATTCTTCTTCCAGATGGGAAAATAGAGTGACCTGTGCCTGTCCCAACACCAAGAGCCAGTCTCTCATTGGTTCCCCGTCTTCCCGTTCATCCTCAGGAAAAATTGCAACCTGTACGGAACAGGAGGTTAAAGGTGCTGATGCTCCAAGTAGGGAGATTGCTAGTAAAGCGGCTGGAATGGCGAACCCGGGCACAAGGAGATGAGAAATGAGGTGCGTTTTAGAAACCTTTCCCCATCACACGGTGTACCATCTTCTGGGTTTCTCATGCATATTTTCGATGTAGGAAGATGCCCTTGAACCTGGAGATTTGGGACCCATGCGATGGGTACCACGCAGTATTACTTTAAAGGGTCTGCGTTTGCTCACCCACCTCACCAAACCTCTCAGCCCCAAGAGTGTCCACCCTTATGTCTCATCCAGCTGTGGGTCTAGATATGGTCAATCCAGGTTGTATCACAGCCCCTGAACGCATTGTGTAAGAATTTCTCTCTCTTTCACTGTCTTTGTTTCATGGGTTTTTAAAAGTAATTTATTTTCATAATGCGGTTTAGCTGCTTTTCACTGCTGTGTTTATGCCGCTTTACACCCACTTGACACACTAACAGAGAGATATCAATACATAGGTTTTAAGATTATTAGTAGTCAGATATATTCTTGTGCGGTGAATAGGGCGTGTTGAGTCCAGTTCTCTGAGCAAGGAGTAGGTCTTGTCTATTACATATTGGGTTTATGGAATGGTATCTGAGCTAATTTGAAACCCTTGTTTTATGTATCACCCCACCTCACCTTTCCCGTTAAACAGCCATAGTGTGTTTTCTGCATGTGTGACTCTGTTCTGTTTTGTAATTCAGTTCAAGTGTAACGGTTTTTACATTCCCTCTATCAGTGATACCTTATCAGAAGTGTCCTTTTCTGTGTGAATTATTTCACTTAGAATCGTCGTACCTAAATCCACTCATCATGCTGCTACTAGCCTTATGACATTGATTTCATCGCTGAGTGATATTCCATTGTACATAAGGACCACAACTTCTTTACCCATTTTTCTCTTTCCTGGGATATTTAAGGTGGAATGAAGTGGAGGTCCTTGTCAACAGAGCAGCCCTAAACTTTGGGGTGCTTGTGTCTTGCTGATTTTTCATTTTCCCAATTTATACCCCCATGAGTGGAAGTGCCCTATGCTCTCTAAGCTGTGTTTTTTAGATGTTTCAGGACTCACCGTACACTTCTCCATAGTGGCTGTTGGCAATTTACATCCCGCCCATCAGTGTAGCAAGGCTCCCATTTCTCCATGGCCTGTCCTGCATTTCTGGTTTTGACACTTTTTTCAGCATGGCCCTTTTGACCGATGGGAAGCGAGACTTCTTTGTAGCACTGATTTGCCTTTCCAGGTTGCTTGGTTGGCCAAAAAGGGCGTATGCGTTTTTTCCTGAATATATTCAGGAAAAAACGCATACGCCCTTTTTGGCCAAGGGCATCATTGTCAACGTTTTGCCGCTTTTCATGTGCTTTAAAGGAGATTCGAATCTACCTCCTGAAATCTGTTTCCTGCAATTCTGCCTTGAATTCAAATCCTCTTCTTTGCCTTCCCTCAATATATTTGTGGACGAGAGTTATCATTTATAACTCTGCAGGTTTGTGAATTGGACTGCCCTGAAGCTCGATTTTACACCTCGCGTTTTTGGGAGCTGGCCGCAAAAGCGCAGGATGCCTTCAGGCCCAGTTCTGGTTCCCGGGGCAGGCTGAGCCTGTGGTTAATTCTTCTTCCTGATGGGAAAATAGAGTGACCTGTGCCTGTCCCAACACCAAGAGCCAGTCTCTCATTGGTTCCCCGTCTTCCCGTTCATCCTCAGGAAAAATTGCAACCTGTTCGGAACAGGAGGTTAAAGGTGCTGATGCTCCAAGTAGGGAGATTGCTAGTAAAGCGGCTGGAATGGCGAACCCGGGCACAAGGAGATGAGAAATGAGGTGCGTTTTAGAAACCTTTCCCCATCACACGGTGGACCATCTTCTGGGTTTCTCATTCATGTTTTCGATGTAGGAAGATGCCCTTGAACCTGGAGATATGGGACCCATGCGATGGGTACCACGCAGTATTACTTTAAAGGGTCTGCGTTTGCTCACCCAACCTCACCAAACCTCTCAGCCCCAAGAGTGTCCACCCTTATGTCTCATCCAGCTGTGGGTCTAGATATGGTCAATCCAGGTTGCATCACAGCCCATGAACGCATTGTGTAAGAATTTCTCTCTCTTTCACTGTCTTTGTTTCATGGGTTTTTAAAAGTAATTTATTTTCATAATGCGGTTTAGCTGCTTTTCACTGCTGTGTTTATGCCGCTTTATACCCACTTGACACACTAACAGAGAGATATCAATACATAGGTATTAAGGTTATTACTAGTCAGATATATTCTTGTGCAGTGAATAGGGCGTGTTGAGTCCAGTTCTCTGAGCAAGGAGTAGGTCTTGTCTATTACATATTGGGTTTATGGAACGGTATCTGAGCTAATTTGAAACCCTTGTTTTATGTATCACCCCACCTCCCCTTTCCCGTTAAGCAGCCATAGTGTGTTTTCTGCATATGTGACTCTGTTCTGTTTTGTAATTCAGTTCAACTGTAACGGTTTTTACATTCCCTCTATAAGTGATACCTTATGAGAAGTGTCCTTTTCTGTGTGATTTATTTCACTTAGAATCGTCGTACCTAAATCCACTCATCATGCTGCTACTAGCCTTAGGACATTGATTTCCTGGCTGAGTGATATTCCATTGTACATAAGGACCACAACTTCTTTATCCATTTTTCTCTTTCCTGGGATATTTAAGGTGGAATGAAGTGGAGGTCCTTGTCAACAGAGCAGCCCTAAACTTTGGGGTGCTTGTGTCTTGCTGATTTTTCATTTTCCCAATTTATACCCCCATGAGTGGAAGTGCCCTATGCTCTCTAAGCTGTGTTTTTTAGATGTTTCAGGACTCACCGTACACTTCTCCAGAGTGGCTGTTGGCAATTTATATCCCGCCCATCAGTGTAGCAAGGCTCCCATTTCTCCATGGCCTGTCCTGCATTTCTGGTTTTGACACTTTTTTCAGCATGGCCCTTTTGACCGATGGGAAGCGAGACTTCTTTGTAGCGCTGATTTGCCTTTCCAGGTTGCTTGGTTGGCCAAAAAGGGCGTATGCGTTTTTTCCTGAATATATTCAGGAAAAAACGCATACGCCCTTTTTGGCCAAGGGCATCATTGTCAACGTTTTGCCGCTTTTCATGTGCTTTAAAGGAGATTCGAATCTACCTCCTGAAATCTGTTTCCTGCAATTCTGCCTTGATTTCAAATCCTCTTCTTTGCCTTCCCTCAATATATTTGTGGACGAGAGTTATCATTTATAACTCTGCAGGTTTGTGAATTGCAGTGCCCTGAAGCTCAATTTTACAACTCGCGTTTTTGGGAGCTGGTCGCAAAAGCGCAGGATGGCTTCAGGCCCAGTTCTGGTTCCGGGGGGCAGGTTGAGCCTGTGGTTAATTCTTCTTCCAGATGGGAAAATAGAGTGACCTGTGCCTGTCCCAACACCAAGAGCCAGTCTCTCATTGGTTCCCCGTCTTCCCGTTCATCCTCAGGAAAAATTGCAACCTGTACGGAACAGGAGGTTAAAGGTGCTGATGCTCCAAGTATGGAGATAGCTAGTAAAGCGGCTGGAATGGCGAACCCGGGCAAAGGAGATGAGAAATGAGGTGCGTTTTAGAAACCTTTCCCCATCACACGGTGTACCATCTTCTGGGTTTCTCATGCATGTTTTCGATGTAGGAAGATGCCCTTGAACCTGGAGATTTGGGACCCATGCGATGGGTACCACGCAGTATTACTTTAAAGGGTCTGCATTTGCTCACCCAACCTCACCAAACCTCTCAGCCCCAAGAGTGTCCACCCTTATGTCTCATCCAACTGTGGGTCTAGATATGGTCAATCCAGGTTGTATCACAGCCCCTGAACGCATTGTGTAAGAATTTCTCTCTCTTTCACTGTCTTTGTTTCATGGGTTTTTAAAAGTAATTTATTTTCATAATGTGGTTTAGCTGCTTTTCACTGCTGTGTTTATGCCGCTTTATACCCACTTGACACACTAACAGAGAGATATCAATACATAGGTTTTAAGATTATTACTAGTCAGATATATTCTTGTGTGGTGAATAGGGCGTGTTGAGTCCAGTTCTCTGAGCAAGGAGTAGGTCTTGTCTATTACATATTGGGTTTATGGAACGGTATCTGAGCTAATTTGAAACCCTTGTTTTATGTATCACCCCACCTCACCTTTCCCGTTAAGCAGCCATAGTGTGTTTTCTGCATGTGTGACTCTGTTCTGTTTTGTAATTCAGTTCAAGTGTAACGGTTTTTACATTCCCTCGATCAGTGATACCTTATGAGAAGTGTCCTTTTCTGTGTGACTTATTTCACTTAGAATCGTCGTACCTAAATCCACTCATCATGCTGCTACTAGCCTTACGACATTGATTTCATGGCTGAGTGATATTCCATTGTACATAAGGACCACAACTTCTTTACCCATTTTTCTCTTTCCTGGGATATTTAAGGTGGAATGAAGTGGAGGTCCTTGTCAACAGAGCAGCCCTAAACTTTGGGGTGCTTGTGTCTTGCTGATTTTTCATTTTCCCAATTTATACCCCCATGAGTGGAAGTGCCCTATGCTCTCTAAGCTGTGTTTTTCAGATGTTTCAGGACTCACCGTACACTTCTCCAGAGTGGCTGTTGGCAATTTACATCCCGCCCATCAGTGTAGCAAGGCTCCCATTTCTCCATGGCCTGTCCTGCATTTCTGGTTGTGACACTTTTTTCAGCATGGCCCTTTTGACCGATGGGAAGCGAGACTTCTTTGTAGCGCTGATTTGCCTTTCCAGGTTGCTTGGTTGGCCAAAAAGGGCGTATGCGTTTTTTCCTGAATATATTCAGGAAAAAACGCATACGCCCTTTTTGGCCAAGGGCATCATTGTCAACGTTTTGCCGCTTTTCATGTGCTTTAAAGGAGATTCGAATCTACCTCCTGAAATCTGTTTCCTGCAATTCTGCCTTGATTTCAAATCCTCTTCTTTGCCTTCCCTCAATATATTTGTGGACGAGAGTTATCATTTAAAACTCTGCAGGTTTGTGAATTGCAGTGCCCTGAAGCTCAATTTTACAACTCGCGTTTTTGGGAGCTGGTCGCAAAAGCGCAGGATGGCTTCAGGCCCAGTTCTGGTTCCGGGGGGCAGGTTGAGCCTGTGGTTAATTCTTCTTCCAGATGGGAAAATAGAGTGACCTGTGCCTGTCCCAACACCAAGAGCCAGTCTCTCATTGGTTCCCCGTCTTCCCGTTCATCCTCAGGAAAAATTGCAACCTGTACGGAACAGGAGGTTAAAGGTGCTGATGCTCCAAGTAGGGAGATTGCTAGTAAAGCGGCTGGAATGGCGAACCCGGGCACAAGGAGATGAGAAATGAGGTGCGTTTTAGAAACCTTTCCCCATCACACGGTGGACCATCTTCTGGGTTTCTCATGCATGTTTTCGATGTAGGAAGATGCCCTTGAACCTGGAGATTTGGGACCCATGCGATGGGTACCACGCAGTATTACTTTAAAGGGTCTGCGTTTGCTCACCCAACCTCACCAAACCTCTCAGCCCCAAGAGTGTCCACCCTTAGGTCTCATCCAGCTGTGGGTCTAGATATGGTCAATCCAGGTTGCATCACAGCCCATGAACGCATTGTGTAAGAATTTCTCTCTCTTTCACTGTCTTTGTTTCATGGGTTTTTAAAAGTAATTTATTTTCATAATGCGGTTTAGCTGCTTTTCACTGCTGTGTTTATGCCGCTTTACACCCACTTGACACACTAACAGAGAGATATCAATACATAGGTTTTAAGATTATTAGTAGTCAGATATATTCTTGTGCGGTGAATAGGGCATGTTGAGTCCAGTTCTCTGAGCAAGGAGTAGGTCTTGTCTATTACATATTGGGTTTATGGAACGGTATCTGAGCTAATTTGAAACCCTTGTTTTATGTATCACCCCACCTCACCTTTCCCGTTAAACAGCCATAGTGTGTTTTCTGCATGTGTGACTCTGTTCTGTTTTGTAATTCAGTTCAAGTGTAACGGTTTTTACATTCCCTCTATCAGTGATACCTTATGAGAAGTGTCCTTTTCTGTGTGACTTATTTCACTTAGAATCGTCGTACCTAAATCCACTCATCATGTTGCTACTAGCCTTATGACATTGATTTCATGGCTGAGTGATATTCCATTGTACATAAGGACCACAACTTCTTTACCCATTTTTCTCTTTCCTGGGATATTTAAGGTGGAATGAAGTGGAGGTCCTTGTCAACAGAGCAGCCCTAAACTTTGGGGTGCTTGTGTCTTGCTGATTTTTAATTTTCCCAATTTATACCCCCATGAGTGGAAGTGCCCTATGCTCTCTAAGCTGTGTTTTTTAGATGTTTCAGGACTCACCGTACACTTCTCCAGAGTGGCTGTTGGCAATTTACATCCCGCCCATCAGTGTAGCAAGGCTCCCATTTCTCCGTGGCCTGTCCTGCATTTCTGGTTTTGACACTTTTTTCAGCATGGCCCTTTTGACCGATGGGAAGCGAGACTTCTTTGTAGCGCTGATTTGCCTTTCCAGGTTGCTTGGTTGGCCAAAAAGGGCGTATGCGTTTTTTCCTGAATATATTCAGGAAAAAACGCATACGCCCTTTTTGGCCAAGGGCATCATTGTCAACGTTTTGCCGCTTTTCATGTGCTTTAAAGGAGATTCGAATCTACCTCCTGAAATCTGTTTCCTGCAATTCTGCCTTGATTTCAAATCCTCTTCTTTGCCTTCCCTCAATATATTTGTGGACGAGAGTTATCATTTATAACTCTGCAGGTTTGTGAATTGCAGTGCCCTGAAGCTCAATTTTACAACTCGCGTTTTTGGGAGCTGGTCGCAAAAGCGCAGGATGGCTTCAGGCCCAGTTCTGGTTCCGGGGGGCAGGTTGAGCCTGTGGTTAATTCTTCTTCCAGTTGGGAAAATAGAGTGACCTGTGCCTGTCCCAACACCAAGAGCCAGTCTCTCATTGGTTCCCCGTCTTCCCGTTCATCCTCAGGAAAAATTGCAACCTGTACGGAACAGGAGGTTAAAGGTGCTGATGCTCCAAGTAGGGAGATTGCTAGTAAAGCGGCTGGAATGGCGAACCCGGGCACAAGGAGATGAGAAATGAGGTGCGTTTTAGAAACCTTTCCCCATCACACGGTGTACCATCTTCTGGGTTTCTCATGCATATTTTCGATGTAGGAAGATGCCCTTGAACCTGGAGATTTGGGACCCATGCGATGGGTACCACGCAGTATTACTTTAAAGGGTCTGCGTTTGCTCACCCACCTCACCAAACCTCTCAGCCCCAAGAGTGTCCACCCTTATGTCTCATCCAGCTGTGGGTCTAGATATGGTCAATCCAGGTTGTATCACAGCCCCTGAACGCATTGTGTAAGAATTTCTCTCTCTTTCACTGTCTTTGTTTCATGGGTTTTTAAAAGTAATTTATTTTCATAATGCGGTTTAGCTGCTTTTCACTGCTGTGTTTATGCCGCTTTACACCCACTTGACACACTAACAGAGAGATATCAATACATAGGTTTTAAGATTATTAGTAGTCAGATATATTCTTGTGCGGTGAATAGGGCGTGTTGAGTCCAGTTCTCTGAGCAAGGAGTAGGTCTTGTCTATTACATATTGGGTTTATGGAATGGTATCTGAGCTAATTTGAAACCCTTGTTTTATGTATCACCCCACCTCACCTTTCCCGTTAAACAGCCATAGTGTGTTTTCTGCATGTGTGACTCTGTTCTGTTTTGTAATTCAGTTCAAGTGTAACGGTTTTTACATTCCCTCTATCAGTGATACCTTATCAGAAGTGTCCTTTTCTGTGTGAATTATTTCACTTAGAATCGTCGTACCTAAATCCACTCATCATGCTGCTACTAGCCTTATGACATTGATTTCATGGCTGAGTGATATTCCATTGTACATAAGGACCACAACTTCTTTACCCATTTTTCTCTTTCCTGGGATATTTAAGGTGGAATGAAGTGGAGGTCCTTGTCAACAGAGCAGCCCTAAACTTTGGGGTGCTTGTGTCTTGCTGATTTTTAATTTTCCCAATTTATACCCCCATGAGTGGAAGTGCCCTATGCTCTCTAAGCTGTGTTTTTTAGATGTTTCAGGACTCACCGTACACTTCTCCATAGTGGCTGTTGGCAATTTACATCCCGCCCATCAGTGTAGCAAGGCTCCCATTTCTCCATGGCCTGTCCTGCATTTCTGGTTTTGACACTTTTTTCAGCATGGCCCTTTTGACCGATGGGAAGCGAGACTTCTTTGTAGCACTGATTTGCCTTTCCAGGTTGCTTGGTTGGCCAAAAAGGGCGTATGCGTTTTTTCCTGAATATATTCAGGAAAAAACGCATACGCCCTTTTTGGCCAAGGGCATCATTGTCAACGTTTTGCCGCTTTTCATGTGCTTTAAAGGAGATTCGAATCTACCTCCTGAAATCTGTTTCCTGCAATTCTGCCTTGAATTCAAATCCTCTTCTTTGCCTTCCCTCAATATATTTGTGGACGAGAGTTATCATTTATAACTCTGCAGGTTTGTGAATTGGACTGCCCTGAAGCTCGATTTTACACCTCGCGTTTTTGGGAGCTGGCCGCAAAAGCGCAGGATGCCTTCAGGCCCAGTTCTGGTTCCCGGGGCAGGCTGAGCCTGTGGTTAATTCTTCTTCCTGATGGGAAAATAGAGTGACCTGTGCCTGTCCCAACACCAAGAGCCAGTCTCTCATTGGTTCCCCGTCTTCCCGTTCATCCTCAGGAAAAATTGCAACCTGTACGGAACAGGAGGTTAAAGGTGCTGATGCTCCAAGTAGGGAGATTGCTAGTAAAGCGGCTGGAATGGCGAACCCGGGCACAAGGAGATGAGAAATGAGGTGCGTTTTAGAAACCTTTCCCCATCACACGGTGGACCATCTTCTGGGTTTCTCATTCATGTTTTCGATGTAGGAAGATGCCCTTGAACCTGGAGATATGGGACCCATGCGATGGGTACCACGCAGTATTACTTTAAAGGGTCTGCGTTTGCTCACCCAACCTCACCAAACCTCTCAGCCCCAAGAGTGTCCACCCTTATGTCTCATCCAGCTGTGGGTCTAGATATGGTCAATCCAGGTTGCATCACAGCCCATGAACGCATTGTGTAAGAATTTCTCTCTCTTTCACTGTCTTTGTTTCATGGGTTTTTAAAAGTAATTTCTTTTCATAATGCGGTTTAGCTGCTTTTCACTGCTGTGTTTATGCCGCTTTATACCCACTTGACACACTAACAGAGAGATATCAATACATAGGTATTAAGGTTATTACTAGTCAGATATATTCTTGTGCAGTGAATAGGGCGTGTTGAGTCCAGTTCTCTGAGCAAGGAGTAGGTCTTGTCTATTACATATTGGGTTTATGGAACGGTATCTGAGCTAATTTGAAACCCTTGTTTTATGTATCACCCCACCTCCCCTTTCCCGTTAAGCAGCCATAGTGTGTTTTCTGCATATGTGACTCTGTTCTGTTTTGTAATTCAGTTCAACTGTAACGGTTTTTACATTCCCTCTATAAGTGATACCTTATGAGAAGTGTCCTTTTCTGTGTGATTTATTTCACTTAGAATCGTCGTACCTAAATCCACTCATCATGCTGCTACTAGCCTTAGGACATTGATTTCCTGGCTGAGTGATATTCCATTGTACATAAGGACCACAACTTCTTTATCCATTTTTCTCTTTCCTGGGATATTTAAGGTGGAATGAAGTGGAGGTCCTTGTCAACAGAGCAGCCCTAAACTTTGGGGTGCTTGTGTCTTGCTGATTTTTCATTTTCCCAATTTATACCCCCATGAGTGGAAGTGCCCTATGCTCTCTAAGCTGTGTTTTTTAGATGTTTCAGGACTCACCGTACACTTCTCCAGAGTGGCTGTTGGCAATTTATATCCCGCCCATCAGTGTAGCAAGGCTCCCATTTCTCCATGGCCTGTCCTGCATTTCTGGTTTTGACACTTTTTTCAGCATGGCCCTTTTGACCGATGGGAAGCGAGACTTCTTTGTAGCGCTGATTTGCCTTTCCAGGTTGCTTGGTTGGCCAAAAAGGGCGTATGCGTTTTTTCCTGAATATATTCAGGAAAAAACGCATACGCCCTTTTTGGCCAAGGGCATCATTGTCAACGTTTTGCCGCTTTTCATGTGCTTTAAAGGAGATTCGAATCTACCTCCTGAAATCTGTTTCCTGCAATTCTGCCTTGATTTCAAATCCTCTTCTTTGCCTTCCCTCAATATATTTGTGGACGAGAGTTATCATTTATAACTCTGCAGGTTTGTGAATTGCAGTGCCCTGAAGCTCAATTTTACAACTCGCGTTTTTGGGAGCTGGTCGCAAAAGCGCAGGATGGCTTCAGGCCCAGTTCTGGTTCCGGGGGGCAGGTTGAGCCTGTGGTTAATTCTTCTTCCAGATGGGAAAATAGAGTGACCTGTGCCTGTCCCAACACCAAGAGCCAGTCTCTCATTGGTTCCCCGTCTTCCCGTTCATCCTCAGGAAAAATTGCAACCTGTACGGAACAGGAGGTTAAAGGTGCTGATGCTCCAAGTATGGAGATAGCTAGTAAAGCGGCTGGAATGGCGAACCCGGGCAAAGGAGATGAGAAATGAGGTGCGTTTTAGAAACCTTTCCCCATCACACGGTGTACCATCTTCTGGGTTTCTCATGCATGTTTTCGATGTAGGAAGATGCCCTTGAACCTGGAGATTTGGGACCCATGCGATGGGTACCACGCAGTATTACTTTAAAGGGTCTGCATTTGCTCACCCAACCTCACCAAACCTCTCAGCCCCAAGAGTGTCCACCCTTATGTCTCATCCAACTGTGGGTCTAGATATGGTCAATCCAGGTTGTATCACAGCCCCTGAACGCATTGTGTAAGAATTTCTCTCTCTTTCACTGTCTTTGTTTCATGGGTTTTTAAAAGTAATTTATTTTCATAATGTGGTTTAGCTGCTTTTCACTGCTGTGTTTATGCCGCTTTATACCCACTTGACACACTAACAGAGAGATATCAATACATAGGTTTTAAGATTATTACTAGTCAGATATATTCTTGTGTGGTGAATAGGGCGTGTTGAGTCCAGTTCTCTGAGCAAGGAGTAGGTCTTGTCTATTACATATTGGGTTTATGGAACGGTATCTGAGCTAATTTGAAACCCTTGTTTTATGTATCACCCCACCTCACCTTTCCCGTTAAGCAGCCATAGTGTGTTTTCTGCATGTGTGACTCTGTTCTGTTTTGTAATTCAGTTCAAGTGTAACGGTTTTTACATTCCCTCGATCAGTGATACCTTATGAGAAGTGTCCTTTTCTGTGTGACTTATTTCACTTAGAATCGTCGTACCTAAATCCACTCATCATGCTGCTACTAGCCTTACGACATTGATTTCATGGCTGAGTGATATTCCATTGTACATAAGGACCACAACTTCTTTACCCATTTTTCTCTTTCCTGGGATATTTAAGGTGGAATGAAGTGGAGGTCCTTGTCAACAGAGCAGCCCTAAACTTTGGGGTGCTTGTGTCTTGCTGATTTTTCATTTTCCCAATTTATACCCCCATGAGTGGAAGTGCCCTATGCTCTCTAAGCTGTGTTTTTCAGATGTTTCAGGACTCACCGTACACTTCTCCAGAGTGGCTGTTGGCAATTTACATCCCGCCCATCAGTGTAGCAAGGCTCCCATTTCTCCATGGCCTGTCCTGCATTTCTGGTTGTGACACTTTTTTCAGCATGGCCCTTTTGACCGATGGGAAGCGAGACTTCTTTGTAGCGCTGATTTGCCTTTCCAGGTTGCTTGGTTGGCCAAAAAGGGCGTATGCGTTTTTTCCTGAATATATTCAGGAAAAAACGCATACGCCCTTTTTGGCCAAGGGCATCATTGTCAACGTTTTGCCGCTTTTCATGTGCTTTAAAGGAGATTCGAATCTACCTCCTGTAATCTGTTTCCTGCAATTCTGCCTTGATTTCAAATCCTCTTCGTTGCCTTCCCTCAATATATTTGTGGACGAGAGTTATCATTTATAACTCTGCAGGTTTGTGAATTGCAGTGCCATGAAGCTCGATTTTACACCTCGCGTTTTTGGGAGCTGGCCGCAAAAGCGCAGGATGGCTTCAGGCCCTGTTCTGGTTCCGGGGGGCAGGCTGAGCCTGTGGTTAATTCTTCTTCCTGATGGGAAAATAGAGTGACCTGTGCCTGTCCCAACACCAAGAGCCAGTCTCTCATTGGTTCCCCGTCTTCCCGTTCATCCTCAGGAAAAATTGCAACCTGTAGGGAACAGGAGGTTAAAGGTGCTGATGCTCCAAGTAGGGAGATTGCTAGTAAAGCGGCTGGGATGGCGAACCCGGGCACAAGGAGATGAGAAATGAGGTGCGTTTTAGAAACCTTTCCCCATCACACGGTGTACCATCTTCTGGGTTTCTCATGCATGTTTTTGATGTAGGAAGATGCCCTTGAACATGGAGATTTGGGACCCATGCGATGGGTACCACGCAGTATTCCTTTAAAGGGTCTGCGTTTGCTCACCCAACCTCACCAAACCTCTCAGCCCGAAGAGTGTCCACCCTTAGGTCTCATCCAGCTGTGGGTCTAGATATGGTCAATCCAGGTTGCATCACAGCCCCTGAACGCATTGTGTAAGAATTTATCTCTTTCACTGTCTTTGTTTCATGGGTTTTTAAAAGTAATTTATTTTCATAATGCGGTTTAGCTGCTTTTCACTGCTGTGTTTATGCCGCTTTACACCCACTTGACACACTAACAGAGAGATATCAATACATAGGTTTTAAGATTATTACTAGTCAGATATATTCTTGTGCGGTGAATAGGGCGTTTTGAGTCCAATTCTCTGAGCAAGGAGTAGGTCTTGTCTATTACATATTGGGTTTATGGAACGGTATCTGAGCTAATTTGAAACCCTTGTTTTATGTATCACCCCACCTCACCTTTCCCGTTAAACAGCCATAGTGTGTTTTCTGCATGTGTGACTCTGTTCTGTTTTGTAATTCAGTTCAAGTGTAACGGTTTTTACATTCCCTCTATCAGTGATACCTTATGAGAAGTGTCCTTTTCTGTGTGACTTATTTCACTTAGAATCGTCGTACCTAAATCCACTCATCATGCTGCTACTAGCCTTATGACATTGATTTCATGGCTGAGTGATATTCCATTGTACATAAGGACCAGAACTTCTTTACCCATTTTTCTCTTTCCTGGGATATTTAAGGTGGAATGAAGTGGAGGTCCTTGTCAACAGAGCAGCCCTAAACTTTGGGGTGCTTGTGTCTTGCTGATTTTTCATTTTCCCAATTTATACCCCCATGAGTGGAAGTGCCCTATGCTCTCTAAGCTGTGTTTCTTAGATGTTTCAGGACTCACCGTACACTTCTCCAGAGTGGCTGTTGGCAATTTACATCCCGCCCATCAGTGTAGCAAGGCTCCCATTTCTCCATGGCCTGTCCTGCATTTCTGGTTTTGACACTTTTTTCAGCATGGCCCTTTTGACCGATGGGAAGCAAGACTTCTTTGTAGCGCTGATTTGCCTTTCCAGGTTGCTTGGTTGGCCAAAAAGGGCGTATGCGTTTTTTCCTGAATATATTCAGGAAAAAACGCATACGCCCTTTTTGGCCAAGGGCATCATTGTCAACGTTTTGCCGCTTTTCATGTGCTTTAAAGGAGATTCGAATCTACCTCCTGAAATCTGTTTCCTGCAATTCTGCCTTGATTTCAAATCCTCTTCTTTGCCTTCCCTCAATATATTTGTGGACGAGAGTTATCATTTATAACTCTGCAGGTTTGTGAATTGCAGTGCCATGAAGCTCGATTTTACACCTCGCGTTTTTGGGCGCTGGCCGCAAAAGCGCAGGATGGCTTCAGGCCCTGTTCTGGTTCCGGGGTCAGGCTGAGCCTGTGGTTAATTCTTCTTCCTGATGGGAAAATAGAGTGACCTGTGCCTGTCCCAACACCAAGAGCCAGTCTCTCATTGGTTCCCCATCTTCCCGTTCATCCTCAGGAAAAATTGTAACCTGTACGGAACAGGAGGTTAAAGGTGCTGATGCTCCAAGTAGGGAGATTGCTAGTAAAGCGGCTGGAATGGCGAACCCGGGCACAAGGAGATGAGAAATGAGGTGCGTTTTAGAAACCTTTCCCCATCACACGGTGTACCATCTTCTGGGTTTCTCATGCATGTTTTCGATGTAGGAAGATGCCCTTGAACCTGGAGATTTGGGACCCATGCGATGGGTACCACGCAGTATTACTTTAAAGGGTCTGCGTTTCCTCACCCAACCTCACCAAACCTCTCAGCCCCAAGAGTGTCCACCCTTAGGTCTCATCCAGCTGTGGGTCTAGATATGGTCAATCCAGGTTGCATCACAGCCCCTGAACGCATTGTGTAAGAATGTCTCTCTCTTTCACTGTCTTTGTTTCATGGGTTTTTAAAAGTAATTTATTTTCATAATGGGGTTTAGCTGCTTTTCACTGCTGTGTTTATGCCGCTTTACACCCACTTGACACACTAACAGAGAGATATCAATACATAGGTTTTAAGATTATTACTAGTCAGATATATTCTTGTGCGGTGAATAGGGCGTGTTGAGTCCAGTTCTCTGAGCAAAGAGTAGGTCTTGTCTATTACATATTGGGTTTATGGAACGTTATCTGAGCTAATTTGAAACCCTTGTTTATGTATCACCCCACCTCACCTTTCCCGTTAAGCAGCCATAGTGTGTTTTCTGCATGTGTGACTCTGTTCTGTTTTGTAATTCAGTTCATGTGTAACGGTTTTTACATTCCCTCTATCAGTGATACCTTATGAGAAGTGTCCTTTTTTGTGTGACTTATTTCACTTAGAATCGTCGTACCTAAATCCACTCATCATGCTGCTCCTAGCCTTATGACATTGATTTCATGGCTGAGTGATTTTCCATTGTACATAAGGACCACAACTTCTTTACCCATTTTTCTCTTTCCTGGGATATTTAAGGTGGAATGAAGTGGAGGTCCTTGTCAACAGAGCAGCCCTAAACTTTGGGGTGCTTGTGTCTTGCTGATTTTTCATTTTCCCAATTTATACCCCCATGAGTGGAAGTGCCCTATGCTCTCTAAGCTGTGTTTTTTAGATGTTTCACGACTCACCGTACACTTCTCCAGAGTGGCTTTTGGCAATTTACATCCCGCCCATCAGTGTAGCAAGGCTCCCATTTCTCCATGGCCTGTCCTGCATTTCTGGTTTTGACACTTTTTTCAGCATGGCCCTTTTGACCGATGGGAAGCTAGACTTCTTTGTAGCGCTGATTTGCCTTTCCAGGTTGCTTGGTTGGCCAAAAAGGGCGTATGCGTTTTTTCCTGAATATATTCAGGAAAAAACGCATACGCCCTTTTTGGCCAAGGGCATCATTGTCAACGTTTTGCCGCTTTTCATGTGCTTTAAAGGAGATTCGAATCTACCTCCTGAAATCTGTTTCCTGCAATTCTGCCTTGATTTCAAATCCTCTTCTTTGCCTTCCCTCAATATATTTGTGGACGAGAGTTATCATTTATAGCTCTGCAGTTTTGTGAATTGCAGTGCCCTGAAGCTCAATTTTACAACTCGCGTTTTTGGGAGCTGGTCGCAAAAGCGCAGGATGGCTTCAGGCCCAGTTCTGGTTCCGGGGGGCAGGTTGAGCCTGTGGTTAATTCTTCTTCCAGATGGGAAAATAGAGTGACCTGTGCCTGTCCCAACACCAAGAGCCAGTCTCTCATTGGTTCCCCTTCTTCCCATTCATCCTCAGGAAAAATTGCAACCTGTACGGAACAGGAGGTTAAAGGTGCTGATGCTCCAAGTAGGGAGATTGCTAGTAAAGTGGCTGGAATGGCGAACCCGGGCACAAGGAGATGAGAAATGAGGTGCGTTTTAGAAACCTTTCCCCATCACACAGTGTACCATCTTCTGGGTTTCTCATTCATGTTTTCGATGTAGGAAGATGACCTTGAACCTGGAGATATGGGACCCATGCGATGGGTACCACGCAGTATTACTTTAAAGGGTCTGCGTTTGCTCACCCAACCTCACCAAACCTCTCAGCCCCAAGAGTGTCCACCCTTATGTCTCATCCAGCTGTGGGTCTAGATACGGTCAATCCAGGTTGCATCACAGCCCATGAACGCATTGTGTAAGAATTTCTCTCTCTTTCACTGTCTTTGTTTCATGGGTTTTTAAAAGTAATTTATTTTCATAATGCGGTTTAGCTGCTTTTCACTGCTGTGTTTATGCCGCTTTATACCCACTTGACACACTAACAGAGAGATATCAATACATAGGTTTTAAGGTTATTACTAGTCAGATATATTCTTGTGCGGTGAATAGGGCGTGTTGAGTCCAGTTCTCTGAGCAAGGAGTAGGTCTTGTCTATTACATATTGGGTTTATGGAACGGTATCTGAGCTAATTTGAAACCCTTGTTTTATGTGTCACCCCACCTCCCCTTTCCCGTTAAGCAGCCATAGTGTGTTTTCTGCATATGTGACTCTGTTCTGTTTTGTAATTCAGTTCAACTGTAACGGTTTTTACATTCCCTCTATAAGTGATACCTTATGAGAAGTGTCCTTTTCTGTGTGATTTATTTCACTTAGAATCGTCGTACCTAAATCCACTCATCATGCTGCTACTAGCCTTAGGACATTGATTTCATGGCTGAGTGATATTCCATTGTACATAAGGACCACAACTTCTTTATCCATTTTTCTCTTTCCTGGGATATTTAAGGTGGAATGAAGTGGAGGTCCTTGTCAACAGAGCAGCCCTAAACTTTGGGGTGCTTGTGTCTTGCTGATTTTTCATTTTCCCAATTTATACCCCCATGAGTGGAAGTGCCCTATGCTCTCTAAGCTGTGTTTTTTAGATATTTCAGGACTCACCGTACACTTTTCCAGAATGGCTGTTGGCAATTTACATCCCGCCCATCAGTGTAGCAAGACTCCCATTTCTCCATGGCCTGTCCTGCATTTCTGGTTTTGACACTTTTTTCAGCATGGCCCTTTTGACCGATGGGAAGCGAGACTTCTTTGTAGCGCTGATTTGCCTTTCCAGGTTGCTTGGTTGGCCAAAAAGGGCGTATGCGTTTTTTCCTGAATATATTGAGGAAAAAACGAATACGCCCTTTTTGGCCAAGGGCATCATTGTCAACGTTTTGCCGCTTTTCATGTGCTTTAAAGGAGATTCGAATCTACCTCCTGAAATCTGTTTCCTGCAATTCTGCCTTGATTTCAAATCCTCTTCTTTGCCTTCCCTCAATATATTTGTGGACGAGAGTTATCATTTATAACTCTGCAGGTTTGTGAATTGCAGTGCCCTGAAGCTCGATTTTACAACTCGCGTTTTTGGGCGCTGGCCGCAAAAGCGCAGGATGGCTTCAGGCCCTGTTCTGGTTCCGGGGTCAGGCTGAGCCTGTGGTTAATTCTTCTTCCTGATGGGAAAATAGAGTGACCTGTGCCTGTCCCAACACCAAGAGCCAGTCTCTCATTGGTTCCCCGTCTTCCCGTTCATCCTCAGGAAAAATTGTAACCTGTACGGAACAGGAGGTTAAAGGTGCTGATGCTCCAAGTAGGGAGATTGCTAGTAAAGCGGCTGAAATGGCGAACCCGGGCACAAGGAGATGAGAAATGAGGTGCGTTTTAGAAACCTTTCCCCATCACACGGTGTACCATCTTCTGGGTTTCTCATGCATGTTTTCGATGTAGGAAGATGCCCTTGAACCTGGAGATATGGGACCCATGCGATGGGTACCACGCAGTATTACTATAAAGGGTCTGCGTTTGCTCACCCAACCTCACCAAACCTCTCAGCCCCAAGAGTGTCCACCCTTATGTCTCATCCAGCTGTGGGTCTAGATATGGTCAATCCAGGTTGCATCACAGCCCCTGAACGCATTGTGTAAGAATGTCTCTCTCTTTCACTGTCTTTCTTTCATGGGTTTTTCAAAGTAATTTATTTTCATAATGCGGTTTAGCTGCTTTTCACTGCTGTGTTTATGCCGCTTTACACCCACTTGACACACTAACAGAGAGATATCAATACATAGGTTTTAAGATTATTAGTAGTCACATATATTCTTGTGCGGTGAATAGGGCGTGTTGAGTCCAGTTCTCTGAGCAAGGAGTAGGTCTTGTCTATTACATATTGGGTTTATGGAACGGTATCTGAGCTAATTTGAAACCCTTGTTTTATGTATCACCCCACCTCACCTTTCCCGTTAAGCAGCCATAGTGTGTTTTCTGCATGTGTGACTCTGTTCTGTTTTGTAATTCAGTTCAAGTGTAACGGTTTTTACATTCCCTCTATCAGTGATACCTTATGAGAAGTGTCCTTTTCTGTGTGACTTATTTCACTTAGAATCGTCGTACCTAAATCCACTCATCATGCTGCTACTAGCCTTATGACATTGATTTCATGGCTGAGTGATATTCCATTGTACATAAGGACCAGAACTTCTTTACCCATTTTTCTCTTTCCTGGGATATTTAAGGTGGAATGAAGTGGAGGTCCTTGTCAACAGAGCAGCCCTAAACTTTGGGGTGCTTGTGTCTTGCTGATTTTTCATTTTCCCAATTTATACCCCCATGAGTGGAAGTGCCCTATGCTCTCTAAGCTGTGTTTTTTAGATGTTTCACGACTCACCGTACACTTCTCCAGAGTGGCTGTTGGCAATTTACATCCCGCCCATCAGTGTAGCAAGGCTCCCATTTCTCCATGGCCTGTCCTGCATTTCTGGTTTTGACACTTTTTTCAGCATGGCCCTTTTGACCGATGGGAAGCGAGACTTCTTTGTAGCGCTGATTTGCCTTTCCAGGTTGCTTGGTTGGCCAAAAAGGGCGTATGCGTTTTTTCCTGAATATATTCAGGAAAAAACGCATACGCCCTTTTTGGCCAAGGGCATCATTGTCAACGTTTTGCCGCTTTTCATGTGCTTTAAAGGAGATTCGAATCTACCTCCCGAAATCTGTTTCCTGCAATTCTGCCTTGATTTCAAATCCTCTTCTTTGCCTTCCCTCAATATATTTGTGGACGAGAGTTATCATTTATAACTCTGCAGTTTTGTGAATTGCAGTGCCCTGAAGCTCGATTTTACAACTCGCGTTTTTGGGAGCTGGCCGCAAAAGCGCAGGATGGCTTCAGGCCCTGTTCTGGTTCCGGGGTCAGGCTGAGCCTGTGGTTAATTCTTCTTCCTGATGGGAAAATAGAGTGACCTGTGCCTGTCCCAACACCAAGAGCCAGTCTCTCATTGGTTCCCCGTCTTCCCGTTCATCCTCAGGAAAAATTGTAACCTGTACGGAACAGGAGGTTAAAGGTGCTGATGCTCCAAGTAGGGAGATTGCTAGTAAAGCGGCTGAAATGGCGAACCCGGGCACAAGGAGATGAGAAATGAGGTGCGTTTTAGAAACCTTTCCCCATCACACGGTGTACCATCTTCTGGGTTTCTCATGCATGTTTTCGATGTAGGAAGATGCCCTTGAACCTGGAGATATGGGACCCATGCGATGGGTACCACGCAGTATTACTATAAAGGGTCTGCGTTTGCTCACCCAACCTCACCAAACCTCTCAGCCCCAAGAGTGTCCACCCTTATGTCTCATCCAGCTGTGGGTCTAGATATGGTCAATCCAGGTTGCATCACAGCCCCTGAACGCATTGTGTAAGAATGTCTCTCTCTTTCACTGTCTTTCTTTCATGGGTTTTTCAAAGTAATTTATTTTCATAATGCGGTTTAGCTGCTTTTCACTGCTGTGTTTATGCCGCTTTACACCCACTTGACACACTAACAGAGAGATATCAATACATAGGTTTTAAGATTATTAGTAGTCACATATATTCTTGTGCGGTGAATAGGGCGTGTTGAGTCCAGTTCTCTGAGCAAGGAGTAGGTCTTGTCTATTACATATTGGGTTTATGGAACGGTATCTGAGCTAATTTGAAACCCTTGTTTTATGTATCACCCCACCTCACCTTTCCCGTTAAGCAGCCATAGTGTGTTTTCTGCATGTGTGACTCTGTTCTGTTTTGTAATTCAGTTCAAGTGTAACGGTTTTTACATTCCCTCTATCAGTGATACCTTATGAGAAGTGTCCTTTTCTGTGTGACTTATTTCACTTAGAATCGTCGTACCTAAATCCACTCATCATGCTGCTACTAGCCTTATGACATTGATTTCATGGCTGAGTGATATTCCATTGTACATAAGGACCAGAACTTCTTTACCCATTTTTCTCTTTCCTGGGATATTTAAGGTGGAATGAAGTGGAGGTCCTTGTCAACAGAGCAGCCCTAAACTTTGGGGTGCTTGTGTCTTGCTGATTTTTAATTTTCCCAATTTATACCCCCATGAGTGGAAGTGCCCTATGCTCTCTAAGCTGTGTTTTTTAGATGTTTCAGGACTCACCGTACACTTCTCCAGAGTGGCTGTTGGCAATTTACATCCCGCCCATCAGTGTAGCAAGGCTCCCATTTCTCCATGGCCTGTCCTGCATTTCTGGTTTTGACACTTTTTTCAGCATGGCCCTTTTGACCGATGGGAAGCGAGACTTCTTTGTAGCGCTGATTTGCCTTTCCAGGTTGCTTGGTTGGCCAAAAAGGGCGTATGCGTTTTTTCCTGAATATATTCAGGAAAAAACGCATACGCCCTTTTTGGCCAAGGGCATCATTGTCAACGTTTTGCCGCTTTTCATGTGCTTTAAAGGAGATTCGAATCTACCTCCTGTAATCTGTTTCCTGCAATTCTGCCTTGATTTCAAATCCTCTTCGTTGCCTTCCCTCAATATATTTGTGGACGAGAGTTATCATTTATAACTCTGCAGGTTTGTGAATTGCAGTGCCATGAAGCTCGATTTTACACCTCGCGTTTTTGGGAGCTGGCCGCAAAAGCGCAGGATGGCTTCAGGCCCTGTTCTGGTTCCGGGGGGCAGGCTGAGCCTGTGGTTAATTCTTCTTCCTGATGGGAAAATAGAGTGACCTGTGCCTGTCCCAACACCAAGAGCCAGTCTCTCATTGGTTCCCCGTCTTCCCGTTCATCCTCAGGAAAAATTGCAACCTGTAGGGAACAGGAGGTTAAAGGTGCTGATGCTCCAAGTAGGGAGATTGCTAGTAAAGCGGCTGGGATGGCGAACCCGGGCACAAGGAGATGAGAAATGAGGTGCGTTTTAGAAACCTTTCCCCATCACACGGTGTACCATCTTCTGGGTTTCTCATGCATGTTTTTGATGTAGGAAGATGCCCTTGAACATGGAGATTTGGGACCCATGCGATGGGTACCACGCAGTATTCCTTTAAAGGGTCTGCGTTTGCTCACCCAACCTCACCAAACCTCTCAGCCCGAAGAGTGTCCACCCTTAGGTCTCATCCAGCTGTGGGTCTAGATATGGTCAATCCAGGTTGCATCACAGCCCCTGAACGCATTGTGTAAGAATTTATCTCTTTCACTGTCTTTGTTTCATGGGTTTTTAAAAGTAATTTATTTTCATAATGCGGTTTAGCTGCTTTTCACTGCTGTGTTTATGCCGCTTTACACCCACTTGACACACTAACAGAGAGATATCAATACATAGGTTTTAAGATTATTACTAGTCAGATATATTCTTGTGCGGTGAATAGGGCGTTTTGAGTCCAATTCTCTGAGCAAGGAGTAGGTCTTGTCTATTACATATTGGGTTTATGGAACGGTATCTGAGCTAATTTGAAACCCTTGTTTTATGTATCACCCCACCTCACCTTTCCCGTTAAACAGCCATAGTGTGTTTTCTGCATGTGTGACTCTGTTCTGTTTTGTAATTCAGTTCAAGTGTAACGGTTTTTACATTCCCTCTATCAGTGATACCTTATGAGAAGTGTCCTTTTCTGTGTGACTTATTTCACTTAGAATCGTCGTACCTAAATCCACTCATCATGCTGCTACTAGCCTTATGACATTGATTTCATGGCTGAGTGATATTCCATTGTACATAGGGACCAGAACTTCTTTACCCATTTTTCTCTTTCCTGGGATATTTAAGGTGGAATGAAGTGGAGGTCCTTGTCAACAGAGCAGCCCTAAACTTTGGGGTGCTTGTGTCTTGCTGATTTTTCATTTTCCCAATTTATACCCCCATGAGTGGAAGTGCCCTATGCTCTCTAAGCTGTGTTTCTTAGATGTTTCAGGACTCACCGTACACTTCTCCAGAGTGGCTGTTGGCAATTTACATCCCGCCCATCAGTGTAGCAAGGCTCCCATTTCTCCATGGCCTGTCCTGCATTTCTGGTTTTGACACTTTTTTCAGCATGGCCCTTTTGACCGATGGGAAGCAAGACTTCTTTGTAGCGCTGATTTGCCTTTCCAGGTTGCTTGGTTGGCCAAAAAGGGCGTATGCGTTTTTTCCTGAATATATTCAGGAAAAAACGCATACGCCCTTTTTGGCCAAGGGCATCATTGTCAACGTTTTGCCGCTTTTCATGTGCTTTAAAGGAGATTCGAATCTACCTCCTGAAATCTGTTTCCTGCAATTCTGCCTTGATTTCAAATCCTCTTCTTTGCCTTCCCTCAATATATTTGTGGACGAGAGTTATCATTTATAACTCTGCAGGTTTGTGAATTGCAGTGCCATGAAGCTCGATTTTACACCTCGCGTTTTTGGGCGCTGGCCGCAAAAGCGCAGGATGGCTTCAGGCCCTGTTCTGGTTCCGGGGTCAGGCTGAGCCTGTGGTTAATTCTTCTTCCTGATGGGAAAATAGAGTGACCTGTGCCTGTCCCAACACCAAGAGCCAGTCTCTCATTGGTTCCCCATCTTCCCGTTCATCCTCAGGAAAAATTGTAACCTGTACGGAACAGGAGGTTAAAGGTGCTGATGCTCCAAGTAGGGAGATTGCTAGTAAAGCGGCTGGAATGGCGAACCCGGGCACAAGGAGATGAGAAATGAGGTGCGTTTTAGAAACCTTTCCCCATCACACGGTGTACCATCTTCTGGGTTTCTCATGCATGTTTTCGATGTAGGAAGATGCCCTTGAACCTGGAGATTTGGGACCCATGCGATGGGTACCACGCAGTATTACTTTAAAGGGTCTGCGTTTCCTCACCCAACCTCACCAAACCTCTCAGCCCCAAGAGTGTCCACCCTTAGGTCTCATCCAGCTGTGGGTCTAGATATGGTCAATCCAGGTTGCATCACAGCCCCTGAACGCATTGTGTAAGAATGTCTCTCTCTTTCACTGTCTTTGTTTCATGGGTTTTTAAAAGTAATTTATTTTCATAATGGGGTTTAGCTGCTTTTCACTGCTGTGTTTATGCCGCTTTACACCCACTTGACACACTAACAGAGAGATATCAATACATAGGTTTTAAGATTATTACTAGTCAGATATATTCTTGTGCGGTGAATAGGGCGTGTTGAGTCCAGTTCTCTGAGCAAAGAGTAGGTCTTGTCTATTACATATTGGGTTTATGGAACGTTATCTGAGCTAATTTGAAACCCTTGTTTATGTATCACCCCACCTCACCTTTCCCGTTAAGCAGCCATAGTGTGTTTTCTGCATGTGTGACTCTGTTCTGTTTTGTAATTCAGTTCATGTGTAACGGTTTTTACATTCCCTCTATCAGTGATACCTTATGAGAAGTGTCCTTTTTTGTGTGACTTATTTCACTTAGAATCGTCGTACCTAAATCCACTCATCATGCTGCTCCTAGCCTTATGACATTGATTTCATGGCTGAGTGATTTTCCATTGTACATAAGGACCACAACTTCTTTACCCATTTTTCTCTTTCCTGGGATATTTAAGGTGGAATGAAGTGGAGGTCCTTGTCAACAGAGCAGCCCTAAACTTTGGGGTGCTTGTGTCTTGCTGATTTTTCATTTTCCCAATTTATACCCCCATGAGTGGAAGTGCCCTATGCTCTCTAAGCTGTGTTTTTTAGATGTTTCACGACTCACCGTACACTTCTCCAGAGTGGCTTTTGGCAATTTACATCCCGCCCATCAGTGTAGCAAGGCTCCCATTTCTCCATGGCCTGTCCTGCATTTCTGGTTTTGACACTTTTTTCAGCATGGCCCTTTTGACCGATGGGAAGCTAGACTTCTTTGTAGCGCTGATTTGCCTTTCCAGGTTGCTTGGTTGGCCAAAAAGGGCGTATGCGTTTTTTCCTGAATATATTCAGGAAAAAACGCATACGCCCTTTTTGGCCAAGGGCATCATTGTCAACGTTTTGCCGCTTTTCATGTGCTTTAAAGGAGATTCGAATCTACCTCCTGAAATCTGTTTCCTGCAATTCTGCCTTGATTTCAAATCCTCTTCTTTGCCTTCCCTCAATATATTTGTGGACGAGAGTTATCATTTATAGCTCTGCAGTTTTGTGAATTGCAGTGCCCTGAAGCTCAATTTTACAACTCGCGTTTTTGGGAGCTGGTCGCAAAAGCGCAGGATGGCTTCAGGCCCAGTTCTGGTTCCGGGGGGCAGGTTGAGCCTGTGGTTAATTCTTCTTCCAGATGGGAAAATAGAGTGACCTGTGCCTGTCCCAACACCAAGAGCCAGTCTCTCATTGGTTCCCCTTCTTCCCATTCATCCTCAGGAAAAATTGCAACCTGTACGGAACAGGAGGTTAAAGGTGCTGATGCTCCAAGTAGGGAGATTGCTAGTAAAGTGGCTGGAATGGCGAACCCGGGCACAAGGAGATGAGAAATGAGGTGCGTTTTAGAAACCTTTCCCCATCACACAGTGTACCATCTTCTGGGTTTCTCATTCATGTTTTCGATGTAGGAAGATGACCTTGAACCTGGAGATATGGGACCCATGCGATGGGTACCACGCAGTATTACTTTAAAGGGTCTGCGTTTGCTCACCCAACCTCACCAAACCTCTCAGCCCCAAGAGTGTCCACCCTTATGTCTCATCCAGCTGTGGGTCTAGATACGGTCAATCCAGGTTGCATCACAGCCCATGAACGCATTGTGTAAGAATTTCTCTCTCTTTCACTGTCTTTGTTTCATGGGTTTTTAAAAGTAATTTATTTTCATAATGCGGTTTAGCTGCTTTTCACTGCTGTGTTTATGCCGCTTTATACCCACTTGACACACTAACAGAGAGATATCAATACATAGGTTTTAAGGTTATTACTAGTCAGATATATTCTTGTGCGGTGAATAGGGCGTGTTGAGTCCAGTTCTCTGAGCAAGGAGTAGGTCTTGTCTATTACATATTGGGTTTATGGAACGGTATCTGAGCTAATTTGAAACCCTTGTTTTATGTGTCACCCCACCTCCCCTTTCCCGTTAAGCAGCCATAGTGTGTTTTCTGCATATGTGACTCTGTTCTGTTTTGTAATTCAGTTCAACTGTAACGGTTTTTACATTCCCTCTATAAGTGATACCTTATGAGAAGTGTCCTTTTCTGTGTGATTTATTTCACTTAGAATCGTCGTACCTAAATCCACTCATCATGCTGCTACTAGCCTTAGGACATTGATTTCATGGCTGAGTGATATTCCATTGTACATAAGGACCAGAACTTCTTTATCCATTTTTCTCTTTCCTGGGATATTTAAGGTGGAATGAAGTGGAGGTCCTTGTCAACAGAGCAGCCCTAAACTTTGGGGTGCTTGTGTCTTGCTGATTTTTCATTTTCCCAATTTATACCCCCATGAGTGGAAGTGCCCTATGCTCTCTAAGCTGTGTTTTTTAGATATTTCAGGACTCACCGTACACTTCTCCAGAATGGCTGTTGGCAATTTACATCCCGCCCATCAGTGTAGCAAGGCTCCCATTTCTCCATGGCCTGTCCTGCATTTCTGGTTTTGACACTTTTTTCAGCATGGCCCTTTTGACCGATGGGAAGCGAGACTTCTTTGTAGCGCTGATTTGCCTTTCCAGGTTGCTTGGTTGGCCAAAAAGGGCGTATGCGTTTTTTCCTGAATATATTCAGGAAAAAACGAATACGCCCTTTTTGGCCAAGGGCATCATTTTCAACGTTTTGCCGCTTTTCATGTGCTTTAAAGGAGATTCGAATCTACCTCCTGAAATCTGTTTCCTGCAATTCTGCCTTGATTTCAAATCCTCTTCTTTGCCTTCCCTCAATATATTTGTGGACGAGAGTTATCATTTATAACTCTGCAGGTTTGTGAATTGCAGTGCCCTGAAGCTCGATTTTACAACTCGCGTTTTTGGGAGCTGGCCGCAAAAGCGCAGGATGGCTTCAGGCCCTGTTCTGGTTCCGGGGTCAGGCTGAGCCTGTGGTTAATTCTTCTTCCTGATGGGAAAATAGAGTGACCTGTGCCTGTCCCAACACCAAGAGCCAGTCTCTCATTGGTTCCCCGTCTTCCCGTTCATCCTCAGGAAAAATTGTAACCTGTACGGAACAGGAGGTTAAAGGTGCTGATGCTCCAAGTAGGGAGATTGCTAGTAAAGCGGCTGAAATGGCGAACCCGGGCACAAGGAGATGAGAAATGAGGTGCGTTTTAGAAACCTTTCCCCATCACACGGTGTACCATCTTCTGGGTTTCTCATGCATGTTTTCGATGTAGGAAGATGCCCTTGAACCTGGAGATATGGGACCCATGCGATGGGTACCACGCAGTATTACTATAAAGGGTCTGCGTTTGCTCACCCAACCTCACCAAACCTCTCAGCCCCAAGAGTGTCCACCCTTATGTCTCATCCAGCTGTGGGTCTAGATATGGTCAATCCAGGTTGCATCACAGCCCCTGAACGCATTGTGTAAGAATGTCTCTCTCTTTCACTGTCTTTCTTTCATGGGTTTTTCAAAGTAATTTATTTTCATAATGCGGTTTAGCTGCTTTTCACTGCTGTGTTTATGCCGCTTTACACCCACTTGACACACTAACAGAGAGATATCAATACATAGGTTTTAAGATTATTAGTAGTCACATATATTCTTGTGCGGTGAATAGGGCGTGTTGAGTCCAGTTCTCTGAGCAAGGAGTAGGTCTTGTCTATTACATATTGGGTTTATGGAACGGTATCTGAGCTAATTTGAAACCCTTGTTTTATGTATCACCCCACCTCACCTTTCCCGTTAAGCAGCCATAGTGTGTTTTCTGCATGTGTGACTCTGTTCTGTTTTGTAATTCAGTTCAAGTGTAACGGTTTTTACATTCCCTCTATCAGTGATACCTTATGAGAAGTGTCCTTTTCTGTGTGACTTATTTCACTTAGAATCGTCGTACCTAAATCCACTCATCATGCTGCTACTAGCCTTATGACATTGATTTCATGGCTGAGTGATATTCCATTGTACATAAGGACCAGAACTTCTTTACCCATTTTTCTCTTTCCTGGGATATTTAAGGTGGAATGAAGTGGAGGTCCTTGTCAACAGAGCAGCCCTAAACTTTGGGGTGCTTGTGTCTTGCTGATTTTTAATTTTCCCAATTTATACCCCCATGAGTGGAAGTGCCCTATGCTCTCTAAGCTGTGTTTTTTAGATGTTTCAGGACTCACCGTACACTTCTCCAGAGTGGCTGTTGGCAATTTACATCCCGCCCATCAGTGTAGCAAGGCTCCCATTTCTCCATGGCCTGTCCTGCATTTCTGGTTTTGACACTTTTTTCAGCATGGCCCTTTTGACCGATGGGAAGCGAGACTTCTTTGTAGCGCTGATTTGCCTTTCCAGGTTGCTTGGTTGGCCAAAAAGGGCGTATGCGTTTTTTCCTGAATATATTCAGGAAAAAACGCATACGCCCTTTTTGGCCAAGGGCATCATTGTCAACGTTTTGCCGCTTTTCATGTGCTTTAAAGGAGATTCGAATCTACCTCCTGTAATCTGTTTCCTGCAATTCTGCCTTGATTTCAAATCCTCTTCGTTGCCTTCCCTCAATATATTTGTGGACGAGAGTTATCATTTATAACTCTGCAGGTTTGTGAATTGCAGTGCCATGAAGCTCGATTTTACACCTCGCGTTTTTGGGAGCTGGCCGCAAAAGCGCAGGATGGCTTCAGGCCCTGTTCTGGTTCCGGGGGGCAGGCTGAGCCTGTGGTTAATTCTTCTTCCTGATGGGAAAATAGAGTGACCTGTGCCTGTCCCAACACCAAGAGCCAGTCTCTCATTGGTTCCCCGTCTTCCCGTTCATCCTCAGGAAAAATTGCAACCTGTAGGGAACAGGAGGTTAAAGGTGCTGATGCTCCAAGTAGGGAGATTGCTAGTAAAGCGGCTGGGATGGCGAACCCGGGCACAAGGAGATGAGAAATGAGGTGCGTTTTAGAAACCTTTCCCCATCACACGGTGTACCATCTTCTGGGTTTCTCATGCATGTTTTTGATGTAGGAAGATGCCCTTGAACATGGAGATTTGGGACCCATGCGATGGGTACCACGCAGTATTCCTTTAAAGGGTCTGCGTTTGCTCACCCAACCTCACCAAACCTCTCAGCCCGAAGAGTGTCCACCCTTAGGTCTCATCCAGCTGTGGGTCTAGATATGGTCAATCCAGGTTGCATCACAGCCCCTGAACGCATTGTGTAAGAATTTATCTCTTTCACTGTCTTTGTTTCATGGGTTTTTAAAAGTAATTTATTTTCATAATGCGGTTTAGCTGCTTTTCACTGCTGTGTTTATGCCGCTTTACACCCACTTGACACACTAACAGAGAGATATCAATACATAGGTTTTAAGATTATTACTAGTCAGATATATTCTTGTGCGGTGAATAGGGCGTTTTGAGTCCAATTCTCTGAGCAAGGAGTAGGTCTTGTCTATTACATATTGGGTTTATGGAACGGTATCTGAGCTAATTTGAAACCCTTGTTTTATGTATCACCCCACCTCACCTTTCCCGTTAAACAGCCATAGTGTGTTTTCTGCATGTGTGACTCTGTTCTGTTTTGTAATTCAGTTCAAGTGTAACGGTTTTTACATTCCCTCTATCAGTGATACCTTATGAGAAGTGTCCTTTTCTGTGTGACTTATTTCACTTAGAATCGTCGTACCTAAATCCACTCATCATGCTGCTACTAGCCTTATGACATTGATTTCATGGCTGAGTGATATTCCATTGTACATAAGGACCAGAACTTCTTTACCCATTTTTCTCTTTCCTGGGATATTTAAGGTGGAATGAAGTGGAGGTCCTTGTCAACAGAGCAGCCCTAAACTTTGGGGTGCTTGTGTCTTGCTGATTTTTCATTTTCCCAATTTATACCCCCATGAGTGGAAGTGCCCTATGCTCTCTAAGCTGTGTTTCTTAGATGTTTCAGGACTCACCGTACACTTCTCCAGAGTGGCTGTTGGCAATTTACATCCCGCCCATCAGTGTAGCAAGGCTCCCATTTCTCCATGGCCTGTCCTGCATTTCTGGTTTTGACACTTTTTTCAGCATGGCCCTTTTGACCGATGGGAAGCAAGACTTCTTTGTAGCGCTGATTTGCCTTTCCAGGTTGCTTGGTTGGCCAAAAAGGGCGTATGCGTTTTTTCCTGAATATATTCAGGAAAAAACGCATACGCCCTTTTTGGCCAAGGGCATCATTGTCAACGTTTTGCCGCTTTTCATGTGCTTTAAAGGAGATTCGAATCTACCTCCTGAAATCTGTTTCCTGCAATTCTGCCTTGATTTCAAATCCTCTTCTTTGCCTTCCCTCAATATATTTGTGGACGAGAGTTATCATTTATAACTCTGCAGGTTTGTGAATTGCAGTGCCATGAAGCTCGATTTTACACCTCGCGTTTTTGGGCGCTGGCCGCAAAAGCGCAGGATGGCTTCAGGCCCTGTTCTGGTTCCGGGGTCAGGCTGAGCCTGTGGTTAATTCTTCTTCCTGATGGGAAAATAGAGTGACCTGTGCCTGTCCCAAAACCAAGAGCCAGTCTCTCATTGGTTCCCCATCTTCCCGTTCATCCTCAGGAAAAATTGTAACCTGTACGGAACAGGAGGTTAAAGGTGCTGATGCTCCAAGTAGGGAGATTGCTAGTAAAGCGGCTGGAATGGCGAACCCGGGCACAAGGAGATGAGAAATGAGGTGCGTTTTAGAAACCTTTCCCCATCACACGGTGTACCATCTTCTGGGTTTCTCATGCATGTTTTCGATGTAGGAAGATGCCCTTGAACCTGGAGATTCGGGACCCATGCGATGGGTACCACGCAGTATTACTTTAAAGGGTCTGCGTTTCCTCACCCAACCTCACCAAACCTCTCAGCCCCAAGAGTGTCCACCCTTAGGTCTCATCCAGCTGTGGGTCTAGATATGGTCAATCCAGGTTGCATCACAGCCCCTGAACGCATTGTGTAAGAATGTCTCTCTCTTTCACTGTCTTTGTTTCATGGGTTTTTAAAAGTAATTTATTTTCATAATGGGGTTTAGCTGCTTTTCACTGCTGTGTTTATGCCGCTTTACACCCACTTGACACACTAACAGAGAGATATCAATACATAGGTTTTAAGATTATTACTAGTCAGATATATTCTTGTGCGGTGAATAGGGCGTGTTGAGTCCAGTTCTCTGAGCAAAGAGTAGGTCTTGTCTATTACATATTGGGTTTATGGAACGTTATCTGAGCTAATTTGAAACCCTTGTTTATGTATCACCCCACCTCACCTTTCCCGTTAAGCAGCCATAGTGTGTTTTCTGCATGTGTGACTCTGTTCTGTTTTGTAATTCAGTTCATGTGTAACGGTTTTTACATTCCCTCTATCAGTGATACCTTATGAGAAGTGTCCTTTTTTGTGTGACTTATTTCACTTAGAATCGTCGTACCTAAATCCACTCATCATGCTGCTCCTAGCCTTATGACATTGATTTCATGGCTGAGTGATTTTCCATTGTACATAAGGACCACAACTTCTTTACCCATTTTTCTCTTTCCTGGGATATTTAAGGTGGAATGAAGTGGAGGTCCTTGTCAACAGAGCAGCCCTAAACTTTGGGGTGCTTGTGTCTTGCTGATTTTTCATTTTCCCAATTTATACCCCCATGAGTGGAAGTGCCCTATGCTCTCTAAGCTGTGTTTTTTAGATGTTTCACGACTCACCGTACACTTCTCCAGAGTGGCTTTTGGCAATTTACATCCCGCCCATCAGTGTAGCAAGGCTCCCATTTCTCCATGGCCTGTCCTGCATTTCTGGTTTTGACACTTTTTTCAGCATGGCCCTTTTGACCGATGGGAAGCTAGACTTCTTTGTAGCGCTGATTTGCCTTTCCAGGTTGCTTGGTTGGCCAAAAAGGGCGTATGCGTTTTTTCCTGAATATATTCAGGAAAAAACGCATACGCCCTTTTTGGCCAAGGGCATCATTGTCAACGTTTTGCCGCTTTTCATGTGCTTTAAAGGAGATTCGAATCTACCTCCTGAAATCTGTTTCCTGCAATTCTGCCTTGATTTCAAATCCTCTTCTTTGCCTTCCCTCAATATATTTGTGGACGAGAGTTATCATTTATAGCTCTGCAGTTTTGTGAATTGCAGTGCCCTGAAGCTCAATTTTACAACTCGCGTTTTTGGGAGCTGGTCGCAAAAGCGCAGGATGGCTTCAGGCCCAGTTCTGGTTCCGGGGGGCAGGTTGAGCCTGTGGTTAATTCTTCTTCCAGATGGGAAAATAGAGTGACCTGTGCCTGTCCCAACACCAAGAGCCAGTCTCTCATTGGTTCCCCTTCTTCCCATTCATCCTCAGGAAAAATTGCAACCTGTACGGAACAGGAGGTTAAAGGTGCTGATGCTCCAAGTAGGGAGATTGCTAGTAAAGTGGCTGGAATGGCGAACCCGGGCACAAGGAGATGAGAAATGAGGTGCGTTTTAGAAACCTTTCCCCATCACACAGTGTACCATCTTCTGGGTTTCTCATTCATGTTTTCGATGTAGGAAGATGACCTTGAACCTGGAGATATGGGACCCATGCGATGGGTACCACGCAGTATTACTTTAAAGGGTCTGCGTTTGCTCACCCAACCTCACCAAACCTCTCAGCCCCAAGAGTGTCCACCCTTATGTCTCATCCAGCTGTGGGTCTAGATACGGTCAATCCAGGTTGCATCACAGCCCATGAACGCATTGTGTAAGAATTTCTCTCTCTTTCACTGTCTTTGTTTCATGGGTTTTTAAAAGTAATTTATTTTCATAATGCGGTTTAGCTGCTTTTCACTGCTGTGTTTATGCCGCTTTATACCCACTTGACACACTAACAGAGAGATATCAATACATAGGTTTTAAGGTTATTACTAGTCAGATATATTCTTGTGCGGTGAATAGGGCGTGTTGAGTCCAGTTCTCTGAGCAAGGAGTAGGTCTTGTCTATTACATATTGGGTTTATGGAATGGTATCTGAGCTAATTTGAAACCCTTGTTTTATGTGTCACCCCACCTCCCCTTTCCCGTTAAGCAGCCATAGTGTGTTTTCTGCATATGTGACTCTGTTCTGTTTTGTAATTCAGTTCAACTGTAACGGTTTTTACATTCCCTCTATAAGTGATACCTTATGAGAAGTGTCCTTTTCTGTGTGATTTATTTCACTTAGAATCGTCGTACCTAAATCCACTCATCATGCTGCTACTAGCCTTAGGACATTGATTTCATGGCTGAGTGATATTCCATTGTACATAAGGACCAGAACTTCTTTATCCATTTTTCTCTTTCCTGGGATATTTAAGGTGGAATGAAGTGGAGGTCCTTGTCAACAGAGCAGCCCTAAACTTTGGGGTGCTTGTGTCTTGCTGATTTTTCATTTTCCCAATTTATACCCCCATGAGTGGAAGTGCCCTATGCTCTCTAAGCTGTGTTTTTTAGATATTTCAGGACTCACCGTACACTTCTCCAGAATGGCTGTTGGCAATTTACATCCCGCCCATCAGTGTAGCAAGGCTCCCATTTCTCCATGGCCTGTCCTGCATTTCTGGTTTTGACACTTTTTTCAGCATGGCCCTTTTGACCGATGGGAAGCGAGACTTCTTTGTAGCGCTGATTTGCCTTTCCAGGTTGCTTGGTTGGCCAAAAAGGGCGTATGCGTTTTTTCCTGAATATATTCAGGAAAAAACGAATACGCCCTTTTTGGCCAAGGGCATCATTTTCAACGTTTTGCCGCTTTTCATGTGCTTTAAAGGAGATTCGAATCTACCTCCTGAAATCTGTTTCCTGCAATTCTGCCTTGATTTCAAATCCTCTTCTTTGCCTTCCCTCAATATATTTGTGGACGAGAGTTATCATTTATAACTCTGCAGGTTTGTGAATTGCAGTGCCCTGAAGCTCGATTTTACAACTCGCGTTTTTGGGAGCTGGCCGCAAAAGCGCAGGATGGCTTCAGGCCCTGTTCTGGTTCCGGGGTCAGGCTGAGCCTGTGGTTAATTCTTCTTCCTGATGGGAAAATAGAGTGACCTGTGCCTGTCCCAACACCAAGAGCCAGTCTCTCATTGGTTCCCCGTCTTCCCGTTCATCCTCAGGAAAAATTGTAACCTGTACGGAACAGGAGGTTAAAGGTGCTGATGCTCCAAGTAGGGAGATTGCTAGTAAAGCGGCTGAAATGGCGAACCCGGGCACAAGGAGATGAGAAATGAGGTGCGTTTTAGAAACCTTTCCCCATCACACGGTGTACCATCTTCTGGGTTTCTCATGCATGTTTTCGATGTAGGAAGATGCCCTTGAACCTGGAGATATGGGACCCATGCGATGGGTACCACGCAGTATTACTATAAAGGGTCTGCGTTTGCTCACCCAACCTCACCAAACCTCTCAGCCCCAAGAGTGTCCACCCTTATGTCTCATCCAGCTGTGGGTCTAGATATGGTCAATCCAGGTTGCATCACAGCCCCTGAACGCATTGTGTAAGAATGTCTCTCTCTTTCACTGTCTTTCTTTCATGGGTTTTTCAAAGTAATTTATTTTCATAATGCGGTTTAGCTGCTTTTCACTGCTGTGTTTATGCCGCTTTACACCCACTTGACACACTAACAGAGAGATATCAATACATAGGTTTTAAGATTATTAGTAGTCACATATATTCTTGTGCGGTGAATAGGGCGTGTTGAGTCCAGTTCTCTGAGCAAGGAGTAGGTCTTGTCTATTACATATTGGGTTTATGGAACGGTATCTGAGCTAATTTGAAACCCTTGTTTTATGTATCACCCCACCTCACCTTTCCCGTTAAGCAGCCATAGTGTGTTTTCTGCATGTGTGACTCTGTTCTGTTTTGTAATTCAGTTCAAGTGTAACGGTTTTTACATTCCCTCTATCAGTGATACCTTATGAGAAGTGTCCTTTTCTGTGTGACTTATTTCACTTAGAATCGTCGTACCTAAATCCACTCATCATGCTGCTACTAGCCTTATGACATTGATTTCATGGCTGAGTGATATTCCATTGTACATAAGGACCAGAACTTCTTTACCCATTTTTCTCTTTCCTGGGATATTTAAGGTGGAATGAAGTGGAGGTCCTTGTCAACAGAGCAGCCCTAAACTTTGGGGTGCTTGTGTCTTGCTGATTTTTAATTTTCCCAATTTATACCCCCATGAGTGGAAGTGCCCTATGCTCTCTAAGCTGTGTTTTTTAGATGTTTCACGACTCACCGTACACTTCTCCAGAGTGGCTGTTGGCAATTTACATCCCGCCCATCAGTGTAGCAAGGCTCCCATTTCTCCATGGCCTGTCCTGCATTTCTGGTTTTGACACTTTTTTCAGCATGGCCCTTTTGACCGATGGGAAACGAGACTTCTTTGTAGCGCTGATTTGCCTTTCCAGGTTGCTTGGTTGGCCAAAAAGGGCGTATGCGTTTTTTCCTGAATATATTCAGGAAAAAACGCATACGCCCTTTTTGGCCAAGGGAATCATTGTCAACGTTTTGCCGCTTTTCATGTGCTTTAAAGGAGATTCGAATCTACCTCCTGTAATCTGTTTCCTGCAATTCTGCCTTGATTTCAAATCCTCTTCGTTGCCTTCCCTCAATATATTTGTGGACGAGAGTTATCATTTATAACTCTGCAGTTTTGTGAATTGCAGTGCCATGAAGCTCGATTTTACACCTCGCGTTTTTGGGAGCTGGCCGCAAAAGCGCAGGATGGCTTCAGGCCCTGTTCTGGTTCCGGGGGGCAGGCTGAGCCTGTGGTTAATTCTTCTTCCTGATGGGAAAATAGAGTGACCTGTGCCTGTCCCAACACCAAGAGCCAGTCTCTCATTGGTTCCCCGTCTTCCCGTTCATCCTCAGGAAAAATTGCAACCTGTAGGGAACAGGAGGTTAAAGGTGCTGATGCTCCAAGTAGGGAGATTGCTAGTAAAGAGGCTGGGATGGCGAACCCGGGCACAAGGAGATGAGAAATGAGGTGCGTTTTAGAAACCTTTCCCCATCACACGGTGTACCATCTTCTGGGTTTCTCATGCATGTTTTTGATGTAGGAAGATGCCCTTGAACATGGAGATTTGGGACCCATGCGATGGGTACCACGCAGTATTACTTTAAAGGGTCTGCGTTTGCTCACCCAACCTCACCAAACCTCTCAGCCCCAAGAGTGTCCACCCTTAGGTCTCATCCAGCTGTGGGTGTAGATATGGTCAATCCAGGTTGCATCACAGCCCCTGAACGCATTGTGTAAGAATTTCTCTCTTTCACTGTCTTTGTTTCATGGGTTTTTAAAAGTAATTTATTTTCATAATGCGGTTTAGCTGCTTTTCACTGCTGTGTTTATGCCGCTTTACACCCACTTGACACACTAACAGAGAGATATCAATACATAGGTTTTAAGATTATTACTAGTCAGATATATTCTTGTGCGGTGAATAGGGCGTTTTGAGTCCAATTCTCTGAGCAAGGAGTAGGTCTTGTCTATTACATATTGGGTTTATGGAACGGTATCTGAGCTAATTTGAAACCCTTGTTTTATGTATCACCCCACCTCACCTTTCCCGTTAAACAGCCATAGTGTGTTTTCTGCATGTGTGACTCTGTTCTGTTTTGTAATTCAGTTCAAGTGTAACGGTTTTTACATTCCCTCTATCACTGATACCTTATGAGAAGTGTCCTTTTCTGTGTGACTTATTTCACTTAGAATCGTCGTACCTAAATCCACTCATCATGCTGCTACTAGCCTTATGACATTGATTTCATGGCTGAGTGATATTCCATTGTACATAAGGACCAGAACTTCTTTACCCATTTTTCTCTTTCCTGGGATATTTAAGGTGGAATGAAGTGGAGGTCCTTGTCAACAGAGCAGCCCTAAACTTTGGGGTGCTTGTGTCTTGCTGATTTTTCATTTTCCCAATTTATACCCCCATGAGTGGAAGTGCCCTATGCTCTCTAAGCTGTGTTTCTTAGATGTTTCAGGACTCACCGTACACTTCTCCAGAGTGGCTGTTGGCAATTTACATCCCGCCCATCAGTGTAGCAAGGCTCCCATTTCTCCATGGCCTGTCCTGCATTTCTAGTTTTGACACTTTTTTCAGCATGGCCCTTTTGACCGATGGGAAGCGAGACTTCTTTGTAGCGCTGATTTGCCTTTCCAGGTTGCTTGGTTGGCCAAAAAGGGCGTATGCGTTTTTTCCTGAATATATTCAGGAAAAAACGAATACGCCCTTTTTGGCCAAGGGCATCATTTTCAACGTTTTGCCGCTTTTCATGTGCTTTAAAGGAGATTCGAATCTACCTCCTGAAATCTGTTTCCTGCAATTCTGCCTTGATTTCAAATCCTCTTCTTTGCCTTCCCTCAATATATTTGTGGACGAGAGTTATCATTTATAACTCTGCAGGTTTGTGAATTGCAGTGCCCTGAAGCTCGATTTTACAACTCGCGTTTTTGGGAGCTGGCCGCAAAAGCGCAGGATGGCTTCAGGCCCTGTTCTGGTTCCGGGGTCAGGCTGAGCCTGTGGTTAATTCTTCTTCCTGATGGGAAAATAGAGTGACCTGTGCCTGTCCCAACACCAAGAGCCAGTCTCTCATTGGTTCCCCGTCTTCCCGTTCATCCTCAGGAAAAATTGTAACCTGTACGGAACAGGAGGTTAAAGGTGCTGATGCTCCAAGTAGGGAGATTGCTAGTAAAGCGGCTGAAATGGCGAACCCGGGCACAAGGAGATGAGAAATGAGGTGCGTTTTAGAAACCTTTCCCCATCACACGGTGTACCATCTTCTGGGTTTCTCATGCATGTTTTCGATGTAGGAAGATGCCCTTGAACCTGGAGATATGGGACCCATGCGATGGGTACCACGCAGTATTACTATAAAGGGTCTGCGTTTGCTCACCCAACCTCACCAAACCTCTCAGCCCCAAGAGTGTCCACCCTTATGTCTCATCCAGCTGTGGGTCTAGATATGGTCAATCCAGGTTGCATCACAGCCCCTGAACGCATTGTGTAAGAATGTCTCTCTCTTTCACTGTCTTTCTTTCATGGGTTTTTCAAAGTAATTTATTTTCATAATGCGGTTTAGCTGCTTTTCACTGCTGTGTTTATGCCGCTTTACACCCACTTGACACACTAACAGAGAGATATCAATACATAGGTTTTAAGATTATTAGTAGTCACATATATTCTTGTGCGGTGAATAGGGCGTGTTGAGTCCAGTTCTCTGAGCAAGGAGTAGGTCTTGTCTATTACATATTGGGTTTATGGAACGGTATCTGAGCTAATTTGAAACCCTTGTTTTATGTATCACCCCACCTCACCTTTCCCGTTAAGCAGCCATAGTGTGTTTTCTGCATGTGTGACTCTGTTCTGTTTTGTAATTCAGTTCAAGTGTAACGGTTTTTACATTCCCTCTATCAGTGATACCTTATGAGAAGTGTCCTTTTCTGTGTGACTTATTTCACTTAGAATCGTCGTACCTAAATCCACTCATCATGCTGCTACTAGCCTTATGACATTGATTTCATGGCTGAGTGATATTCCATTGTACATAAGGACCCGAACTTCTTTACCCATTTTTCTCTTTCCTGGGATATTTAAGGTGGAATGAAGTGGAGGTCCTTGTCAACAGAGCAGCCCTAAACTTTGGGGTGCTTGTGTCTTGCTGATTTTTAATTTTCCCAATTTATACCCCCATGAGTGGAAGTGCCCTATGCTCTCTAAGCTGTGTTTTTTAGATGTTTCACGACTCACCGTACACTTCTCCAGAGTGGCTGTTGGCAATTTACATCCCGCCCATCAGTGTAGCAAGGCTCCCATTTCTCCATGGCCTGTCCTGCATTTCTGGTTTTGACACTTTTTTCAGCATGGCCCTTTTGACCGATGGGAAGCGAGACTTCTTTGTAGCGCTGATTTGCCTTTCCAGGTTGCTTGGTTGGCCAAAAAGGGCGTATGCGTTTTTTCCTGAATATATTCAGGAAAAAACGCATACGCCCTTTTTGGCCAAGGGAATCATTGTCAACGTTTTGCCGCTTTTCATGTGCTTTAAAGGAGATTCGAATCTACCTCCTGTAATCTGTTTCCTGCAATTCTGCCTTGATTTCAAATCCTCTTCGTTGCCTTCCCTCAATATATTTGTGGACGAGAGTTATCATTTATAACTCTGCAGGTTTGTGAATTGCAGTGCCATGAAGCTCGATTTTACACCTCGCGTTTTTGGGAGCTGGCCGCAAAAGCGCAGGATGGCTTCAGGCCCTGTTCTGGTTCCGGGGGGCAGGCTGAGCCTGTGGTTAATTCTTCTTCCTGATGGGAAAATAGAGTGACCTGTGCCTGTCCCAACACCAAGAGCCAGTCTCTCATTGGTTCCCCGTCTTCCCGTTCATCCTCAGGAAAAATTGTAACCTGTACGGAACAGGAGGTTAAAGGTGCTGATGCTCCAAGTAGGGAGATTGCTAGTAAAGCGGCTGAAATGGCGAACCCGGGCACAAGGAGATGAGAAATGAGGTGCGTTTTAGAAACCTTTCCCCATCACACGGTGTACCATCTTCTGGGTTTCTCATGCATGTTTTCGATGTAGGAAGATGCCCTTGAACCTGGAGATATGGGACCCATGCGATGGGTACCACGCAGTATTACTATAAAGGGTCTGCGTTTGCTCACCCAACCTCACCAAACCTCTCAGCCCCAAGAGTGTCCACCCTTATGTCTCATCCAGCTGTGGGTCTAGATATGGTCAATCCAGGTTGCATCACAGCCCCTGAACGCATTGTGTAAGAATGTCTCTCTCTTTCACTGTCTTTCTTTCATGGGTTTTTCAAAGTAATTTATTTTCATAATGCGGTTTAGCTGCTTTTCACTGCTGTGTTTATGCCGCTTTACACCCACTTGACACACTAACAGAGAGATATCAATACATAGGTTTTAAGATTATTAGTACTCACATATATTCTTGTGCGGTGAATAGGGCGTGTTGAGTCCAGTTCTCTGAGCAAGGAGTAGGTCTTGTCTATTACATATTGGGTTTATGGAACGGTATCTGAGCTAATTTGAAACCCTTGTTTTATGTATCACCCCACCTCACCTTTCCCGTTAAGCAGCCATAGTGTGTTTTCTGCATGTGTGACTCTGTTCTGTTTTGTAATTCAGTTCAAGTGTAACGGTTTTTACATTCCCTCTATCAGTGATACCTTATGAGAAGTGTCCTTTTCTGTGTGACTTATTTCACTTAGAATCGTCGTACCTAAATCCACTCATCATGCTGCTACTAGCCTTATGACATTGATTTCATGGCTGAGTGATATTCCATTGTACATAAGGACCAGAACTTCTTTACCCATTTTTCTCTTTCCTGGGATATTTAAGGTGGAATGAAGTGGAGGTCCTTGTCAACAGAGCAGCCCTAAACTTTGGGGTGCTTGTGTCTTGCTGATTTTTACTTTTCCCAATTTATACCCCCATGAGTGGAAGTGCCCTATGCTCTCTAAGCTGTGTTTTTTAGATGTTTCACGACTCACCGTACACTTCTCCAGAGTGGCTGTTGGCAATTTACATCCCGCCCATCAGTGTAGCAAGGCTCCCATTTCTCCATGGCCTGTCCTGCATTTCTGGTTTTGACACTTTTTTCAGCATGGCCCTTTTGACCGATGGGAAGCGAGACTTCTTTGTAGCGCTGATTTGCCTTTCCAGGTTGCTTGGTTGGCCAAAAAGGGCGTATGCGTTTTTTCCTGAATATATTCAGGAAAAAACGCATACGCCCTTTTTGGCCAAGGGAATCATTGTCAACGTTTTGCCGCTTTTCATGTGCTTTAAAGGAGATTCGAATCTACCTCCTGTAATGTGTTTCCTGCAATTCTGCCTTGATTTCAAATCCTCTTCGTTGCCTTCCCTCAATATATTTGTGGACGAGAGTTATCATTTATAACTCTGCAGGTTTGTGAATTGCAGTGCCATGAAGCTCGATTTTACACCTCGCGTTTTTGGGAGCTGGCCGCAAAAGCGCAGGATGGCTTCAGGCCCTGTTCTGGTTCCGGGGGGCAGGCTGAGCCTGTGGTTAATTCTTCTTCCTGATGGGAAAATAGAGTGACCTGTGCCTGTCCCAACACCAAGAGCCAGTCTCTCATTGGTTCCCCGTCTTCCCGTTCATCCTCAGGAAAAATTGCAACCTGTAGGGAACAGGAGGTTAAAGGTGCTGATGCTCCAAGTAGGGAGATTGCTAGTAAAGAGGCTGGGATGGCGAACCCGGGCACAAGGAGATGAGAAATGAGGTGCGTTTTAGAAACCTTTCCCCATCACACGGTGTACCATCTTCTGGGTTTCTCATGCATGTTTTTGATGTAGGAAGATGCCCTTGAACATGGAGATTTGGGACCCATGCGATGGGTACCACGCAGTATTACTTTAAAGGGTCTGCGTTTGCTCACCCAACCTCACCAAACCTCTCAGCCCCAAGAGTGTCCACCCTTAGGTCTCATCCAGCTGTGGGTGTAGATATGGTCAATCCAGGTTGCATCACAGCCCCTGAACGCATTGTGTAAGAATTTCTCTCTTTCACTGTCTTTGTTTCATGGGTTTTTAAAAGTAATTTATTTTCATAATGCGGTTTAGCTGCTTTTCACTGCTGTGTTTATGCCGCTTTACACCCACTTGACACACTAACAGAGAGATATCAATACATAGGTTTTAAGATTATTACTAGTCAGATATATTCTTGTGCGGTGAATAGGGCGTTTTGAGTCCAATTCTCTGAGCAAGGAGTAGGTCTTGTCTATTACATATTGGGTTTATGGAACGGTATCTGAGCTAATTTGAAACCCTTGTTTTATGTATCACCCCACCTCACCTTTCCCGTTAAACAGCCATAGTGTGTTTTCTGCATGTGTGACTCTGTTCTGTTTTGTAATTCAGTTCAAGTGTAACGGTTTTTACATTCCCTCTATCAGTGATACCTTATGAGAAGTGTCCTTTTCTGTGTGACTTATTTCACTTAGAATCGTCGTACCTAAATCCACTCATCATGCTGCTACTAGCCTTATGACATTGATTTCATGGCTGAGTGATATTCCATTGTACATAAGGACCACAACTTCTTTACCCATTTTTCTCTTTCCTGGGATATTTAAGGTGGAATGAAGTGGAGGTCCTTGTCAACAGAGCAGCCCTAAACTTTGGGGTGCTTGTGTCTTGCTGATTTTTCATTTTCCCAATTTATACCCCCATGAGTGGAAGTGCCCTATGCTCTCTAAGCTGTGTTTCTTAGATGTTTCAGGACTCACCGTACACTTCTCCAGAGTGGCTGTTGGCAATTTACATCCCGCCCATCAGTGTAGCAAGTCTCCCATTTCTCCATGGCCTTTCCTGCATTTCTGGTTTTGACACTTTTTTCAGCATGGCCCTTTTGACCGATGGGAAGCGAGACTTCTTTGTAGCGCTGATTTGCCTTTCCAGGTTGCTTGGTTGGCCAAAAAGGGCGTATGCGTTTTTTCCTGAATATATTCAGGAAAAAACGCATACGCCCTTTTTGGCCAAGGGCATCATTGTCAACGTTTTGCCGCTTTTCATGTGCTTTAAAGGAGATTCGAATCTACCTCCTGAAATCTGTTTCCTGCAATTCTGCCTTGATTTCAAATCCTCTTCTTTGCCTTCCCTCAATATATTTGTGGACGAGAGTTATGATTTATAATTCTGCAGGTTTGTGAATTGCAGTGCCCTGAAGCTCGATTTTACACCTCGCGTTTTTGGGAGCTGGCCGCAAAAGCGCAGGATGGCTTCAGGCCCTGTTCTGGTTCCGGGGTCAGGCTGAGCCTGTGGTTAATTCTTCTTCCTGATGGGAAAATAGAGTGACCTGTGCCTGTCCCTACACCAAGAGCCAGTCTCTCATTGGTTCCCCGTCTTCCCGTTCATCCTCAGGAAAAATTGTAACCTGTACGGAACAGGAGGTTAAAGGTGCTGATGCTCCAAGTAGGGAGATTGCTAGTAAAGCGGCTGAAATGGCGAACCCGGGCACAAGGAGATGAGAAATGAGGTGCGTTTTAGAAACCTTTCCCCATCACACGGTGTACCATCTTCTGGGTTTCTCATGCATGTTTTCGATGTAGGAAGATGCCCTTGAACCTGGAGATATGGGACCCATGCGATGGGTACCACGCAGTATTACTATAAAGGGTCTGCGTTTGCTCACCCAACCTCACCAAACCTCTCAGCCCCAAGAGTGTCCACCCTTATGTCTCATCCAGCTGTGGGTCTAGATATGGTCAATCCAGGTTGCATCACAGCCCCTGAACGCATTGTGTAAGAATGTCTCTCTCTTTCACTGTCTTTCTTTCATGGGTTTTTCAAAGTAATTTATTTTCATAATGCGGTTTAGCTGCTTTTCACTGCTGTGTTTATGCCGCTTTACACCCACTTGACACACTAACAGAGAGATATCAATACATAGGTTTTAAGATTATTACTAGTCACATATATTCTTGTGCGGTGAATAGGGCGTGTTGAGTCCAGTTCTCTGAGCAAGGAGTAGGTCTTGTCTATTACATATTGGGTTTATGGAACGGTATCTGAGCTAATTTGAAACCCTTGTTTGATGTATCACCCCACCTCACCTTTCCCGTTAAGCAGCCATAGTGTGTTTTCTGCATGTGTGACTCTGTTCTGTTTTGTAATTCAGTTCAAGTGTAACGGTTTTTACATTCCCTCTATCAGTGATACCTTATGAGAAGTGTCCTTTTCTGTGTGACTTATTTCACTTAGAATCGTCGTACCTAAATCCACTCATCATGCTGCTACTAGCCTTATGACATTGATTTCATGGCTGAGTGATATTCCATTGTACATAAGGACCAGAACTTCTTTACCCATTTTTCTCTTTCCTGGGATATTTAAGGTGGAATGAAGTGGAGGTCCTTGTCAACAGAGCAGCCCTAAACTTTGGGGTGCTTGTGTCTTGCTGATTTTTAATTTTCCCAATTTATACCCCCATGAGTGGAAGTGCCCTATGCTCTCTAAGCTGTGTTTTTTAGATGTTTCAGGACTCACCGTACACTTCTCCAGAGTGGCTGTTGGCAATTTACATCCCGCCCATCAGTGTAGCAAGGCTCCCATTTCTCCATGGCCTGTCCTGCATTTCTGGTTTTGACACTTTTTTCAGCATGGCCCTTTTGACCGATGGGAAGCGAGACTTCTTTGTAGCGCTGATTTGCCTTTCCAGGTTGCTTGGTTGGCCAAAAAGGGCGTATGCGTTTTTTCCTGAATATATTCAGGAAAAAACGCATACGCCCTTTTTGGCCAAGGGAATCATTGTCAACGTTTTGCCGCTTTTCATGTGCTTTAAAGGAGATTCGAATCTACCTCCTGTAATCTGTTTCCTGCAATTCTGCCTTGATTTCAAATCCTCTTCGTTGCCTTCCCTCAATATATTTGTGGACGAGAGTTATCATTTATAACTCTGCAGGTTTGTGAATTGCAGTGCCATGAAGCTCGATTTTACACCTCGCGTTTTTGGGAGCTGGCCGCAAAAGCGCAGGATGGCTTCAGGCCCTGTTCTGGTTCCGGGGGGCAGGCTGAGCCTGTGGTTAATTCTTCTTCCTGATGGGAAAATAGAGTGACCTGTGCCTGTCCCAACACCAAGAGCCAGTCTCTCATTGGTTCCCCGTCTTCCCGTTCATCCTCAGGAAAAATTGCAACCTGTAGGGAACAGGAGGTTAAAGGTGCTGATGCTCCAAGTAGGGAGATTGCTAGTAAAGAGGCTGGGATGGCGAACCCGGGCACAAGGAGATGAGAAATGAGGTGCGTTTTAGAAACCTTTCCCCATCACACGATGTACCATCTTCTGGGTTTCTCATGCATGTTTTTGATGTAGGAAGATGCCCTTGAACCTGGAGATTTGGGACCCATGCGATGGGTACCACGCAGTATTACTTTAAAGGGTCTGCGTTTGCTCACCCAACCTCACCAAACCTCTCAGCCCCAAGAGTGTCCACCCTTAGGTCTCATCCAGCTGTGGGTGTAGATATGGTCAATCCAGGTTGCATCACAGCCCCTGAACGCATTGTGTAAGAATTTCTCTCTTTCACTGTCTTTGTTTCATGGGTTTTTAAAAGTAATTTATTTTCATAATGCGGTTTAGCTGCTTTTCACTGCTGTGTTTATGCCGCTTTACACCCACTTGACACACTAACAGAGAGATATCAATACATAGGTTTTAAGATTATTACTAGTCAGATATATTCTTGTGCGGTGAATAGGGCGTTTTGAGTCCAATTCTCTGAGCAAGGAGTAGGTCTTGTCTATTACATATTGGGTTTATGGAACGGTATCTGAGCTAATTTGAAACCCTTGTTTTATGTATCACCCCACCTCACCTTTCCCGTTAAACAGCCATAGTGTGTTTTCTGCATGTGTGACTCTGTTCTGTTTTGTAATTCAGTTCAAGTGTGACGGTTTTTACATTCCCTCTATCAGTGATACCTTATGAGAAGTGTCCTTTTCTGTGTGACTTATTTCACTTAGAATCGTCGTACCTAAATCCACTCATCATGCTGCTACTAGCCTTATGACATTGATTTCATGGCTGAGTGATATTCCATTGTACATAAGGACCAGAACTTCTTTACCCATTTTTCTCTTTCCTGGGATATTTAAGGTGGAATGAAGTGGAGGTCCTTGTCAACAGAGCAGCCCTAAACTTTGGGGTGCTTGTGTCTTGCTGATTTTTCATTTTCCCAATTTATACCCCCATGAGTGGAAGTGCCCTATGCTCTCTAAGCTGTGTTTCTTAGATGTTTCAGGACTCACCGTACACTTCTCCAGAGTGGCTGTTGGCAATTTACATCCCGCCCATCAGTGTAGCAAGGCTCCCATTTCTCCATGGCCTGTCCTGCATTTCTGGTTTTGACACTTTTTTCAGCATGGCCCTTTTGACCGATGGGAAGCAAGACTTCTTTGTAGCGCTGATTTGCCTTTCCAGGTTGCTTGGTTGGCCAAAAAGGGCGTATGCGTTTTTTCCTGAATATATTCAGGAAAAAACGCATACGCCCTTTTTGGCCAAGGGCATCATTGTCAACGTTTTGCCGCTTTTCATGTGCTTTAAAGGAGATTCGAATCTACCTCCTGAAATCTGTTTCCTGCAATTCTGCCTTGATTTCAAATCCTCTTCTTTGCCTTCCCTCAATATATTTGTGGACGAGAGTTATCATTTATAGCTCTGCAGGTTTGTGAATTGCAGTGCCCTGAAGCTCAATTTTACAACTCGCGTTTTTGGGAGCTGGTCGCAAAAGCGCAGGATGGCTTCAGGCCCAGTTCTGGTTCCGGAGGGCAGGTTGAGCCTGTGGTTAATTCTTCTTCCAGATGGGAAAATAGAGTGACCTGTGCCTGTCCCAACACCAAGAGCCAGTCTCTCATTGGTTCCCCTTCTTCCCATTCATCCTCAGGAAAAATTGCAACCTGTACGGAACAGGAGGTTAAAGGTGCTGATGCTCCAAGTAGGGAGATTGCTAGTAAAGTGGCTGGAATGGCGAACCGGGCACAAGGAGATGAGAAATGAGGTGCGTTTTAGAAACCATTCCCCATCACACGGTGTACCATCTTCTGGGTTTCTCATGCATGTTTTCGATGTAGGAAGATGACCTTGAACCTGGAGATATGGGACCCATGCGATGGGTACCACGCAGTATTACTTTAAAGGGTCTGCGTTTGCTCACCCAACCTCACCAAACCTCTCAGCCCCAAGAGTGTCCACCCTTATGTCTCATCCAGCTGTGGGTCTAGATACGGTCAATCCAGGTTGCATCACAGCCCATGAACGCATTGTGTAAGAATTTCTCTCTCTTTCACTGTCTTTGTTTCATGGGTTTTTAAAAGTAATTTATTTTCATAATGCGGTTTAGCTGCTTTTCACTGCTGTGTTTATGCCGCTTTATACCCACTTGACACACTAACAGAGAGATATCAATACATAGGTTTTAAGGTTATTACTAGTCAGATATATTCTTGTGCGGTGAATAGGGCGTGTTGAGTCCAGTTCTCTGAGCAAGGAGTAGGTCTTGTCTATTACATATTGGGTTTATGGAACGGTATCTGAGCTAATTTGAAACCCTTGTTTTATGTGTCACCCCACCTCCCCTTTCCCGTTAAGCAGCCATAGTGTGTTTTCTGCATATGTGACTCTGTTCTGTTTTGTAATTCAGTTCAACTGTAACGGTTTTTACATTCCCTCTATAAGTGATACCTTATGAGAAGTGTCCTTTTCTGTGTGATTTATTTCACTTAGAATCGTCGTACCTAAATCCACTCATCATGCTGCTACTAGCCTTAGGACATTGATTTCATGGCTGAGTGATATTCCATTGTACATAAGGACCACAACTTCTTTATCCATTTTTCTCTTTCCTGGGATATTTAAGGTGGAATGAAGTGGAGGTCCTTGTCAACAGAGCAGCCCTAAACTTTGGGGTGCTTGTGTCTTGCTGATTTTTCATTTTCCCAATTTATACCCCCATGAGTGGAAGTGCCCTATGCTCTCTAAGCTGTGTTTTTTAGATATTCCAGGACTCACCGTACACTTCTCCAGAGTGGCTGTTGGCAATTTACATCCCGCCCATCAGTGTAGCAAGGCTCCCATTTCTCCATGGCCTGTCCTGCATTTCTGGTTTTGACACTTTTTTCAGCATGGCCCTTTTGACCGATGGGAAGCGAGACTTCTTTGTAGTGCTGATTTGCCTTTCCAGGTTGCTTGGTTGGCCAAAAAGGGCGTATGCGTTTTTTCCTGAATATATTCAGGAAAAAACGCATACGCCCTTTTTGGCCAAGGGCATCATTGTCAACGTTTTGCCGCTTTTCATGTGCTTTAAAGGCGATTCGAATCTACCTCCTGAAATCTGTTTCCTGCATCTGCCTTGATTTCAAATCCTCTTCGTTGCCTTCCCTCAATATATTTGTGGACGAGAGTTATCATTTATAACTCTGCAGGTTTGTGAATTGCAGTGCCCTGAGCCTCCATTTTACAACTCGTGATTTTGGGAGCTGGCCGCAAAAGCGCAGGATGGCTTCAGGCCCTGTTCGTGTTCCGGGGGGCGGGATGAGCCTGTGGTTAATTCTTCTTCCTGATGGGAAAATAGAGTGACCTGTGCCTGTCCCAACACCAAGAGCCAGTCTCTCATTGGTTCCCCGTCTTCCCGTTCATCCTCAGGAGAAATTGCAACCTGTACGGAACAGGTGGTTAAAGGTGCTGATGCTCCAAGTAGGGAGATTGCTAGTAAAGTGGCTGGAATCGCAAACCCGAGCACAAGGAGATGAGAAATGAGGTGCGTTTTAGAAACCTCTCCCCATCACACGGTGTACCATCTTCTGGGTTTCTCATGCATGATTTCGATGTAGGAAGATGCCCTTGAACCTGGAGATTTGGGACCCATGCGATGGGTACCACGCAGTATTACTTTAAAGGGTCTGCATTTGCTCACCCAACCTCACCAAACCTCTCAGCCCCAAGAGTGTCCACCCTTATGTCTCATCCAACTGTGCGTCTAGATATGGTCAATCCAGTTTGCATCACAGCCCCTGAACGAATTGTGTAAGAATTTCTCTCTCTTTCACTGTCTTTGTTTCATGGGTTTTTCAAAGTAATTTATTTTCATAATGGGGTTTAGCTGCTTTTCACTGCTGTGTTTATGCCGCTTTACACCCACTTGACACACTAACAGAGAGATATCAATACATAGGTTTTACGATTATTACTAGTCAGATATATTCTTGTGCGGTGAATAGGGCGTGTTGAGTCCAGTTCTCTGAGCAAGGAGTAGGTCTTGTCTATTACATATTGGGTTTATGGAACGGTATCTGAGCTAGTTTGAAACCCTTTTTTTATGTATCACCCCACCTCACCTTTCCCGTTAAGCAGCCATAGTGTGTTTTCTGCATGTGTGACTTTGTTCTGTTTTGTAATTCAGTTCAAGTGTAACGCTTTTTACATTCCCTCTATAAGTGATACCTTATGAGAAGTGTCTTTTTCTGTGTGACTTATTTCACTTAGAATCGTCGTACCTAAATCCACTCATCATGCTGCTACTAACCTTAGGACATTGATTTCATGGCTGAGTGATATTCCATTGTACATAAGGACCACAACTTCTTTATCCATTTTTCTCTTTCCTTGGATATTTAAGGTGGAATTAAGTGGAGGTTCTTGTCAACAGAGCAGCCCTAAAGTTTGGGGTGCCTGTGTCTTGCTGATTTTTAGTTTTCCCAATTTATACGCCCATGAGTCGATGTGCCCCTTTCTCTCTAGCTGTGTTTTTTAGATGTTTTAGGAAACACCATACCCTTCTCCAGAGTCATCATTGGCAATTTACACCCCACCCATCAGTGTAACAAAGCTCCCTTTACTCCCTGGCCTCTCCTGCTTTTCTTGTTTTTACACTTTTGTAGGAAAGCCATTTTGACCGATGGGATGTCAGACTTCTTTGTAGAGCTGAATTGCATATCCGGCTTGCTTGGTTGGCCAAAAAGGGCCTATGGGTTTTTTCCTGAATTCATTCAGAAAAAAACGCATATGCTCTTTTTGGCCAAGTGCATCATTGTCGACGTTTTGACGCTTTTCATGTGCTTTAGGGGTGATTCGAATCTAACTCCTGAAATCTGTTTCCTGCAATTCTGCCTTGATTTCAAATCCTCTTCGTTGCCTTCCCTCAATATATTTGTGGACGAGAGTTATCATTTATAACTCTGCAGATTTGTTAATTGCAGTGCCCATGAGCTCCATTTTTCAACTCGCTTTTTTGGGAGCTTTCCGCAGAACCGCTTGTTTGCTTCTGGCCCTACTCTGGTTCCCGGTGGCAGGCTAAGCCTTTGCTTAATTCTTCTTCCTGACTGGAAAATAGAGTGACATGTGCCTCTCCGAATATCTAGGGCTTGGCTCTCCTTGTTTCTCCTCCTTCCCCTTCTTCCTTTGGACAAATTCCGATTTCTGTGCAACTGGATGTTGAAGGTGCTGACATCCTCAAGTGGGGAGATTTTAAGGAAAAAGGCTGGAGGGGTGAACCCAACAACCAGGAAATTAGGCGTTTTGGTGCCTTTTCCAAAATCTTCCTGATCCAACCGTGTTCCATCTTCTGGGTGTCACAGGCATGTTTTAGCTGTAGGAAAGGTCCCGTGTATGTAAGGAGAACACAAGGGATTTTTCCAAATTAGTGTCTCCCCAAACTCCAATCTGGGGAATTTTTAAGCTACTGGTACATGTGTGTTCATTAAGGGACTTGGGCCGTAGGCAGAGTCCGAACTTTAGATGATTGAAGTCTTCAGGTTCAGAAACGCTCACCATCGGCCTCCTTTAGTTTCCATTTTATCTGTAGTTGATAGATGATGTCGATATAGATATCTATTGTTTTTCAGATTATTTCCCCTCAGGGGTCATTACAAAATATTGAGTATAGTTCCCTGTGCTATACAGTAGTTCCTTGTTGATGATATATTTTATACATAGCAGTGTGTATATGTTAATCTGAAACTGTTAATTTATCCCTCCTCCCACCTTTCCCCTTTGGTAATAAAAAATATAAGATTTTATACTTCTCAGAAATCTAGGAGCTGAAAGAGAGGTATCATTTTCAATGGAAAATCATTCCAAACAAGGTTGAAACTTCAACCAAGATTATTAGATGTACATCCTTGGAAAGAAATCACTGCATTTCTCTACTCTTGACCTGACAAATAAGACAAACCCCTCCACTGAACTTGCTTATAATAAAGTGATGGAAATATCAAATGGAAGTGTTAGAAACATCTTCTTTTACACGAGCCTTATACACTGCTCTATGTTAATTACAGTTTGGCTCACACATCTGTTCATTGAAGTTACAATGTTCTCAAATTCTGTTACTGATCCTGCAGAGTGGGCCCCAACAAGGGTCTCCCTGCCCAGTGTCATTGGAGCCAACAGATCGAGACTGACTTTGGTTCAGAAGCAAAGGAAAACTTTACATTTTGATCAGAGAATGGAGAGGTGAGAGTGTGTGCTCCCCTGCGGGTTGTGGGCCGGGCTGCTGTGTAGGGATCCTGTCAGCATCAGCGGGAGGGAGGGGGCGGAGCTCTCGAGGGCCAGGTTGCCTGGAGCTCAGGCTCTATGTCGCAGAGTCTGCACGGGGCCCCACGAGCTGAGGTGTCGGCCCAGCCATTTTGCACGAGGAAATCGGGTCTGAAGTGTCGGGTGTGGGACCTCTGCATGTGGAAACCTAGGAGCAAGTGAAATTAGACAAAGCACAAAGGAAAAAATGGTTAGACTTTATTTTATTGCCCAGATTCTATTTTTATCTCCCAGGAATTTTTAATGGGCTTTGCCAGTGACAAAGCCCTCCTCTGCCTTTTGTCCCATTCCTCATTCTTGGGGCGCTGAGGGTGCAGACACGTCTTCTGTAAATGCTTCATGCTGAGTTGGGTGTCCTCATACCCGGGGGGAGGGGCAGGACTTCTCCCCAGCAGCCTCCAGGTGAGGTTGATTGTCCGCAGGCCTCCTCCCTCACTGCTCGTCTGCCTGAGCACCAGCATTGGAAGTTTTATAGATTCTAATGACCTTTAAGGGTCCAGGAAAGAGATGTGCAGAGACGCTGGGGGGGTGGGCGGTTTTACCCTGCTCCACATTGGTTCGGCCCCCTTAGGCTGAACGGTTTCTGCCAGCCTAGATGCTCTGACCAGTAGTCTGTGCTTTCTTCAGTTAGGCCACTGAATTAACGTACAAACAGGACCAGGTGTCAGAGCCCTGCTTGCTCAACTCCCAGACAGTCCAGGGCCGGTGGTGATCCAGGACCATGACGGCCACTCAGTCAACGGCCTTTTGAAGTAGCCAGGAGTACAGCCGGTCTCACTGGCCGCCGTCACCGCGGTGTCTGTAGGCTTTTCTATGGTGGCAGCGTTGTTTACGGTTCCCCTGCCAAGTTTATTAGCTCCGCTCTGGGTGCAGTAAGTCCTGTAAGCAATAGTCTGCTCTTTTGGGGCACACTCTTGTTGTTTTCTGAGAGAAGCTCCAGGTCAAGTGATGGTCACACGAGTCGTCATGGGGGCCCATTGCCCCAGGTTGTCTCTCTGGAGGTTGGCGTTGGAGGGCCTCCTCACTCGAGGTCATTGTGCCAAGGAGCAATCCCTGCAACTTCAGGGCATGGTGGGTGGTTAGGATCACCAAGTGGCGTCCTTTTCCCTTAGGAGGGAGCTGGCATTGCGGGCTGTTGATTTCCAGATTTTTAGATACCCCCAGTATCCTGGTCGGATGGGGTGGCTGGCCAATGCCTGGAGGGCATTCTTGCATTGTTCCATTTCAAGTGGTCCCAGTTTTTGCACTAATACTCCAAGGGCGATTCGCCTTGGACCAGGATTGTAAAGGTCAAAGGGTTTAGCTAAATTAGGGAGGTCCAGGGCCAGGGTCTGAATTGACTGCTCTTTCCATTCTTGAAAGGCTGCTTCTGGATTCTATTCAAAAGGATCATCATCTTTTCCTTTCAGTGTTTCATATAGAGGCCCAGCTATTAGACTGTAGTTAGGGATCCAGATGCAGCAAACCCCGGTCTCCCCAGGAACCCCTAAGCTGTCTTCTAGTTTCAGGAAAGGTGAGGCTGCAAATGGCTTCTTCCCTTTCCTGGGGTGGGCTTCTCCGACCTTCTGTGCGAATGAAGCCCAGGAAGGCCACCTTAGTTTGTGATATTTGAGCCTTTTCCTTGGACACCTTCTATCTTTTATTGGCTAGGTAGTTCAGAGGCCTCCTTAGTCGGGCTGGTGATCAGAATGTCATCTGCATATTGAAGGAGGGTTCCCTTCTCCAGAGGTAGATCTTTTAGGTCTTTAGCTAACGATTCCCCAAAGATGGTGTGGGAATTTTTGAACCCCTGGGGCAGGACGGCCCAGCAGTATTGTTTTGGTTGTAGGTTGAGTCCTGCCACTCACAGGCAAAATTTCTTGTGACTCTGGGACTAATGGAATACAGAAGAAGGCATCATTGAAGTCTAATACAGAATGCCATGTCCTGGTGGATGGTAGAATGACCAGCAGGGTGTAGGAATTAGGAACTACTAGATGTATATCCTCTGTGGCTTCACTGACTGTCCTGGCGTCCTCTACCAGGTCCCCAGCAGCCCACGGGGCTCTTGTGGTCAGGCCCCTCCCAGGATATGGAGCTCACCTGGGCAGGTACGCAGCAGCCCACGGGGCTCTCGTGGGCAGGCCCCTCCCTGGATATGGAGCTCCCGTGGACAGGTACCCCGGCAGGGCTGGGCACACAGGAACCGTGCACGTAGCCCTCATTGCAGAGCACCCCCAGCACCCCTGTCACTCAGAGCTGACACAGAGCACCTCAGAGCAGAGCTTGAACTAACAAACAGCAGCTCCAACAGGTCTGTGACCCTAGGCTTCACTCTGTGCGGCCTCCCTCTGCCTGGTCTTCCAGGGGCTTCCACTGCAGCCGGGGCACCAGGCCTCTGTCTCCACCCACCACCCCTCCTCTCCCTGACTCCTGGGTTCCTCTCATTAGCAGAGGGTCTTCTTGAAGTTGTCTCCCACTCATGGACCAGATAAAATGATTCGAAAACAAGCCAGGGCTGCCGCCCCTTATCTATCCTGACTCTCGGGACCCTACACCTGTTCCTTGGATCTGGCCGGTGCAGCAAGGCCCATTTTCTGCAACTCTGAGCCCCTGAGGGGCGAGGATTGGCTGACCTGGGCAGCCTGACCCGGCCGGCCAGCCCTTCCCAGGTGTGCCTGGGTTGAGGTCAATATAAACACCCCTCCAGGCAGCAAAAGCCTCTGCAGCTGTGCCTGACGCCATATTCTCTGCCCCGTCAGCAGTCTCGGGGTTGGGCTGGTGGGAGGGAGTAGGGCCCACGGCTCTATGAGTGGCCCAGTGTGACTGGGGCTCTGCTGGACTTTCTGCAGGAGTTGCCGGGCTGCCACCTGCTAAAGAAGAGGATGTGTCACCCATACTTGCTGCTGGAATTTCTCCCCGGGCAGAGGTGAGGAAGGAAAAAAGCAGTGGGGGCCGGGACAGGAGGGGTACCTCAGGCAGGGAAATGGAAAGCTTCCAGACGAGCGCCCGGGGCCAGGACCATCCTGGCTGGCCTGCAGGCACCAAGTCGGCCTGCGTGCTGTCGCTGGTGTGACTCCAAGCCCCTTCCTCTAGTTTTTAAAGTCTTTGCACACATTCAGGTGTTTTACCTGGGAAGGGTGGGAAAAGTTCAGCAGCAGCTGGCCTGGGGCTCAGCTCACGTTTACTCAGAGACGCCTCCTCACGGTCCCCCAGCTTTGCAATGAGGACGCTCCTCGTGTGGGGGCTGCTGGCTGCATGGGAGATGATTCCCCACCTGTGACCAACTTCAGAATTGTTTACCCCTGGAGCAAGTGCCCTGATAGGGTTTTCCTCTGTATGACCAGTGGGTTCTGTTTTTTTTTTTTTTTTTCTTTTTTGGTTCAAGGTAAGTTTTATTCCTCTTTTTGTATTTATGGATATAAGCATGGAAATAATTCATTCATATAAATACGTCTATGGGAAGGACAGAACTTTTTTTTCTGTTTTATTTTTTTAAGTATTACTTATTTTTTAATTTTTGAATTTATTTTATTCATTTTTTTATACAGCAGGCTCTTATTGGTAACCTATTTTATACATATAAGTGTATATATGTCAATCCCAGGCTCGCAATTCATCCCACCACCACCACCCTGCCACTTTCCCCCCTTGGTGTCCATACATTTGTTCTCTACATCTGTGTCTCTATTTCTGCCTTGCAAACCGGTTCATCTTTACCATTTTTCTAGGTTCCACATGTATGCGTTAATATACGATATTTGTTTTTCTCTTTCTGACTTACTTCACTCTGTATGACAGTCTCTAGATCTATCCACGTCTCTACAAATGACCCAATTTCATTCCTTTTTATGGCTGAGTAATATTCCATTTTATATATGTAGCACATCTTTTCTGTTCGTCTGTCTATGGGCATTTAGGTTGCTTCCATGACCTGGCTATTGTAAATAGTGCTGCAATGAATATTGTGGTGAATATGTCTTTTTGAATTATGGTTTTCTCTGGGTATATGGCCAGTAGTGGGATTGCTGGGTCATATGGTAATTCTATTTTTAGTTTTTTAAGGAACCTCCATACTGTTCTCCATCGTGACTGTATCAATTTACATTCCCACAAATAGTGTAAGAGGGTTCCCTTTTCTCCACACCCTCTCCAGCATTTGTTGCTTGTAGATTTTCTGATGATGCCCATTCTAACTCGTGTGAGGCGATACCTCATTGTAGTTTTGGTTTATATTTCTCTAATAATTAGTGATGTTGAGCAGCTTTTCATGTGCTTCTTGGTCATCTGTATGTCTTCTTGGGACAAATGTCTATTTACGTCATCTGCCCATTTTTGGATTGGGTTGTTTGTTTTTTTTTACTGTTGAGCTGCATGAGCTGTTTATATACATTGGAGATTAATCCTTTGTCCATTGATTCGTTTGCAAATATTTTCTCCCATTGTGAGGGTTGTCTTTTCGTCTTGTTTGTAGTTTCCTTTGCTTTGCAAAAGCTTTTAGGTTTCATTTGCTCCCATATGTTTATTTTTTTTATTCCATTACTCTAGGAGGTGGATCAAAAAAGATCTTGCTGTGATTTATGTCAAAGAGTATTCTTCCTATGTTTTCCTCTAAGAGTTTTATAGTGTCCGGTCTTACATTTCGGTCTCTAATCCATTTTGAGTTTATTTTTTGTGTATGGTGTTAGGGAGTGTTCTAATTTCATTCTTTTACATGTAGCTGTCCATTTTTCCCAGCACCACTTATTGAAGAGACTGTCTTTTCTCCTTTGTATACCCTTGCCTCCTTTGTCATAGATTAGTGGGCCATAGGTGTGTAGGTTTATCTCTGGGCTTTTTTTTTTCTTTTACATCTTTATTGGAGTATAATTGCTTTACAATTGTGTGTTAGTTTCTGCTGTATAAAAAAGTGAATCAGCTGTGCGTATACATATAACACCATATCCCCTCCCTCTTGCACCTCCCTCTCACTCCCTTATCCCACCCTTTTAGGTGGTCACAAAGCACAGAGCTGATCTCCCTGTGCTATGTGGCTGCTTCCCAGTAGCTATCAATTTTACATTTGGTAGTGTATATATGTCCATACCACTCTCTCACTTTGTCCCAGCTTACCCTTCCCTCTCCCCATGTCCTCAAGTCCTTTCTCTACGTCTGTGTCCTTAATCCTTTCCTGCCCCTAGGTTCTTCATAAACTTTTTTTTTAAGATTCCATATATATGTGTTAGCATACGGTATTTGTTTTTCTCTTTCTGACTTACTTCACTCTGTAGGACAGACTCTAGATCCATCCACCTCACTAAAAGTAACTCAATTTCGTTTCTTTTTATGGCTGAATAATGTTCCATTGTATATTTGTGCCACATCTTCCTTATCCATTTATCTGTTGATGGACACTTAGGTTGCTTCCATGTCCTGGCTATTGTAAATAGAGCTACAGTGAACATTGTGGTACATGACTCTTTTTGAATTATGGTTTTCTCAGGGTAAATGTCCAGGAGTGGGTTTGCTGGGTTGTATGGTAGTTCTATTTTTAGTTTTTAAGGAACCCCCATACCGTTCTCCCTAGTGGCTATATCAATTTACATTCCCACCAACAGTGCAAGAGGGTTCCCTTTGCTCCAATAAATGCCTCTCCAGCATTTATTGTTGGTAGATTTTTTGATGATGGCCATTCTGACTGGTGTGAGGTGATACCTCACTGTAGTTTTGATTTGCATTTCTCTAATGATTAGTGATGTTCAGCATCCTTTCATGTGTTTGTTGGCAACCTGTATATCTTCTTTGGAGAAATGTCTATTTAGGTCTTCTGCCCATTTTTGGATTGGGTTGTTTGGTTTTGTGATATTGAGCTACATGAGCTGCTTTTTGGAGATTAATCCTTTGCCATTTGCTTCATTTGAAAATATTTTCTCCCATTCTGATGGTTGTCTTTTCATCTTGCTTATGTTTTCCTTTGCTGTGCAAAAGAATTTATGTTTCATTCGGTCCCATTTTTTTATTTTTGTTTTTATTTCCATTTCTCTAGGAGGTGGGTCAAAAAGGATCTTGCTGTGATTTATGTCATAGACTGTTCTGCTTATGTTTTCCTCTAAGAGTTTTATAGTGGCTGGTCTTATATTTAGGTCTCTAATCCATTTTGAGTTTATTTTTGCGTATGGTGTTAGGGTGTGTACTAATTTCATTCTTTTACATGTAACTGTCCAGTTTTCCCAGCACCACTTGCTGAAGACACTGTCTTTTCTCCATTGTATACCCTTGCCTCCTTTGTCATAGATTAGTGAACCATAGGTACGTGGGTTTATCTCTGTGCTTTCTATCCTGTTCTATTGACCTATATTTCTGTTCTTGTGTCAGTACCATATTATCTTGATTACTGTAGCTTTGCAATATAGTCTGAAGTCTGGAAGTCTGATTCCTCCAGCTCTTTTTTTTCCCCCCTCAAGACTGCTTTGGCTATCCAGGGTCTTTTGTGTCTCCCTACAAATTTTAAGATTTTTTTTTCTTGTTCTGTAGAAAATGCCAAAGGTATTTTGATCGGGATTGCATTGAATCTGTAGATTGCTTTGGGTAGTATAGTCATTTTCACAATATTGATTCTTCTAATCCGAGAACATGGTATATGTCTCCATCTGTTTATATCATCTTTGATTTCTTTCATCAGTGTCTTATAGTTTTCTGAGTACAGGTCTTTTACTTCCTTAGGTAGGTTTATTCCTAGGTATTTTATTCTTTTTGTTGCAGTGGTAATGGGATTGTTTCCTTAATTTCTCTTTCTGATCTTTCATTGTTAGTGTATAGGAATGCAAGCAATTTCTGTGCATTAATTTTGTATCCTGCAACTTTACCAAATTCATTGATTAGCTCCAGTGGTTTTCTGGTGGCATCTTTAGGATTCTCTATCTGTAATATCATGTCATCTGCAAACAGTGACAATTTTACTTCTTCTTTTCCTTTTTGTATTCCTTTTATTTCTTTTTCTTCTCTGATTGCCATGGCTAGGACTTCCAAAACTATGTTGAATAGCAGTGGTGAGAGTGGACATCCTCGTCTTGTTCCTGATCTTAGAGGAAACGCTTTCAGTTTTTCACCATTGAGAATGTTGTTTGCTGTGGGTTTGTCATATATGGCCTTTATTATGTTGAGGTAGTTTCCCTCTATGCCCACACTCTGCAGAGTTTTTATCGTAAATGAGTGTTGAATTTTCTCAAAATCTTTTCCTTCATCTATTGAGATGATCATATGGTTTTATTCTACAATTTGTTAATATGGTGTATCACATTGATTTGTGTATATTGAAGAATCCTTGCATCCCTGGGATAAACCCCACTTGATCATGGTGTATGATCCTTTTAATGTGTTGTTCGATTCTGTTTGCTAGTATTTTGTTGAGGATTTTTACATCTATATTCATCAGTGATATTGGTCTATAATTTTCTTTCCTTGTAGTATCTCTGTCTGATTTTGGTATCAGGGTGATGGTGGTCTCATAGAATGAGTTTGGGAGTGTTCCTTCCGCTGCAATTGTTTTGAAGAATTTGAGAAGGTTGGGTGTTAGCTCTGCTCTAAATGTTTGATAGAATTCACCTGTGATGCCATCTGGTTCTGGACTTTTGTTTGTTGGAAGATTTTTAATCACAGTTTCAATTTCATTGCTTGTGATAGGTTTGTTCATATTTTCTATTTCTTCCTGGTTCAGTCTTAGAAGGTTATCCCTTTCTAAGAATTTGTCCATTTCTTCCAGATTGTCCATTTTATTGGCCTAGAGTTGCTTGTAGTAGTCTCTTAGGATGCTTTGTATTCCTGTGGTGTCTGTTATAACTTCTGCTTTTTCACTTCTAATTTTGTTGATTTGCGTCCTCTCCCTCTTTTTCTGGAGTCCGGCTAAAGGTTGATCATTTTTGCTTATCTTCTCAAAGAACCAGCTTTTAGTTTTATTGATCTTTGCTTTCGTTTTCTTTGTTTCTATTTCATTTATTTCTGCTCTGATCTTTATGATTTCTTTCCTTCTACTAACTTTGGGTTTTGTTCTTCTTTCTCTAGTTCCTCTAGGTGTAAGGTTAGATTGTTTATTTGAGATTTTTCTTGTTTCTTGAGGTAGGCTTGTATTGCTATAAACTTCCCTCTTAGAACTCCTTTTGCTGCATCCCATAGGTTTTGGATCATCGTGTTTTTGTTGTCATTTGTCTCTAGGTAGTTTTTGATTTCCTCTTTGATTTCTTCAGTGATCGCTTGGTTATTTAGTAACGTGTTGTTTAGCCTCCATGTGTTTGTGTTTTTTACGGTTTTTTCCGTGTAATTGATTTCTAATCTCATAGCATTGTGGTCGGAACAGCTGCTTGATATGATTTCAGTTTTCTTAAATTTACTGAGGCTTTATCTGTGACCCAAGATGTGATCTATCCTGGAGAATGTTCCGTGTGCAGTTGAGAAGAACGTGTAATCTGCTGTTTTTGGATGGAATGTCCTATAAATATCAATTAACTCTATCTGGTCTATTGTGTCATTTAAAGCTTGTGTTTCCTTATTAATTTTCTGTCTGGCTGATCTCCACTGGTGTAAGTGAGCTGTTAAAGTCCCCCGCTATTATTGTGTTACTGTCGATTTCCTCTTTTATAGCTGTTAGCAGTTGCCTTATACATTGAGCTGCTCCTATTTTGGGTACATATATATTTATAATTGTTATATCTTCTTCTTGGATTGATCCCCTGACCATTATGTAGTGCCTTTCCTTGTCTCTTGTAACATTCTTTATTTTAAAGTCTATTTTATCTGATATGAGTATTGCTACTCCAGCTTTCTTTTGATTTTCATTTGCATAGAATATATTTTTCCATCGCCTCACTTTGAGTCTGTATGTGTCCCTAGGTCTGAAATGGATCTCTTGTAGACAGCATATATATGGGTCTTGTTTTTGTATCCATTCAGCGAGCCTGTGTCTTTTGGTTGGAACATGTAGTGCATTCACGTTTAAGGTAATTATCGATATGTATGTTCCTACTACTATTTTCTTAATTGTTATGGGTTTGTCTTGGTGGGTCCTTTTCTTCTCTTGTGTTTCCCACTTAGAGAAGTTCCTTTAGCATTTGGTGTAGAGCTGGTTTCATGGTGCTGAATTCTCTTAACTTTTGCTTGTCTGTAAGGCTTTTGATTTCTCCATCAAATCTGAATGAGCTCTTTGCAGGGTGGAGTACTCTTGGTTGTAGGTTCTTCCCTTTCATCACTTTAAATTTATCATGCCACTTCCTTCTGGCTTGTAGATTTTCTGCTGAGAAATCAGTTGTTATCCTTATGGGAGTTCCCTTGTATGTTATTTGTCATTTTTCCCTTGCTGCTTTCAATCATTTTTCTTTGTCGTTAATTTTTGTCAATTTGATTACTATGTGTCTTGTCATTTTTCTCCTTTGGTTTATCCTGCCTGGGACACTCTGTGCTTCTGGACTTGGGTGGCTATTTCTTTTCCCATGCTAGGGAAGTTTTTGACCATTATCTCTTTAAATATATTCTCGGGTCCTTTCTCTCTCTCTTCTCCTTCTGGGACCCCTATAATGCGAATGTTGTTGCGTTTAATGTTGTCCCAGAGGACTCTTGGGGTGTCTTCGTTTATTTTCATTCTTTTTCTTTATTCTGTTCCATGGCAGTGATTTCCACCTTTCTGTCTTCCAGGTCACTTATCCGTTCTTCTGCCACAGTTATTCTGCTACTGATTCCTTCTAGTGTATTTTTCATTTCAGTTATTCCATTGTTCACCTCTGTTTGTTTGTTCTTTAATTCTTCTAGGTGTTTGTTCCTTAATTCTTCTAGGTCTTTGTTAAACATTTCTTGCATCTTCTCGATCTTTGCCTCCTTTCTTTTTCCAAGGTCTTGGCTCAACTTCACTATCATTATTCTGAATTTTTTTTCTGGAAGGTTCCCTATCTCCACCTCATTTCGTTTTTTTTTCTGGGGTTTTATCTTGTTCCTTGATCTGGTATAAAGTCCTCTGCCTTTTCATTTTGTCTATCTTTCTGTGAATGTGGTTTTCCTTCCACAGGCTGCAGAATTGTAGTTCTTCTTGCTTCTGCTGTCTGCTCTCCGGTGGATGAGTCTATCTTAGAGGCTTGTGCAAGCTTCCTGATGGGAAGGACTGGTGGTGGGTAGAGCTGGGTGTTGCTTTGGTGGGCAGAGCTTTAATCCGCTTGTCTACGGATTAAATAAAACTTTAATAAAAAGTTTAATCCGCTTGTCTGCTGATGCATGGGGCTGGGTTCCCTCCCTGTTGGTTGTTTGGCCTGAGGTGACCCAGCCCTGGAGCCTACCTTGCTCTTGGTGGGGCTAATGGCGGACTCTGGGAGGGCTCACACCAAGGAGTATTTCCCAGAACTTCTGCTGCCAGTGTCGTTGTCCTCACGGTGAGCCACAGCCACAGCCACCACCTGCCTCTGCAGGAGACCCTCTAAAAGTAGCAGGTAGTTCTGGTCATTCTCCTACAGGGTCACTGCTCCTTCCCCTGGGTCCTGATGTGCACACTACTTTGTGTGTGCCCTCCAAGAGTGGAGTATCTGAGTGGAGTTGAGACTCTGAGACTCTGTGTGGAGTTGCACAGACTCTGGGTCCTGTGAAGCTTCGATGTTTTGTGATTCTAGAAATCCTATAGGAGACGGTCCACAGCAGGTGACGCTAATGTTGTCAGTAGAGGTGTTGAAGCCAAAGATCTGCAGTTCCAACTAGAGGTGCCGATGTACATACAGGACAAAATCATCTCGTGTGAATGTAGTTCAGGCATGTTTAAGATGAATGCAGTCATGTTAATGCCTACCATATTCTATCTTGAGCCTCTCCTCAGGGACCCCCTCCTCAGTTCCTGAGGCTCCTGTAAGTCATGTACAGGGGACTGGAGAGTGGGCTCTGTCCAGTCTGAGCCCTGAGTTACCCTGTGTGTATCTTAGGATACTTTGTATTTCTGTGGTGTCCGTTGTAACATCATCTCTTTCATTTCAGATTTATTTGGGCCCTCTCTTTTTAAAAAAACATACTACTGTTGTCTTTTATTCTTTACAGAAGTTTAATAAGTGTTTGATCTACTATCCTTACCCTATGTATACTTTTTGCAGTGAGATTTTTTACTTTTCTTTGTTTCCTTGTTACTATCAATAATTAGTGAGACTTCTTTTAAGCTACCTTCAACATTGCTTATAAAGCTGCTTTATTAGTGATGACAGAGCCTTAATGGAAGTCATGTTCTGGTTGTAAATTAGAATGCAATGTGCCAGCAAATAGCCCCTTAAGTTTATGTCTCATTACTTCTTGTTCTTTTTTTAATTTAATTTTTATTTTTTGTCAGAGCAAATTTAATTAAAATGTTTTGTTTCTTCTAGGTGTGAAAGATGTGGTTCTTTTAAACATATACATATATCTATTCTTCTTTGGATCATTTTCCCATGTAGGTTATGACACGATGTTGAGTAGTCTTGTCTTGGTATTACGTAGGTCTTTGGTGATTACATATTTCACATGTGTTTCTATATCTATCTTAACCCCAATATCCTAATGTATCCAATCCTCACACCTTTCCATTTGGTGAACCATAAGTTTGTTTAATGAATCTGTGATTGCATTTCTCTGTGGAAATATCTTCATTGGTATCAATTTTTAGCTAAGACCTATAAGTGATATTATAGGATATGTGTCTTTTGCTTTCTGACTTAGTACAATTTGCCTGATTACCTCAAGAATCATACATGGTGCTGCAAATGGCATTGTTTCATTTTTTTCCCTGGCTAATATTCCATCTGTACGTGTACCAGTTCTTCTTTGGCCACGCACCTCTTGATGGACTTTCTGGTTGCCTCCATGTCTTGGCTATTGTAATACTGCTGCAATGCACATTTGCTTGCCTGTGTCTTTCCAGTTATATCTTCTTATGTTATAGGCCAAGGAGTGGGCTTGCTGTATCATATGGTAGCTCAGTGTGTATGTTTTAAAGGCACCACCATTCAGTTCTCATTAGTGGCTCTTTCCAGGTTACGTCCCACTTAAAATTGAGGGTATGCATTTCTCCAAAACACCTTCAATATTTATTGTTTGTAGTTTTCTTGCTGATGGTCATTCTAACAGGTGCGAGCTGATACCTATCTGTGGTTGAATTTGCATGTGTCCCATAATCTGTTGAAATTGAGCTTTAAAGCATGCCCTTTTATTTATCAAACTGTGATTACAGCTTAGTTCTTCAAAGTGTTTTCTTAAAGTAAGTGTCACATTTTGAAAATTTTTGGCCATTACCTCCCTCAAGACATTTGGAGGGCACGTTTCATTTACAGCCCTGAAGTACTTGTTCATATGAAGTGACCATTAGCACAGGTTTTAAAGCTGCTTTTGCAGGTAACGGCCAGAGGGTGGCAGCCTTTCTACGTTCCCAATCTGGTAAATAGGGAAAGAGACCTTCAGTCCCAAGAGTGTCCAGCTTTATTTCTCATCCAGCTGTGGGTCTAGATATGGTCAATCCAGGTTGCATCACAGCCCCGGAACGAATTATGTAAAAATTTCTCCCTCTATCACTGTCTTTGTTTTTTGGGATTTTAAAGTAATTTATTTTTATAATGGGGTTTACCTGATTTTCACTGCTGTGTTTATGCCCCTTTACACCCACTTGATTCACTTACAGAGAGAAATCAATACATAGGTTTTAAGATTTTTACTAGTCAGATATATTCTTGTTCGTTGAATAGGGGGTGTTGCATCCACTTCACTGAGCAAGGAGTAGGTCTTGTCTATTACATATTGGGTTTATGGATCGGTATTTGAGCTAATATGAAACCCTCGTTTTATGCATCACCCCACCTCACCTTTCCCGTTAAGCAGCCATAGTGTGTTTTCTAAATGTGTGACTCTGTTCTGTTTTGTAATTCAGTTCAAGTGTAACGGTTTTTCCATTCCCTCTACAAGTGATATCTTATGATAAGTGTCTTTTTCTGTGTGACTTATTTCACTTAGAATCGTCGAACATAAATCCACTCATCATGCGGCTAATAGCCTTATGACATTGATTTCATGGCTGAGTGATATTCCATTGTACATAAGGACCACAACATCGTTATCCATTTTCCTATTTCCTGGGATATTTAAGGTGTAATGAAGAGGAGGTTCTTGTCAACAGAGGAGCCCTAAACTTTGGTGTGCCTGTGTCTAGCTGATTTTTAGTTTTCCCAATTCATAACCCCATAAGTGGAAATGCCCTATGCTCTCTAAGCTGTGTTTTTTAGATGTTTCAGGACTCACCGGACACTTCTCCAGAGTGGCTGTTGGCAATTTACATCCCGCCCATCAGTGTAGCAAGGCTCCCATTTCTCCATGGCCTGTCCTGCATTTCTGGTTTTGACACTTTTTTCAGCATGGCCCTTTTGACGGATGGGAAGCGAGACTTCTTTGTAGCGCTGATTTGCCTTTCCAGGTTGCTTGGTTGGCCAAAAAGGGCGTATGCGTTTTTTCCTGAATATATTCAGGAAAAAACGCATACGCCCTTTTTGGCCAAGGGCATCATTGTCAACGTTTTGCCGCTTTTCCTGTGCTTTAAAGGAGATTCGAATCTACCTCCTGAAATCTGTTTCCTGCAATTCTGCCTTGATTTCAAATCCTCTTCGTTGCCTTCCCTCAATATATTTGTGGACGAGAGTTATCATTTATAACTCTGCAGGTTTGTGAATTGCAGTGCCCTGAAGCTCCATTTTACAACTCGCTTTTTTGGGAGCTGGCCGCAAAAGCACTGGATGGCTTCAGGCCCTGTTCTGGTTCCGGGGGGGATGATGAGCATGTGGTTAATTCTTCTTCCTGATGGGAAAATAGAGTGACCTGTGCCTGTCCCAACACCAAGAGCCAGTCTCTCATTGGTTCCCCGTCTTCCCGTTCATCCTCAGGAAAAATTGCAACCTGTACGGAACAGGAGGTTAAAGGTGCTGATGCTCCAAGTAGGGAGATTGCTAGTAAAGTGGCTGGAATGGCGAACCCGGGCACAAGGAGATGAGAAATGAGGTGCGTTTTAGAAACCTTTCCCCATCACACGGTGTACCATCTTCTGGGTTTCTCATGCATGTTTTCGATGTAGGAAGATGCCCTTGAACCTGGAGATTTGGGACCCATGCGATGGGTACCACGCAGTATTACTTTAAATGGTCTGCGTTTGCTCACCCAACCTCACCAAACCTCTCAGCCCCAAGAGTGTCCACCCTTATGTCTCATCCAGCTGTGGGTCTAGATATGGTCAATCCAGGTTGCATCACAGCCCCTGAACGCATTGTGTAAGAATGTCTCTCTCTTTCACTGTCTTTCTTTCATGGGTTTTTCAAAGTAATTTATTTTCATAATGGGGTTTAGCTGCTTTTCACTGCTGTGTTTATGCCGCTTTACACCCACTTGACACACTAACAGAGAGATATCAATACATAGGTTTTAAGATTATTACTAGTCAGATATATTCTTGTGCGGTGAATAGGGCGTGTTGAGTCCAGTTCTCTGAGCAAGGAGTAGGTCTTGTCTATTACATATTGGGTTTATGGAACGGTATCTGAGCTAATTTGAAACCCTTGTTTTATGTATCACCCCACCTCACCTTTCCCGTTAAGCAGCCATAGTGTGTTTTCTGCATGTGTGACTCTGTTCTGTTTTGTAATTCAGTTCATGTGTAACGGTTTTTACATTCCCTCTATCAGTGATACCTTATGAGAAGTGTCCTTTTGTGTGTGACTTATTTCACTTAGAATCGTCGTACCTAAATCCACTCTTCATGCTGCTACTAGCCTTAGGACATTGATTTCATGGCTGAGTGATATTCCATTGTACATAAGGACCACAACTTCTTTACCCATTTTTCTCTTTCCTGGGATATTTAAGGTGGAATGAAGTGGAGGTCCTTGTCAACAGAGCAGCCCTAAACTTTGGGGTGCTTGTGTCTTGCTGATTTTTAATTTTCCCAATTTATACCCCCATGAGTGGAAGTGCCCTATGCTCTCTAAGCTGTGTTTTTTAGATGTTTCAGGACTCACCGTACACTTCTCCAGAGTGGCTGTTGGCAATTTACATCCCGCCCATCAGTGTAGCAAGGCTCCCATTTCTCCATGGCCTGTCCTGCATTTCTGGTTTTGACACTTTTTTCAGCATGGCCCTTTTGACCGATGGGATGCGAGACTTCTTTGTAGCGCTGATTTGCCTTTCCAGGTTGCTTGGTTGGCCAAAAAGGGCGTATGCGTTTTTTCCTGAATATATTCAGGAAAAAACGCATACGCCCTTTTTGGCCAAGGGCATCATTGTCAACGTTTTGCCGCTTTTCATGTGCTTTAAAGGAGATTCGAATCTACCTCCTGAAATCTGTTTCCTGCAATTCTGCCTTGATTTCAAATCCCCTTCTTTGCCTTCCCTCAATATATTTGTGGACGAGAGTTATCATTTATAACTCTGCAGGTTTGTGAATTGGAGTGCCCTGAAGCTCGATTTTACAACTCGCGTTTTTGGGAGCTGGCCGCAAAAGCGCAGGATGGCTTCAGACCCAGTTCTGGTTCCGGGGGGCAGGCTGAGCCTGTGGTTAATTCTTCTTCCTGATGGGAAAATAGAGTGACCTGTGCCTGTCCCAACACCAAGAGCCAGTCTCTCATTGGTTCCCCGTCTTCCCGTTCATCCTCAGGAAAAATTGTAACCTGTACGGAACAGGAGGTTAAAGGTGCTGATGCTCCAAGTAGGGAGATTGCTAGTAAAGCGGCTGGAATGGCGAACCCGGGCAAAGGAGATGAGAAATGAGGTGCGTTTTAGAAACCTTTCCCCATCACACGGTGTACCATCTTCTGGGTTTCTCATGCATGTTTTCGATGTAGGAAGATGCCCTTGAACCTGGAGATATGGGACCCATGCGATGGGTACCACGCAGTATTACTATAAAGGGTCTGCGTTTGCTCACCCAACCTCACCAAACCTCTCAGCCCCAAGAGTGTCCACCCTTATGTCTCATCCAACTGTGGGTCTAGATATGGTCAATCCAGGTTGTAGCACAGCCCCTGAACGCATTGTGTAAGAATGTCTCTCTCTTTCACTGTCTTTCTTTCATGGGTTTTTCAAAGTAATTTATTTTCATAATGCGGTTTAGCTGCTTTTCACTGCTGTGTTTATGCCGCTTTACACCCACTTGACACACTAACAGAGAGATATCAATACATAGGTTTTAAGATTATTAGTAGTCAGATATATTCTTGTGCGGTGAATAGGGCGTGTTGAGTCCAGTTCTCTGAGCAAGGAGTAGGTCTTGTCTATTACATATTGGGTTTATGGAACGGTATCTGAGCTAATTTGAAACCCTTGTTTTATGTATCACCCCACCTCACCTTTCCCGTTAAGCAGCCATAGTGTGTTTTCTGCATGTGTGACTCTGTTCTGTTTTGTAATTCAGTTCAAGTGTAACGGTTTTTACATTCCCTCTATCAGTGATACCTTATGAGAAGTGTCCTTTTCTGTGTGACTTATTTCACTTAGAATCGTCGTACCTAAATCCACTCATCATGCTGCTACTAGCCTTATGACATTGATTTCATGGCTGAGTGATATTCCATTGTACATAAGGACCACAACTTCTTTACCCATTTTTCTCTTTCCTGGGATATTTAAGGTGGAATGAAGTGGAGGTCCTTGTCAACAGAGCAGCCCTAAACTTTGGGGTGCTTGTGTCTTGCTGATTTTTAATTTTCCCAATTTATACCCCCATGAGTGGAAGTGCCCTATGCTCTCTAAGCTGTGTTTTTTAGATGTTTCACGACTCACCGTACACTTCTCCAGAGTGGCTGTTGGCAATTTACATCCCGCCCATCAGTGTAGCAAGGCTCCCATTTCTCCATGGCCTGTCCTGCATTTCTGGTTTTGACACTTTTTTCAGCATGGCCCTTTTGACCGATGGGAAGCGAGACTTCTTTGTAGCGCTGATTTGCCTTTCCAGGTTGCTTGGTTGGCCAAAAAGGGCGTATGCGTTTTTTCCTGAATATATTCAGGAAAAAACGCATACGCCCTTTTTGGCCAAGGGCATCATTGTCAACGTTTTGTCGCTTTTCATGTGCTTTAAAGGAGATTCGAATCTACCTCCTGAAATCTGTTTCCTGCAATTCTGCCTTGATTTCAAATCCTCTTCTTTGCCTTCCCTCAATATATTTGTGGACGAGAGTTAACATTTATAGCTCTGCAGGTTTGTGAATTGCAGTGCCCTGAAGCTCAATTTTACAACTCGCGTTTTGGGAGCTGGTCGCAAAAGCGCAGGATGGCTTCAGGCCCAGTTCTGGTTCCGGGGGGCAGGTTGAGCCTGTGGTTAATTCTTCTTCCTGATGGGAAAATAGAGTGACCTGTGCCTGTCCAAACACCAAGAGCTAGTCTCTCATTGGTTCCCCGTCTTCCTGTTCATCCTCAGGACAAATTGCAACCTGTACGGAACAGGAGGTTAAAGGTGCTGATGCTCCAAGTAGGGAGATTGCTAGTAAAGCGGCTGGAATGGCGAACCCGGGCACAAGGAGATGAGAAATGAGGTGCGTTTTAGAAACCTTTCCCCATCACACGGTGGACCATCTTCTGGGTTTCTCATGCATGTTTTCGATGTAGGAAGATGCCCTTGAACCTGGAGATTTGAGACCCATGCGATGGGTACCACGCAGTATTACTTTAAAGGGTCTGCGTTTGCTCACCCAACCTCACCAAACCTCTCAGCCCCAAGAGTGTCCACCCTTAGGTCTCATCCAGCTGTGGGTCTAGATATGGTCAATCCAGGTTGCATCACAGCCCCTGAACGCATTGTGTAAGAATTTCTCTCTCTTTCACTGTCTTTGTTTCATGGGTTTTTAAAAGTAATTTATTTTCATAATGCGGTTTAGCTGCTTTTCACTGCTGTGTTTATGCCGCTTTACACCCACTTGACACACTAAGAGAGAGATATCAATACATAGGTTTTAAGATTATTACTAGTCAGATATATTCTTGTGCGGTGAATAGGGCGTGTTGAGTCCAGTTCTCTGAGCAAGGAGTAGGTCTTGTCTATTACATATTGGGTTTATGGAACGGTATCTGAGCTAATTTGAAACCCTTGTTTTATGTATCACCCCACCTCACCTTTCCCGTTAAGCAGCCATAGTGTGTTTTCTGCATGTGTGACTCTGTTCTGTTTTGTAATTCAGTTCAAGTGTAACGGTTTTTACATTCCCTCTATCAGTGATACCTTATGAGAAGTGTCCTTTTGTGTGTGACTTATTTCACTTAGAATCGTCTTACCTAAATCCACTCATCATGCTGCTCCTAGCCTTATGACATTGATTTCATGCCTGAGTGATATTCCATTGTACATAAGGACCACAACTTCTTTACCCATTTTTCTCTCTCCTGGGATATTTAAGGTGGAATGAAGTGGAGGTCCTTGTCAACAGAGCAGCCCTAAACTTTGGGGTGCTTGTGTCTTGCTGATTTTTCATTTTCCCAATTTATACCCCCATGAGTGGAAGTGCCCTATGCTCTCTAAGCTGTGTTTTTTAGATGTTTCACGACTCACCGTACACTTCTCCAGAGTGGCTGTTGGCAATTTACATCCCGCCCATCAGTGTAGCAAGGCTCCCATTTCTCCATGGCCTGTCCTGCATTTCTGGTTTTGACACTTTTTTCAGCATGGCCCTTTTGACCGATGGGAAGCGAGACTTCTTTGTAGCGCTGATTTGCCTTTCCAGGTTGCTTGGTTGGCCAAAAAGGGCGTATGCGTTTTTTCCTGAATATATTCAGGAAAAAACGCATACGCCCTTTTTGGCCAAGGGCATCATTGTCAACGTTTTGTCGCTTTTCATGTGCTTTAAAGGAGATTCGAATCTACCTCCTGAAATCTGTTTCCTGCAATTCTGCCTTGATTTCAAATCCTCTTCTTTGCCTTCCCTCAATATATTTGTGGACGAGAGTTAACATTTATAGCTCTGCAGGTTTGTGAATTGCAGTGCCCTGAAGCTCAATTTTACAACTCGCGTTTTGGGAGCTGGTCGCAAAAGCGCAGGATGGCTTCAGGCCCAGTTCTGGTTCCGGGGGGCAGGTTGAGCCTGTGGTTAATTCTTCTTCCTGATGGGAAAATAGAGTGACCTGTGCCTGTCCAAACACCAAGAGCTAGTCTCTCATTGGTTCCCCGTCTTCCTGTTCATCCTCAGGACAAATTGCAACCTGTACGGAACAGGAGGTTAAAGGTGCTGATGCTCCAAGTAGGGAGATTGCTAGTAAAGCGGCTGGAATGGCGAACCCGGGCACAAGGAGATGAGAAATGAGGTGCGTTTTAGAAACCTTTCCCCATCACACGGTGGACCATCTTCTGGGTTTCTCATGCATGTTTTCGATGTAGGAAGATGCCCTTGAACCTGGAGATTTGAGACCCATGCGATGGGTACCACGCAGTATTACTTTAAAGGGTCTGCGTTTGCTCACCCAACCTCACCAAACCTCTCAGCCCCAAGAGTGTCCACCCTTAGGTCTCATCCAGCTGTGGGTCTAGATATGGTCAATCCAGGTTGCATCACAGCCCCTGAACGCATTGTGTAAGAATTTCTCTCTCTTTCACTGTCTTTGTTTCATGGGTTTTTAAAAGTAATTTATTTTAATAATGCGGTTTAGCTGCTTTTCACTGCTGTGTTTATGCCGCTTTACACCCACTTGACACACTAACAGAGAGATATCAATACATAGGTTTTAAGATTATTACTAGTCAGATATATTCTTGTGCGGTGAATAGGGCGTGTTGAGTCCAGTTCTCTGAGCAAGGAGTAGGTCTTGTCTATTACATATTGGGTTTATGGAACGGTATCTGAGCTAATTTGAAACCCTTGTTTTATGTATCACCCCACCTCACCTTTCCCGTTAAACAGCCATAGTGTGTTTTCTGCATGTGTGACTCTGTTCTGTTTTGTAATTCAGTTCAAGTGTAACGGTTTTTACATTCCCTCTATCAGTGATACCTTATGAGAAGTGTCCTTTTGTGTGTGACTTATTTCACTTAGAATCGTCTTACCTAAATCCACTCATCATGCTGCTCCTAGCCTTATGACATTGATTTCATGCCTGAGTGATATTCCATTGTACATAAGGACCACAACTTCTTTACCCATTTTTCTCTTTCCTGGGATATTTAAGGTGGAATGAAGTGGAGGTCCTTGTCAACAGAGCAGCCCTAAACTTTGGGGTGCTTGTGTCTTGCTGATTTTTAATTTTCCCAATTTATACCCCCATGAGTGGAAGTGCCCTATGCTCTCTAAGCTGTGTTTTTTAGATGTTTCAGGACTCACCGTACACTTCTCCAGAGTGGCTGTTGGCAATTTACATCCCGCCCATCAGTGTAGCAAGGCTCCCATTTCTCCATGGCCTGTCCTGCCTTTCTGGTTTTGACACTTTTTTCAGCATGGCCCTTTTGACCGATGGGAAGCGAGACTTCTTTGTAGCGCTGATTTGCCTTTCCAGGTTGCTTGGTTGGCCAAAAAGGGCGTATGCGTTTTTTCCTGAATATATTCAGGAAAAAACGCATACGCCCTTTTTGGCCAAGGGCATCATTGTCAACGTTTTGCCGCTTTTCATGTGCTTTAAAGGAGATTCGAATCTACCTCCTGAAATCTGTTTCCTGCAATTCTGCCTTGATTTCAAATCCTCTTCTTTGCCTTCCCTCAATATATTTGTGGACGAGAGTTATCATTTAAAACTCTGCAGGTTTGTGAATTGCAGTGCCATGAAGCTCGATTTTACACCTCGCGTTTTTGGGAGCTGGCCGCAAAAGCGCAGGATGGCTTCAGGCCCTGTTCTGGTTCCGGGGTCAGGCTGAGCCTGTGGTTAATTCTTCTTCCTGATGGGAAAATAGAGTGACCTCTGCCTGTCCCAACACCAACAGCCAGTCGCTCATTGGTTCCCCGTCTTCCCGTTCATCCTCAGGAAAAATTGCAACCTGTACGGAACAGGAGGTTAAAGGTGCTGATGCTCCAAGTAGGGAGATTGCTAGTAAAGCGGCTGGAATGGCGAACCCGGGCACAAGGAGATGAGAAATGAGGTGCGTTTTAGAAACCTTTCCCCATCACACGGTGGACCATCTTCTGGGTTTCTCATGCATGTTTTCGATGTAGGAAGATGCCCTTGAACCTGGAGATTTGGGACCCATGCGATGGGTACCACGCAGTATTACTTTAAAGGGTCTGCGTTTGCTCACCCAACCTCACCAAACCTCTCAGCCCCAAGAGTGTCCACCCTTAGGTCTCATCCAACTGTGGGTCTAGATATGGTCAATCCAGGTTGTATCACAGCCCCTGAAAGCATTGTGTAAGAATTTCTCTCTCTTTCACTGTCTTTGTTTCATGGGTTTTTAAAAGTAATTTATTTTCATAATGTGGTTTAGCTGCTTTTCACTGCTGTGTTTATGCCGCTTTATACCCACTTGACACACTAACAGAGAGATATCAATACATAGGTTTTAAGATTATTACTAGTCAGATATATTCTTGTGCGGTGAATAGGGCGTGTTGAGTCCAGTTCTCTGAGCAAGGAGTAGGTCTTGTCTATTACATATTGGGTTTATGGAACGGTATCTGAGCTAATTTGAAACCCTTGTTTTATGTATCACCCCACCTCACCTTTCCCGTTAAGCAGCCATAGTGTGTTTTCTGCATGTGTGACTCTGTTCTGTTTTGTAATTCAGTTCAAGTGTAACGGTTTTTACATTCCCTCTATCAGTGATACCTTATGAGAAGTGTCCTTTTGTGTGTGACTTATTTCACTTAGAATCGTCGTACCTAAATCCACTCATCATGCTGCTCCTAGCCTTATGACATTGATTTCATGGCTGAGTGATATTCCATTGTACATAAGGACCACAACTTCTTTACCCATTTTTCTCTTTCCTGGGATATTTAAGGTGGAATGAAGTGGAGGTCCTTGTCAACAGAGCAGCCCTAAACTTTGGGGTGCTTGTGTCTTGCTGATTTTTAATTTTCCCAATTTATACCCCCATGAGTGGAAGTGCCCTATGCTCTCTAAGCTGTGTTTTTTTAGATGTTTCACGACTCACCGTACACTTCTCCAGAGTGGCTTTTGGCAATTTACATCCCGCCCATCAGTGTAGCAAGGCTCCCATTTCTCCATGGCCTGTCCTGCATTTCTGGTTTTGACACGTTTTTCAGCATGGCCCTTTTGACCGATGGGAAGCGAGACTTCTTTGTAGCGCTGATTTGCCTTTCCAGGTTGCTTGGTTGGCCAAAAAGGGCGTATGCGTTTTTTCCTGAATATATTCAGGAAAAAACGCATACGCCCTTTTTGGCCAAGGGCATCATTGTCAACGTTTTGTCGCTTTTCATGTGCTTTAAAGGAGATTCGAATCTACCTCCTGAAATCTGTTTCCTGCAATTCTGCCTTGATTTCAAATCCTCTTCTTTGCCTTCCCTCAATATATTTGTGGACGAGAGTTATCATTTATAGCTCTGCAGGTTTGTGAATTGCAGTGCCCTGAAGCTCAATTTTACAACTCGCGTTTTGGGAGCTGGTCGCAAAAGCGCAGGATGGCTTCAGGCCCAGTTCTGGTTCCGGGGGGCAGGTTGAGCCTGTGGTTAATTCTTCTTCCTGATGGGAAAATAGAGTGACCTGTGCCTGTCCAAACACCAAGAGCTAGTCTCTCATTGGTTCCCCGTCTTCCTGTTCATCCTCAGGACAAATTGCAACCTGTACGGAACAGGAGGTTAAAGGTGCTGATGCTCCAAGTAGGGAGATTGCTAGTAAAGCGGCTGGGATGGCGAACCCGGGCACAAGGAGATGAGAAATGAGGTGCGTTTTAGAAACCTTTCCCCATCACACGGTGTACCATCTTCTGGGTTTCTCATGCATGTTTTCGATGTAGGAAGATGCCCTTGAACCTGGAGATTTGGGACCCATGCGATGGGTACAACGCAGTATTACTTTAAAGGGTCTGCGTTTGCTCACCCAACCTCACCAAACCTCTCAGCCCCAAGAGTGTCCACCCTTAGGTCTCATCCAGCTGTGGGTCTAGATATGGTCAATCCAGGTTGCATCACAGCCCCTGAACGCATTGTGTAAGAATTTCTCTCTCTTTCACTGTCTTTGTTTCATGGGTTTTTAAAAGTAATTTATTTTCATAATGCGGTTTAGCTGCTTTTCACTGCTGTGTTTATGCCGCTTTACACCCACTTGACACACTAACAGAGAGATATCAATACATAGGTTTTAAGATTATTAGTAGTCAGATATATTCTTGTGCGGTGAATAGGGCGTGTTGAGTCCAGTTCTCTGAGCAAGGAGTAGGTCTTGTCTATTACATATTGGGTTTATGGAACGGTATCTGAGCTAATTTGAAACCCTTGTTTTATGTATCACCCCACCTCACCTTTCCCGTTAAGCAGCCATAGTGTGTTTTCTGCATGTGTGACTCTGTTCTGTTTTGTAATTCAGTTCAAGTGTAACGGTTTTTACATTCCCTCTATCAGTGATACCTTATGAGAAGTGTCCTTTTCTGTGTGACTTATTTCACTTAGAATCGTCGTACCTAAATCCACTCATCATGCTGCTCCTAGCCTTATGACATTGATTTCATGGCTGAGTGATATTCCATTGTACATAAGGACCACAACTTCTTTACCCATTTTTCTCTTTCCTGGGATATTTAAGGTGGAATGAAGTGGAGGTCCTTGTCAACAGAGCAGCCCTAAACTTTGGGGTGCTTGTGTCTTGCTGATTTTTCATTTTCCTAATTTATACCCCCATGAGTGGAAGTGCCCTATGCTCTCTAAGCTGTGTTTTTTAGATATTTCAGGACTCACCGTACACTTCTCCAGAGTGGCTGTTGGCAATTTACATCCCGCCCATCAGTGTAGCAAGGCTCCCATTTCTCCATGGCCTGTCCTGCATTTCTGGTTTTGACACTTTTTTCAGCATGGCCCTTTTGACCGATGGGAAGCGAGACTTCTTTGTAGCGCTGATTTGCCTTTCCAGGTTGCTTGGTTGGCCAAAAAGGGCGTATGCGTTTTTTCCTGAATATATTCAGGAAAAAACGCATACGCCCTTTTTGGCCAAGGGCATCATTGTCAACGTTTTGCCGCTTTTCATGTGCTTTAAAGGCGATTCGAATCTACCTCCTGAAATCTGTTTCCTGCAATTCTGCCTTGATTTCAAATCCTCTTCTTTGCCTTCCCTCAATATATTTGTGGACGAGAGTTATCATTTAAAACTCTGCAGGTTTGTGAATTGCAGTGCCATGAAGCTCGATTTTACACCTCGCGTTTTTGGGAGCTGGCCGCAAAAGCGCAGTATGGCTTCAGGCCCTGTTCTGGTTCCGGGGTCAGGCTGAGCCTGTGGTTAATTCTTCTTCCTGATGGGAAAATAGAGTGACCTCTGCCTGTCCCAACACCAAGAGCCAGTCGCTCATTGGTTCCCCGTCTTCCCGTTCATCCTCAGGAAAAATTGCAACCTGTACGGAACAGGAGGTTAAAGGTGCTGATGCTCCAAGTAGGGAGATTGCTAGTAAAGCGGCTGGAATGGCGAACCCGGGCACAAGGAGATGAGAAATGAGGTGCGTTTTAGAAACCTTTCCCCATCACACGGTGTACCATCTTCTGGGTTTCTCATGCATGTTTTCGATGTAGGAAGATGCCCTTGAACCTGGAGATTTGGGACCCATGTGATGGGTACCACGCAGTATTACTTTAAAGGGTCTGCGTTTGCTCACCCAACCTCACCAAACCTCTCAGCCCCAAGAGTGTCCACCCTTAGGTCTCATCCAGCTGTGGGTCTAGATATGGTCAATCCAGGTTGCATCACAGCCCCTGAACACATTGTGTAAGAATTTCTCTCTCTTTCACTGTCTTTGTTTCATGGGTTTTTAAAAGTAATTTATTTTCATAATGCGGTTTAGCTGCTTTTCACTGCTGTGTTTATGCCGCTTTACACCCACTTGACACACTAACAGAGAGATATCAATACATAGGTTTTAAGATTATTAGTAGTCAGATATATTCTTGTGCGGTGAATAGGGCGTGTTGAGTCCAGTTCTCTGAGCAAGGAGTAGGTCTTGTCTATTACATATTGGGTTTATGGAACGGTATCTGAGCTAATTTGAAACCCTTGTTTTATGTATCACCCCACCTCACCTTTCCCGTTAAGCAGCCATAGTGTGTTTTCTGCATGTGTGACTCTGTTCTGTTTTGTAATTCAGTTCAAGTGTAACGGTTTTTACATTCCCTCTATCAGTGATACCTTATGAGAAGTGTCCTTTTCTGTGTGACTTATTTCACTTAGAATCGTCGTACCTAAATCCACTCATCATGCTGCTCCTAGCCTTATGACATTGATTTCATGGCTGAGTGATATTCCATTGTACATAAGGACCACAACTTCTTTACCCATTTTTCTCTTTCCTGGGATATTTAAGGTGGAATGAAGTGGAGGTCCTTGTCAACAGAGCAACCCTAAACTTTGGGGTGCTTGTGTCTTGCTGATTTTTTATTTTCCTAATTTATACCCCCATGAGTGGAAGTGCCCTATGCTCTCTAAGCTGTGTTTTTTAGATGTTTCAGGACTCACCGTACACTTCTCCAGAGTGGCTGTTGGCAATTTACATCCCGCCCATCAGTGTAGCAAGGCTCCCATTTCTCCATGGCCTGTCCTGCATTTCTGGTTTTGACACTTTTTTCAGCATGGCCCTTTTGACCGATGGGAAGCGAGACTTCTTTGTAGCGCTGATTTGCCTTTCCAGGTTGCTTGGTTGGCCAAAAAGGGCGTATGCGTTTTTTCCTGAATATATTCAGGAAAAAACGCATACGCCCTTTTTGGCCAAGGGCATCATTGTCAACGTTTTGCCGCTTTTCATGTGCTTTAAAGGAGATTCGAATCTACCTCCTGAAATCTGTTTCCTGCAATTCTGCCTTGATTTCAAATCCTCTTCTTTGCCTTCCCTCAATATATTTGTGGACGAGAGTTAACATTTATAGCTCTGCAGGTTTGTGAATTGCAGTGCCCTGAAGCTCAATTTTACAACTCGCGTTTTGGGAGCTGGTCGCAAAAGCGCAGGATGGCTTCAGGCCCAGTTCTGGTTCCGGGGGGCAGGTTGAGCCTGTGGTTAATTCTTCTTCCTGATGGGAAAATAGAGTGACCTGTGCCTGTCCAAACACCAAGAGCTAGTCTCTCATTGGTTCCCCGTCTTCCTGTTCATCCTCAGGACAAATTGCAACCTGTACGGAACAGGAGGTTAAAGGTGCTGATGCTCCAAGTAGGGAGATTGCTAGTAAAGCGGCTGGAATGGCGAACCCGGGCACAAGGAGATGAGAAATGAGGTGCGTTTTAGAAACCTTTCCCCATCACACGGTGGACCATCTTCTGGGTTTCTCATGCATGTTTTCGATGTAGGAAGATGCCCTTGAACCTGGAGATTTGAGACCCATGCGATGGGTACCACGCAGTATTACTTTAAAGGGTCTGCGTTTGCTCACCCAACCTCACCAAACCTCTCAGCCCCAAGAGTGTCCACCCTTAGGTCTCATCCAGCTGTGGGTCTAGATATGGTCAATCCAGGTTGCATCACAGCCCCTGAACGCATTGTGTAAGAATTTCTCTCTCTTTCACTGTCTTTGTTTCATGGGTTTTTAAAAGTAATTTATTTTAATAATGCGGTTTAGCTGCTTTTCACTGCTGTGTTTATGCCGCTTTACACCCACTTGACACACTAAGAGAGAGATATCAATACATAGGTTTTAAGATTATTACTAGTCAGATATATTCTTGTGCGGTGAATAGGGCGTGTTGAGTCCAGTTCTCTGAGCAAGGAGTAGGTCTTGTCTATTACATATTGGGTTTATGGAACGGTATCTGAGCTAATTTGAAACCCTTGTTTTATGTATCACCCCACCTCACCTTTCCCGTTAAACAGCCATAGTGTGTTTTCTGCATGTGTGACTCTGTTCTGTTTTGTAATTCAGTTCAAGTGTAACGGTTTTTACATTCCCTCTATCAGTGATACCTTATGAGAAGTGTCCTTTTGTGTGTGACTTATTTCACTTAGAATCGTCTTACCTAAATCCACTCATCATGCTGCTCCTAGCCTTATGACATTGATTTCATGCCTGAGTGATATTCCATTGTACATAAGGACCACAACTTCTTTACCCATTTTTCTCTTTCCTGGGATATTTAAGGTGGAATGAAGTGGAGGTCCTTGTCAACAGAGCAGCCCTAAACTTTGGGGTGCTTGTGTCTTGCTGATTTTTAATTTTCCCAATTTATACCCCCATGAGTGGAAGTGCCCTATGCTCTCTAAGCTGTGTTTTTTAGATGTTTCAGGACTCACCGTACACTTCTCCAGAGTGGCTGTTGGCAATTTACATCCCGCCCATCAGTGTAGCAAGGCTCCCATTTCTCCATGGCCTGTCCTGCCTTTCTGGTTTTGACACTTTTTTCAGCATGGCCCTTTTGACCGATGGGAAGCGAGACTTCTTTGTAGCGCTGATTTGCCTTTCCAGGTTGCTTGGTTGGCCAAAAAGGGCGTATGCGTTTTTTCCTGAATATATTCAGGAAAAAACGCATACGCCCTTTTTGGCCAAGGGCATCATTGTCAACGTTTTGCCGCTTTTCATGTGCTTTAAAGGAGATTCGAATCTACCTCCTGAAATCTGTTTCCTGCAATTCTGCCTTGATTTCAAATCCTCTTCTTTGCCTTCCCTCAATATATTTGTGGACGAGAGTTATCATTTAAAACTCTGCAGGTTTGTGAATTGCAGTGCCATGAAGCTCGATTTTACACCTCGCGTTTTTGGGAGCTGGCCGCAAAAGCGCAGGATGGCTTCAGGCCCTGTTCTGGTTCCGGGGTCAGGCTGAGCCTGTGGTTAATTCTTCTTCCTGATGGGAAAATAGAGTGACCTCTGCCTGTCCCAACACCAACAGCCAGTCGCTCATTGGTTCCCCGTCTTCCCGTTCATCCTCAGGAAAAATTGCAACCTGTACGGAACAGGAGGTTAAAGGTGCTGATGCTCCAAGTAGGGAGATTGCTAGTAAAGCGGCTGGAATGGCGAACCCGGGCACAAGGAGATGAGAAATGAGGTGCGTTTTAGAAACCTTTCCCCATCACACGGTGGACCATCTTCTGGGTTTCTCATGCATGTTTTCGATGTAGGAAGATGCCCTTGAACCTGGAGATTTGGGACCCATGCGATGGGTACCACGCAGTATTACTTTAAAGGGTCTGCGTTTGCTCACCCAACCTCACCAAACCTCTCAGCCCCAAGAGTGTCCACCCTTAGGTCTCATCCAACTGTGGGTCTAGATATGGTCAATCCAGGTTGTATCACAGCCCCTGAAAGCATTGTGTAAGAATTTCTCTCTCTTTCACTGTCTTTGTTTCATGGGTTTTTAAAAGTAATTTATTTTCATAATGTGGTTTAGCTGCTTTTCACTGCTGTGTTTATGCCGCTTTATACCCACTTGACACACTAACAGAGAGATATCAATACATAGGTTTTAAGATTATTACTAGTCAGATATATTCTTGTGCGGTGAATAGGGCGTGTTGAGTCCAGTTCTCTGAGCAAGGAGTAGGTCTTGTCTATTACATATTGGGTTTATGGAACGGTATCTGAGCTAATTTGAAACCCTTGTTTTATGTATCACCCCACCTCACCTTTCCCGTTAAGCAGCCATAGTGTGTTTTCTGCATGTGTGACTCTGTTCTGTTTTGTAATTCAGTTCAAGTGTAACGGTTTTTACATTCCCTCTATCAGTGATACCTTATGAGAAGTGTCCTTTTGTGTGTGACTTATTTCACTTAGAATCGTCGTACCTAAATCCACTCATCATGCTGCTACTAGCCTTATGACATTGATTTCATGGCTGAGTGATTTTCCATTGTACATAAGGACCACAACTTCTTTACCCATTTTTCTCTTTCCTGGGATATTTAAGGTGGAATGAAGTGGAGGTCCTTGTCAACAGAGCAGCCCTAAACTTTGGGGTGCTTGTGTCTTGCTGATTTTTAATTTTCCCAATTTATACCCCCATGAGTGGAAGTGCCCTATGCTCTCTAAGCTGTGTTTTTTTAGATGTTTCACGACTCACCGTACACTTCTCCAGAGTGGCTTTTGGCAATTTACATCCCGCCCATCAGTGTAGCAAGGCTCCCATTTCTCCATGGCCTGTCCTGCATTTCTGGTTTTGACACGTTTTTCAGCATGGCCCTTTTGACCGATGGGAAGCGAGACTTCTTTGTAGCGCTGATTTGCCTTTCCAGGTTGCTTGGTTGGCCAAAAAGGGCGTATGCGTTTTTTCCTGAATATATTCAGGAAAAAACGCATACGCCCTTTTTGGCCAAGGGCATCATTGTCAACGTTTTGTCGCTTTTCATGTGCTTTAAAGGAGATTCGAATCTACCTCCTGAAATCTGTTTCCTGCAATTCTGCCTTGATTTCAAATCCTCTTCTTTGCCTTCCCTCAATATATTTGTGGACGAGAGTTATCATTTATAGCTCTGCAGGTTTGTGAATTGCAGTGCCCTGAAGCTCAATTTTACAACTCGCGTTTTGGGAGCTGGTCGCAAAAGCGCAGGATGGCTTCAGGCCCAGTTCTGGTTCCGGGGGGCAGGTTGAGCCTGTGGTTAATTCTTCTTCCTGATGGGAAAATAGAGTGACCTGTGCCTGTCCAAACACCAAGAGCTAGTCTCTCATTGGTTCCCCGTCTTCCTGTTCATCCTCAGGACAAATTGCAACCTGTACGGAACAGGAGGTTAAAGGTGCTGATGCTCCAAGTAGGGAGATTGCTAGTAAAGCGGCTGGGATGGCGAACCCGGGCACAAGGAGATGAGAAATGAGGTGCGTTTTAGAAACCTTTCCCCATCACACGGTGTACCATCTTCTGGGTTTCTCATGCATGTTTTCGATGTAGGAAGATGCCCTTGAACCTGGAGATTTGGGACCCATGCGATGGGTACAACGCAGTATTACTTTAAAGGGTCTGCGTTTGCTCACCCAACCTCACCAAACCTCTCAGCCCCAAGAGTGTCCACCCTTAGGTCTCATCCAGCTGTGGGTCTAGATATGGTCAATCCAGGTTGCATCACAGCCCCTGAACGCATTGTGTAAGAATTTCTCTCTCTTTCACTGTCTTTGTTTCATGGGTTTTTAAAAGTAATTTATTTTCATAATGCGGTTTAGCTGCTTTTCACTGCTGTGTTTATGCCGCTTTACACCCACTTGACACACTAACAGAGAGATATCAATACATAGGTTTTAAGATTATTAGTAGTCAGATATATTCTTGTGCGGTGAATAGGGCGTGTTGAGTCCAGTTCTCTGAGCAAGGAGTAGGTCTTGTCTATTACATATTGGGTTTATGGAACGGTATCTGAGCTAATTTGAAACCCTTGTTTTATGTATCACCCCACCTCACCTTTCCCGTTAAGCAGCCATAGTGTGTTTTCTGCATGTGTGACTCTGTTCTGTTTTGTAATTCAGTTCAAGTGTAACGGTTTTTACATTCCCTCTATCAGTGATACCTTATGAGAAGTGTCCTTTTCTGTGTGACTTATTTCACTTAGAATCGTCGTACCTAAATCCACTCATCATGCTGCTCCTAGCCTTATGACATTGATTTCATGGCTGAGTGATATTCCATTGTACATAAGGACCACAACTTCTTTACCCATTTTTCTCTTTCCTGGGATATTTAAGGTGGAATGAAGTGGAGGTCCTTGTCAACAGAGCAGCCCTAAACTTTGGGGTGCTTGTGTCTTGCTGATTTTTCATTTTCCTAATTTATACCCCCATGAGTGGAAGTGCCCTATGCTCTCTAAGCTGTGTTTTTTAGATATTTCAGGACTCACCGTACACTTCTCCAGAGTGGCTGTTGGCAATTTACATCCCGCCCATCAGTGTAGCAAGGCTCCCATTTCTCCATGGCCTGTCCTGCATTTCTGGTTTTGACACTTTTTTCAGCATGGCCCTTTTGACCGATGGGAAGCGAGACTTCTTTGTAGCGCTGATTTGCCTTTCCAGGTTGCTTGGTTGGCCAAAAAGGGCGTATGCGTTTTTTCCTGAATATATTCAGGAAAAAACGCATACGCCCTTTTTGGCCAAGGGCATCATTGTCAACGTTTTGCCGCTTTTCATGTGCTTTAAAGGCGATTCGAATCTACCTCCTGAAATCTGTTTCCTGCAATTCTGCCTTGATTTCAAATCCTCTTCTTTGCCTTCCCTCAATATATTTGTGGACGAGAGTTATCATTTAAAACTCTGCAGGTTTGTGAATTGCAGTGCCATGAAGCTCGATTTTACACCTCGCGTTTTTGGGAGCTGGCCGCAAAAGCGCAGTATGGCTTCAGGCCCTGTTCTGGTTCCGGGGTCAGGCTGAGCCTGTGGTTAATTCTTCTTCCTGATGGGAAAATAGAGTGACCTCTGCCTGTCCCAACACCAAGAGCCAGTCGCTCATTGGTTCCCCGTCTTCCCGTTCATCCTCAGGAAAAATTGCAACCTGTACGGAACAGGAGGTTAAAGGTGCTGATGCTCCAAGTAGGGAGATTGCTAGTAAAGCGGCTGGAATGGCGAACCCGGGCACAAGGAGATGAGAAATGAGGTGCGTTTTAGAAACCTTTCCCCATCACACGGTGTACCATCTTCTGGGTTTCTCATGCATGTTTTCGATGTAGGAAGATGCCCTTGAACCTGGAGATTTGGGACCCATGTGATGGGTACCACGCAGTATTACTTTAAAGGGTCTGCGTTTGCTCACCCAACCTCACCAAACCTCTCAGCCCCAAGAGTGTCCACCCTTAGGTCTCATCCAGCTGTGGGTCTAGATATGGTCAATCCAGGTTGCATCACAGCCCCTGAACACATTGTGTAAGAATTTCTCTCTCTTTCACTGTCTTTGTTTCATGGGTTTTTAAAAGTAATTTATTTTCATAATGCGGTTTAGCTGCTTTTCACTGCTGTGTTTATGCCGCTTTACACCCACTTGACACACTAACAGAGAGATATCAATACATAGGTTTTAAGATTATTAGTAGTCAGATATATTCTTGTGCGGTGAATAGGGCGTGTTGAGTCCAGTTCTCTGAGCAAGGAGTAGGTCTTGTCTATTACATATTGGGTTTATGGAACGGTATCTGAGCTAATTTGAAACCCTTGTTTTATGTATCACCCCACCTCACCTTTCCCGTTAAGCAGCCATAGTGTGTTTTCTGCATGTGTGACTCTGTTCTGTTTTGTAATTCAGTTCAAGTGTAACGGTTTTTACATTCCCTCTATCAGTGATACCTTATGAGAAGTGTCCTTTTCTGTGTGACTTATTTCACTTAGAATCGTCGTACCTAAATCCACTCATCATGCTGCTCCTAGCCTTATGACATTGATTTCATGGCTGAGTGATATTCCATTGTACATAAGGACCACAACTTCTTTACCCATTTTTCTCTTTCCTGGGATATTTAAGGTGGAATGAAGTGGAGGTCCTTGTCAACAGAGCAACCCTAAACTTTGGGGTGCTTGTGTCTTGCTGATTTTTTATTTTCCTAATTTATACCCCCATGAGTGGAAGTGCCCTATGCTCTCTAAGCTGTGTTTTTTAGATGTTTCAGGACTCACCGTACACTTCTCCAGAGTGGCTGTTGGCAATTTACATCCCGCCCATCAGTGTAGCAAGGCTCCCATTTCTCCATGGCCTGTCCTGCATTTCTGGTTTTGACACTTTTTTCAGCATGGCCCTTTTGACCGATGGGAAGCGAGACTTCTTTGTAGCGCTGATTTGCCTTTCCAGGTTGCTTGGTTGGCCAAAAAGGGCGTATGCGTTTTTTCCTGAATATATTCAGGAAAAAACGCATACGCCCTTTTTGGCCAAGGGCATCATTGTCAACGTTTTGCCGCTTTTCATGTGCTTTAAAGGAGATTCGAATCTACCTCCTGAAATCTGTTTCCTGCAATTCTGCCTTGATTTCAAATCCTCTTCTTTGCCTTCCCTCAATATATTTGTGGACGAGAGTTAACATTTATAGCTCTGCAGGTTTGTGAATTGCAGTGCCCTGAAGCTCAATTTTACAACTCGCGTTTTGGGAGCTGGTCGCAAAAGCGCAGGATGGCTTCAGGCCCAGTTCTGGTTCCGGGGGGCAGGTTGAGCCTGTGGTTAATTCTTCTTCCTGATGGGAAAATAGAGTGACCTGTGCCTGTCCAAACACCAAGAGCTAGTCTCTCATTGGTTCCCCGTCTTCCTGTTCATCCTCAGGACAAATTGCAACCTGTACGGAACAGGAGGTTAAAGGTGCTGATGCTCCAAGTAGGGAGATTGCTAGTAAAGCGGCTGGAATGGCGAACCCGGGCACAAGGAGATGAGAAATGAGGTGCGTTTTAGAAACCTTTCCCCATCACACGGTGGACCATCTTCTGGGTTTCTCATGCATGTTTTCGATGTAGGAAGATGCCCTTGAACCTGGAGATTTGAGACCCATGCGATGGGTACCACGCAGTATTACTTTAAAGGGTCTGCGTTTGCTCACCCAACCTCACCAAACCTCTCAGCCCCAAGAGTGTCCACCCTTAGGTCTCATCCAGCTGTGGGTCTAGATATGGTCAATCCAGGTTGCATCACAGCCCCTGAACGCATTGTGTAAGAATTTCTCTCTCTTTCACTGTCTTTGTTTCATGGGTTTTTAAAAGTAATTTATTTTAATAATGCGGTTTAGCTGCTTTTCACTGCTGTGTTTATGCCGCTTTACACCCACTTGACACACTAAGAGAGAGATATCAATACATAGGTTTTAAGATTATTACTAGTCAGATATATTCTTGTGCGGTGAATAGGGCGTGTTGAGTCCAGTTCTCTGAGCAAGGAGTAGGTCTTGTCTATTACATATTGGGTTTATGGAACGGTATCTGAGCTAATTTGAAACCCTTGTTTTATGTATCACCCCACCTCACCTTTCCCGTTAAACAGCCATAGTGTGTTTTCTGCATGTGTGACTCTGTTCTGTTTTGTAATTCAGTTCAAGTGTAACGGTTTTTACATTCCCTCTATCAGTGATACCTTATGAGAAGTGTCCTTTTGTGTGTGACTTATTTCACTTAGAATCGTCTTACCTAAATCCACTCATCATGCTGCTCCTAGCCTTATGACATTGATTTCATGCCTGAGTGATATTCCATTGTACATAAGGACCACAACTTCTTTACCCATTTTTCTCTTTCCTGGGATATTTAAGGTGGAATGAAGTGGAGGTCCTTGTCAACAGAGCAGCCCTAAACTTTGGGGTGCTTGTGTCTTGCTGATTTTTAATTTTCCCAATTTATACCCCCATGAGTGGAAGTGCCCTATGCTCTCTAAGCTGTGTTTTTTAGATGTTTCAGGACTCACCGTACACTTCTCCAGAGTGGCTGTTGGCAATTTACATCCCGCCCATCAGTGTAGCAAGGCTCCCATTTCTCCATGGCCTGTCCTGCCTTTCTGGTTTTGACACTTTTTTCAGCATGGCCCTTTTGACCGATGGGAAGCGAGACTTCTTTGTAGCGCTGATTTGCCTTTCCAGGTTGCTTGGTTGGCCAAAAAGGGCGTATGCGTTTTTTCCTGAATATATTCAGGAAAAAACGCATACGCCCTTTTTGGCCAAGGGCATCATTGTCAACGTTTTGCCGCTTTTCATGTGCTTTAAAGGAGATTCGAATCTACCTCCTGAAATCTGTTTCCTGCAATTCTGCCTTGATTTCAAATCCTCTTCTTTGCCTTCCCTCAATATATTTGTGGACGAGAGTTATCATTTAAAACTCTGCAGGTTTGTGAATTGCAGTGCCATGAAGCTCGATTTTACACCTCGCGTTTTTGGGAGCTGGCCGCAAAAGCGCAGGATGGCTTCAGGCCCTGTTCTGGTTCCGGGGTCAGGCTGAGCCTGTGGTTAATTCTTCTTCCTGATGGGAAAATAGAGTGACCTCTGCCTGTCCCAACACCAACAGCCAGTCGCTCATTGGTTCCCCGTCTTCCCGTTCATCCTCAGGAAAAATTGCAACCTGTACGGAACAGGAGGTTAAAGGTGCTGATGCTCCAAGTAGGGAGATTGCTAGTAAAGCGGCTGGAATGGCGAACCCGGGCACAAGGAGATGAGAAATGAGGTGCGTTTTAGAAACCTTTCCCCATCACACGGTGGACCATCTTCTGGGTTTCTCATGCATGTTTTCGATGTAGGAAGATGCCCTTGAACCTGGAGATTTGGGACCCATGCGATGGGTACCACGCAGTATTACTTTAAAGGGTCTGCGTTTGCTCACCCAACCTCACCAAACCTCTCAGCCCCAAGAGTGTCCACCCTTAGGTCTCATCCAACTGTGGGTCTAGATATGGTCAATCCAGGTTGTATCACAGCCCCTGAAAGCATTGTGTAAGAATTTCTCTCTCTTTCACTGTCTTTGTTTCATGGGTTTTTAAAAGTAATTTATTTTCATAATGTGGTTTAGCTGCTTTTCACTGCTGTGTTTATGCCGCTTTATACCCACTTGACACACTAACAGAGAGATATCAATACATAGGTTTTAAGATTATTACTAGTCAGATATATTCTTGTGCGGTGAATAGGGCGTGTTGAGTCCAGTTCTCTGAGCAAGGAGTAGGTCTTGTCTATTACATATTGGGTTTATGGAACGGTATCTGAGCTAATTTGAAACCCTTGTTTTATGTATCACCCCACCTCACCTTTCCCGTTAAGCAGCCATAGTGTGTTTTCTGCATGTGTGACTCTGTTCTGTTTTGTAATTCAGTTCAAGTGTAACGGTTTTTACATTCCCTCTATCAGTGATACCTTATGAGAAGTGTCCTTTTGTGTGTGACTTATTTCACTTAGAATCGTCGTACCTAAATCCACTCATCATGCTGCTACTAGCCTTATGACATTGATTTCATGGCTGAGTGATTTTCCATTGTACATAAGGACCACAACTTCTTTACCCATTTTTCTCTTTCCTGGGATATTTAAGGTGGAATGAAGTGGAGGTCCTTGTCAACAGAGCAGCCCTAAACTTTGGGGTGCTTGTGTCTTGCTGATTTTTAATTTTCCCAATTTATACCCCCATGAGTGGAAGTGCCCTATGCTCTCTAAGCTGTGTTTTTTTAGATGTTTCACGACTCACCGTACACTTCTCCAGAGTGGCTTTTGGCAATTTACATCCCGCCCATCAGTGTAGCAAGGCTCCCATTTCTCCATGGCCTGTCCTGCATTTCTGGTTTTGACACGTTTTTCAGCATGGCCCTTTTGACCGATGGGAAGCGAGACTTCTTTGTAGCGCTGATTTGCCTTTCCAGGTTGCTTGGTTGGCCAAAAAGGGCGTATGCGTTTTTTCCTGAATATATTCAGGAAAAAACGCATACGCCCTTTTTGGCCAAGGGCATCATTGTCAACGTTTTGTCGCTTTTCATGTGCTTTAAAGGAGATTCGAATCTACCTCCTGAAATCTGTTTCCTGCAATTCTGCCTTGATTTCAAATCCTCTTCTTTGCCTTCCCTCAATATATTTGTGGACGAGAGTTATCATTTATAGCTCTGCAGGTTTGTGAATTGCAGTGCCCTGAAGCTCAATTTTACAACTCGCGTTTTGGGAGCTGGTCGCAAAAGCGCAGGATGGCTTCAGGCCCAGTTCTGGTTCCGGGGGGCAGGTTGAGCCTGTGGTTAATTCTTCTTCCTGATGGGAAAATAGAGTGACCTGTGCCTGTCCAAACACCAAGAGCTAGTCTCTCATTGGTTCCCCGTCTTCCTGTTCATCCTCAGGACAAATTGCAACCTGTACGGAACAGGAGGTTAAAGGTGCTGATGCTCCAAGTAGGGAGATTGCTAGTAAAGCGGCTGGGATGGCGAACCCGGGCACAAGGAGATGAGAAATGAGGTGCGTTTTAGAAACCTTTCCCCATCACACGGTGTACCATCTTCTGGGTTTCTCATGCATGTTTTCGATGTAGGAAGATGCCCTTGAACCTGGAGATTTGGGACCCATGCGATGGGTACAACGCAGTATTACTTTAAAGGGTCTGCGTTTGCTCACCCAACCTCACCAAACCTCTCAGCCCCAAGAGTGTCCACCCTTAGGTCTCATCCAGCTGTGGGTCTAGATATGGTCAATCCAGGTTGCATCACAGCCCCTGAACGCATTGTGTAAGAATTTCTCTCTCTTTCACTGTCTTTGTTTCATGGGTTTTTAAAAGTAATTTATTTTCATAATGCGGTTTAGCTGCTTTTCACTGCTGTGTTTATGCCGCTTTACACCCACTTGACACACTAACAGAGAGATATCAATACATAGGTTTTAAGATTATTAGTAGTCAGATATATTCTTGTGCGGTGAATAGGGCGTGTTGAGTCCAGTTCTCTGAGCAAGGAGTAGGTCTTGTCTATTACATATTGGGTTTATGGAACGGTATCTGAGCTAATTTGAAACCCTTGTTTTATGTATCACCCCACCTCACCTTTCCCGTTAAGCAGCCATAGTGTGTTTTCTGCATGTGTGACTCTGTTCTGTTTTGTAATTCAGTTCAAGTGTAACGGTTTTTACATTCCCTCTATCAGTGATACCTTATGAGAAGTGTCCTTTTCTGTGTGACTTATTTCACTTAGAATCGTCGTACCTAAATCCACTCATCATGCTGCTCCTAGCCTTATGACATTGATTTCATGGCTGAGTGATATTCCATTGTACATAAGGACCACAACTTCTTTACCCATTTTTCTCTTTCCTGGGATATTTAAGGTGGAATGAAGTGGAGGTCCTTGTCAACAGAGCAGCCCTAAACTTTGGGGTGCTTGTGTCTTGCTGATTTTTCATTTTCCTAATTTATACCCCCATGAGTGGAAGTGCCCTATGCTCTCTAAGCTGTGTTTTTTAGATATTTCAGGACTCACCGTACACTTCTCCAGAGTGGCTGTTGGCAATTTACATCCCGCCCATCAGTGTAGCAAGGCTCCCATTTCTCCATGGCCTGTCCTGCATTTCTGGTTTTGACACTTTTTTCAGCATGGCCCTTTTGACCGATGGGAAGCGAGACTTCTTTGTAGCGCTGATTTGCCTTTCCAGGTTGCTTGGTTGGCCAAAAAGGGCGTATGCGTTTTTTCCTGAATATATTCAGGAAAAAACGCATACGCCCTTTTTGGCCAAGGGCATCATTGTCAACGTTTTGCCGCTTTTCATGTGCTTTAAAGGCGATTCGAATCTACCTCCTGAAATCTGTTTCCTGCAATTCTGCCTTGATTTCAAATCCTCTTCTTTGCCTTCCCTCAATATATTTGTGGACGAGAGTTATCATTTAAAACTCTGCAGGTTTGTGAATTGCAGTGCCATGAAGCTCGATTTTACACCTCGCGTTTTTGGGAGCTGGCCGCAAAAGCGCAGTATGGCTTCAGGCCCTGTTCTGGTTCCGGGGTCAGGCTGAGCCTGTGGTTAATTCTTCTTCCTGATGGGAAAATAGAGTGACCTCTGCCTGTCCCAACACCAAGAGCCAGTCGCTCATTGGTTCCCCGTCTTCCCGTTCATCCTCAGGAAAAATTGCAACCTGTACGGAACAGGAGGTTAAAGGTGCTGATGCTCCAAGTAGGGAGATTGCTAGTAAAGCGGCTGGAATGGCGAACCCGGGCACAAGGAGATGAGAAATGAGGTGCGTTTTAGAAACCTTTCCCCATCACACGGTGTACCATCTTCTGGGTTTCTCATGCATGTTTTCGATGTAGGAAGATGCCCTTGAACCTGGAGATTTGGGACCCATGTGATGGGTACCACGCAGTATTACTTTAAAGGGTCTGCGTTTGCTCACCCAACCTCACCAAACCTCTCAGCCCCAAGAGTGTCCACCCTTAGGTCTCATCCAGCTGTGGGTCTAGATATGGTCAATCCAGGTTGCATCACAGCCCCTGAACACATTGTGTAAGAATTTCTCTCTCTTTCACTGTCTTTGTTTCATGGGTTTTTAAAAGTAATTTATTTTCATAATGCGGTTTAGCTGCTTTTCACTGCTGTGTTTATGCCGCTTTACACCCACTTGACACACTAACAGAGAGATATCAATACATAGGTTTTAAGATTATTAGTAGTCAGATATATTCTTGTGCGGTGAATAGGGCGTGTTGAGTCCAGTTCTCTGAGCAAGGAGTAGGTCTTGTCTATTACATATTGGGTTTATGGAACGGTATCTGAGCTAATTTGAAACCCTTGTTTTATGTATCACCCCACCTCACCTTTCCCGTTAAGCAGCCATAGTGTGTTTTCTGCATGTGTGACTCTGTTCTGTTTTGTAATTCAGTTCAAGTGTAACGGTTTTTACATTCCCTCTATCAGTGATACCTTATGAGAAGTGTCCTTTTCTGTGTGACTTATTTCACTTAGAATCGTCGTACCTAAATCCACTCATCATGCTGCTCCTAGCCTTATGACATTGATTTCATGGCTGAGTGATATTCCATTGTACATAAGGACCACAACTTCTTTACCCATTTTTCTCTTTCCTGGGATATTTAAGGTGGAATGAAGTGGAGGTCCTTGTCAACAGAGCAACCCTAAACTTTGGGGTGCTTGTGTCTTGCTGATTTTTTATTTTCCTAATTTATACCCCCATGAGTGGAAGTGCCCTATGCTCTCTAAGCTGTGTTTTTTAGATGTTTCAGGACTCACCGTACACTTCTCCAGAGTGGCTGTTGGCAATTTACATCCCGCCCATCAGTGTAGCAAGGCTCCCATTTCTCCATGGCCTGTCCTGCATTTCTGGTTTTGACACTTTTTTCAGCATGGCCCTTTTGACCGATGGGAAGCGAGACTTCTTTGTAGCGCTGATTTGCCTTTCCAGGTTGCTTGGTTGGCCAAAAAGGGCGTATGCGTTTTTTCCTGAATATATTCAGGAAAAAACGCATACGCCCTTTTTGGCCAAGGGCATCATTGTCAACGTTTTGCCGCTTTTCATGTGCTTTAAAGGAGATTCGAATCTACCTCCTGAAATCTGTTTCCTGCAATTCTGCCTTGATTTCAAATCCTCTTCTTTGCCTTCCCTCAATATATTTGTGGACGAGAGTTATCATTTAAAACTCTGCAGGTTTGTGAATTGCAGTGCCATGAAGCTCGATTTTACACCTCGCGTTTTTGGGAGCTGGCCGCAAAAGCGCAGGATGGCTTCAGGCCCTGTTCTGGCTCCGGGGTCAGGCTGAGCCTGTGGTTAATTCTTCTTCCTGATGGGAAAATAGAGTGACCTCTGCCTGTCCCAACACCAAGAGCCAGTCGCTCATTGGTTCCCCGTCTTCCCGTTCATCCTCAGGAAAAATTGCAACCTGTACGGAACAGGAGGTTAAAGGTGCTGATGCTCCAAGTAGGGAGATTGCTAGTAAAGCGGCTGGAATGGCGAACCCGGGCACAAGGAGATGAGAAATGAGGTGCGTTTTAGAAACCTTTCCCCATCACACGGTGTACCATCTTCTGGGTTTCTCATGCATGTTTTCGATGTAGGAAGATGCCCTTGAACCTGGAGATTTGGGACCCATGTGATGGGTACCACGCAGTATTACTTTAAAGGGTCTGCGTTTGCTCACCCAACCTCACCAAACCTCTCAGCCCCAAGAGTGTCCACCCTTAGGTCTCATCCAGCTGTGGGTCTAGATATGGTCAATCCAGGTTGCATCACAGCCCCTGAACACATTGTGTAAGAATTTCTCTCTCTTTCACTGTCTTTGTTTCATGGGTTTTTAAAAGTAATTTATTTTCATAATGCGGTTTAGCTGCTTTTCACTGCTGTGTTTATGCCGCTTTACACCCACTTGACACACTAACAGAGAGATATCAATACATAGGTTTTAAGATTATTAGTAGTCAGATATATTCTTGTGCGGTGAATAGGGCGTGTTGAGTCCAGTTCTCTGAGCAAGGAGTAGGTCTTGTCTATTACATATTGGGTTTATGGAACGGTATCTGAGCTAATTTGAAACCCTTGTTTTATGTATCACCCCACCTCACCTTTCCCGTTAAGCAGCCATAGTGTGTTTTCTGCATGTGTGACTCTGTTCTGTTTTGTAATTCAGTTCAAGTGTAACGGTTTTTACATTTCCTCTATAAGTGATACCTTATGAGAAGTGTCCTTTTGTGTGTGACTTATTTCACTTAGAATCGTCGTACCTAAATCCACTCATCATGCTGCTACTAGCCTTATGACATTGATTTCATGGCTGAGTGATTTTCCATTGTACATAAGGACCACAACTTCTTTACCCATTTTTCTCTTTCCTGGGATATTTAAGGTGGAATGAAGTGGAGGTCCTTGTCAACAGAGCAGCCCTAAACTTTGGGGTGCTTGTGTCTTGCTGATTTTTAATTTTCCCAATTTATACCCCCATGAGTGGAAGTGCCCTATGCTCTCTAAGCTGTGTTTTTTTAGATGTTTCACGACTCACCGTACACTTCTCCAGAGTGGCTTTTGGCAATTTACATCCCGCCCATCAGTGTAGCAAGGCTCCCATTTCTCCATGGCCTGTCCTGCATTTCTGGTTTTGACACGTTTTTCAGCATGGCCCTTTTGACCGATGGGAAGCGAGACTTCTTTGTAGCGCTGATTTGCCTTTCCAGGTTGCTTGGTTGGCCAAAAAGGGCGTATGCGTTTTTTCCTGAATATATTCAGGAAAAAACGCATACGCCCTTTTTGGCCAAGGGCATCATTGTCAACGTTTTGTCGCTTTTCATGTGCTTTAAAGGAGATTCGAATCTACCTCCTGAAATCTGTTTCCTGCAATTCTGCCTTGATTTCAAATCCTCTTCTTTGCCTTCCCTCAATATATTTGTGGACGAGAGTTATCATTTATAGCTCTGCAGGTTTGTGAATTGCAGTGCCCTGAAGCTCAATTTTACAACTCGCGTTTTGGGAGCTGGTCGCAAAAGCGCAGGATGGCTTCAGGCCCAGTTCTGGTTCCGGGGGGCAGGTTGAGCCTGTGGTTAATTCTTCTTCCTGATGGGAAAATAGAGTGACCTGTGCCTGTCCAAACACCAAGAGCTAGTCTCTCATTGGTTCCCCGTCTTCCTGTTCATCCTCAGGACAAATTGCAACCTGTACGGAACAGGAGGTTAAAGGTGCTGATGCTCCAAGTAGGGAGATTGCTAGTAAAGCGGCTGGGATGGCGAACCCGGGCACAAGGAGATGAGAAATGAGGTGCGTTTTAGAAACCTTTCCCCATCACACGGTGTACCATCTTCTGGGTTTCTCATGCATGTTTTCGATGTAGGAAGATGCCCTTGAACCTGGAGATTTGGGACCCATGCGATGGGTACAACGCAGTATTACTTTAAAGGGTCTGCGTTTGCTCACCCAACCTCACCAAACCTCTCAGCCCCAAGAGTGTCCACCCTTAGGTCTCATCCAGCTGTGGGTCTAGATATGGTCAATCCAGGTTGCATCACAGCCCCTGAACGCATTGTGTAAGAATTTCTCTCTCTTTCACTGTCTTTGTTTCATGGGTTTTTAAAAGTAATTTATTTTCATAATGCGGTTTAGCTGCTTTTCACTGCTGTGTTTATGCCGCTTTACACCCACTTGACACACTAACAGAGAGATATCAATACATAGGTTTTAAGATTATTAGTAGTCAGATATATTCTTGTGCGGTGAATAGGGCGTGTTGAGTCCAGTTCTCTGAGCAAGGAGTAGGTCTTGTCTATTACATATTGGGTTTATGGAACGGTATCTGAGCTAATTTGAAACCCTTGTTTTATGTATCACCCCACCTCACCTTTCCCGTTAAGCAGCCATAGTGTGTTTTCTGCATGTGTGACTCTGTTCTGTTTTGTAATTCAGTTCAAGTGTAACGGTTTTTACATTCCCTCTATCAGTGATACCTTATGAGAAGTGTCCTTTTCTGTGTGACTTATTTCACTTAGAATCGTCGTACCTAAATCCACTCATCATGCTGCTCCTAGCCTTATGACATTGATTTCATGGCTGAGTGATATTCCATTGTACATAAGGACCACAACTTCTTTACCCATTTTTCTCTTTCCTGGGATATTTAAGGTGGAATGAAGTGGAGGTCCTTGTCAACAGAGCAGCCCTAAACTTTGGGGTGCTTGTGTCTTGCTGATTTTTCATTTTCCTAATTTATACCCCCATGAGTGGAAGTGCCCTATGCTCTCTAAGCTGTGTTTTTTAGATATTTCAGGACTCACCGTACACTTCTCCAGAGTGGCTGTTGGCAATTTACATCCCGCCCATCAGTGTAGCAAGGCTCCCATTTCTCCATGGCCTGTCCTGCATTTCTGGTTTTGACACTTTTTTCAGCATGGCCCTTTTGACCGATGGGAAGCGAGACTTCTTTGTAGCGCTGATTTGCCTTTCCAGGTTGCTTGGTTGGCCAAAAAGGGCGTATGCGTTTTTTCCTGAATATATTCAGGAAAAAACGCATACGCCCTTTTTGGCCAAGGGCATCATTGTCAACGTTTTGCCGCTTTTCATGTGCTTTAAAGGCGATTCGAATCTACCTCCTGAAATCTGTTTCCTGCAATTCTGCCTTGATTTCAAATCCTCTTCTTTGCCTTCCCTCAATATATTTGTGGACGAGAGTTATCATTTAAAACTCTGCAGGTTTGTGAATTGCAGTGCCATGAAGCTCGATTTTACACCTCGCGTTTTTGGGAGCTGGCCGCAAAAGCGCAGTATGGCTTCAGGCCCTGTTCTGGTTCCGGGGTCAGGCTGAGCCTGTGGTTAATTCTTCTTCCTGATGGGAAAATAGAGTGACCTCTGCCTGTCCCAACACCAAGAGCCAGTCGCTCATTGGTTCCCCGTCTTCCCGTTCATCCTCAGGAAAAATTGCAACCTGTACGGAACAGGAGGTTAAAGGTGCTGATGCTCCAAGTAGGGAGATTGCTAGTAAAGCGGCTGGAATGGCGAACCCGGGCACAAGGAGATGAGAAATGAGGTGCGTTTTAGAAACCTTTCCCCATCACACGGTGTACCATCTTCTGGGTTTCTCATGCATGTTTTCGATGTAGGAAGATGCCCTTGAACCTGGAGATTTGGGACCCATGTGATGGGTACCACGCAGTATTACTTTAAAGGGTCTGCGTTTGCTCACCCAACCTCACCAAACCTCTCAGCCCCAAGAGTGTCCACCCTTAGGTCTCATCCAGCTGTGGGTCTAGATATGGTCAATCCAGGTTGCATCACAGCCCCTGAACACATTGTGTAAGAATTTCTCTCTCTTTCACTGTCTTTGTTTCATGGGTTTTTAAAAGTAATTTATTTTCATAATGCGGTTTAGCTGCTTTTCACTGCTGTGTTTATGCCGCTTTACACCCACTTGACACACTAACAGAGAGATATCAATACATAGGTTTTAAGATTATTAGTAGTCAGATATATTCTTGTGCGGTGAATAGGGCGTGTTGAGTCCAGTTCTCTGAGCAAGGAGTAGGTCTTGTCTATTACATATTGGGTTTATGGAACGGTATCTGAGCTAATTTGAAACCCTTGTTTTATGTATCACCCCACCTCACCTTTCCCGTTAAGCAGCCATAGTGTGTTTTCTGCATGTGTGACTCTGTTCTGTTTTGTAATTCAGTTCAAGTGTAACGGTTTTTACATTCCCTCTATCAGTGATACCTTATGAGAAGTGTCCTTTTCTGTGTGACTTATTTCACTTAGAATCGTCGTACCTAAATCCACTCATCATGCTGCTCCTAGCCTTATGACATTGATTTCATGGCTGAGTGATATTCCATTGTACATAAGGACCACAACTTCTTTACCCATTTTTCTCTTTCCTGGGATATTTAAGGTGGAATGAAGTGGAGGTCCTTGTCAACAGAGCAACCCTAAACTTTGGGGTGCTTGTGTCTTGCTGATTTTTTATTTTCCTAATTTATACCCCCATGAGTGGAAGTGCCCTATGCTCTCTAAGCTGTGTTTTTTAGATGTTTCAGGACTCACCGTACACTTCTCCAGAGTGGCTGTTGGCAATTTACATCCCGCCCATCAGTGTAGCAAGGCTCCCATTTCTCCATGGCCTGTCCTGCATTTCTGGTTTTGACACTTTTTTCAGCATGGCCCTTTTGACCGATGGGAAGCGAGACTTCTTTGTAGCGCTGATTTGCCTTTCCAGGTTGCTTGGTTGGCCAAAAAGGGCGTATGCGTTTTTTCCTGAATATATTCAGGAAAAAACGCATACGCCCTTTTTGGCCAAGGGCATCATTGTCAACGTTTTGCCGCTTTTCATGTGCTTTAAAGGAGATTCGAATCTACCTCCTGAAATCTGTTTCCTGCAATTCTGCCTTGATTTCAAATCCTCTTCTTTGCCTTCCCTCAATATATTTGTGGACGAGAGTTATCATTTAAAACTCTGCAGGTTTGTGAATTGCAGTGCCATGAAGCTCGATTTTACACCTCGCGTTTTTGGGAGCTGGCCGCAAAAGCGCAGGATGGCTTCAGGCCCTGTTCTGGCTCCGGGGTCAGGCTGAGCCTGTGGTTAATTCTTCTTCCTGATGGGAAAATAGAGTGACCTCTGCCTGTCCCAACACCAAGAGCCAGTCGCTCATTGGTTCCCCGTCTTCCCGTTCATCCTCAGGAAAAATTGCAACCTGTACGGAACAGGAGGTTAAAGGTGCTGATGCTCCAAGTAGGGAGATTGCTAGTAAAGCGGCTGGAATGGCGAACCCGGGCACAAGGAGATGAGAAATGAGGTGCGTTTTAGAAACCTTTCCCCATCACACGGTGTACCATCTTCTGGGTTTCTCATGCATGTTTTCGATGTAGGAAGATGCCCTTGAACCTGGAGATTTGGGACCCATGTGATGGGTACCACGCAGTATTACTTTAAAGGGTCTGCGTTTGCTCACCCAACCTCACCAAACCTCTCAGCCCCAAGAGTGTCCACCCTTAGGTCTCATCCAGCTGTGGGTCTAGATATGGTCAATCCAGGTTGCATCACAGCCCCTGAACACATTGTGTAAGAATTTCTCTCTCTTTCACTGTCTTTGTTTCATGGGTTTTTAAAAGTAATTTATTTTCATAATGCGGTTTAGCTGCTTTTCACTGCTGTGTTTATGCCGCTTTACACCCACTTGACACACTAACAGAGAGATATCAATACATAGGTTTTAAGATTATTAGTAGTCAGATATATTCTTGTGCGGTGAATAGGGCGTGTTGAGTCCAGTTCTCTGAGCAAGGAGTAGGTCTTGTCTATTACATATTGGGTTTATGGAACGGTATCTGAGCTAATTTGAAACCCTTGTTTTATGTATCACCCCACCTCACCTTTCCCGTTAAGCAGCCATAGTGTGTTTTCTGCATGTGTGACTCTGTTCTGTTTTGTAATTCAGTTCAAGTGTAACGGTTTTTACATTCCCTCTATCAGTGATACCTTATGAGAAGTGTCCTTTTCTGTGTGACTTATTTCACTTAGAATCGTCGTACCTAAATCCACTCATCATGCTGCTCCTAGCCTTATGACATTGATTTCATGGCTGAGTGATATTCCATTGTACATAAGGACCACAACTTCTTTACCCATTTTTCTCTTTCCTGGGATATTTAAGGTGGAATGAAGTGGAGGTCCTTGTCAACAGAGCAACCCTAAACTTTGGGGTGCTTGTGTCTTGCTGATTTTTTATTTTCCTAATTTATACCCCCATGAGTGGAAGTGCCCTATGCTCTCTAAGCTGTGTTTTTTAGATGTTTCAGGACTCACCGTACACTTCTCCAGAGTGGCTGTTGGCAATTTACATCCCGCCCATCAGTGTAGCAAGGCTCCCATTTCTCCATGGCCTGTCCTGCATTTCTGGTTTTGACACTTTTTTCAGCATGGCCCTTTTGACCGATGGGAAGCGAGACTTCTTTGTAGCGCTGATTTGCCTTTCCAGGTTGCTTGGTTGGCCAAAAAGGGCGTATGCGTTTTTTCCTGAATATATTCAGGAAAAAACGCATACGCCCTTTTTGGCCAAGGGCATCATTGTCAACGTTTTGCCGCTTTTCATGTGCTTTAAAGGAGATTCGAATCTACCTCCTGAAATCTGTTTCCTGCAATTCTGCCTTGATTTCAAATCCTCTTCTTTGCCTTCCCTCAATATATTTGTGGACGAGAGTTATCATTTATAACTCTGCAGGTTTGTGAATTGCAGTGCCATGAAGCTCGATTTTACACCTCGCGTTTTTGGGAGCTGGCCGCAAAAGCGCAGGATGGCTTCAGGCCCTGTTCTGGTTCCGGGGTCAGGCTGAGCCTGTGGTTAATTCTTCTTCCTGATGGGAAAATAGAGTGACCTGTGCCTGTCCCAACACCAAGAGCCAGTCTCTCATTGGTTCCCCGTCTTCCCGTTCATCCTCAGGAAAAATTGTAACCTGTACGGAACAGGAGGTTAAAGGTGCTGATGCTCCAAGTAGGGAGATTGCTAGTAAAGCGGCTGGAATGGCGAACCCGGGCACAAGGAGATGAGAAATGAGGTGCGTTTTAGAAACCTTTCTCCATCACACGGTGTACCATCTTCTGGGTTTCTCATGCATGTTTTCGATGTAGGAAGATGCCCTTGAACCTGGAGATTTGGGACCCATGCGATGGGTACCACGCAGTATTACTTTAAAGGGTCTGCGTTTGCTCACCCAACCTCACCAAACCTCTCAGCCCCAAGAGTGTCCACCCTTAGGTCTCATCCAGCTGTGGGTCTAGATATGGTCAATCCAGGTTGCATCACAGCCCCTGAACACATTGTGTAAGAATTTCTCTCTCTTTCACTGTCTTTGTTTCATGGGTTTTTAAAAGTAATTTATTTTCATAATGCGGTTTAGCTGCTTTTCACTGCTGTGTTTATGCCGCTTTACACCCACTTGACACACTAACAGAGAGATATCAATACATAGGTTTTAAGATTATTAGTAGTCAGATATATTCTTGTGCGGTGAATAGGGCGTGTTGAGTCCAGTTCTCTGAGCAAGGAGTAGGTCTTGTCTATTACATATTGGGTTTATGGAACGGTATCTGAGCTAATTTGAAACCCTTGTTTTATGTATCACCCCACCTCACCTTTCCCGTTAAGCAGCCATAGTGTGTTTTCTGCATGTGTGACTCTGTTCTGTTTTGTAATTCAGTTCAAGTGTAACGGTTTTTACATTCCCTCTATCAGTGATACCTTATGAGAAGTGTCCTTTTCTGTGTGACTTATTTCACTTAGAATCGTCGTACCTAAATCCACTCATCATGCTGCTCCTAGCCTTATGACATTGATTTCATGGCTGAGTGATATTCCATTGTACATAAGGACCACAACTTCTTTACCCATTTTTCTCTTTCCTGGGATATTTAAGGTGGAATGAAGTGGAGGTCCTTGTCAACAGAGCAACCCTAAACTTTGGGGTGCTTGTGTCTTGCTGATTTTTTATTTTCCTAATTTATACCCCCATGAGTGGAAGTGCCCTATGCTCTCTAAGCTGTGTTTTTTAGATGTTTCAGGACTCACCGTACACTTCTCCAGAGTGGCTGTTGGCAATTTACATCCCGCCCATCAGTGTAGCAAGGCTCCCATTTCTCCATGGCCTGTCCTGCATTTCTGGTTTTGACACTTTTTTCAGCATGGCCCTTTTGACCGATGGGAAGCGAGACTTCTTTGTAGCGCTGATTTGCCTTTCCAGGTTGCTTGGTTGGCCAAAAAGGGCGTATGCGTTTTTTCCTGAATATATTCAGGAAAAAACGCATACGCCCTTTTTGGCCAAGGGCATCATTGTCAACGTTTTGCCGCTTTTCATGTGCTTTAAAGGAGATTCGAATCTACCTCCTGAAATCTGTTTCCTGCAATTCTGCCTTGATTTCAAATCCTCTTCTTTGCCTTCCCTCAATATATTTGTGGACGAGAGTTATCATTTATAACTCTGCAGGTTTGTGAATTGCAGTGCCATGAAGCTCGATTTTACACCTCGCGTTTTTGGGAGCTGGCCGCAAAAGCGCAGGATGGCTTCAGGCCCTGTTCTGGTTCCGGGGTCAGGCTGAGCCTGTGGTTAATTCTTCTTCCTGATGGGAAAATAGAGTGACCTGTGCCTGTCCCAACACCAAGAGCCAGTCTCTCATTGGTTCCCCGTCTTCCCGTTCATCCTCAGGAAAAATTGTAACCTGTACGGAACAGGAGGTTAAAGGTGCTGATGCTCCAAGTAGGGAGATTGCTAGTAAAGCGGCTGGAATGGCGAACCCGGGCACAAGGAGATGAGAAATGAGGTGCGTTTTAGAAACCTTTCCCCATCACACGGTGTACCATCTTCTGGGTTTCTCATGCATGTTTTCGATGTAGGAAGATGCCCTTGAACCTGGAGATTTGGGACCCATGCGATGGGTACCACGCAGTATTACTTTAAAGGGTCTGCGTTTGCTCACCCAACCTCACCAAACCTCTCAGCCCCAAGAGTGTCCACCCTTAGGTCTCATCCAGCTGTGGGTCTAGATATGGTCAATCCAGGTTGCATCACAGCCCCTGAACGCATTGTGTAAGAATTTCTCTCTCTTTCACTGTCTTTGTTTCATGGGTTTTTAAAAGTAATTTATTTTCATAATGGGGTTTCGCTGCTTTTCACTGCTGTGTTTATGCCGCTTTACACCCACTTGACACACTAACAGAGAGATATCAATACATAGGTTTTAAGATTATTACTAGTCAGATATATTCTTGTGCGGTGAATAGGGCGTGTTGAGTCCAGTTCTCTGAGCAAAGAGTAGGTCTTGTCTATTACATATTGGGTTTATGGAACGGTATCTGAGCTAATTTGAAACCCTTGTTTTATGTATCACCCCACCTCACCTTTCCCGTTAAACAGCCATAGTGTGTTTTCTGCAGGTGTGACTCTGTTCTGTTTTGTAATTCAGTTCAAGTGTAATGGTTTTTACATTCCCTCTATCAGTGATACCTTATGAGAAGTGTCCTTTTGTGTGTGACTTATTTCACTTAGAATCGTCGTACCTAAATCTACTCATCATGCTGCTACTAGCCTTATGACATTGATTTCATGGCTGTGTGATATTCCATTGTACATAAGGACCAGAACTTCTTTACCCATTTTTCTCTTTCCTGGGATATTTAAGGTGGAATGAAGTGGAGGTCCTTGTCAACAGAGCAGCCCTAAACTTTGGGGTGCTTGTGTCTTGCTGATTTTTAATTTTCCCAATTTATACCCCCATGAGTGGAAGTGCCCTATGCTCTCTAAGCTGTGTTTTTTAGATGTTTCAGGACTCACCGTACACTTCTCCAGAGTGGCTGTTGGCAATTTACATCCCGCCCATCAGTGTAGCAAGGCTCCCATTTCTCCATGGCCTGTCCTGCATTTCTGGTTTTGACACTTTTTTCAGCATGGCCCTTTTGACCGATGGGAAGCGAGACTTCTTTGTAGCGCTGATTTGCCTTTCCAGGTTGCTTGGTTGGCCAAAAAGGGCGTATGCGTTTTTTCCTGAATATATTCAGGAAAAAACGCATACGCCCTTTTTGGCCAAGGGCATCATTGTCAACGTTTTGCCGCTTTTCATGTGCTTTAAAGGAGATTCGAATCTACCTCCTGAAATCTGTTTCCTGCAATTCTGCCTTGATTTCAAATCCTCTTCTTTGCCTTCCCTCAATATATTTGTGGACGAGAGTTATCATTTATAACTCTGCAGGTTTGTGAATTGCAGTGCCCTGAGCCTCCATTTTACAACTCGTGTTTTTGCGAGCTGGCCGCAAAAGCGCAGGATGGCTTCAGGCCCTGTTCTGGTTCCGGGGGGCAGGCTGAGCCTGTGGTTAATTCTTCTTCCTGATGGGAAAATAGAGTGACCTGTGCCTGTCCCAACACCAACAGCCAGTCTCTCATTGGTTCCCCGTCTTCCTGTTCATCCTCAGGAAAAATTGCAACCTGTACGGAACAGGAGGTTAAAGGTGCTGATGCTCCAAGTAGGGAGATTGCTAGTAAAGCGGCTGGGATGGCGAACCCGGGCACAAGGAGATGAGAAATGAGGTGCGTTTTAGAAACCTTTCCCCATCACACGGTGTACCATCTTCTGGGTTTCTCATGCATGTTTTCGATGTAGGAAGATGCCCTTGAACCTGGAGATTTGGGACCCATGCGATGGGTACAACGCAGTATTACTTTAAAGGGTCTGCGTTTGCTCACCCAACCTCACCAAACCTCTCAGCCCCAAGAGTGTCCACCCTTAGGTCTCATCCAGCTGTGGGTCTAGATATGGTCAATCCAGGTTGCATCACAGCCCCTGAACGCATTGTGTAAGAATTTCTCTCTCTTTCACTGTCTTTGTTTCATGGGTTTTTAAAAGTAATTTATTTTCATAATGCGGTTTAGCTGCTTTTCACTGCTGTGTTTATGCCGCTTTACACCCACTTGACACACTAACAGAGAGATATCAATACATAGGTTTTAAGATTATTAGTAGTCAGATATATTCTTGTGCGGTGAATAGGGCGTGTTGAGTCCAGTTCTCTGAGCAAGGAGTAGGTCTTGTCTATTACATATTGGGTTTATGGAACGGTATCTGAGCTAATTTGAAACCCTTGTTTTATGTATCACCCCACCTCACCTTTCCTGTTAAGCAGCCATAGTGTGTTTTCTGCATGTGTGACTCTGTTCTGTTTTGTAATTCAGTTCAAGTGTAACGGTTTTTACATTCCCTCTATCAGTGATACCTTATGAGAAGTGTCCTTTTCTGTGTGACTTATTTCACTTAGAATCGTCGTACCTAAATCCACTCATCATGCTGCTCCTAGCCTTATGACATTGATTTCATGGCTGAGTGATATTCCATTGTACATAAGGACCACAACTTCTTTACCCATTTTTCTCTTTCCTGGGATATTTAAGGTGGAATGAAGTGGAGGTCCTTGTCAACAGAGCAGCCCTAAACTTTGGGGTGCTTGTGTCTTGCTGATTTTTCATTTTCCTAATTTATACCCCCATGAGTGGAAGTGCCCTATGCTCTCTAAGCTGTGTTTTTTAGATATTTCAGGACTCACCGTACACTTCTCCAGAGTGGCTGTTGGCAATTTACATCCCGCCCATCAGTGTAGCAAGGCTCCCATTTCTCCATGGCCTGTCCTGCATTTCTGGTTTTGACGCTTTTTTCAGCATGGCCCATTTGACCGATGGGAAGCGAGACTTCTTTGTAGCGCTGATTTGCCTTTCCAGGTTGCTTGGTTGGCCAAAAAGGGCGTATGCGTTTTTTCCTGAATATATTCAGGAAAAAACGCATACGCCCTTTTTGGCCAAGGGCATCATTGTCAACGTTTTGCCGCTTTTCATGTGCTTTAAAGGCGATTCGAATCTACCTCCTGAAATCTGTTTCCTGCAATTCTGCCTTGATTTCAAATCCTCTTCTTTGCCTTCCCTCAATATATTTGTGGACGAGAGTTATCATTTAAAACTCTGCAGGTTTGTGAATTGCAGTGCCATGAAGCTCGATTTTACACCTCGCGTTTTTGGGAGCTGGCCGCAAAAGCGCAGGATGGCTTCAGGCCCTGTTCTGGTTCCGGGGTCAGGCTGAGCCTGTGGTTAATTCTTCTTCCTGATGGGAAAATAGAGTGACCTCTGCCTGTCCCAACACCAAGAGCCAGTCGCTCATTGGTTCCCCGTCTTCCCGTTCATCCTCAGGAAAAATTGCAACCTGTACGGAACAGGAGGTTAAAGGTGCTGATGCTCCAAGTAGGGAGATTGCTAGTAAAGCGGCTGGAATGGCGAACCCGGGCACAAGGAGATGAGAAATGAGGTGCGTTTTAGAAACCTTTCCCCATCACACGGTGGACCATCTTCTGGGTTTCTCATGCATGTTTTCGATGTAGGAAGATGCCCTTGAACCTGGAGATTTGGGACCCATGCGATGGGTACCACGCAGTATTACTTTAAAGGGTCTGCGTTTGCTCACCCAACCTCACCAAACCTCTCAGCCCCAAGAGTGTCCACCCTTATGTCTCATCCAACTGTGGGTCTAGATATGGTCAATCCAGGTTGTATCACAGCCCCTGAACGCATTGTGTAAGAATTTCTCTCTCTTTCACTGTCTTTGTTTCATGGGTTTTTAAAAGTAATTTATTTTCATAATGTGGTTTAGCTGCTTTTCACTGCTGTGTTTATGCCGCTTTATACCCACTTGACACACTAACAGAGAGATATCAATACATAGGTTTTAAGATTATTACTAGTCAGATATATTCTTGTGCGGTGAATAGGGCGTGTTGAGTCCAGTTCTCTGAGCAAGGAGTAGGTCTTGTCTATTACATATTGGGTTTATGGAACGGTATCTGAGCTAATTTGAAACCCTTGTTTTATGTATCACCCCACCTCACCTTTCCCGTTAAGCAGCCATAGTGTGTTTTCTGCATGTGTGACTCTGTTCTGTTTTGTAATTCAGTTCAAGTGTAACGGTTTTTACATTCCCTCTATCAGTGATACCTTATGAGAAGTGTCCTTTTGTGTGTGACTTATTTCACTTAGAATCGTCGTACCTAAATCCACTCATCATGCTGCTACTAGCCTTATGACATTGATTTCATGGCTGAGTGATTTTCCATTGTACATAAGGACCACAACTTCTTTACCCATTTTTCTCTTTCCTGGGATATTTAAGGTGGAATGAAGTGGAGGTCCTTGTCAACAGAGCAGCCCTAAACTTTGGGGTGCTTGTGTCTTGCTGATTTTTCATTTTCCCAATTTATACCCCCATGAGTGGAAGTGCCCTATGCTCTCTAAGCTGTGTTTTTTAGATGTTTCACGACTCACCGTACACTTCTCCAGAGTGGCTTTTGGCAATTTACATCCCGCCCATCAGTGTAGCAAGGCTCCCATTTCTCCATGGCCTGTCCTGCATTTCTGGTTTTGACACGTTTTTCAGCATGGCCCTTTTGACCGATGGGAAGCGAGACTTCTTTGTAGCGCTGATTTGCCTTTCCAGGTTGCTTGGTTGGCCAAAAAGGGCGTATGCGTTTTTTCCTGAATATATTCAGGAAAAAACGCATACGCCCTTTTTGGCCAAGGGCATCATTGTCAACGTTTTGTCGCTTTTCATGTGCTTTAAAGGAGATTCGAATCTACCTCCTGAAATCTGTTTCCTGCAATTCTGCCTTGATTTCAAATCCTCTTCTTTGCCTTCCCTCAATATATTTGTGGACGAGAGTTATCATTTATAGCTCTGCAGGTTTGTGAATTGCAGTGCCCTGAAGCTCAATTTTACAACTCGCGTTTTGGGAGCTGGTCGCAAAAGCGCAGGATGGCTTCAGGCCCAGTTCTGGTTCCGGGGGGCAGGTTGAGCCTGTGGTTAATTCTTCTTCCTGATGGGAAAATAGAGTGACCTGTGCCTGTCCAAACACCAAGAGCTAGTCTCTCATTGGTTCCCCGTCTTCCTGTTCATCCTCAGGACAAATTGCAACCTGTACGGAACAGGAGGTTAAAGGTGCTGATGCTCCAAGTAGGGAGATTGCTAGTAAAGCGGCTGGAATGGCGAACCTGGGCACAAGGAGATGAGAAATGAGGTGCGTTTTAGAAACCTTTCCCCATCACACGGTGGACCATCTTCTGGGTTTCTCATGCATGTTTTCGATGTAGGAAGATGCCCTTGAACCTGGAGATTTGGGACCCATGCGATGGGTACCACGCAGTATTACTTTAAAGGGTCTGCGTTTGCTCACCCAACCTCACCAAACCTCTCAGCCCCAAGAGTGTCCACCCTTAGGTCTCATCCAGCTGTGGGTCTAGATATGGTCAATCCAGGTTGCATCACAGCCCCTGAACGCATTGTGTAAGAATTTCTCTCTCTTTCACTGTCTTTGTTTCATGGGTTTTTAAAAGTAATTTATTTTCATAATGCGGTTTAGCTGCTTTTCACTGCTGTGTTTATGCCGCTTTACACCCACTTGACACACTAACAGAGAGATATCAATACATAGGTTTTAAGATTATTAGTAGTCAGATATATTCTTGTGCGGTGAATAGGGCGTGTTGAGTCCAGTTCTCTGAGCAAGGAGTAGGTCTTGTCTATTACATATTGGGTTTATGGAACGGTATCTGAGCTAATTTGAAACCCTTGTTTTATGTATCACCCCACCTCACCTTTCCCGTTAAACAGCCATAGTGTGTTTTCTGCATGTGTGACTCTGTTCTGTTTTGTAATTCAGTTCAAGTGTAACGGTTTTTACATTCCCTCTCTCAGTGATACCTTATGAGAAGTGTCCTTTTGTGTGTGACTTATTTCACTTAGAATCGTCTTACCTAAATCCACTCATCATGCTGCTCCTAGCCTTATGACATTGATTTCATGCCTGAGTGATATTCCATTGTACATAAGGACCACAACTTCTTTACCCATTTTTCTCTTTCCTGGGATATTTAAGGTGGAATGAAGTGGAGGTCCTTGTCAACAGAGCAGCCCTAAACTTTGGGGTGCTTGTGTCTTGCTGATTTTTAATTTTCCCAATTTATACCCCCATGAGTGGAAGTGCCCTATGCTCTCTAAGCTGTGTTTTTTAGATGTTTCAGGACTCACCGTACACTTCTCCAGAGTGGCTGTTGGCAATTTACATCCCGCCCATCAGTGTAGCAAGGCTCCCATTTCTCCATGGCCTGTCCTGCATTTCTGGTTTTGACACTTTTTTCAGCATGGCCCTTTTGACCGATGGGAAGCGAGACTTCTTTGTAGCGCTGATTTGCCTTTCCAGGTTGCTTGGTTGGCCAAAAAGGGCGTATGCGTTTTTTCCTGAATATATTCAGGAAAAAACGCATACGCCCTTTTTGGCCAAGGGCATCATTGTCAACGTTTTGCCGCTTTTCATGTGCTTTAAAGGAGATTCGAATCTACCTCCTGAAATCTGTTTCCTGCAATTCTGCCTTGATTTCAAATCCTCTTCTTTGCCTTCCCTCAATATATTTGTGGACGAGAGTTATCATTTATAACTCTGCAGGTTTGTGAATTGCAGTGCCATGAAGCTCGATTTTACACCTCGCGTTTTTGGGAGCTGGCCGCAAAAGCGCAGGATGGCTTCCGGCCCTGTTCTGGTTCCGGGGGGCAGGCTGAGCCTGTGGTTAATTCTTCTTCCTGATGGGAAAATAGAGTGACCTGTGCCTGTCCCAACACCAACAGCCAGTCTCTCATTGGTTCCCCGTCTTCCTGTTCATCCTCAGGAAAAATTGCAACCTGTACGGAACAGGAGGTTAAAGGTGCTGATGCTCCAAGTAGGGAGATTGCTAGTAAAGCGGCTGGGATGGCGAACCCGGGCACAAGGAGATGAGAAATGAGGTGCGTTTTAGAAACCTTTCCCCATCACACGGTGTACCATCTTCTGGGTTTCTCATGCATGTTTTCGATGTAGGAAGATGCCCTTGAACCTGGAGATTTGGGACCCATGCGATGGGTACAACGCAGTATTACTTTAAAGGGTCTGCGTTTGCTCACCCAACCTCACCAAACCTCTCAGCCCCAAGAGTGTCCACCCTTAGGTCTCATCCAGCTGTGGGTCTAGATATGGTCAATCCAGGTTGCATCACAGCCCCTGAACGCATTGTGTAAGAATGTCTCTCTCTTTCACTGTCTTTGTTTCATGGGTTTTTAAAAGTAATTTATTTTCATAATGCGGTTTAGCTGCTTTTCACTGCTGTGTTTATGCCGCTTTACACCCACTTGACACACTAACAGAGAGATATCAATACATAGGTTTTAAGATTATTAGTAGTCAGATATATTCTTGTGCGGTGAATAGGGCGTGTTGAGTCCAGTTCTCTGAGCAAGGAGTAGGTCTTGTCTATTACATATTGGGTTTATGGAACGGTATCTGAGCTAATTTGAAACCCTTGTTTTATGTATCACCCCACCTCACCTTTCCCGTTAAGCAGCCATAGTGTGTTTTCTGCATGTGTGACTCTGTTCTGTTTTGTAATTCAGTTCAAGTGTAACGGTTTTTACATTCCCTCTATCAGTGATACCTTATGAGAAGTGTCCTTTTCTGTGTGACTTATTTCACTTAGAATCGTCGTACCTAAATCCACTCATCATGCTGCTCCTAGCCTTATGACATTGATTTCATGGCTGAGTGATATTCCATTGTACATAAGGACCACAACTTCTTTACCCATTTTTCTCTTTCCTGGGATATTTAAGGTGGAATGAAGTGGAGGTCCTTGTCAACAGAGCAGCCCTAAACTTTGGGGTGCTTGTGTCTTGCTGATTTTTCATTTTCCTAATTTATACCCCCATGAGTGGAAGTGCCCTATGCTCTCTAAGCTGTGTTTTTTAGATATTTCAGGACTCACCGTACACTTCTCCAGAGTGGCTGTTGGCAATTTACATCCCGCCCATCAGTGTAGCAAGGCTCCCATTTCTCCATGGCCTGTCCTGCATTTCTGGTTTTGACACTTTTTTCAGCATGGCCCTTTTGACCGATGGGAAGCGAGACTTCTTTGTAGCGCTGATTTGCCTTTCCAGGTTGCTTGGTTGGCCAAAAAGGGCGTATGCGTTTTTTCCTGAATATATTCAGGAAAAAACGCATACGCCCTTTTTGGCCAAGGGCATCATTGTCAACGTTTTGCCGCTTTTCATGTGCTTTAAAGGCGATTCGAATCTACCTCCTGAAATCTGTTTCCTGCAATTCTGCCTTGATTTCAAATCCTCTTCTTTGCCTTCCCTCAATATATTTGTGGACGAGAGTTATCATTTAAAACTCTGCAGGTTTGTGAATTGCAGTGCCATGAAGCTCGATTTTACACCTCGCGTTTTTGGGAGCTGGCCGCAAAAGCGCAGGATGGCTTCAGGCCCTGTTCTGGTTCCGGGGTCAGGCTGAGCCTGTGGTTAATTCTTCTTCCTGATGGGAAAATAGAGTGACCTCTGCCTGTCCCAACACCAAGAGCCAGTCGCTCATTGGTTCCCCGTCTTCCCGTTCATCCTCAGGAAAAATTGCAACCTGTACGGAACAGGAGGTTAAAGGTGCTGATGCTCCAAGTAGGGAGATTGCTAGTAAAGCGGCTGGAATGGCGAACCCGGGCACAAGGAGATGAGAAATGAGGTGCGTTTTAGAAACCTTTCCCCATCACACGGTGGACCATCTTCTGGGTTTCTCATGCATGTTTTCGATGTAGGAAGATGCCCTTGAACCTGGAGATTTGGGACCCATGCGATGGGTACCACGTAGTATTACTTTAAAGGGTCTGCGTTTGCTCACCCAACCTCACCAAACCTCTCAGCCCCAAGAGTGTCCACCCTTATGTCTCATCCAACTGTGGGTCTAGATATGGTCAATCCAGGTTGTATCACAGCCCCTGAACGCATTGTGTAAGAATTTCTCTCTCTTTCACTGTCTTTGTTTCATGGGTTTTTAAAAGTAATTTATTTTCATAATGTGGTTTAGCTGCTTTTCACTGCTGTGTTTATGCCGCTTTATACCCACTTGACACACTAACAGAGAGATATCAATACATAGGTTTTAAGATTATTACTAGTCAGATATATTCTTGTGCGGTGAATAGGGCGTGTTGAGTCCAGTTCTCTGAGCAAGGAGTAGGTCTTGTCTATTACATATTGGGTTTATGGAACGGTATCTGAGCTAATTTGAAACCCTTGTTTTATGTATCACCCCACCTCACCTTTCCCGTTAAGCAGCCATAGTGTGTTTTCTGCATGTGTGACTCTGTTCTGTTTTGTAATTCAGTTCAAGTGTAACGGTTTTTACATTCCCTCTATCAGTGATACCTTATGAGAAGTGTCCTTTTGTGTGTGACTTATTTCACTTAGAATCGTCGTACCTAAATCCACTCATCATGCTGCTACTAGCCTTATGACATTGATTTCATGGCTGAGTGATTTTCCATTGTACATAAGGACCACAACTTCTTTACCCATTTTTCTCTTTCCTGGGATATTTAAGGTGGAATGAAGTGGAGGTCCTTGTCAACAGAGCAGCCCTAAACTTTGGGGTGCTTGTGTCTTGCTGATTTTTCATTTTCCCAATTTATACCCCCATGAGTGGAAGTGCCCTATGCTCTCTAAGCTGTGTTTTTTAGATGTTTCACGACTCACCGTACACTTCTCCAGAGTGGCTTTTGGCAATTTACATCCCGCCCATCAGTGTAGCAAGGCTCCCATTTCTCCATGGCCTGTCCTGCATTTCTGGTTTTGACACGTTTTTCAGCATGGCCCTTTTGACCGATGGGAAGCGAGACTTCTTTGTAGCGCTGATTTGCCTTTCCAGGTTGCTTGGTTGGCCAAAAAGGGCGTATGCGTTTTTTCCTGAATATATTCAGGAAAAAACGCATACGCCCTTTTTGGCCAAGGGCATCATTGTCAACGTTTTGTCGCTTTTCATGTGCTTTAAAGGAGATTCGAATCTACCTCCTGAAATCTGTTTCCTGCAATTCTGCCTTGATTTCAAATCCTCTTCTTTGCCTTCCCTCAATATATTTGTGGACGAGAGTTATCATTTATAGCTCTGCAGGTTTGTGAATTGCAGTGCCCTGAAGCTCAATTTTACAACTCGCGTTTTGGGAGCTGGTCGCAAAAGCGCAGGATGGCTTCAGGCCCAGTTCTGGTTCCGGGGGGCAGGTTGAGCCTGTGGTTAATTCTTCTTCCTGATGGGAAAATAGAGTGACCTGTGCCTGTCCAAACACCAAGAGCTAGTCTCTCATTGGTTCCCCGTCTTCCTGTTCATCCTCAGGACAAATTGCAACCTGTACGGAACAGGAGGTTAAAGGTGCTGATGCTCCAAGTAGGGAGATTGCTAGTAAAGCGGCTGGAATGGCGAACCTGGGCACAAGGAGATGAGAAATGAGGTGCGTTTTAGAAACCTTTCCCCATCACACGGTGGACCATCTTCTGGGTTTCTCATGCATGTTTTCGATGTAGGAAGATGCCCTTGAACCTGGAGATTTGGGACCCATGCGATGGGTACCACGCAGTATTACTTTAAAGGGTCTGCGTTTGCTCACCCAACCTCACCAAACCTCTCAGCCCCAAGAGTGTCCACCCTTAGGTCTCATCCAGCTGTGGGTCTAGATATGGTCAATCCAGGTTGCATCACAGCCCCTGAACGCATTGTGTAAGAATTTCTCTCTCTTTCACTGTCTTTGTTTCATGGGTTTTTAAAAGTAATTTATTTTCATAATGCGGTTTAGCTGCTTTTCACTGCTGTGTTTATGCCGCTTTACACCCACTTGACACACTAACAGAGAGATATCAATACATAGGTTTTAAGATTATTAGTAGTCAGATATATTCTTGTGCGGTGAATAGGGCGTGTTGAGTCCAGTTCTCTGAGCAAGGAGTAGGTCTTGTCTATTACATATTGGGTTTATGGAACGGTATCTGAGCTAATTTGAAACCCTTGTTTTATGTATCACCCCACCTCACCTTTCCCGTTAAACAGCCATAGTGTGTTTTCTGCATGTGTGACTCTGTTCTGTTTTGTAATTCAGTTCAAGTGTAACGGTTTTTACATTCCCTCTCTCAGTGATACCTTATGAGAAGTGTCCTTTTGTGTGTGACTTATTTCACTTAGAATCGTCTTACCTAAATCCACTCATCATGCTGCTCCTAGCCTTATGACATTGATTTCATGCCTGAGTGATATTCCATTGTACATAAGGACCACAACTTCTTTACCCATTTTTCTCTTTCCTGGGATATTTAAGGTGGAATGAAGTGGAGGTCCTTGTCAACAGAGCAGCCCTAAACTTTGGGGTGCTTGTGTCTTGCTGATTTTTAATTTTCCCAATTTATACCCCCATGAGTGGAAGTGCCCTATGCTCTCTAAGCTGTGTTTTTTAGATGTTTCAGGACTCACCGTACACTTCTCCAGAGTGGCTGTTGGCAATTTACATCCCGCCCATCAGTGTAGCAAGGCTCCCATTTCTCCATGGCCTGTCCTGCATTTCTGGTTTTGACACTTTTTTCAGCATGGCCCTTTTGACCGATGGGAAGCGAGACTTCTTTGTAGCGCTGATTTGCCTTTCCAGGTTGCTTGGTTGGCCAAAAAGGGCGTATGCGTTTTTTCCTGAATATATTCAGGAAAAAACGCATACGCCCTTTTTGGCCAAGGGCATCATTGTCAACGTTTTGCCGCTTTTCATGTGCTTTAAAGGAGATTCGAATCTACCTCCTGAAATCTGTTTCCTGCAATTCTGCCTTGATTTCAAATCCTCTTCTTTGCCTTCCCTCAATATATTTGTGGACGAGAGTTATCATTTATAACTCTGCAGGTTTGTGAATTGCAGTGCCATGAAGCTCGATTTTACACCTCGCGTTTTTGGGAGCTGGCCGCAAAAGCGCAGGATGGCTTCCGGCCCTGTTCTGGTTCCGGGGGGCAGGCTGAGCCTGTGGTTAATTCTTCTTCCTGATGGGAAAATAGAGTGACCTGTGCCTGTCCCAACACCAACAGCCAGTCTCTCATTGGTTCCCCGTCTTCCTGTTCATCCTCAGGAAAAATTGCAACCTGTACGGAACAGGAGGTTAAAGGTGCTGATGCTCCAAGTAGGGAGATTGCTAGTAAAGCGGCTGGGATGGCGAACCCGGGCACAAGGAGATGAGAAATGAGGTGCGTTTTAGAAACCTTTCCCCATCACACGGTGTACCATCTTCTGGGTTTCTCATGCATGTTTTCGATGTAGGAAGATGCCCTTGAACCTGGAGATTTGGGACCCATGCGATGGGTACAACGCAGTATTACTTTAAAGGGTCTGCGTTTGCTCACCCAACCTCACCAAACCTCTCAGCCCCAAGAGTGTCCACCCTTAGGTCTCATCCAGCTGTGGGTCTAGATATGGTCAATCCAGGTTGCATCACAGCCCCTGAACGCATTGTGTAAGAATGTCTCTCTCTTTCACTGTCTTTGTTTCATGGGTTTTTAAAAGTAATTTATTTTCATAATGCGGTTTAGCTGCTTTTCACTGCTGTGTTTATGCCGCTTTACACCCACTTGACACACTAACAGAGAGATATCAATACATAGGTTTTAAGATTATTAGTAGTCAGATATATTCTTGTGCGGTGAATAGGGCGTGTTGAGTCCAGTTCTCTGAGCAAGGAGTAGGTCTTGTCTATTACATATTGGGTTTATGGAACGGTATCTGAGCTAATTTGAAACCCTTGTTTTATGTATCACCCCACCTCACCTTTCCCGTTAAGCAGCCATAGTGTGTTTTCTGCATGTGTGACTCTGTTCTGTTTTGTAATTCAGTTCAAGTGTAACGGTTTTTACATTCCCTCTATCAGTGATACCTTATGAGAAGTGTCCTTTTCTGTGTGACTTATTTCACTTAGAATCGTCGTACCTAAATCCACTCATCATGCTGCTCCTAGCCTTATGACATTGATTTCATGGCTGAGTGATATTCCATTGTACATAAGGACCACAACTTCTTTACCCATTTTTCTCTTTCCTGGGATATTTAAGGTGGAATGAAGTGGAGGTCCTTGTCAACAGAGCAGCCCTAAACTTTGGGGTGCTTGTGTCTTGCTGATTTTTCATTTTCCTAATTTATACCCCCATGAGTGGAAGTGCCCTATGCTCTCTAAGCTGTGTTTTTTAGATATTTCAGGACTCACCGTACACTTCTCCAGAGTGGCTGTTGGCAATTTACATCCCGCCCATCAGTGTAGCAAGGCTCCCATTTCTCCATGGCCTGTCCTGCATTTCTGGTTTTGACACTTTTTTCAGCATGGCCCTTTTGACCGATGGGAAGCGAGACTTCTTTGTAGCGCTGATTTGCCTTTCCAGGTTGCTTGGTTGGCCAAAAAGGGCGTATGCGTTTTTTCCTGAATATATTCAGGAAAAAACGCATACGCCCTTTTTGGCCAAGGGCATCATTGTCAACGTTTTGCCGCTTTTCATGTGCTTTAAAGGCGATTCGAATCTACCTCCTGAAATCTGTTTCCTGCAATTCTGCCTTGATTTCAAATCCTCTTCTTTGCCTTCCCTCAATATATTTGTGGACGAGAGTTATCATTTAAAACTCTGCAGGTTTGTGAATTGCAGTGCCATGAAGCTCGATTTTACACCTCGCGTTTTTGGGAGCTGGCCGCAAAAGCGCAGTATGGCTTCAGGCCCTGTTCTGGTTCCGGGGTCAGGCTGAGCCTGTGGTTAATTCTTCTTCCTGATGGGAAAATAGAGTGACCTGTGCCTGTCCAAACACCAAGAGCCAGTCGCTCATTGGTTCCCCGTCTTCCCGTTCATCCTCAGGAAAAATTGCAACCTGTACGGAACAGGAGGTTAAAGGTGCTGATGCTCCAAGTAGGGAGATTGCTAGTAAAGCGGCTGGAATGGCGAACCCGGGCACAAGGAGATGAGAAATGAGGTGCGTTTTAGAAACCTTTCCCCATCACACGGTGTACCATCTTCTGGGTTTCTCATGCATGTTTTCGATGTAGGAAGATGCCCTTGAACCTGGAGATTTGGGACCCATGCGATGGGTACCACGCAGTATTACTTTAAAGGGTCTGCGTTTGCTCACCCAACCTCACCAAACCTCTCAGCCCCAAGAGTGTCCACCCTTAGGTCTCATCCAGCTGTGGGTCTAGATATGGTCAATCCAGGTTGCATCACAGCCCCTGAACACATTGTGTAAGAATTTCTCTCTCTTTCACTGTCTTTGTTTCATGGGTTTTTAAAAGTAATTTATTTTCATAATGCGGTTTAGCTGCTTTTCACTGCTGTGTTTATGCCGCTTTACACCCACTTGACACACTAACAGAGAGATATCAATACATAGGTTTTAAGATTATTAGTAGACAGATATATTCTTGTGCGGTGAATAGGGCGTGTTGAGTCCAGTTCTCTGAGCAAGGAGTAGGTCTTGTCTATTACATATTGGGTTTATGGAACGGTATCTGAGCTAATTTGAAACCCTTGTTTTATGTATCACCCCACCTCACCTTTCCCGTTAAGCAGCCATAGTGTGTTTTCTGCATGTGTGACTCTGTTCTGTTTTGTAATTCAGTTCAAGTGTAACGGTTTTTACATTCCCTCTATCAGTGATACCTTATGAGAAGTGTCCTTTTCTGTGTGACTTATTTCACTTAGAATCGTCGTACCTAAATCCACTCATCATGCTGCTCCTAGCCTTATGACATTGATTTCATGGCTGAGTGATATTCCATTGTACATAAGGACCACAACTTCTTTACCCATTTTTCTCTTTCCTGGGATATTTAAGGTGGAATGAAGTGGAGGTCCTTGTCAACAGAGCAGCCCTAAACTTTGGGGTGCTTGTGTCTTGCTGATTTTTAATTTTCCCAATTTATACCCCCATGAGTGGAAGTGCCCTATGCTCTCTAAGCTGTGTTTTTTAGATGTTTCAGGACTCACCGTACACTTCTCCAGAGTGGCTGTTGGCAATTTACATCCCGCCCATCAGTGTAGCAAGGCTCCCATTTCTCCATGGCCTGTCCTGTATTTCTGGTTTTGACACTTTTTTCAGCATGGCCCATTTGACCGATGGGAAGCGAGACTTCTTTGTAGCGCTGATTTGCCTTTCCAGGTTGCTTGGTTGGCCAAAAAGGGCGTATGCGTTTTTTCCTGAATATATTCAGGAAAAAACGCATACGCCCTTTTTGGCCAAGGGCATCATTGTCAACGTTTTGCCGCTTTTCATGTGCTTTAAAGGCGATTCGAATCTACCTCCTGAAATCTGTTTCCTGCAATTCTGCCTTGATTTCAAATCCTCTTCTTTGCCTTCCCTCAATATATTTGTGGACGAGAGTTATCATTTAAAACTCTGCAGGTTTGTGAATTGCAGTGCCATGAAGCTCGATTTTACACCTCGCGTTTTTGGGAGCTGGCCGCAAAAGCGCAGGATGGCTTCAGGCCCTGTTCTGGTTCCGGGGTCAGGCTGAGCCTGTGGTTAATTCTTCTTCCTGATGGGAAAATAGAGTGACCTCTGCCTGTCCCAACACCAAGAGCCAGTCGCTCATTGGTTCCCCGTCTTCCCGTTCATCCTCAGGAAAAATTGCAACCTGTACGGAACAGGAGGTTAAAGGTGCTGATGCTCCAAGTAGGGAGATTGCTAGTAAAGCGGCTGGAATGGCGAACCCGGGCACAAGGAGATGAGAAATGAGGTGCGTTTTAGAAACCTTTCCCCATCACACGGTGTACCATCTTCTGGGTTTCTCATGCATGTTTTCGATGTAGGAAGATGCCCTTGAACCTGGAGATTTGGGACCCATGCGATGGGTACCACGCAGTATTACTTTAAAGGGTCTGCGTTTGCTCACCCAACCTCACCAAACCTCTCAGCCCCAAGAGTGTCCACCCTTAGGTCTCATCCAGCTGTGGGTCTAGATATGGTCAATCCAGGTTGCATCACAGCCCCTGAACACATTGTGTAAGAATTTCTCTCTCTTTCACTGTCTTTGTTTCATGGGTTTTTAAAAGTAATTTATTTTCATAATGCGGTTTAGCTGCTTTTCACTGCTGTGTTTATGCCGCTTTACACCCACTTGACACACTAACAGAGAGATATCAATACATAGGTTTTAAGATTATTAGTAGTCAGATATATTCTTGTGCGGTGAATAGGGCGTGTTGAGTCCAGTTCTCTGAGCAAGGAGTAGGTCTTGTCTATTACATATTGGGTTTATGGAACGGTATCTGAGCTAATTTGAAACCCTTGTTTTATGTATCACCCCACCTCACCTTTCCCGTTAAGCAGCCATAGTGTGTTTTCTGCATGTGTGACTCTGTTCTGTTTTGTAATTCAGTTCAAGTGTAACGGTTTTTACATTCCCTCTATCAGTGATACCTTATGAGAAGTGTCCTTTTCTGTGTGACTTATTTCACTTAGAATCGTCGTACCTAAATCCACTCATCATGCTGCTCCTAGCCTTATGACATTGATTTCATGGCTGAGTGATATTCCATTGTACATAAGGACCACAACTTCTTTACCCATTTTTCTCTTTCCTGGGATATTTAAGGTGGAATGAAGTGGAGGTCCTTGTCAACAGAGCAACCCTAAACTTTGGGGTGCTTGTGTCTTGCTGATTTTTTATTTTCCTAATTTATACCCCCATGAGTGGAAGTGCCCTATGCTCTCTAAGCTGTGTTTTTTAGATGTTTCAGGACTCACCGTACACTTCTCCAGAGTGGCTGTTGGCAATTTACATCCCGCCCATCAGTGTAGCAAGGCTCCCATTTCTCCATGGCCTGTCCTGCATTTCTGGTTTTGACACTTTTTTCAGCATGGCCCTTTTGACCGATGGGAAGCGAGACTTCTTTGTAGCGCTGATTTGCCTTTCCAGGTTGCTTGGTTGGCCAAAAAGGGCGTATGCGTTTTTTCCTGAATATATTCAGGAAAAAACGCATACGCCCTTTTTGGCCAAGGGCATCATTGTCAACGTTTTGCCGCTTTTCATGTGCTTTAAAGGCGATTCGAATCTACCTCCTGAAATCTGTTTCCTGCAATTCTGCCTTGATTTCAAATCCTCTTCTTTGCCTTCCCTCAATATATTTGTGGACGAGAGTTATCATTTAAAACTCTGCAGGTTTGTGAATTGCAGTGCCATGAAGCTCGATTTTACACCTCGCGTTTTTGGGAGCTGGCCGCAAAAGCGCAGGATGGCTTCAGGCCCTGTTCTGGTTCCGGGGTCAGGCTGAGCCTGTGGTTAATTCTTCTTCCTGATGGGAAAATAGAGTGACCTCTGCCTGTCCCAACACCAAGAGCCAGTCGCTCATTGGTTCCCCGTCTTCCCGTTCATCCTCAGGAAAAATTGCAACCTGTACGGAACAGGAGGTTAAAGGTGCTGATGCTCCAAGTAGGGAGATTGCTAGTAAAGCGGCTGGAATGGCGAACCCGGGCACAAGGAGATGAGAAATGAGGTGCGTTTTAGAAACCTTTCCCCATCACACGGTGTACCATCTTCTGGGTTTCTCATGCATGTTTTCGATGTAGGAAGATGCCCTTGAACCTGGAGATTTGGGACCCATGTGATGGGTACCACGCAGTATTACTTTAAAGGGTCTGCGTTTGCTCACCCAACCTCACCAAACCTCTCAGCCCCAAGAGTGTCCACCCTTAGGTCTCATCCAGCTGTGGGTCTAGATATGGTCAATCCAGGTTGCATCACAGCCCCTGAACACATTGTGTAAGAATTTCTCTCTCTTTCACTGTCTTTGTTTCATGGGTTTTTAAAAGTAATTTATTTTCATAATGCGGTTTAGCTGCTTTTCACTGCTGTGTTTATGCCGCTTTACACCCACTTGACACACTAACAGAGAGATATCAATACATAGGTTTTAAGATTATTAGTAGTCAGATATATTCTTGTGCGGTGAATAGGGCGTGTTGAGTCCAGTTCTCTGAGCAAGGAGTAGGTCTTGTCTATTACATATTGGGTTTATGGAACGGTATCTGAGCTAATTTGAAACCCTTGTTTTATGTATCACCCCACCTCACCTTTCCCGTTAAGCAGCCATAGTGTGTTTTCTGCATGTGTGACTCTGTTCTGTTTTGTAATTCAGTTCAAGTGTAACGGTTTTTACATTCCCTCTATCAGTGATACCTTATGAGAAGTGTCCTTTTCTGTGTGACTTATTTCACTTAGAATCGTCGTACCTAAATCCACTCATCATGCTGCTCCTAGCCTTATGACATTGATTTCATGGCTGAGTGATATTCCATTGTACATAAGGACCACAACTTCTTTACCCATTTTTCTCTTTCCTGGGATATTTAAGGTGGAATGAAGTGGAGGTCCTTGTCAACAGAGCAACCCTAAACTTTGGGGTGCTTGTGTCTTGCTGATTTTTTATTTTCCTAATTTATACCCCCATGAGTGGAAGTGCCCTATGCTCTCTAAGCTGTGTTTTTTAGATGTTTCAGGACTCACCGTACACTTCTCCAGAGTGGCTGTTGGCAATTTACATCCCGCCCATCAGTGTAGCAAGGCTCCCATTTCTCCATGGCCTGTCCTGCATTTCTGGTTTTGACACTTTTTTCAGCATGGCCCTTTTGACCGATGGGAAGCGAGACTTCTTTGTAGCGCTGATTTGCCTTTCCAGGTTGCTTGGTTGGCCAAAAAGGGCGTATGCGTTTTTTCCTGAATATATTCAGGAAAAAACGCATACGCCCTTTTTGGCCAAGGGCATCATTGTCAACGTTTTGCCGCTTTTCATGTGCTTTAAAGGAGATTCGAATCTACCTCCTGAAATCTGTTTCCTGCAATTCTGCCTTGATTTCAAATCCTCTTCTTTGCCTTCCCTCAATATATTTGTGGACGAGAGTTATCATTTATAACTCTGCAGGTTTGTGAATTGCAGTGCCATGAAGCTCGATTTTACACCTCGCGTTTTTGGGAGCTGGCCGCAAAAGCGCAGGATGGCTTCAGGCCCTGTTCTGGTTCCGGGGTCAGGCTGAGCCTGTGGTTAATTCTTCTTCCTGATGGGAAAATAGAGTGACCTGTGCCTGTCCCAACACCAAGAGCCAGTCTCTCATTGGTTCCCCGTCTTCCCGTTCATCCTCAGGAAAAATTGTAACCTGTACGGAACAGGAGGTTAAAGGTGCTGATGCTCCAAGTAGGGAGATTGCTAGTAAAGCGGCTGAAATGGCGAACCCGGGCACAAGGAGATGAGAAATGAGGTGCGTTTTAGAAACCTCTCCCCATCACACGGTGTACCATCTTCTGGGTTTCTCATGCATGATTTCGATGTAGGAAGATGCCCTTGAACCTGGAGATTTGGGACCCATGCGATGGGTACCACGCAGTATTACTTTAAAGGGTCTGCATTTGCTCACCCAACCTCACCAAACCTCTCAGCCCCAAGAGTGTCCACCCTTATGTCTCATCCAACTGTGCGTCTAGATATGGTCAATCCAGTTTGCATCACAGCCCCTGAACGAATTGTGTAAGAATTTCTCTCTCTTTCACTGTCTTTGTTTCATGGGTTTTTCAAAGTAATTTATTTTCATAATGGGGTTTAGCTGCTTTTCACTGCTGTGTTTATGCCGCTTTACACCCACTTGACACACTAACAGAGAGATATCAATACATAGGTTTTACGATTATTACTAGTCAGATATATTCTTGTGCGGTGAATAGGGCGTGTTGAGTCCAGTTCTCTGAGCAAGGAGTAGGTCTTGTCTATTACATATTGGGTTTATGGAACGGTATCTGAGCTAGTTTGAAACCCTTTTTTTATGTATCACCCCACCTCACCTTTCCCGTTAAGCAGCCATAGTGTGTTTTCTGCATGTGTGACTTTGTTCTGTTTTGTAATTCAGTTCAAGTGTAACGCTTTTTACATTCCCTCTATAAGTGATACCTTATGAGAAGTGTCTTTTTCTGTGTGACTTATTTCACTTAGAATCGTCGTACCTAAATCCACTCATCATGCTGCTACTAACCTTAGGACATTGATTTCATGGCTGAGTGATATTCCATTGTACATAAGGACCACAACTTCTTTATCCATTTTTCTCTTTCCTTGGATATTTAAGGTGGAATTAAGTGGAGGTTCTTGTCAACAGAGCAGCCCTAAAGTTTGGGGTGCCTGTGTCTTGCTGATTTTTAGTTTTCCCAATTTATACGCCCATGAGTCGATGTGCCCCTTTCTCTCTAGCTGTGTTTTTTAGATGTTTTAGGAAACACCATACCCTTCTCCAGAGTCATCATTGGCAATTTACACCCCACCCATCAGTGTAACAAAGCTCCCTTTACTCCCTGGCCTCTCCTGCTTTTCTTGTTTTTACACTTTTGTAGGAAAGCCATTTTGACCGATGGGATGTCAGACTTCTTTGTAGAGCTGAATTGCATATCCGGCTTGCTTGGTTGGCCAAAAAGGGCCTATGGGTTTTTTCCTGAATTCATTCAGAAAAAAACGCATATGCTCTTTTTGGCCAAGTGCATCATTGTCGACGTTTTGACGCTTTTCATGTGCTTTAGGGGTGATTCGAATCTAACTCCTGAAATCTGTTTCCTGCAATTCTGCCTTGATTTCAAATCCTCTTCGTTGCCTTCCCTCAATATATTTGTGGACGAGAGTTATCATTTATAACTCTGCAGATTTGTTAATTGCAGTGCCCATGAGCTCCATTTTTCAACTCGCTTTTTTGGGAGCTTTCCGCAGAATCGCTTGTTTGCTTCTGGCCCTACTCTGGTTCCCGGTGGCAGGCTAAGCCTTTGCTTAATTCTTCTTCCTGACTGGAAAATAGAGTGACATGTGCCTCTCCGAATATCTAGGGCTTGGCTCTCCTTGTTTCTCCTCCTTCCCCTTCTTCCTTTGGACAAATTCCGATTTCTGTGCAACTGGATGTTGAAGGTGCTGACATCCTCAAGTGGGGAGATTTTAAGGAAAAAGGCTGGAGGGGTGAACCCAACAACCAGGAAATTAGGCGTTTTGGTGCCTTTTCCAAAATCTTCCTGATCCAACCGTGTTCCATCTTCTGGGTGTCACAGGCATGTTTTAGCTGTAGGAAAGGTCCCGTGTATGTAAGGAGAACACAAGGGATTTTTCCAAATTAGTGTCTCCCCAAACTCCAATCTGGGGAATTTTTAAGCTACTGGTACATGTGTGTTCATTAAGGGACTTGGGCCGTAGGCAGAGTCCGAACTTTAGATGATTGAAGTCTTCAGGTTCAGAAACGCTCACCATCGGCCTCCTTTAGTTTCCATTTTGTCTGTAGTTGATAGATGATGTCGATATAGATATCTATTGTTTTTCAGATTATTTCCCCTCAGGGGTCATTACAAAATATTGAGTATAGTTCCCTGTGCTATACAGTAGTTCCTTGTTGATGATATATTTTATACATAGCAGTGTGTATATGTTAATCTGAAACTGTTAATTTATCCCTCCTCCCACCTTTCCCCTTTGGTAATAAAAAATATAAGATTTTATACTTCTCAGAAATCTAGGAGCTGAAAGAGAGGTATCATTTTCAATGGAAAATCATTCCAAACAAGGTTGAAACTTCAACCAAGATTATTAGATGTACATCCTTGGAAAGAAATCACTGCATTTCTCTACTCTTGACCTGACAAATAAGACAAACCCCTCCACTGAACTTGCTTATAATAAAGTGATGGAAATATCAAATGGAAGTGTTAGAAACATCTTCTTTTACACGAGCCTTATACACTGCTCTATGTTAATTACAGTTTGGCTCACACATCTGTTCATTGAAGTTACAATGTTCTCAAATTCTGTTACTGATCCTGCAGAGTGGGCCCCAACAAGGGTCTCCCTGCCCAGTGTCATTGGAGCCAACAGATCGAGACTGACTTTGGTTCAGAAGCAAAGGAAAACTTTACATTTTGATCAGAGAATGGAGAGGTGAGAGTGTGTGCTCCCCTGCGGGTTGTGGGCCGGGCTGCTGTGTAGGGATCCTGTCAGCATCAGCGGGAGGGAGGGGGCGGAGCTCTCGAGGGCCAGGTTGCCTGGAGCTCAGGCTCTATGTCGCAGAGTCTGCACGGGGCCCCACGAGCTGAGGTGTCGGCCCAGCCATTTTGCACGAGGAAATCGGGTCTGAAGTGTCGGGTGTGGGACCTCTGCATGTGGAAACCTAGGAGCAAGTGAAATTAGACAAAGCACAAAGGAAAAAATGGTTAGACTTTATTTTATTGCCCAGATTCTATTTTTATCTCCCAGGAATTTTTAATGGGCTTTGCCAGTGACAAAGCCCTCCTCTGCCTTTTGTCCCATTCCTCATTCTTGGGGCGCTGAGGGTGCAGACACGTCTTCTGTAAATGCTTCATGCTGAGTTGGGTGTCCTCATACCCGGGGGGAGGGGCAGGACTTCTCCCCAGCAGCCTCCAGGTGAGGTTGATTGTCCGCAGGCCTCCTCCCTCACTGCTCGTCTGCCTGAGCACCAGCATTGGAAGTTTTATAGATTCTAATGACCTTTAAGGGTCCAGGAAAGAGATGTGCAGAGACGCTGGGGGGGTGGGCGGTTTTACCCTGCTCCACATTGGTTCGGCCCCCTTAGGCTGAACGGTTTCTGCCAGCCTAGATGCTCTGACCAGTAGTCTGTGCTTTCTTCAGTTAGGCCACTGAATTAACGTACAAACAGCACCAGGTGTCAGAGCCCTGCTTGCTCAACTCCCAGACAGTCCAGGGCCGGTGGTGATCCAGGACCATGACGGCCACTCAGTCAACGGCCTTTTGAAGTAGCCAGGAGTACAGCCGGTCTCACTGGCCGCCGTCACCGCGGTGTCTGTAGGCTTTTCTATGGTGGCAGCGTTGTTTACGGTTCCCCTGCCAAGTTTATTAGCTCCGCTCTGGGTGCAGTAAGTCCTGTAAGCAATAGTCTGCTCTTTTGGGGCACACTCTTGTTGTTTTCTGAGAGAAGCTCCAGGTCAAGTGATGGTCACACGAGTCGTCATGGGGGCCCATTGCCCCAGGTTGTCTCTCTGGAGGTTGGCGTTGGAGGGCCTCCTCACTCGAGGTCATTGTGCCAAGGAGCAATCCCTGCAACTTCAGGGCATGGTGGGTGGTTAGGATCACCAAGTGGCGTCCTTTTCCCTTAGGAGGGAGCTGGCATTGCGGGCTGTTGATTTCCAGATTTTTAGATACCCCCAGTATCCTGGTCGGATGGGGTGGCTGGCCAATGCCTGGAGGGCATTCTTGCATTGTTCCATTTCAAGTGGTCCCAGTTTTTGCACTAATACTCCAAGGGCGATTCGCCTTGGACCAGGATTGTAAAGGTCAAAGGGTTTAGCTAAATTAGGGAGGTCCAGGGCCAGGGTCTGAATTGACTGCTCTTTCCATTCTTGAAAGGCTGCTTCTGGATTCTATTCAAAAGGATCATCATCTTTTCCTTTCAGTGTTTCATATAGAGGCCCAGCTATTAGACTGTAGTTAGGGATCCAGATGCAGCAAACCCCGGTCTCCCCAGGAACCCCTAAGCTGTCTTCTAGTTTCAGGAAAGGTGAGGCTGCAAATGGCTTCTTCCCTTTCCTGGGGTGGGCTTCTCCGACCTTCTGTGCGAATGAAGCCCAGGAAGGCCACCTTAGTTTGTGATATTTGAGCCTTTTCCTTGGACACCTTCTATCTTTTATTGGCTAGGTAGTTCAGAGGCCTCCTTAGTCGGGCTGGTGATCAGAATGTCATCTGCATATTGAAGGAGGGTTCCCTTCTCCAGAGGTAGATCTTTTAGGTCTTTAGCTAACGATTCCCCAAAGATGGTGTGGGAATTTTTGAACCCCTGGGGCAGGACGGCCCAGCAGTATTGTTTTGGTTGTAGGTTGAGTCCTGCCACTCACAGGCAAAATTTCTTGTGACTCTGGGACTAATGGAATACAGAAGAAGGCATCATTGAAGTCTAATACAGAATGCCATGTCCTGGTGGATGGTAGAATGACCAGCAGGGTGTAGGAATTAGGAACTACTAGATGTATATCCTCTGTGGCTTCACTGACTGTCCTGGCGTCCTCTACCAGGTCCCCAGCAGCCCACGGGGCTCTTGTGGTCAGGCCCCTCCCAGGATATGGAGCTCACCTGGGCAGGTACGCAGCAGCCCACGGGGCTCTCGTGGGCAGGCCCCTCCCTGGATATGGAGCTCCCGTGGACAGGTACCCCGGCAGGGCTGGGCACACAGGAACCGTGCACGTAGCCCTCATTGCAGAGCACCCCCAGCACCCCTGTCACTCAGAGCTGACACAGAGCACCTCAGAGCAGAGCTTGAACTAACAAACAGCAGCTCCAACAGGTCTGTGACCCTAGGCTTCACTCTGTGCGGCCTCCCTCTGCCTGGTCTTCCAGGGGCTTCCACTGCAGCCGGGGCACCAGGCCTCTGTCTCCACCCACCACCCCTCCTCTCCCTGACTCCTGGGTTCCTCTCATTAGCAGAGGGTCTTCTTGAAGTTGTCTCCCACTCATGGACCAGATAAAATGATTCGAAAACAAGCCAGGGCTGCCGCCCCTTATCTATCCTGACTCTCGGGACCCTACACCTGTTCCTTGGATCTGGCCGGTGCAGCAAGGCCCATTTTCTGCAACTCTGAGCCCCTGAGGGGCGAGGATTGGCTGACCTGGGCAGCCTGACCCGGCCGGCCAGCCCTTCCCAGGTGTGCCTGGGTTGAGGTCAATATAAACACCCCTCCAGGCAGCAAAAGCCTCTGCAGCTGTGCCTGACGCCATATTCTCTGCCCCGTCAGCAGTCTCGGGGTTGGGCTGGTGGGAGGGAGTAGGGCCCACGGCTCTATGAGTGGCCCAGTGTGACTGGGGCTCTGCTGGACTTTCTGCAGGAGTTGCCGGGCTGCCACCTGCTAAAGAAGAGGATGTGTCACCCATACTTGCTGCTGGAATTTCTCCCCGGGCAGAGGTGAGGAAGGAAAAAAGCAGTGGGGGCCGGGACAGGAGGGGTACCTCAGGCAGGGAAATGGAAAGCTTCCAGACGAGCGCCCGGGGCCAGGACCATCCTGGCTGGCCTGCAGGCACCAAGTCGGCCTGCGTGCTGTCGCTGGTGTGACTCCAAGCCCCTTCCTCTAGTTTTTAAAGTCTTTGCACACATTCAGGTGTTTTACCTGGGAAGGGTGGGAAAAGTTCAGCAGCAGCTGGCCTGGGGCTCAGCTCACGTTTACTCAGAGACGCCTCCTCACGGTCCCCCAGCTTTGCAATGAGGACGCTCCTCGTGTGGGGGCTGCTGGCTGCATGGGAGATGATTCCCCACCTGTGACCAACTTCAGAATTGTTTACCCCTGGAGCAAGTGCCCTGATAGGGTTTTCCTCTGTATGACCAGTGGGTTCTGTTTTTTTTTTTTTTTTTCTTTTTTGGTTCAAGGTAAGTTTTATTCCTCTTTTTGTATTTATGGATATAAGCATGGAAATAATTCATTCATATAAATACGTCTATGGGAAGGACAGAACTTTTTTTTCTGTTTTATTTTTTTAAGTATTACTTATTTTTTAATTTTTGAATTTATTTTATTCATTTTTTTATACAGCAGGCTCTTATTGGTAACCTATTTTATACATATAAGTGTATATATGTCAATCCCAGGCTCGCAATTCATCCCACCACCACCACCCTGCCACTTTCCCCCCTTGGTGTCCATACATTTGTTCTCTACATCTGTGTCTCTATTTCTGCCTTGCAAACCGGTTCATCTTTACCATTTTTCTAGGTTCCACATGTATGCGTTAATATACGATATTTGTTTTTCTCTTTCTGACTTACTTCACTCTGTATGACAGTCTCTAGATCTATCCACGTCTCTACAAATGACCCAATTTCATTCCTTTTTATGGCTGAGTAATATTCCATTTTATATATGTAGCACATCTTTTCTGTTCGTCTGTCTATGGGCATTTAGGTTGCTTCCATGACCTGGCTATTGTAAATAGTGCTGCAATGAATATTGTGGTGAATATGTCTTTTTGAATTATGGTTTTCTCTGGGTATATGGCCAGTAGTGGGATTGCTGGGTCATATGGTAATTCTATTTTTAGTTTTTTAAGGAACCTCCATACTGTTCTCCATCGTGACTGTATCAATTTACATTCCCACAAATAGTGTAAGAGGGTTCCCTTTTCTCCACACCCTCTCCAGCATTTGTTGCTTGTAGATTTTCTGATGATGCCCATTCTAACTCGTGTGAGGCGATACCTCATTGTAGTTTTGGTTTATATTTCTCTAATAATTAGTGATGTTGAGCAGCTTTTCATGTGCTTCTTGGTCATCTGTATGTCTTCTTGGGACAAATGTCTATTTACGTCATCTGCCCATTTTTGGATTGGGTTGTTTGTTTTTTTTTACTGTTGAGCTGCATGAGCTGTTTATATACATTGGAGATTAATCCTTTGTCCATTGATTCGTTTGCAAATATTTTCTCCCATTGTGAGGGTTGTCTTTTCGTCTTGTTTGTAGTTTCCTTTGCTTTGCAAAAGCTTTTAGGTTTCATTTGCTCCCATATGTTTATTTTTTTTATTCCATTACTCTAGGAGGTGGATCAAAAAAGATCTTGCTGTGATTTATGTCAAAGAGTATTCTTCCTATGTTTTCCTCTAAGAGTTTTATAGTGTCCGGTCTTACATTTCGGTCTCTAATCCATTTTGAGTTTATTTTTTGTGTATGGTGTTAGGGAGTGTTCTAATTTCATTCTTTTACATGTAGCTGTCCATTTTTCCCAGCACCACTTATTGAAGAGACTGTCTTTTCTCCTTTGTATACCCTTGCCTCCTTTGTCATAGATTAGTGGGCCATAGGTGTGTAGGTTTATCTCTGGGCTTTTTTTTTTCTTTTACATCTTTATTGGAGTATAATTGCTTTACAATTGTGTGTTAGTTTCTGCTGTATAAAAAAGTGAATCAGCTGTGCGTATACATATAACACCATATCCCCTCCCTCTTGCACCTCCCTCTCACTCCCTTATCCCACCCTTTTAGGTGGTCACAAAGCACAGAGCTGATCTCCCTGTGCTATGTGGCTGCTTCCCAGTAGCTATCAATTTTACATTTGGTAGTGTATATATGTCCATACCACTCTCTCACTTTGTCCCAGCTTACCCTTCCCTCTCCCCATGTCCTCAAGTCCTTTCTCTACGTCTGTGTCCTTAATCCTTTCCTGCCCCTAGGTTCTTCATAAACTTTTTTTTTAAGATTCCATATATATGTGTTAGCATACGGTATTTGTTTTTCTCTTTCTGACTTACTTCACTCTGTAGGACAGACTCTAGATCCATCCACCTCACTAAAAGTAACTCAATTTCGTTTCTTTTTATGGCTGAATAATGTTCCATTGTATATTTGTGCCACATCTTCCTTATCCATTTATCTGTTGATGGACACTTAGGTTGCTTCCATGTCCTGGCTATTGTAAATAGAGCTACAGTGAACATTGTGGTACATGACTCTTTTTGAATTATGGTTTTCTCAGGGTAAATGTCCAGGAGTGGGTTTGCTGGGTTGTATGGTAGTTCTATTTTTAGTTTTTAAGGAACCCCCATACCGTTCTCCCTAGTGGCTATATCAATTTACATTCCCACCAACAGTGCAAGAGGGTTCCCTTTGCTCCAATAAATGCCTCTCCAGCATTTATTGTTGGTAGATTTTTTGATGATGGCCATTCTGACTGGTGTGAGGTGATACCTCACTGTAGTTTTGATTTGCATTTCTCTAATGATTAGTGATGTTCAGCATCCTTTCATGTGTTTGTTGGCAACCTGTATATCTTCTTTGGAGAAATGTCTATTTAGGTCTTCTGCCCATTTTTGGATTGGGTTGTTTGGTTTTGTGATATTGAGCTACATGAGCTGCTTTTTGGAGATTAATCCTTTGCCATTTGCTTCATTTGAAAATATTTTCTCCCATTCTGATGGTTGTCTTTTCATCTTGCTTATGTTTTCCTTTGCTGTGCAAAAGAATTTATGTTTCATTCGGTCCCATTTTTTTATTTTTGTTTTTATTTCCATTTCTCTAGGAGGTGGGTCAAAAAGGATCTTGCTGTGATTTATGTCATAGACTGTTCTGCTTATGTTTTCCTCTAAGAGTTTTATAGTGGCTGGTCTTATATTTAGGTCTCTAATCCATTTTGAGTTTATTTTTGCGTATGGTGTTAGGGTGTGTACTAATTTCATTCTTTTACATGTAACTGTCCAGTTTTCCCAGCACCACTTGCTGAAGACACTGTCTTTTCTCCATTGTATACCCTTGCCTCCTTTGTCATAGATTAGTGAACCATAGGTACGTGGGTTTATCTCTGTGCTTTCTATCCTGTTCTATTGACCTATATTTCTGTTCTTGTGTCAGTACCATATTATCTTGATTACTGTAGCTTTGCAATATAGTCTGAAGTCTGGAAGTCTGATTCCTCCAGCTCTTTTTTTTCCCCCCTCAAGACTGCTTTGGCTATCCAGGGTCTTTTGTGTCTCCCTACAAATTTTAAGATTTTTTTTTCTTGTTCTGTAGAAAATGCCAAAGGTATTTTGATCGGGATTGCATTGAATCTGTAGATTGCTTTGGGTAGTATAGTCATTTTCACAATATTGATTCTTCTAATCCGAGAACATGGTATATGTCTCCATCTGTTTATATCATCTTTGATTTCTTTCATCAGTGTCTTATAGTTTTCTGAGTACAGGTCTTTTACTTCCTTAGGTAGGTTTATTCCTAGGTATTTTATTCTTTTTGTTGCAGTGGTAATGGGATTGTTTCCTTAATTTCTCTTTCTGATCTTTCATTGTTAGTGTATAGGAATGCAAGCAATTTCTGTGCATTAATTTTGTATCCTGCAACTTTACCAAATTCATTGATTAGCTCCAGTGGTTTTCTGGTGGCATCTTTAGGATTCTCTATCTGTAATATCATGTCATCTGCAAACAGTGACAATTTTACTTCTTCTTTTCCTTTTTGTATTCCTTTTATTTCTTTTTCTTCTCTGATTGCCATGGCTAGGACTTCCAAAACTATGTTGAATAGCAGTGGTGAGAGTGGACATCCTCGTCTTGTTCCTGATCTTAGAGGAAACGCTTTCAGTTTTTCACCATTGAGAATGTTGTTTGCTGTGGGTTTGTCATATATGGCCTTTATTATGTTGAGGTAGTTTCCCTCTATGCCCACACTCTGCAGAGTTTTTATCGTAAATGAGTGTTGAATTTTCTCAAAATCTTTTCCTTCATCTATTGAGATGATCATATGGTTTTATTCTACAATTTGTTAATATGGTGTATCACATTGATTTGTGTATATTGAAGAATCCTTGCATCCCTGGGATAAACCCCACTTGATCATGGTGTATGATCCTTTTAATGTGTTGTTCGATTCTGTTTGCTAGTATTTTGTTGAGGATTTTTACATCTATATTCATCAGTGATATTGGTCTATAATTTTCTTTCCTTGTAGTATCTCTGTCTGATTTTGGTATCAGGGTGATGGTGGTCTCATAGAATGAGTTTGGGAGTGTTCCTTCCGCTGCAATTGTTTTGAAGAATTTGAGAAGGTTGGGTGTTAGCTCTGCTCTAAATGTTTGATAGAATTCACCTGTGATGCCATCTGGTTCTGGACTTTTGTTTGTTGGAAGATTTTTAATCACAGTTTCAATTTCATTGCTTGTGATAGGTTTGTTCATATTTTCTATTTCTTCCTGGTTCAGTCTTAGAAGGTTATCCCTTTCTAAGAATTTGTCCATTTCTTCCAGATTGTCCATTTTATTGGCCTAGAGTTGCTTGTAGTAGTCTCTTAGGATGCTTTGTATTCCTGTGGTGTCTGTTATAACTTCTGCTTTTTCACTTCTAATTTTGTTGATTTGCGTCCTCTCCCTCTTTTTCTGGAGTCCGGCTAAAGGTTGATCATTTTTGCTTATCTTCTCAAAGAACCAGCTTTTAGTTTTATTGATCTTTGCTTTCGTTTTCTTTGTTTCTATTTCATTTATTTCTGCTCTGATCTTTATGATTTCTTTCCTTCTACTAACTTTGGGTTTTGTTCTTCTTTCTCTAGTTCCTCTAGGTGTAAGGTTAGATTGTTTATTTGAGATTTTTCTTGTTTCTTGAGGTAGGCTTGTATTGCTATAAACTTCCCTCTTAGAACTCCTTTTGCTGCATCCCATAGGTTTTGGATCATCGTGTTTTTGTTGTCATTTGTCTCTAGGTAGTTTTTGATTTCCTCTTTGATTTCTTCAGTGATCGCTTGGTTATTTAGTAACGTGTTGTTTAGCCTCCATGTGTTTGTGTTTTTTACGGTTTTTTCCGTGTAATTGATTTCTAATCTCATAGCATTGTGGTCGGAACAGCTGCTTGATATGATTTCAGTTTTCTTAAATTTACTGAGGCTTTATCTGTGACCCAAGATGTGATCTATCCTGGAGAATGTTCCGTGTGCAGTTGAGAAGAACGTGTAATCTGCTGTTTTTGGATGGAATGTCCTATAAATATCAATTAACTCTATCTGGTCTATTGTGTCATTTAAAGCTTGTGTTTCCTTATTAATTTTCTGTCTGGCTGATCTCCACTGGTGTAAGTGAGCTGTTAAAGTCCCCCGCTATTATTGTGTTACTGTCGATTTCCTCTTTTATAGCTGTTAGCAGTTGCCTTATACATTGAGCTGCTCCTATTTTGGGTACATATATATTTATAATTGTTATATCTTCTTCTTGGATTGATCCCCTGACCATTATGTAGTGCCTTTCCTTGTCTCTTGTAACATTCTTTATTTTAAAGTCTATTTTATCTGATATGAGTATTGCTACTCCAGCTTTCTTTTGATTTTCATTTGCATAGAATATATTTTTCCATCGCCTCACTTTGAGTCTGTATGTGTCCCTAGGTCTGAAATGGATCTCTTGTAGACAGCATATATATGGGTCTTGTTTTTGTATCCATTCAGCGAGCTTGTGTCTTTTGGTTGGAACATGTAGTGCATTCACGTTTAAGGTAATTATCGATATGTATGTTCCTACTACTATTTTCTTAATTGTTATGGGTTTGTCTTGGTGGGTCCTTTTCTTCTCTTGTGTTTCCCACTTAGAGAAGTTCCTTTAGCATTTGGTGTAGAGCTGGTTTCATGGTGCTGAATTCTCTTAACTTTTGCTTGTCTGTAAGGCTTTTGATTTCTCCATCAAATCTGAATGAGCTCTTTGCAGGGTGGAGTACTCTTGGTTGTAGGTTCTTCCCTTTCATCACTTTAAATTTATCATGCCACTTCCTTCTGGCTTGTAGATTTTCTGCTGAGAAATCAGTTGTTATCCTTATGGGAGTTCCCTTGTATGTTATTTGTCATTTTTCCCTTGCTGCTTTCAATCATTTTTCTTTGTCGTTAATTTTTGTCAATTTGATTACTATGTGTCTTGTCATTTTTCTCCTTTGGTTTATCCTGCCTGGGACACTCTGTGCTTCTGGACTTGGGTGGCTATTTCTTTTCCCATGCTAGGGAAGTTTTTGACCATTATCTCTTTAAATATATTCTCGGGTCCTTTCTCTCTCTCTTCTCCTTCTGGGACCCCTATAATGCGAATGTTGTTGCGTTTAATGTTGTCCCAGAGGACTCTTGGGGTGTCTTCGTTTATTTTCATTCTTTTTCTTTATTCTGTTCCATGGCAGTGATTTCCACCTTTCTGTCTTCCAGGTCACTTATCCGTTCTTCTGCCACAGTTATTCTGCTACTGATTCCTTCTAGTGTATTTTTCATTTCAGTTATTCCATTGTTCACCTCTGTTTGTTTGTTCTTTAATTCTTCTAGGTGTTTGTTCCTTAATTCTTCTAGGTCTTTGTTAAACATTTCTTGCATCTTCTCGATCTTTGCCTCCTTTCTTTTTCCAAGGTCTTGGCTCAACTTCACTATCATTATTCTGAATTTTTTTTCTGGAAGGTTCCCTATCTCCACCTCATTTCGTTTTTTTTTCTGGGGTTTTATCTTGTTCCTTGATCTGGTATAAAGTCCTCTGCCTTTTCATTTTGTCTATCTTTCTGTGAATGTGGTTTTCCTTCCACAGGCTGCAGAATTGTAGTTCTTCTTGCTTCTGCTGTCTGCTCTCCGGTGGATGAGTCTATCTTAGAGGCTTGTGCAAGCTTCCTGATGGGAAGGACTGGTGGTGGGTAGAGCTGGGTGTTGCTTTGGTGGGCAGAGCTTTAATCCGCTTGTCTACGGATTAAATAAAACTTTAATAAAAAGTTTAATCCGCTTGTCTGCTGATGCATGGGGCTGGGTTCCCTCCCTGTTGGTTGTTTGGCCTGAGGTGACCCAGCCCTGGAGCCTACCTTGCTCTTGGTGGGGCTAATGGCGGACTCTGGGAGGGCTCACACCAAGGAGTATTTCCCAGAACTTCTGCTGCCAGTGTCGTTGTCCTCACGGTGAGCCACAGCCACAGCCACCACCTGCCTCTGCAGGAGACCCTCTAAAAGTAGCAGGTAGTTCTGGTCATTCTCCTACAGGGTCACTGCTCCTTCCCCTGGGTCCTGATGTGCACACTACTTTGTGTGTGCCCTCCAAGAGTGGAGTATCTGAGTGGAGTTGAGACTCTGAGACTCTGTGTGGAGTTGCACAGACTCTGGGTCCTGTGAAGCTTCGATGTTTTGTGATTCTAGAAATCCTATAGGAGACGGTCCACAGCAGGTGACGCTAATGTTGTCAGTAGAGGTGTTGAAGCCAAAGATCTGCAGTTCCAACTAGAGGTGCCGATGTACATACAGGACAAAATCATCTCGTGTGAATGTAGTTCAGGCATGTTTAAGATGAATGCAGTCATGTTAATGCCTACCATATTCTATCTTGAGCCTCTCCTCAGGGACCCCCTCCTCAGTTCCTGAGGCTCCTGTAAGTCATGTACAGGGGACTGGAGAGTGGGCTCTGTCCAGTCTGAGCCCTGAGTTACCCTGTGTGTATCTTAGGATACTTTGTATTTCTGTGGTGTCCGTTGTAACATCATCTCTTTCATTTCAGATTTATTTGGGCCCTCTCTTTTTAAAAAAACATACTACTGTTGTCTTTTATTCTTTACAGAAGTTTAATAAGTGTTTGATCTACTATCCTTACCCTATGTATACTTTTTGCAGTGAGATTTTTTACTTTTCTTTGTTTCCTTGTTACTATCAATAATTAGTGAGACTTCTTTTAAGCTACCTTCAACATTGCTTATAAAGCTGCTTTATTAGTGATGACAGAGCCTTAATGGAAGTCATGTTCTGGTTGTAAATTAGAATGCAATGTGCCAGCAAATAGCCCCTTAAGTTTATGTCTCATTACTTCTTGTTCTTTTTTTAATTTAATTTTTATTTTTTGTCAGAGCAAATTTAATTAAAATGTTTTGTTTCTTCTAGGTGTGAAAGATGTGGTTCTTTTAAACATATACATATATCTATTCTTCTTTGGATCATTTTCCCATGTAGGTTATGACACGATGTTGAGTAGTCTTGTCTTGGTATTACGTAGGTCTTTGGTGATTACATATTTCACATGTGTTTCTATATCTATCTTAACCCCAATATCCTAATGTATCCAATCCTCACACCTTTCCATTTGGTGAACCATAAGTTTGTTTAATGAATCTGTGATTGCATTTCTCTGTGGAAATATCTTCATTGGTATCAATTTTTAGCTAAGACCTATAAGTGATATTATAGGATATGTGTCTTTTGCTTTCTGACTTAGTACAATTTGCCTGATTACCTCAAGAATCATACATGGTGCTGCAAATGGCATTGTTTCATTTTTTTCCCTGGCTAATATTCCATCTGTACGTGTACCAGTTCTTCTTTGGCCACGCACCTCTTGATGGACTTTCTGGTTGCCTCCATGTCTTGGCTATTGTAATACTGCTGCAATGCACATTTGCTTGCCTGTGTCTTTCCAGTTATATCTTCTTATGTTATAGGCCAAGGAGTGGGCTTGCTGTATCATATGGTAGCTCAGTGTGTATGTTTTAAAGGCACCACCATTCAGTTCTCATTAGTGGCTCTTTCCAGGTTACGTCCCACTTAAAATTGAGGGTATGCATTTCTCCAAAACACCTTCAATATTTATTGTTTGTAGTTTTCTTGCTGATGGTCATTCTAACAGGTGCGAGCTGATACCTATCTGTGGTTGAATTTGCATGTGTCCCATAATCTGTTGAAATTGAGCTTTAAAGCATGCCCTTTTATTTATCAAACTGTGATTACAGCTTAGTTCTTCAAAGTGTTTTCTTAAAGTAAGTGTCACATTTTGAAAATTTTTGGCCATTACCTCCCTCAAGACATTTGGAGGGCACGTTTCATTTACAGCCCTGAAGTACTTGTTCATATGAAGTGACCATTAGCACAGGTTTTAAAGCTGCTTTTGCAGGTAACGGCCAGAGGGTGGCAGCCTTTCTACGTTCCCAATCTGGTAAATAGGGAAAGAGACCTTCAGTCCCAAGAGTGTCCAGCTTTATTTCTCATCCAGCTGTGGGTCTAGATATGGTCAATCCAGGTTGCATCACAGCCCCGGAACGAATTATGTAAAAATTTCTCCCTCTATCACTGTCTTTGTTTTTTGGGATTTTAAAGTAATTTATTTTTATAATGGGGTTTACCTGATTTTCACTGCTGTGTTTATGCCCCTTTACACCCACTTGATTCACTTACAGAGAGAAATCAATACATAGGTTTTAAGATTTTTACTAGTCAGATATATTCTTGTTCGTTGAATAGGGGGTGTTGCATCCACTTCACTGAGCAAGGAGTAGGTCTTGTCTATTACATATTGGGTTTATGGATCGGTATTTGAGCTAATATGAAACCCTCGTTTTATGCATCACCCCACCTCACCTTTCCCGTTAAGCAGCCATAGTGTGTTTTCTAAATGTGTGACTCTGTTCTGTTTTGTAATTCAGTTCAAGTGTAACGGTTTTTCCATTCCCTCTACAAGTGATATCTTATGATAAGTGTCTTTTTCTGTGTGACTTATTTCACTTAGAATCGTCGAACATAAATCCACTCATCATGCGGCTAATAGCCTTATGACATTGATTTCATGGCTGAGTGATATTCCATTGTACATAAGGACCACAACATCGTTATCCATTTTCCTATTTCCTGGGATATTTAAGGTGTAATGAAGAGGAGGTTCTTGTCAACAGAGGAGCCCTAAACTTTGGTGTGCCTGTGTCTAGCTGATTTTTAGTTTTCCCAATTCATAACCCCATAAGTGGAAATGCCCTATGCTCTCTAAGCTGTGTTTTTTAGATGTTTCAGGACTCACCGGACACTTCTCCAGAGTGGCTGTTGGCAATTTACATCCCGCCCATCAGTGTAGCAAGGCTCCCATTTCTCCATGGCCTGTCCTGCATTTCTGGTTTTGACACTTTTTTCAGCATGGCCCTTTTGACGGATGGGAAGCGAGACTTCTTTGTAGCGCTGATTTGCCTTTCCAGGTTGCTTGGTTGGCCAAAAAGGGCGTATGCGTTTTTTCCTGAATATATTCAGGAAAAAACGCATACGCCCTTTTTGGCCAAGGGCATCATTGTCAACGTTTTGCCGCTTTTCCTGTGCTTTAAAGGAGATTCGAATCTACCTCCTGAAATCTGTTTCCTGCAATTCTGCCTTGATTTCAAATCCTCTTCGTTGCCTTCCCTCAATATATTTGTGGACGAGAGTTATCATTTATAACTCTGCAGGTTTGTGAATTGCAGTGCCCTGAAGCTCCATTTTACAACTCGCTTTTTTGGGAGCTGGCCGCAAAAGCACTGGATGGCTTCAGGCCCTGTTCTGGTTCCGGGGGGGATGATGAGCCTGTGGTTAATTCTTCTTCCTGATGGGAAAATAGAGTGACCTGTGCCTGTCCCAACACCAAGAGCCAGTCTCTCATTGGTTCCCCGTCTTCCCGTTCATCCTCAGGAAAAATTGCAACCTGTACGGAACAGGAGGTTAAAGGTGCTGATGCTCCAAGTAGGGAGATTGCTAGTAAAGTGGCTGGAATGGCGAACCCGGGCACAAGGAGATGAGAAATGAGGTGCGTTTTAGAAACCTTTCCCCATCACACGGTGTACCATCTTCTGGGTTTCTCATGCATGTTTTCGATGTAGGAAGATGCCCTTGAACCTGGAGATTTGGGACCCATGCGATGGGTACCACGCAGTATTACTTTAAATGGTCTGCGTTTGCTCACCCAACCTCACCAAACCTCTCAGCCCCAAGAGTGTCCACCCTTATGTCTCATCCAGCTGTGGGTCTAGATATGGTCAATCCAGGTTGCATCACAGCCCCTGAACGCATTGTGTAAGAATGTCTCTCTCTTTCACTGTCTTTCTTTCATGGGTTTTTCAAAGTAATTTATTTTCATAATGGGGTTTAGCTGCTTTTCACTGCTGTGTTTATGCCGCTTTACACCCACTTGACACACTAACAGAGAGATATCAATACATAGGTTTTAAGATTATTACTAGTCAGATATATTCTTGTGCGGTGAATAGGGCGTGTTGAGTCCAGTTCTCTGAGCAAGGAGTAGGTCTTGTCTATTACATATTGGGTTTATGGAACGGTATCTGAGCTAATTTGAAACCCTTGTTTTATGTATCACCCCACCTCACCTTTCCCGTTAAGCAGCCATAGTGTGTTTTCTGCATGTGTGACTCTGTTCTGTTTTGTAATTCAGTTCATGTGTAACGGTTTTTACATTCCCTCTATCAGTGATACCTTATGAGAAGTGTCCTTTTGTGTGTGACTTATTTCACTTAGAATCGTCGTACCTAAATCCACTCTTCATGCTGCTACTAGCCTTAGGACATTGATTTCATGGCTGAGTGATATTCCATTGTACATAAGGACCACAACTTCTTTACCCATTTTTCTCTTTCCTGGGATATTTAAGGTGGAATGAAGTGGAGGTCCTTGTCAACAGAGCAGCCCTAAACTTTGGGGTGCTTGTGTCTTGCTGATTTTTAATTTTCCCAATTTATACCCCCATGAGTGGAAGTGCCCTATGCTCTCTAAGCTGTGTTTTTTAGATGTTTCAGGACTCACCGTACACTTCTCCAGAGTGGCTGTTGGCAATTTACATCCCGCCCATCAGTGTAGCAAGGCTCCCATTTCTCCATGGCCTGTCCTGCATTTCTGGTTTTGACACTTTTTTCAGCATGGCCCTTTTGACCGATGGGATGTGAGACTTCTTTGTAGCGCTGATTTGCCTTTCCAGGTTGCTTGGTTGGCCAAAAAGGGCGTATGCGTTTTTTCCTGAATATATTCAGGAAAAAACGCATACGCCCTTTTTGGCCAAGGGCATCATTGTCAACGTTTTGCCGCTTTTCATGTGCTTTAAAGGAGATTCGAATCTACCTCCTGAAATCTGTTTCCTGCAATTCTGCCTTGATTTCAAATCCCCTTCTTTGCCTTCCCTCAATATATTTGTGGACGAGAGTTATCATTTATAACTCTGCAGGTTTGTGAATTGGAGTGCCCTGAAGCTCGATTTTACAACTCGCGTTTTTGGGAGCTGGCCGCAAAAGCGCAGGATGGCTTCAGACCCAGTTCTGGTTCCGGGGGGCAGGCTGAGCCTGTGGTTAATTCTTCTTCCTGATGGGAAAATAGAGTGACCTGTGCCTGTCCCAACACGAAGAGCCAGTCTCTCATTGGTTCCCCGTCTTCCCGTTCATCCTCAGGAAAAATTGTAACCTGTACGGAACAGGAGGTTAAAGGTGCTGATGCTCCAAGTAGGGAGATTGCTAGTAAAGCGGCTGGAATGGCGAACCCGGGCAAAGGAGATGAGAAATGAGGTGCGTTTTAGAAACCTTTCCCCATCACACGGTGTACCATCTTCTGGGTTTCTCATGCATGTTTTCGATGTAGGAAGATGCCCTTGAACCTGGAGATATGGGACCCATGCGATGGGTACCACGCAGTATTACTATAAAGGGTCTGCGTTTGCTCACCCAACCTCACCAAACCTCTCAGCCCCAAGAGTGTCCACCCTTATGTCTCATCCAACTGTGGGTCTAGATATGGTCAATCCAGGTTGTAGCACAGCCCCTGAACGCATTGTGTAAGAATGTCTCTCTCTTTCACTGTCTTTCTTTCATGGGTTTTTCAAAGTAATTTATTTTCATAATGCGGTTTAGCTGCTTTTCACTGCTGTGTTTATGCCGCTTTACACCCACTTGACACACTAACAGAGAGATATCAATACATAGGTTTTAAGATTATTAGTAGTCAGATATATTCTTGTGCGGTGAATAGGGCGTGTTGAGTCCAGTTCTCTGAGCAAGGAGTAGGTCTTGTCTATTACATATTGGGTTTATGGAACGGTATCTGAGCTAATTTGAAACCCTTGTTTTATGTATCACCCCACCTCACCTTTCCCGTTAAGCAGCCATAGTGTGTTTTCTGCATGTGTGACTCTGTTCTGTTTTGTAATTCAGTTCAAGTGTAACGGTTTTTACATTCCCTCTATCAGTGATACCTTATGAGAAGTGTCCTTTTCTGTGTGACTTATTTCACTTAGAATCGTCGTACCTAAATCCACTCATCATGCTGCTACTAGCCTTATGACATTGATTTCATGGCTGAGTGATATTCCATTGTACATAAGGACCACAACTTCTTTACCCATTTTTCTCTTTCCTGGGATATTTAAGGTGGAATGAAGTGGAGGTCCTTGTCAACAGAGCAGCCCTAAACTTTGGGGTGCTTGTGTCTTGCTGATTTTTAATTTTCCCAATTTATACCCCCATGAGTGGAAGTGCCCTATGCTCTCTAAGCTGTGTTTTTTAGATGTTTCACGACTCACCGTACACTTCTCCAGAGTGGCTGTTGGCAATTTACATCCCGCCCATCAGTGTAGCAAGGCTCCCATTTCTCCATGGCCTGTCCTGCATTTCTGGTTTTGACACTTTTTTCAGCATGGCCCTTTTGACCGATGGGAAGCGAGACTTCTTTGTAGCGCTGATTTGCCTTTCCAGGTTGCTTGGTTGGCCAAAAAGGGCGTATGCGTTTTTTCCTGAATATATTCAGGAAAAAACGCATACGCCCTTTTTGGCCAAGGGCATCATTGTCAACGTTTTGTCGCTTTTCATGTGCTTTAAAGGAGATTCGAATCTACCTCCTGAAATCTGTTTCCTGCAATTCTGCCTTGATTTCAAATCCTCTTCTTTGCCTTCCCTCAATATATTTGTGGACGAGAGTTAACATTTATAGCTCTGCAGGTTTGTGAATTGCAGTGCCCTGAAGCTCAATTTTACAACTCGCGTTTTGGGAGCTGGTCGCAAAAGCGCAGGATGGCTTCAGGCCCAGTTCTGGTTCCGGGGGGCAGGTTGAGCCTGTGGTTAATTCTTCTTCCTGATGGGAAAATAGAGTGACCTGTGCCTGTCCAAACACCAAGAGCTAGTCTCTCATTGGTTCCCCGTCTTCCTGTTCATCCTCAGGACAAATTGCAACCTGTACGGAACAGGAGGTTAAAGGTGCTGATGCTCCAAGTAGGGAGATTGCTAGTAAAGCGGCTGGAATGGCGAACCCGGGCACAAGGAGATGAGAAATGAGGTGCGTTTTAGAAACCTTTCCCCATCACACGGTGGACCATCTTCTGGGTTTCTCATGCATGTTTTCGATGTAGGAAGATGCCCTTGAACCTGGAGATTTGAGACCCATGCGATGGGTACCACGCAGTATTACTTTAAAGGGTCTGCGTTTGCTCACCCAACCTCACCAAACCTCTCAGCCCCAAGAGTGTCCACCCTTAGGTCTCATCCAGCTGTGGGTCTAGATATGGTCAATCCAGGTTGCATCACAGCCCCTGAACGCATTGTGTAAGAATTTCTCTCTCTTTCACTGTCTTTGTTTCATGGGTTTTTAAAAGTAATTTATTTTCATAATGCAGTTTAGCTGCTTTTCACTGCTGTGTTTATGCCGCTTTACACCCACTTGACACACTAAGAGAGAGATATCAATACATAGGTTTTAAGATTATTACTAGTCAGATATATTCTTGTGCGGTGAATAGGGCGTGTTGAGTCCAGTTCTCTGAGCAAGGAGTAGGTCTTGTCTATTACATATTGGGTTTATGGAACGGTATCTGAGCTAATTTGAAACCCTTGTTTTATGTATCACCCCACCTCACCTTTCCCGTTAAGCAGCCATAGTGTGTTTTCTGCATGTGTGACTCTGTTCTGTTTTGTAATTCAGTTCAAGTGTAACGGTTTTTACATTCCCTCTATCAGTGATACCTTATGAGAAGTGTCCTTTTGTGTGTGACTTATTTCACTTAGAATCGTCTTACCTAAATCCACTCATCATGCTGCTCCTAGCCTTATGACATTGATTTCATGCCTGAGTGATATTCCATTGTACATAAGGACCACAACTTCTTTACCCATTTTTCTCTTTCCTGGGATATTTAAGGTGGAATGAAGTGGAGGTCCTTGTCAACAGAGCAGCCCTAAACTTTGGGGTGCTTGTGTCTTGCTGATTTTTCATTTTCCCAATTTATACCCCCATGAGTGGAAGTGCCCTATGCTCTCTAAGCTGTGTTTTTTAGATGTTTCACGACTCACCGTACACTTCTCCAGAGTGGCTGTTGGCAATTTACATCCCGCCCATCAGTGTAGCAAGGCTCCCATTTCTCCATGGCCTGTCCTGCATTTCTGGTTTTGACACTTTTTTCAGCATGGCCCTTTTGACCGATGGGAAGCGAGACTTCTTTGTAGCGCTGATTTGCCTTTCCAGGTTGCTTGGTTGGCCAAAAAGGGCGTATGCGTTTTTTCCTGAATATATTCAGGAAAAAACGCATACGCCCTTTTTGGCCAAGGGCATCATTGTCAACGTTTTGTCGCTTTTCATGTGCTTTAAAGGAGATTCGAATCTACCTCCTGAAATCTGTTTCCTGCAATTCTGCCTTGATTTCAAATCCTCTTCTTTGCCTTCCCTCAATATATTTGTGGACGAGAGTTAACATTTATAGCTCTGCAGGTTTGTGAATTGCAGTGCCCTGAAGCTCAATTTTACAACTCGCGTTTTGGGAGCTGGTCGCAAAAGCGCAGGATGGCTTCAGGCCCAGTTCTGGTTCCGGGGGGCAGGTTGAGCCTGTGGTTAATTCTTCTTCCTGATGGGAAAATAGAGTGACCTGTGCCTGTCCAAACACCAAGAGCTAGTCTCTCATTGGTTCCCCGTCTTCCTGTTCATCCTCAGGACAAATTGCAACCTGTACGGAACAGGAGGTTAAAGGTGCTGATGCTCCAAGTAGGGAGATTGCTAGTAAAGCGGCTGGAATGGCGAACCCGGGCACAAGGAGATGAGAAATGAGGTGCGTTTTAGAAACCTTTCCCCATCACACGGTGGACCATCTTCTGGGTTTCTCATGCATGTTTTCGATGTAGGAAGATGCCCTTGAACCTGGAGATTTGAGACCCATGCGATGGGTACCACGCAGTATTACTTTAAAGGGTCTGCGTTTGCTCACCCAACCTCACCAAACCTCTCAGCCCCAAGAGTGTCCACCCTTAGGTCTCATCCAGCTGTGGGTCTAGATATGGTCAATCCAGGTTGCATCACAGCCCCTGAACGCATTGTGTAAGAATTTCTCTCTCTTTCACTGTCTTTGTTTCATGGGTTTTTAAAAGTAATTTATTTTAATAATGCGGTTTAGCTGCTTTTCACTGCTGTGTTTATGCCGCTTTACACCCACTTGACACACTAAGAGAGAGATATCAATACATAGGTTTTAAGATTATTACTAGTCAGATATATTCTTGTGCGGTGAATAGGGCGTGTTGAGTCCAGTTCTCTGAGCAAGGAGTAGGTCTTGTCTATTACATATTGGGTTTATGGAACGGTATCTGAGCTAATTTGAAACCCTTGTTTTATGTATCACCCCACCTCACCTTTCCCGTTAAACAGCCATAGTGTGTTTTCTGCATGTGTGACTCTGTTCTGTTTTGTAATTCAGTTCAGTGTAACGGTTTTTACATTCCCTCTCTCAGTGATACCTTATGAGAAGTGTCCTTTTGTGTGTGACTTATTTCACTTAGAATCGTCTTACCTAAATCCACTCATCATGCTGCTCCTAGCCTTATGACATTGATTTCATGCCTGAGTGATATTCCATTGTACATAAGGACCACAACTTCTTTACCCATTTTTCTCTTTCCTGGGATATTTAAGGTGGAATGAAGTGGAGGTCCTTGTCAACAGAGCAGCCCTAAACTTTGGGGTGCTTGTGTCTTGCTGATTTTTCATTTTCCCAATTTATACCCCCATGAGTGGAAGTGCCCTATGCTCTCTAAGCTGTGTTTTTTAGATGTTTCAGGACTCACCGTACACTTCTCCAGAGTGGCTGTTGGCAATTTACATCCCGCCCATCAGTGTAGCAAGGCTCCCATTTCTCCATGGCCTGTCCTGCCTTTCTGGTTTTGACACTTTTTTCAGCATGGCCCTTTTGACCGATGGGAAGCGAGACTTCTTTGTAGCGCTGATTTGCCTTTCCAGGTTGCTTGGTTGGCCAAAAAGGGCGTATGCGTTTTTTCCTGAATATATTCAGGAAAAAACGCATACGCCCTTTTTGGCCAAGGGCATCATTGTCAACGTTTTGCCGCTTTTCATGTGCTTTAAAGGAGATTCGAATCTACCTCCTGAAATCTGTTTCCTGCAATTCTGCCTTGATTTCAAATCCTCTTCTTTGCCTTCCCTCAATATATTTGTGGACGAGAGTTATCATTTAAAACTCTGCAGGTTTGTGAATTGCAGTGCCATGAAGCTCGATTTTACACCTCGCGTTTTTGGGAGCTGGCCGCAAAAGCGCAGGATGGCTTCAGGCCCTGTTCTGGTTCCGGGGTCAGGCTGAGCCTGTGGTTAATTCTTCTTCCTGATGGGAAAATAGAGTGACCTCTGCCTGTCCCAACACCAACAGCCAGTCGCTCATTGGTTCCCCGTCTTCCCGTTCATCCTCAGGAAAAATTGCAACCTGTACGGAACAGGAGGTTAAAGGTGCTGATGCTCCAAGTAGGGAGATTGCTAGTAAAGCGGCTGGAATGGCGAACCCGGGCACAAGGAGATGAGAAATGAGGTGCGTTTTAGAAACCTTTCCCCATCACACGGTGGACCATCTTCTGGGTTTCTCATGCATGTTTTCGATGTAGGAAGATGCCCTTGAACCTGGAGATTTGGGACCCATGCGATGGGTACCACGCAGTATTACTTTAAAGGGTCTGCGTTTGCTCACCCAACCTCACCAAACCTCTCAGCCCCAAGAGTGTCCACCCTTAGGTCTCATCCAACTGTGGGTCTAGATATGGTCAATCCAGGTTGTATCACAGCCCCTGAAAGCATTGTGTAAGAATTTCTCTCTCTTTCACTGTCTTTGTTTCATGGGTTTTTAAAAGTAATTTATTTTCATAATGTGGTTTAGCTGCTTTTCACTGCTGTGTTTATGCCGCTTTATACCCACTTGACACACTAACAGAGAGATATCAATACATAGGTTTTAAGATTATTACTAGTCAGATATATTCTTGTGCGGTGAATAGGGCGTGTTGAGTCCAGTTCTCTGAGCAAGGAGTAGGTCTTGTCTATTACATATTGGGTTTATGGAACGGTATCTGAGCTAATTTGAAACCCTTGTTTTATGTATCACCCCACCTCACCTTTCCCGTTAAGCAGCCATAGTGTGTTTTCTGCATGTGTGACTCTGTTCTGTTTTGTAATTCAGTTCAAGTGTAACGGTTTTTACATTCCCTCTATCAGTGATACCTTATGAGAAGTGTCCTTTTGTGTGTGACTTATTTCACTTAGAATCGTCGTACCTAAATCCACTCATCATGCTGCTACTAGCCTTATGACATTGATTTCATGGCTGAGTGATTTTCCATTGTACATAAGGACCACAACTTCTTTACCCATTTTTCTCTTTCCTGGGATATTTAAGGTGGAATGAAGTGGAGGTCCTTGTCAACAGAGCAGCCCTAAACTTTGGGGTCCTTGTGTCTTGCTGATTTTTAATTTTCCCAATTTATACCCCCATGAGTGGAAGTGCCCTATGCTCTCTAAGCTGTGTTTTTTTAGATGTTTCACGACTCACCGTACACTTCTCCAGAGTGGCTTTTGGCAATTTACATCCCGCCCATCAGTGTAGCAAGGCTCCCATTTCTCCATGGCCTGTCCTGCATTTCTGGTTTTGACACGTTTTTCAGCATGGCCCTTTTGACCGATGGGAAGCGAGACTTCTTTGTAGCGCTGATTTGCCTTTCCAGGTTGCTTGGTTGGCCAAAAAGGGCGTATGCGTTTTTTCCTGAATATATTCAGGAAAAAACGCATACGCCCTTTTTGGCCAAGGGCATCATTGTCAACGTTTTGTCGCTTTTCATGTGCTTTAAAGGAGATTCGAATCTACCTCCTGAAATCTGTTTCCTGCAATTCTGCCTTGATTTCAAATCCTCTTCTTTGCCTTCCCTCAATATATTTGTGGACGAGAGTTATCATTTATAGCTCTGCAGGTTTGTGAATTGCAGTGCCCTGAAGCTCAATTTTACAACTCGCGTTTTGGGAGCTGGTCGCAAAAGCGCAGGATGGCTTCAGGCCCAGTTCTGGTTCCGGGGGGCAGGTTGAGCCTGTGGTTAATTCTTCTTCCTGATGGGAAAATAGAGTGACCTGTGCCTGTCCAAACACCAAGAGCTAGTCTCTCATTGGTTCCCCGTCTTCCTGTTCATCCTCAGGACAAATTGCAACCTGTACGGAACAGGAGGTTAAAGGTGCTGATGCTCCAAGTAGGGAGATTGCTAGTAAAGCGGCTGGGATGGCGAACCCGGGCACAAGGAGATGAGAAATGAGGTGCGTTTTAGAAACCTTTCCCCATCACACGGTGTACCATCTTCTGGGTTTCTCATGCATGTTTTCGATGTAGGAAGATGCCCTTGAACCTGGAGATTTGGGACCCATGCGATGGGTACAACGCAGTATTACTTTAAAGGGTCTGCGTTTGCTCACCCAACCTCACCAAACCTCTCAGCCCCAAGAGTGTCCACCCTTAGGTCTCATCCAGCTGTGGGTCTAGATATGGTCAATCCAGGTTGCATCACAGCCCCTGAACGCATTGTGTAAGAATTTCTCTCTCTTTCACTGTCTTTGTTTCATGGGTTTTTAAAAGTAATTTATTTTCATAATGCGGTTTAGCTGCTTTTCACTGCTGTGTTTATGCCGCTTTACACCCACTTGACACACTAACAGAGAGATATCAATACATAGGTTTTAAGATTATTAGTAGTCAGATATATTCTTGTGCGGTGAATAGGGCGTGTTGAGTCCAGTTCTCTGAGCAAGGAGTAGGTCTTGTCTATTACATATTGGGTTTATGGAACGGTATCTGAGCTAATTTGAAACCCTTGTTTTATGTATCACCCCACCTCACCTTTCCCGTTAAGCAGCCATAGTGTGTTTTCTGCATGTGTGACTCTGTTCTGTTTTGTAATTCAGTTCAAGTGTAACGGTTTTTACATTCCCTCTATCAGTGATACCTTATGAGAAGTGTCCTTTTCTGTGTGACTTATTTCACTTAGAATCGTCGTACCTAAATCCACTCATCATGCTGCTCCTAGCCTTATGACATTGATTTCATGGCTGAGTGATATTCCATTGTACATAAGGACCACAACTTCTTTACCCATTTTTCTCTTTCCTGGGATATTTAAGGTGGAATGAAGTGGAGGTCCTTGTCAACAGAGCAGCCCTAAACTTTGGGGTGCTTGTGTCTTGCTGATTTTTCATTTTCCTAATTTATACCCCCATGAGTGGAAGTGCCCTATGCTCTCTAAGCTGTGTTTTTTAGATGTTTCACGACTCACCGTACACTTCTCCAGAGTGGCTGTTGGCAATTTACATCCCGCCCATCAGTGTAGCAAGGCTCCCATTTCTCCATGGCCTGTCCTGCATTTCTGGTTTTGACACTTTTTTCAGCATGGCCCTTTTGACCGATGGGAAGCGAGACTTCTTTGTAGCGCTGATTTGCCTTTCCAGGTTGCTTGGTTGGCCAAAAAGGGCGTATGCGTTTTTTCCTGAATATATTCAGGAAAAAACGCATACGCCCTTTTTGGCCAAGGGCATCATTGTCAACGTTTTGCCGCTTTTCATGTGCTTTAAAGGAGATTCGAATCTACCTCCTGAAATCTGTTTCCTGCAATTCTGCCTTGATTTCAAATCCTCTTCTTTGCCTTCCCTCAATATATTTGTGGACGAGAGTTATCATTTAAAACTCTGCAGGTTTGTGAATTGCAGTGCCATGAAGCTCGATTTTACACCTCGCGTTTTTGGGAGCTGGCCGCAAAAGCGCAGGATGGCTTCAGGCCCTGTTCTGGCTCCGGGGTCAGGCTGAGTCTGTGGTTAATTCTTCTTCCTGATGGGAAAATAGAGTGACCTCTGCCTGTCCCAACACCAAGAGCCAGTCGCTCATTGGTTCCCCGTCTTCCCGTTCATCCTCAGGAAAAATTGCAACCTGTACGGAACAGGAGGTTAAAGGTGCTGATGCTCCAAGTAGGGAGATTGCTAGTAAAGCGGCTGGAATGGCGAACCCGGGCACAAGGAGATGAGAAATGAGGTGCGTTTTAGAAACCTTTCCCCATCACACGGTGTACCATCTTCTGGGTTTCTCATGCATGTTTTCGATGTAGGAAGATGCCCTTGAACCTGGAGATTTGGGACCCATGCGATGGGTACCACGCAGTATTCCTTTAAAGGGTCTGCGTTTGCTCACCCAACCTCACCAAACCTCTCAGCCCCAAGAGTGTCCACCCTTAGGTCTCATCCAGCTGTGGGTCTAGATATGGTCAATCCAGGTTGCATCACAGCCCCTGAACGCATTGTGTAAGAATTTCTCTCTCTTTCACTGTCTTTGTTTCATGGGTTTTTAAAAGTAATTTATTTTCATAATGCGGTTTAGCTGCTTTTCACTGCTGTGTTTATGCCGCTTTACACCCACTTGACACACTAACAGAGAGATATCAATACATAGGTTTTAAGATTATTAGTAGTCAGATATATTCTTGTGCGGTGAATAGGGCGTGTTGAGTCCAGTTCTCTGAGCAAGGAGTAGGTCTTGTCTATTACATATTGGGTTTATGGAACGGTATCTGAGCTAATTTGAAACCCTTGTTTTATGTATCACCCCACCTCACCTTTCCCGTTAAGCAGCCATAGTGTGTTTTCTGCATGTGTGACTCTGTTCTGTTTTGTAATTCAGTTCAAGTGTAACGGTTTTTACATTCCCTCTATCAGTGATACCTTATGAGAAGTGTCCTTTTCTGTGTGACTTATTTCACTTAGAATCGTCGTACCTAAATCCACTCATCATGCTGCTCCTAGCCTTATGACATTGATTTCATGGCTGAGTGATATTCCATTGTACATAAGGACCACAACTTCTTTACCCATTTTTCTCTTTCCTGGGATATTTAAGGTGGAATGAAGTGGAGGTCCTTGTCAACAGAGCAACCCTAAACTTTGGGGTGCTTGTGTCTTGCTGATTTTTTATTTTCCTAATTTATACCCCCATGAGTGGAAGTGCCCTATGCTCTCTAAGCTGTGTTTTTTAGATGTTTCAGGACTCACCGTACACTTCTCCAGAGTGGCTGTTGGCAATTTACATCCCGCCCATCAGTGTAGCAAGGCTCCCATTTCTCCATGGCCTGTCCTGCATTTCTGGTTTTGACACTTTTTTCAGCATGGCCCTTTTGACCGATGGGAAGCGAGACTTCTTTGTAGCGCTGATTTGCCTTTCCAGGTTGCTTGGTTGGCCAAAAAGGGCGTATGCGTTTTTTCCTGAATATATTCAGGAAAAAACGCATACGCCCTTTTTGGCCAAGGGCATCATTGTCAACGTTTTGCCGCTTTTCATGTGCTTTAAAGGAGATTCGAATCTACCTCCTGAAATCTGTTTCCTGCAATTCTGCCTTGATTTCAAATCCTCTTCTTTGCCTTCCCTCAATATATTTGTGGACGAGAGTTATCATTTATAACTCTGCAGGTTTGTGAATTGCAGTGCCATGAAGCTCGATTTTACACCTCGCGTTTTTGGGAGCTGGCCGCAAAAGCGCAGGATGGCTTCAGGCCCTGTTCTGGTTCCGGGGTCAGGCTGAGCCTGTGGTTAATTCTTCTTCCTGATGGGAAAATAGAGTGACCTGTGCCTGTCCCAACACCAAGAGCCAGTCTCTCATTGGTTCCCCGTCTTCCCGTTCATCCTCAGGAAAAATTGTAACCTGTACGGAACAGGAGGTTAAAGGTGCTGATGCTCCAAGTAGGGAGATTGCTAGTAAAGCGGCTGGAATGGCGAACCCGGGCACAAGGAGATGAGAAATGAGGTGCGTTTTAGAAACCTTTCCCCATCACACGGTGTACCATCTTCTGGGTTTCTCATGCATGTTTTCGATGTAGGAAGATGCCCTTGAACCTGGAGATTTGGGACCCATGCGATGGGTACCACGCAGTATTACTTTAAAGGGTCTGCGTTTGCTCACCCAACCTCACCAAACCTCTCAGCCCCAAGAGTGTCCACCCTTAGGTCTCATCCAGCTGTGGGTCTAGATATGGTCAATCCAGGTTGCATCACAGCCCCTGAACGCATTGTGTAAGAATTTCTCTCTCTTTCACTGTCTTTGTTTCATGGGTTTTTAAAAGTAATTTATTTTCATAATGGGGTTTCGCTGCTTTTCACTGCTGTGTTTATGCCGCTTTACACCCACTTGACACACTAACAGAGAGATATCAATACATAGGTTTTAAGATTATTACTAGTCAGATATATTCTTGTGCGGTGAATAGGGCGTGTTGAGTCCAGTTCTCTGAGCAAAGAGTAGGTCTTGTCTATTACATATTGGGTTTATGGAACGGTATCTGAGCTAATTTGAAACCCTTGTTTTATGTATCACCCCACCTCACCTTTCCCGTTAAACAGCCATAGTGTGTTTTCTGCAGGTGTGACTCTGTTCTGTTTTGTAATTCAGTTCAAGTGTAATGGTTTTTACATTCCCTCTATCAGTGATACCTTATGAGAAGTGTCCTTTTGTGTGTGACTTATTTCACTTAGAATCGTCGTACCTAAATCTACTCATCATGCTGCTACTAGCCTTATGACATTGATTTCATGGCTGTGTGATATTCCATTGTACATAAGGACCAGAACTTCTTTACCCATTTTTCTCTTTCCTGGGATATTTAAGGTGGAATGAAGTGGAGGTCCTTGTCAACAGAGCAGCCCTAAACTTTGGGGTGCTTGTGTCTTGCTGATTTTTAATTTTCCCAATTTATACCCCCATGAGTGGAAGTGCCCTATGCTCTCTAAGCTGTGTTTTTTAGATGTTTCAGGACTCACCGTACACTTCTCCAGAGTGGCTGTTGGCAATTTACATCCCGCCCATCAGTGTAGCAAGGCTCCCATTTCTCCATGGCCTGTCCTGCATTTCTGGTTTTGACACTTTTTTCAGCATGGCCCTTTTGACCGATGGGAAGCGAGACTTCTTTGTAGCGCTGATTTGCCTTTCCAGGTTGCTTGGTTGGCCAAAAAGGGCGTATGCGTTTTTTCCTGACTATATTCAGGAAAAAACGCATACGCCCTTTTTGGCCAAGGGCATCATTGTCAACGTTTTGCCGCTTTTCATGTGCTTTAAAGGAGATTCGAATCTACCTCCTGAAATCTGTTTCCTGCAATTCTGCCTTGATTTCAAATCCTCTTCTTTGCCTTCCCTCAATATATTTGTGGACGAGAGTTATCATTTATAACTCTGCAGGTTTGTGAATTGCAGTGCCATGAAGCTCGATTTTACACCTCGCGTTTTTGGGAGCTGGCCGCAAAAGCGCAGGATGGCTTCCGGCCCTGTTCTGGTTCCGGGGGGCAGGCTGAGCCTGTGGTTAATTCTTCTTCCTGATGGGAAAATAGAGTGACCTGTGCCTGTCCCAACACCAACAGCCAGTCTCTCATTGGTTCCCCGTCTTCCTGTTCATCCTCAGGAAAAATTGCAACCTGTACGGAACAGGAGGTTAAAGGTGCTGATGCTCCAAGTAGGGAGATTGCTAGTAAAGCGGCTGGGATGGCGAACCCGGGCACAAGGAGATGAGAAATGAGGTGCGTTTTAGAAACCTTTCCCCATCACACGGTGTACCATCTTCTGGGTTTCTCATGCATGTTTTCGATGTAGGAAGATGCCCTTGAACCTGGAGATTTGGGACCCATGCGATGGGTACAACGCAGTATTACTTTAAAGGGTCTGCGTTTGCTCACCCAACCTCACCAAACCTCTCAGCCCCAAGAGTGTCCACCCTTAGGTCTCATCCAGCTGTGGGTCTAGATATGGTCAATCCAGGTTGCATCACAGCCCCTGAACGCATTGTGTAAGAATTTCTCTCTCTTTCACTGTCTTTGTTTCATGGGTTTTTAAAAGTAATTTATTTTCATAATGCGGTTTAGCTGCTTTTCACTGCTGTGTTTATGCCGCTTTACACCCACTTGACACACTAACAGAGAGATATCAATACATAGGTTTTAAGATTATTAGTAGTCAGATATATTCTTGTGCGGTGAATAGGGCGTGTTGAGTCCAGTTCTCTGAGCAAGGAGTAGGTCTTGTCTATTACATATTGGGTTTATGGAACGGTATCTGAGCTAATTTGAAACCCTTGTTTTATGTATCACCCCACCTCACCTTTCCCGTTAAGCAGCCATAGTGTGTTTTCTGCATGTGTGACTCTGTTCTGTTTTGTAATTCAGTTCAAGTGTAACGGTTTTTACATTCCCTCTATCAGTGATACCTTATGAGAAGTGTCCTTTTCTGTGTGACTTATTTCACTTAGAATCGTCGTACCTAAATCCACTCATCATGCTGCTCCTAGCCTTATGACATTGATTTCATGGCTGAGTGATATTCCATTGTACATAAGGACCACAACTTCTTTACCCATTTTTCTCTTTCCTGGGATATTTAAGGTGGAATGAAGTGGAGGTCCTTGTCAACAGAGCAGCCCTAAACTTTGGGGTGCTTGTGTCTTGCTGATTTTTCATTTTCCTAATTTATACCCCCATGAGTGGAAGTGCCCTATGCTCTCTAAGCTGTGTTTTTTAGATATTTCAGGACTCACCGTACACTTCTCCAGAGTGGCTGTTGGCAATTTACATCCCGCCCATCAGTGTAGCAAGGCTCCCATTTCTCCATGGCCTGTCCTGCATTTCTGGTTTTGACACTTTTTTCAGCATGGCCCATTTGACCGATGGGAAGTGAGACTTCTTTGTAGCGCTGATTTGCCTTTCCAGGTTGCTTGGTTGGCCAAAAAGGGCGTATGCGTTTTTTCCTGAATATATTCAGGAAAAAACGCATACGCCCTTTTTGGCCAAGGGCATCATTGTCAACGTTTTGCCGCTTTTCATGTGCTTTAAAGGCGATTCGAATCTACCTCCTGAAATCTGTTTCCTGCAATTCTGCCTTGATTTCAAATCCTCTTCTTTGCCTTCCCTCAATATATTTGTGGACGAGAGTTATCATTTAAAACTCTGCAGGTTTGTGAATTGCAGTGCCATGAAGCTCGATTTTACACCTCGCGTTTTTGGGAGCTGGCCGCAAAAGCGCAGGATGGCTTCAGGCCCTGTTCTGGTTCCGGGGTCAGGCTGAGCCTGTGGTTAATTCTTCTTCCTGATGGGAAAATAGAGTGACCTCTGCCTGTCCCAACACCAAGAGCCAGTCGCTCATTGGTTCCCCGTCTTCCCGTTCATCCTCAGGAAAAATTGCAACCTGTACGGAACAGGAGGTTAAAGGTGCTGATGCTCCAAGTAGGGAGATTGCTAGTAAAGCGGCTGGAATGGCGAACCCGGGCACAAGGAGATGAGAAATGAGGTGCGTTTTAGAAACCTTTCCCCATCACACGGTGTACCATCTTCTGGGTTTCTCATGCATGTTTTCGATGTAGGAAGATGCCCTTGAACCTGGAGATTTGGGACCCATGCGATGGGTACCACGCAGTATTACTTTAAAGGGTCTGCGTTTGCTCACCCAACCTCACCAAACCTCTCAGCCCCAAGAGTGTCCACCCTTATGTCTCATCCAACTGTGGGTCTAGATATGGTCAATCCAGGTTGTATCACAGCCCCTGAACGCATTGTGTAAGAATTTCTCTCTCTTTCACTGTCTTTGTTTCATGGGTTTTTAAAAGTAATTTATTTTCATAATGTGGTTTAGCTGCTTTTCACTGCTGTGTTTATGCCGCTTTATACCCACTTGACACACTAACAGAGAGATATCAATACATAGGTTTTAAGATTATTACTAGTCAGATATATTCTTGTGCGGTGAATAGGGCGTGTTGAGTCCAGTTCTCTGAGCAAGGAGTAGGTCTTGTCTATTACATATTGGGTTTATGGAACGGTATCTGAGCTAATTTGAAACCCTTGTTTTATGTATCACCCCACCTCACCTTTCCCGTTAAGCAGCCATAGTGTGTTTTCTGCATGTGTGACTCTGTTCTGTTTTGTAATTCAGTTCAAGTGTAACGGTTTTTACATTCCCTCTATCAGTGATACCTTATGAGAAGTGTCCTTTTGTGTGTGACTTATTTCACTTAGAATCGTCGTACCTAAATCCACTCATCATGCTGCTACTAGCCTTATGACATTGATTTCATGGCTGAGTGATTTTCCATTGTACATAAGGACCACAACTTCTTTACCCATTTTTCTCTTTCCTGGGATATTTAAGGTGGAATGAAGTGGAGGTCCTTGTCAACAGAGCAGCCCTAAACTTTGGGGTGCTTGTGTCTTGCTGATTTTTCATTTTCCCAATTTATACCCCCATGAGTGGAAGTGCCCTATGCTCTCTAAGCTGTGTTTTTTAGATGTTTCACGACTCACCGTACACTTCTCCAGAGTGGCTTTTGGCAATTTACATCCCGCCCATCAGTGTAGCAAGGCTCCCATTTCTCCATGGCCTGTCCTGCATTTCTGGTTTTGACACGTTTTTCAGCATGGCCCTTTTGACCGATGGGAAGCGAGACTTCTTTGTAGCGCTGATTTGCCTTTCCAGGTTGCTTGGTTGGCCAAAAAGGGCGTATGCGTTTTTTCCTGAATATATTCAGGAAAAAACGCATACGCCCTTTTTGGCCAAGGGCATCATTGTCAACGTTTTGTCGCTTTTCATGTGCTTTAAAGGAGATTCGAATCTACCTCCTGAAATCTGTTTCCTGCAATTCTGCCTTGATTTCAAATCCTCTTCTTTGCCTTCCCTCAATATATTTGTGGACGAGAGTTATCATTTATAGCTCTGCAGGTTTGTGAATTGCAGTGCCCTGAAGCTCAATTTTACAACTCGCGTTTTGGGAGCTGGTCGCAAAAGCGCAGGATGGCTTCAGGCCCAGTTCTGGTTCCGGGGGGCAGGTTGAGCCTGTGGTTAATTCTTCTTCCTGATGGGAAAATAGAGTGACCTGTGCCTGTCCAAACACCAAGAGCTAGTCTCTCATTGGTTCCCCGTCTTCCTGTTCATCCTCAGGACAAATTGCAACCTGTACGGAACAGGAGGTTAAAGGTGCTGATGCTCCAAGTAGGGAGATTGCTAGTAAAGCGGCTGGAATGGCGAACCTGGGCACAAGGAGATGAGAAATGAGGTGCGTTTTAGAAACCTTTCCCCATCACACGGTGGACCATCTTCTGGGTTTCTCATGCATGTTTTCGATGTAGGAAGATGCCCTTGAACCTGGAGATTTGGGACCCATGCGATGGGTACCACGCAGTATTACTTTAAAGGGTCTGCGTTTGCTCACCCAACCTCACCAAACCTCTCAGCCCCAAGAGTGTCCACCCTTAGGTCTCATCCAGCTGTGGGTCTAGATATGGTCAATCCAGGTTGCATCACAGCCCCTGAACGCATTGTGTAAGAATTTCTCTCTCTTTCACTGTCTTTGTTTCATGGGTTTTTAAAAGTAATTTATTTTCATAATGCGGTTTAGCTGCTTTTCACTGCTGTGTTTATGCCGCTTTACACCCACTTGACACACTAACAGAGAGATATCAATACGTAGGTTTTAAGATTATTAGTAGTCAGATATATTCTTGTGCGGTGAATAGGGCGTGTTGAGTCCAGTTCTCTGAGCAAGGAGTAGGTCTTGTCTATTACATATTGGGTTTATGGAACGGTATCTGAGCTAATTTGAAACCCTTGTTTTATGTATCACCCCACCTCACCTTTCCCGTTAAACAGCCATAGTGTGTTTTCTGCATGTGTGACTCTGTTCTGTTTTGTAATTCAGTTCAAGTGTAACGGTTTTTACATTCCCTCTCTCAGTGATACCTTATGAGAAGTGTCCTTTTGTGTGTGACTTATTTCACTTAGAATCGTCTTACCTAAATCCACTCATCATGCTGCTCCTAGCCTTATGACATTGATTTCATGCCTGAGTGATATTCCATTGTACATAAGGACCACAACTTCTTTACCCATTTTTCTCTTTCCTGGGATATTTAAGGTGGAATGAAGTGGAGGTCCTTGTCAACAGAGCAGCCCTAAACTTTGGGGTGCTTGTGTCTTGCTGATTTTTAATTTTCCCAATTTATACCCCCATGAGTGGAAGTGCCCTATGCTCTCTAAGCTGTGTTTTTTAGATGTTTCAGGACTCACCGTACACTTCTCCAGAGTGGCTGTTGGCAATTTACATCCCGCCCATCAGTGTAGCAAGGCTCCCATTTCTCCATGGCCTGTCCTGCATTTCTGGTTTTGACACTTTTTTCAGCATGGCCCTTTTGACCGATGGGAAGCGAGACTTCTTTGTAGCGCTGATTTGCCTTTCCAGGTTGCTTGGTTGGCCAAAAAGGGCGTATGCGTTTTTTCCTGAATATATTCAGGAAAAAACGCATACGCCCTTTTTGGCCAAGGGCATCATTGTCAACGTTTTGCCGCTTTTCATGTGCTTTAAAGGAGATTCGAATCTACCTCCTGAAATCTGTTTCCTGCAATTCTGCCTTGATTTCAAATCCTCTTCTTTGCCTTCCCTCAATATATTTGTGGACGAGAGTTATCATTTATAACTCTGCAGGTTTGTGAATTGCAGTGCCATGAAGCTCGATTTTACACCTCGCGTTTTTGGGAGCTGGCCGCAAAAGCGCAGGATGGCTTCCGGCCCTGTTCTGGTTCCGGGGGGCAGGCTGAGCCTGTGGTTAATTCTTCTTCCTGATGGGAAAATAGAGTGACCTGTGCCTGTCCCAACACCAACAGCCAGTCTCTCATTGGTTCCCCGTCTTCCTGTTCATCCTCAGGAAAAATTGCAACCTGTACGGAACAGGAGGTTAAAGGTGCTGATGCTCCAAGTAGGGAGATTGCTAGTAAAGCGGCTGGGATGGCGAACCCGGGCACAAGGAGATGAGAAATGAGGTGCGTTTTAGAAACCTTTCCCCATCACACGGTGTACCATCTTCTGGGTTTCTCATGCATGTTTTCGATGTAGGAAGATGCCCTTGAACCTGGAGATTTGGGACCCATGCGATGGGTACAACGCAGTATTACTTTAAAGGGTCTGCGTTTGCTCACCCAACCTCACCAAACCTCTCAGCCCCAAGAGTGTCCACCCTTAGGTCTCATCCAGCTGTGGGTCTAGATATGGTCAATCCAGGTTGCATCACAGCCCCTGAACGCATTGTGTAAGAATGTCTCTCTCTTTCACTGTCTTTGTTTCATGGGTTTTTAAAAGTAATTTATTTTCATAATGCGGTTTAGCTGCTTTTCACTGCTGTGTTTATGCCGCTTTACACCCACTTGACACACTAACAGAGAGATATCAATACATAGGTTTTAAGATTATTAGTAGTCAGATATATTCTTGTGCGGTGAATAGGGCGTGTTGAGTCCAGTTCTCTGAGCAAGGAGTAGGTCTTGTCTATTACATATTGGGTTTATGGAACGGTATCTGAGCTAATTTGAAACCCTTGTTTTATGTATCACCCCACCTCACCTTTCCCGTTAAGCAGCCATAGTGTGTTTTCTGCATGTGTGACTCTGTTCTGTTTTGTAATTCAGTTCAAGTGTAACGGTTTTTACATTCCCTCTATCAGTGATACCTTATGAGAAGTGTCCTTTTCTGTGTGACTTATTTCACTTAGAATCGTCGTACCTAAATCCACTCATCATGCTGCTCCTAGCCTTATGACATTGATTTCATGGCTGAGTGATATTCCATTGTACATAAGGACCACAACTTCTTTACCCATTTTTCTCTTTCCTGGGATATTTAAGGTGGAATGAAGTGGAGGTCCTTGTCAACAGAGCAGCCCTAAACTTTGGGGTGCTTGTGTCTTGCTGATTTTTCATTTTCCTAATTTATACCCCCATGAGTGGAAGTGCCCTATGCTCTCTAAGCTGTGTTTTTTAGATATTTCAGGACTCACCGTACACTTCTCCAGAGTGGCTGTTGGCAATTTACATCCCGCCCATCAGTGTAGCAAGGCTCCCATTTCTCCATGGCCTGTCCTGCATTTCTGGTTTTGACACTTTTTTCAGCATGGCCCTTTTGACCGATGGGAAGCGAGACTTCTTTGTAGCGCTGATTTGCCTTTCCAGGTTGCTTGGTTGGCCAAAAAGGGCGTATGCGTTTTTTCCTGAATATATTCAGGAAAAAACGCATACGCCCTTTTTGGCCAAGGGCATCATTGTCAACGTTTTGCCGCTTTTCATGTGCTTTAAAGGCGATTCGAATCTACCTCCTGAAATCTGTTTCCTGCAATTCTGCCTTGATTTCAAATCCTCTTCTTTGCCTTCCCTCAATATATTTGTGGACGAGAGTTATCATTTAAAACTCTGCAGGTTTGTGAATTGCAGTGCCATGAAGCTCGATTTTACACCTCGCGTTTTTGGGAGCTGGCCGCAAAAGCGCAGGATGGCTTCAGGCCCTGTTCTGGTTCCGGGGTCAGGCTGAGCCTGTGGTTAATTCTTCTTCCTGATGGGAAAATAGAGTGACCTCTGCCTGTCCCAACACCAAGAGCCAGTCGCTCATTGGTTCCCCGTCTTCCCGTTCATCCTCAGGAAAAATTGCAACCTGTACGGAACAGGAGGTTAAAGGTGCTGATGCTCCAAGTAGGGAGATTGCTAGTAAAGCGGCTGGAATGGCGAACCCGGGCACAAGGAGATGAGAAATGAGGTGCGTTTTAGAAACCTTTCCCCATCACACGGTGTACCATCTTCTGGGTTTCTCATGCATGTTTTCGATGTAGGAAGATGCCCTTGAACCTGGAGATTTGGGACCCATGCGATGGGTACCACGCAGTATTACTTTAAAGGGTCTGCGTTTGCTCACCCAACCTCACCAAACCTCTCAGCCCCAAGAGTGTCCACCCTTATGTCTCATCCAACTGTGGGTCTAGATATGGTCAATCCAGGTTGTATCACAGCCCCTGAACGCATTGTGTAAGAATTTCTCTCTCTTTCACTGTCTTTGTTTCATGGGTTTTTAAAAGTAATTTATTTTCATAATGTGGTTTAGCTGCTTTTCACTGCTGTGTTTATGCCGCTTTATACCCACTTGACACACTAACAGAGAGATATCAATACATAGGTTTTAAGATTATTACTAGTCAGATATATTCTTGTGCGGTGAATAGGGCGTGTTGAGTCCAGTTCTCTGAGCAAGGAGTAGGTCTTGTCTATTACATATTGGGTTTATGGAACGGTATCTGAGCTAATTTGAAACCCTTGTTTTATGTATCACCCCACCTCACCTTTCCCGTTAAGCAGCCATAGTGTGTTTTCTGCATGTGTGACTCTGTTCTGTTTTGTAATTCAGTTCAAGTGTAACGGTTTTTACATTCCCTCTATCAGTGATACCTTATGAGAAGTGTCCTTTTGTGTGTGACTTATTTCACTTAGAATCGTCGTACCTAAATCCACTCATCATGCTGCTACTAGCCTTATGACATTGATTTCATGGCTGAGTGATTTTCCATTGTACATAAGGACCACAACTTCTTTACCCATTTTTCTCTTTCCTGGGATATTTAAGGTGGAATGAAGTGGAGGTCCTTGTCAACAGAGCAGCCCTAAACTTTGGGGTGCTTGTGTCTTGCTGATTTTTCATTTTCCCAATTTATACCCCCATGAGTGGAAGTGCCCTATGCTCTCTAAGCTGTGTTTTTTAGATGTTTCACGACTCACCGTACACTTCTCCAGAGTGGCTTTTGGCAATTTACATCCCGCCCATCAGTGTAGCAAGGCTCCCATTTCTCCATGGCCTGTCCTGCATTTCTGGTTTTGACACGTTTTTCAGCATGGCCCTTTTGACCGATGGGAAGCGAGACTTCTTTGTAGCGCTGATTTGCCTTTCCAGGTTGCTTGGTTGGCCAAAAAGGGCGTATGCGTTTTTTCCTGAATATATTCAGGAAAAAACGCATATGCCCTTTTTGGCCAAGGGCATCATTGTCAACGTTTTGTCGCTTTTCATGTGCTTTAAAGGAGATTCGAATCTACCTCCTGAAATCTGTTTCCTGCAATTCTGCCTTGATTTCAAATCCTCTTCTTTGCCTTCCCTCAATATATTTGTGGACGAGAGTTATCATTTATAGCTCTGCAGGTTTGTGAATTGCAGTGCCCTGAAGCTCAATTTTACAACTCGCGTTTTGGGAGCTGGTCGCAAAAGCGCAGGATGGCTTCAGGCCCAGTTCTGGTTCCGGGGGGCAGGTTGAGCCTGTGGTTAATTCTTCTTCCTGATGGGAAAATAGAGTGACCTGTGCCTGTCCAAACACCAAGAGCCAGTCGCTCATTGGTTCCCCGTCTTCCCGTTCATCCTCAGGAAAAATTGCAACCTGTACGGAACAGGAGGTTAAAGGTGCTGATGCTCCAAGTAGGGAGATTGCTAGTAAAGCGGCTGGGATGGCGAACCCGGGCACAAGGAGATGAGAAATGAGGTGCGTTTTAGAAACCTTTCCCCATCACACGGTGTACCATCTTCTGGGTTTCTCATGCATGTTTTCGATGTAGGAAGATGCCCTTGAACCTGGAGATTTGGGACCCATGCGATGGGTACAACGCAGTATTACTTTAAAGGGTCTGCGTTTGCTCACCCAACCTCACCAAACCTCTCAGCCCCAAGAGTGTCCACCCTTAGGTCTCATCCAGCTGTGGGTCTAGATATGGTCAATCCAGGTTGCATCACAGCCCCTGAACGCATTGTGTAAGAATTTCTCTCTCTTTCACTGTCTTTGTTTCATGGGTTTTTAAAAGTAATTTATTTTCATAATGCGGTTTAGCTGCTTTTCACTGCTGTGTTTATGCCGCTTTACACCCACTTGACACACTAACAGAGAGATATCAATACATAGGTTTTAAGATTATTAGTAGTCAGATATATTCTTGTGCGGTGAATAGGGCGTGTTGAGTCCAGTTCTCTGAGCAAGGAGTAGGTCTTGTCTATTACATATTGGGTTTATGGAACGGTATCTGAGCTAATTTGAAACCCTTGTTTTATGTATCACCCCACCTCACCTTTCCCGTTAAGCAGCCATAGTGTGTTTTCTGCATGTGTGACTCTGTTCTGTTTTGTAATTCAGTTCAAGTGTAACGGTTTTTACATTCCCTCTATCAGTGATACCTTATGAGAAGTGTCCTTTTCTGTGTGACTTATTTCACTTAGAATCGTCGTACCTAAATCCACTCATCATGCTGCTCCTAGCCTTATGACATTGATTTCATGGCTGAGTGATATTCCATTGTACATAAGGACCACAACTTCTTTACCCATTTTTCTCTTTCCTGGGATATTTAAGGTGGAATGAAGTGGAGGTCCTTGTCAACAGAGCAGCCCTAAACTTTGGGGTGCTTGTGTCTTGCTGATTTTTCATTTTCCTAATTTATACCCCCATGAGTGGAAGTGCCCTATGCTCTCTAAGCTGTGTTTTTTAGATATTTCAGGACTCACCGTACACTTCTCCAGAGTGGCTGTTGGCAATTTACATCCCGCCCATCAGTGTAGCAAGGCTCCCATTTCTCCATGGCCTGTCCTGCATTTCTGGTTTTGACACTTTTTTCAGCATGGCCCTTTTGACCGATGGGAAGCGAGACTTCTTTGTAGCGCTGATTTGCCTTTCCAGGTTGCTTGGTTGGCCAAAAAGGGCGTATGCGTTTTTTCCTGAATATATTCAGGAAAAAACGCATACGCCCTTTTTGGCCAAGGGCATCATTGTCAACGTTTTGCCGCTTTTCATGTGCTTTAAAGGAGATTCGAATCTACCTCCTGAAATCTGTTTCCTGCAATTCTGCCTTGATTTCAAATCCTCTTCTTTGCCTTCCCTCAATATATTTGTGGACGAGAGTTATCATTTAAAACTCTGCAGGTTTGTGAATTGCAGTGCCATGAAGCTCGATTTTACACCTCGCGTTTTTGGGAGCTGGCCGCAAAAGCGCAGGATGGCTTCAGGCCCTGTTCTGGTTCCGGGGTCAGGCTGAGCCTGTGGTTAATTCTTCTTCCTGATGGGAAAATAGAGTGACCTCTGCCTGTCCCAACACCAAGAGCCAGTCGCTCATTGGTTCCCCGTCTTCCCGTTCATCTTCAGGAAAAATTGCAACCTGTACGGAACAGGAGGTTAAAGGTGCTGATGCTCCAAGTAGGGAGATTGCTAGTAAAGCGGCTGGAATGGCGAACCCGGGCACAAGGAGATGAGAAATGAGGTGCGTTTTAGAAACCTTTCCCCATCACACGGTGGACCATCTTCTGGGTTTCTCATGCATGTTTTCGATGTAGGAAGATGCCCTTGAACCTGGAGATTTGGGACCCATGCGATGGGTACCACGCAGTATTACTTTAAAGGGTCTGCGTTTCCTCACCCAACCTCACCAAACCTCTCAGCCCCAAGAGTGTCCACCCTTAGGTCTCATCCAGCTGTGGGTCTAGATATGGTCAATCCAGGTTGCATCACAGCCCCTGAACGCATTGTGTAAGAATTTCTCTCTCTTTCACTGTCTTTGTTTCATGGGTTTTTAAAAGTAATTTATTTTCATAATGCGGTTTAGCTGCTTTTCACTGCTGTGTTTATGCCGCTTTACACCCACTTGACACACTAACAGAGAGATATCAATACATAGGTTTTAAGATTATTAGTAGTCAGATATATTCTTGTGTGGTGAATAGGGCGTGTTGAGTCCAGTTCTCTGAGCAAGGAGTAGGTCTTGTCTATTACATATTGGGTTTATGGAACGGTATCTGAGCTAATTTGAAACCCTTGTTTTATGTATCACCCCACCTCACCTTTCCCGTTAAACAGCCATAGTGTGTTTTCTGCATGTGTGACTCTGTTCTGTTTTGTAATTCAGTTCAAGTGTAACGGTTTTTACATTCCCTCTATCAGTGATACCTTATGAGAAGTGTCCTTTTGTGTGTGACTTATTTCACTTAGAATCGTCGTACCTAAATCCACTCATCATGCTGCTACTAGCCTTATGACATTGATTTCATGCCTGAGTGATATTCCATTGTACATAAGGACCACAACTTCTTTACCCATTTTTCTCTTTCCTGGGATATTTAAGGTGGAATGAAGTGGAGGTCCTTGTCAACAGAGCAGCCCTAAACTTTGGGGTGCTTGTGTCTTGCTGATTTTTAATTTTCCTAATTTATACCCCCATGAGTGGAAGTGCCCTATGCTCTCTAAGCTGTGTTTTTTAGATGTTTCAGGACTCACCGTACACTTCTCCAGAGTGGCTGTTGGCAATTTACATCCCGCCCATCAGTGTAGCAAGGCTCCCATTTCTCCATGGCCTGTCCTGCATTTCTGGTTTTGACACTTTTTTCAGCATGGCCCTTTTGACCGATGGGAAGCGAGACTTCTTTGTAGCGCTGATTTGCCTTTCCAGGTTGCTTGGTTGGCCAAAAAGGGCGTATGCGTTTTTTCCTGAATATATTCAGGAAAAAACGCATACGCCCTTTTTGGCCAAGGGCATCATTGTCAACGTTTTGCCGCTTTTCATGTGCTTTAAAGGAGATTCGAATCTACCTCCTGAAATCTGTTTCCTGCAATTCTGCCTTGATTTCAAATCCTCTTCTTTGCCTTCCCTCAATATATTTGTGGACGAGAGTTATCATTTATAACTCTGCAGGTTTGTGAATTGCAGTGCCCTGAAGCTCAATTTTACAACTCGCGTGTTTGGGAGCTGGTCGCAAAAGCGCAGGATGGCTTCAGGCCCAGTTCTGGTTCCGGGGGGCAGGTTGAGCCTGTGGTTAATTCTTCTTCCAGATGGGAAAATAGAGTGACCTGTGCCTGTCCCAACACCAACAGCCAGTCTCTCATTGGTTCCCCGTCTTCCCGTTCATCCTCAGGAAAAATTGCAACCTGTACGGAACAGGAGGTTAAAGGTGCTGATGCTCCAAGTAGGGAGATTGCTAGTAAAGCGGCTGGAATGGCGAACCCGGGCACAAGGAGATGAGAAATGAGGTGCGTTTTAGAAACCTTTCCCCATCACACGGTGGACCATCTTCTGGGTTTCTCATGCATGTTTTCGATGTAGGAAGATGCCCTTGAACCTGGAGATTTGGGACCCATGCGATGGGTACCACGCAGTATTACTTTAAAGGGTCTGCGTTTGCTCACCCAACCTCACCAAACCTCTCAGCCCCAAGAGTGTCCACCCTTAGGTCTCATCCAGCTGTGGGTCTAGATATGGTCAATCCAGGTTGCATCACAGCCCCTGAACGCATTGTGTAAGAATTTCTCTCTCTTTCACTGTCTTTGTTTCATGGGTTTTTAAAAGTAATTTATTTTCATAATGCGGTTTAGCTGCTTTTCACTGCTGTGTTTATGCCGCTTTACACCCACTTGACACACTAACAGAGAGATATCAATACATAGGTTTTAAGATTATTAGTAGTCAGATATATTCTTGTGCGGTGAATAGGGCGTGTTGAGTCCAGTTCTCTGAGCAAGGAGTAGGTCTTGTCTATTACATATTGGGTTTATGGAACGGTATCTGAGCTAATTTGAAACCCTTGTTTTATGTATCACCCCACCTCACCTTTCCCGTTAAGCAGCCATAGTGTGTTTTCTGCATGTGTGACTCTGTTCTGTTTTGTAATTCAGTTCAAGTGTAACGGTTTTTACATTCCCTCTATCAGTGATACCTTATGAGAAGTGTCCTTTTCTGTGTGACTTATTTCACTTAGAATCGTCGTACCTAAATCCACTCATCATGCTGCTCCTAGCCTTATGACATTGATTTCATGGCTGAGTGATATTCCATTGTACATAAGGACCACAACTTCTTTACCCATTTTTCTCTTTCCTGGGATATTTAAGGTGGAATGAAGTGGAGGTCCTTGTCAACAGAGCAGCCCTAAACTTTGGGGTGCTTGTGTCTTGCTGATTTTTCATTTTCCTAATTTATACCCCCATGAGTGGAAGTGCCCTATGCTCTCTAAGCTGTGTTTTTTAGATATTTCAGGACTCACCGTACACTTCTCCAGAGTGGCTGTTGGCAATTTACATCCCGCCCATCAGTGTAGCAAGGCTCCCATTTCTCCATGGCCTGTCCTGCATTTCTGGTTTTGACACTTTTTTCAGCATGGCCCTTTTGACCGATGGGAAGCGAGACTTCTTTGTAGCGCTGATTTGCCTTTCCAGGTTGCTTGGTTGGCCAAAAAGGGCGTATGCGTTTTTTCCTGAATATATTCAGGAAAAAACGCATACGCCCTTTTTGGCCAAGGGCATCATTGTCAACGTTTTGCCGCTTTTCATGTGCTTTAAAGGAGATTCGAATCTACCTCCTGAAATCTGTTTCCTGCAATTCTGCCTTGATTTCAAATCCTCTTCTTTGCCTTCCCTCAATATATTTGTGGACGAGAGTTATCATTTAAAACTCTGCAGGTTTGTGAATTGCAGTGCCATGAAGCTCGATTTTACACCTCGCGTTTTTGGGAGCTGGCCGCAAAAGCGCAGGATGGCTTCAGGCCCTGTTCTGGTTCCGGGGTCAGGCTGAGCCTGTGGTTAATTCTTCTTCCTGATGGGAAAATAGAGTGACCTCTGCCTGTCCCAACACCAAGAGCCAGTCGCTCATTGGTTCCCCGTCTTCCCGTTCATCTTCAGGAAAAATTGCAACCTGTACGGAACAGGAGGTTAAAGGTGCTGATGCTCCAAGTAGGGAGATTGCTAGTAAAGCGGCTGGAATGGCGAACCCGGGCACAAGGAGATGAGAAATGAGGTGCGTTTTAGAAACCTTTCCCCATCACACGGTGGACCATCTTCTGGGTTTCTCATGCATGTTTTCGATGTAGGAAGATGCCCTTGAACCTGGAGATTTGGGACCCATGCGATGGGTACCACGCAGTATTACTTTAAAGGGTCTGCGTTTCCTCACCCAACCTCACCAAACCTCTCAGCCCCAAGAGTGTCCACCCTTAGGTCTCATCCAGCTGTGGGTCTAGATATGGTCAATCCAGGTTGCATCACAGCCCCTGAACGCATTGTGTAAGAATTTCTCTCTCTTTCACTGTCTTTGTTTCATGGGTTTTTAAAAGTAATTTATTTTCATAATGCGGTTTAGCTGCTTTTCACTGCTGTGTTTATGCCGCTTTACACCCACTTGACACACTAACAGAGAGATATCAATACATAGGATTTAAGATTATTAGTAGTCAGATATATTCTTGTGTGGTGAATAGGGCGTGTTGAGTCCAGTTCTCTGAGCAAGGAGTAGGTCTTGTCTATTACATATTGGGTTTATGGAACGGTATCTGAGCTAATTTGAAACCCTTGTTTTATGTATCACCCCACCTCACCTTTCCCGTTAAACAGCCATAGTGTGTTTTCTGCATGTGTGACTCTGTTCTGTTTTGTAATTCAGTTCAAGTGTAACGGTTTTTACATTCCCTCTATCAGTGATACCTTATGAGAAGTGTCCTTTTGTGTGTGACTTATTTCACTTAGAATCGTCGTACCTAAATCCACTCATCATGCTGCTACTAGCCTTATGACATTGATTTCATGCCTGAGTGATATTCCATTGTACATAAGGACCACAACTTCTTTACCCATTTTTCTCTTTCCTGGGATATTTAAGGTGGAATGAAGTGGAGGTCCTTGTCAACAGAGCAGCCCTAAACTTTGGGGTGCTTGTGTCTTGCTGATTTTTAATTTTCCTAATTTATACCCCCATGAGTGGAAGTGCCCTATGCTCTCTAAGCTGTGTTTTTTAGATGTTTCAGGACTCACCGTACACTTCTCCAGAGTGGCTGTTGGCAATTTACATCCCGCCCATCAGTGTAGCAAGGCTCCCATTTCTCCATGGCCTGTCCTGCATTTCTGGTTTTGACACTTTTTTCAGCATGGCCCTTTTGACCGATGGGAAGCGAGACTTCTTTGTAGCGCTGATTTGCCTTTCCAGGTTGCTTGGTTGGCCAAAAAGGGCGTATGCGTTTTTTCCTGAATATATTCAGGAAAAAACGCATACGCCCTTTTTGGCCAAGGGCATCATTGTCAACGTTTTGCCGCTTTTCATGTGCTTTAAAGGAGATTCGAATCTACCTCCTGAAATCTGTTTCCTGCAATTCTGCCTTGATTTCAAATCCTCTTCTTTGCCTTCCCTCAATATATTTGTGGACGAGAGTTATCATTTATAACTCTGCAGGTTTGTGAATTGCAGTGCCCTGAAGCTCAATTTTACAACTCGCGTGTTTGGGAGCTGGTCGCAAAAGCGCAGGATGGCTTCAGGCCCAGTTCTGGTTCCGGGGGGCAGGTTGAGCCTGTGGTTAATTCTTCTTCCAGATGGGAAAATAGAGTGACCTGTGCCTGTCCCAACACCAACAGCCAGTCTCTCATTGGTTCCCCGTCTTCCCGTTCATCCTCAGGAAAAATTGCAACCTGTACGGAACAGGAGGTTAAAGGTGCTGATGCTCCAAGTAGGGAGATTGCTAGTAAAGCGGCTGGAATGGCGAACCCGGGCACAAGGAGATGAGAAATGAGGTGCGTTTTAGAAACCTTTCCCCATCACACGGTGGACCATCTTCTGGGTTTCTCATGCATGTTTTCGATGTAGGAAGATGCCCTTGAACCTGGAGATTTGGGACCCATGCGATGGGTACCACGCAGTATTACTTTAAAGGGTCTGCGTTTGCTCACCCAACCTCACCAAACCTCTCAGCCCCAAGAGTGTCCACCCTTAGGTCTCATCCAGCTGTGGGTCTAGATATGGTCAATCCAGGTTGCATCACAGCCCCTGAACGCATTGTGTAAGAATTTCTCTCTCTTTCACTGTCTTTGTTTCATGGGTTTTTAAAAGTAATTTATTTTCATAATGCGGTTTAGCTGCTTTTCACTGCTGTGTTTATGCCGCTTTACACCCACTTGACACACTAACAGAGAGATATCAATACATAGGTTTTAAGATTATTAGTAGTCAGATATATTCTTGTGCGGTGAATAGGGCGTGTTGAGTCCAGTTCTCTGAGCAAGGAGTAGGTCTTGTCTATTACATATTGGGTTTATGGAACGGTATCTGAGCTAATTTGAAACCCTTGTTTTATGTATCACCCCACCTCACCTTTCCCGTTAAACAGCCATAGTGTGTTTTCTGCATGTGTGACTCTGTTCTGTTTTGTAATTCAGTTCAAGTGTAACGGTTTTTACATTCCCTCTATCAGTGATACCTTATGAGAAGTGTACTTTTGTGTGTGACTTATTTCACTTAGAATCGTCGTACCTAAATCCACTCATCATGCTGCTCCTAGCCTTATGACATTGATTTCATGGCTGAGTGATATTCCATTGTACATAAGGACCACAACTTCTTTACCCATTTTTCTCTTTCCTGGGATATTTAAGGTGGAATGAAGTGGAGGTCCTTGTCAACAGAGCAGCCCTAAACTTTGGGGTGCTTGTGTCTTGCTGATTTTTCATTTTCCCAATTTATACCCCCATGAGTGGAAGTGCCCTATGCTCTCTAAGCTGTGTTTTTTAGATGTTTCAGGACTCACCGTACACTTCTCCAGAGTGGCTGTTGGCAATTTACATCCCGCCCATCAGTGTAGCAAGGCTCCCATTTCTCCATGGCCTGTCCTGCATTTCTGGTTTTGACACTTTTTTCAGCATGGCCCTTTTGACCGATGGGAAGCGAGACTTCTTTGTAGCGCTGATTTGCCTTTCCAGGTTGCTTGGTTGGCCAAAAAGGGCGTATGCGTTTTTTCCTGAATATATTCAGGAAAAAACGCATACGCCCTTTTTGGCCAAGGGCATCATTGTCAACGTTTTGCCGCTTTTCATGTGCTTTAAAGGAGATTCGAATCTACCTCCTGAAATCTGTTTCCTGCAATTCTGCCTTGATTTCAAATCCTCTTCTTTGCCTTCCCTCAATATATTTGTGGACGAGAGTTATCATTTATAACTCTGCAGGTTTGTGAATTGCAGTGCCATGAAGCTCGATTTTACACCTCGCGTTTTTGGGAGCTGGCCGCAAAAGCGCAGGATGGCTTCCGGCCCTGTTCTGGTTCCGGGGGGCAGGCTGAGCCTGTGGTTAATTCTTCTTCCTGATGGGAAAATAGAGTGACCTGTGCCTGTCCCAACACCAACAGCCAGTCTCTCATTGGTTCCCCGTCTTCCTGTTCATCCTCAGGAAAAATTGCAACCTGTACGGAACAGGAGGTTAAAGGTGCTGATGCTCCAAGTAGGGAGATTGCTAGTAAAGCGGCTGGGATGGCGAACCCGGGCACAAGGAGATGAGAAATGAGGTGCGTTTTAGAAACCTTTCCCCATCACACGGTGTACCATCTTCTGGGTTTCTCATGCATGTTTTCGATGTAGGAAGATGCCCTTGAACCTGGAGATTTGGGACCCATGCGATGGGTACAACGCAGTATTACTTTAAAGGGTCTGCGTTTGCTCACCCAACCTCACCAAACCTCTCAGCCCCAAGAGTGTCCACCCTTAGGTCTCATCCAGCTGTGGGTCTAGATATGGTCAATCCAGGTTGCATCACAGCCCCTGAACGCATTGTGTAAGAATGTCTCTCTCTTTCACTGTCTTTGTTTCATGGGTTTTTAAAAGTAATTTATTTTCATAATGCGGTTTAGCTGCTTTTCACTGCTGTGTTTATGCCGCTTTACACCCACTTGACACACTAACAGAGAGATATCAATACATAGGTTTTAAGATTATTAGTAGTCAGATATATTCTTGTGCGGTGAATAGGGCGTGTTGAGTCCAGTTCTCTGAGCAAGGAGTAGGTCTTGTCTATTACATATTGGGTTTATGGAACGGTATCTGAGCTAATTTGAAACCCTTGTTTTATGTATCACCCCACCTCACCTTTCCCGTTAAGCAGCCATAGTGTGTTTTCTGCATGTGTGACTCTGTTCTGTTTTGTAATTCAGTTCAAGTGTAACGGTTTTTACATTCCCTCTATCAGTGATACCTTATGAGAAGTGTCCTTTTCTGTGTGACTTATTTCACTTAGAATCGTCGTACCTAAATCCACTCATCATGCTGCTCCTAGCCTTATGACATTGATTTCATGGCTGAGTGATATTCCATTGTACATAAGGACCACAACTTCTTTACCCATTTTTCTCTTTCCTGGGATATTTAAGGTGGAATGAAGTGGAGGTCCTTGTCAACAGAGCAGCCCTAAACTTTGGGGTGCTTGTGTCTTGCTGATTTTTCATTTTCCTAATTTATACCCCCATGAGTGGAAGTGCCCTATGCTCTCTAAGCTGTGTTTTTTAGATATTTCAGGACTCACCGTACACTTCTCCAGAGTGGCTGTTGGCAATTTACATCCCGCCCATCAGTGTAGCAAGGCTCCCATTTCTCCATGGCCTGTCCTGCATTTCTGGTTTTGACACTTTTTTCAGCATGGCCCTTTTGACCGATGGGAAGCGAGACTTCTTTGTAGCGCTGATTTGCCTTTCCAGGTTGCTTGGTTGGCCAAAAAGGGCGTATGCGTTTTTTCCTGAATATATTCAGGAAAAAACGCATACGCCCTTTTTGGCCAAGGGCATCATTGTCAACGTTTTGCCGCTTTTCATGTGCTTTAAAGGCGATTCGAATCTACCTCCTGAAATCTGTTTCCTGCAATTCTGCCTTGATTTCAAATCCTCTTCTTTGCCTTCCCTCAATATATTTGTGGACGAGAGTTATCATTTAAAACTCTGCAGGTTTGTGAATTGCAGTGCCATGAAGCTCGATTTTACACCTCGCGTTTTTGGGAGCTGGCCGCAAAAGCGCAGTATGGCTTCAGGCCCTGTTCTGGTTCCGGGGTCAGGCTGAGCCTGTGGTTAATTCTTCTTCCTGATGGGAAAATAGAGTGACCTCTGCCTGTCCCAACACCAAGAGCCAGTCGCTCATTGGTTCCCCGTCTTCCCGTTCATCCTCAGGAAAAATTGCAACCTGTACGGAACAGGAGGTTAAAGGTGCTGATGCTCCAAGTAGGGAGATTGCTAGTAAAGCGGCTGGAATGGCGAACCCGGGCACAAGGAGATGAGAAATGAGGTGCGTTTTAGAAACCTTTCCCCATCACACGGTGTACCATCTTCTGGGTTTCTCATGCATGTTTTCGATGTAGGAAGATGCCCTTGAACCTGGAGATTTGGGACCCATGTGATGGGTACCACGCAGTATTACTTTAAAGGGTCTGCGTTTGCTCACCCAACCTCACCAAACCTCTCAGCCCCAAGAGTGTCCACCCTTAGGTCTCATCCAGCTGTGGGTCTAGATATGGTCAATCCAGGTTGCATCACAGCCCCTGAACACATTGTGTAAGAATTTCTCTCTCTTTCACTGTCTTTGTTTCATGGGTTTTTAAAAGTAATTTATTTTCATAATGCGGTTTAGCTGCTTTTCACTGCTGTGTTTATGCCGCTTTACACCCACTTGACACACTAACAGAGAGATATCAATACATAGGTTTTAAGATTATTAGTAGTCAGATATATTCTTGTGCGGTGAATAGGGCGTGTTGAGTCCAGTTCTCTGAGCAAGGAGTAGGTCTTGTCTATTACATATTGGGTTTATGGAACGGTATCTGAGCTAATTTGAAACCCTTGTTTTATGTATCACCCCACCTCACCTTTCCCGTTAAGCAGCCATAGTGTGTTTTCTGCATGTGTGACTCTGTTCTGTTTTGTAATTCAGTTCAAGTGTAACGGTTTTTACATTCCCTCTATCAGTGATACCTTATGAGAAGTGTCCTTTTCTGTGTGACTTATTTCACTTAGAATCGTCGTACCTAAATCCACTCATCATGCTGCTCCTAGCCTTATGACATTGATTTCATGGCTGAGTGATATTCCATTGTACATAAGGACCACAACTTCTTTACCCATTTTTCTCTTTCCTGGGATATTTAAGGTGGAATGAAGTGGAGGTCCTTGTCAACAGAGCAGCCCTAAACTTTGGGGTGCTTGTGTCTTGCTGATTTTTAATTTTCCCAATTTATACCCCCATGAGTGGAAGTGCCCTATGCTCTCTAAGCTGTGTTTTTTAGATGTTTCAGGACTCACCGTACACTTCTCCAGAGTGGCTGTTGGCAATTTACATCCCGCCCATCAGTGTAGCAAGGCTCCCATTTCTCCATGGCCTGTCCTGTATTTCTGGTTTTGACACTTTTTTCAGCATGGCCCATTTGACCGATGGGAAGCGAGACTTCTTTGTAGCGCTGATTTGCCTTTCCAGGTTGCTTGGTTGGCCAAAAAGGGCGTATGCGTTTTTTCCTGAATATATTCAGGAAAAAACGCATACGCCCTTTTTGGCCAAGGGCATCATTGTCAACGTTTTGCCGCTTTTCATGTGCTTTAAAGGCGATTCGAATCTACCTCCTGAAATCTGTTTCCTGCAATTCTGCCTTGATTTCAAATCCTCTTCTTTGCCTTCCCTCAATATATTTGTGGACGAGAGTTATCATTTAAAACTCTGCAGGTTTGTGAATTGCAGTGCCATGAAGCTCGATTTTACACCTCGCGTTTTTGGGAGCTGGCCGCAAAAGCGCAGGATGGCTTCAGGCCCTGTTCTGGTTCCGGGGTCAGGCTGAGCCTGTGGTTAATTCTTCTTCCTGATGGGAAAATAGAGTGACCTCTGCCTGTCCCAACACCAAGAGCCAGTCGCTCATTGGTTCCCCGTCTTCCCGTTCATCCTCAGGAAAAATTGCAACCTGTACGGAACAGGAGGTTAAAGGTGCTGATGCTCCAAGTAGGGAGATTGCTAGTAAAGCGGCTGGAATGGCGAACCCGGGCACAAGGAGATGAGAAATGAGGTGCGTTTTAGAAACCTTTCCCCATCACACGGTGTACCATCTTCTGGGTTTCTCATGCATGTTTTCGATGTAGGAAGATGCCCTTGAACCTGGAGATTTGGGACCCATGTGATGGGTACCACGCAGTATTACTTTAAAGGGTCTGCGTTTGCTCACCCAACCTCACCAAACCTCTCAGCCCCAAGAGTGTCCACCCTTAGGTCTCATCCAGCTGTGGGTCTAGATATGGTCAATCCAGGTTGCATCACAGCCCCTGAACACATTGTGTAAGAATTTCTCTCTCTTTCACTGTCTTTGTTTCATGGGTTTTTAAAAGTAATTTATTTTCATAATGCGGTTTAGCTGCTTTTCACTGCTGTGTTTATGCCGCTTTACACCCACTTGACACACTAACAGAGAGATATCAATACATAGGTTTTAAGATTATTAGTAGTCAGATATATTCTTGTGCGGTGAATAGGGCGTGTTGAGTCCAGTTCTCTGAGCAAGGAGTAGGTCTTGTCTATTACATATTGGGTTTATGGAACGGTATCTGAGCTAATTTGAAACCCTTGTTTTATGTATCACCCCACCTCACCTTTCCCGTTAAGCAGCCATAGTGTGTTTTCTGCATGTGTGACTCTGTTCTGTTTTGTAATTCAGTTCAAGTGTAACGGTTTTTACATTCCCTCTATCAGTGATACCTTATGAGAAGTGTCCTTTTCTGTGTGACTTATTTCACTTAGAATCGTCGTACCTAAATCCACTCATCATGCTGCTCCTAGCCTTATGACATTGATTTCATGGCTGAGTGATATTCCATTGTACATAAGGACCACAACTTCTTTACCCATTTTTCTCTTTCCTGGGATATTTAAGGTGGAATGAAGTGGAGGTCCTTGTCAACAGAGCAACCCTAAACTTTGGGGTGCTTGTGTCTTGCTGATTTTTTATTTTCCTAATTTATACCCCCATGAGTGGAAGTGCCCTATGCTCTCTAAGCTGTGTTTTTTAGATGTTTCAGGACTCACCGTACACTTCTCCAGAGTGGCTGTTGGCAATTTACATCCCGCCCATCAGTGTAGCAAGGCTCCCATTTCTCCATGGCCTGTCCTGCATTTCTGGTTTTGACACTTTTTTCAGCATGGCCCTTTTGACCGATGGGAAGCGAGACTTCTTTGTAGCGCTGATTTGCCTTTCCAGGTTGCTTGGTTGGCCAAAAAGGGCGTATGCGTTTTTTCCTGAATATATTCAGGAAAAAACGCATACGCCCTTTTTGGCCAAGGGCATCATTGTCAACGTTTTGCCGCTTTTCATGTGCTTTAAAGGAGATTCGAATCTACCTCCTGAAATCTGTTTCCTGCAATTCTGCCTTGATTTCAAATCCTCTTCTTTGCCTTCCCTCAATATATTTGTGGACGAGAGTTATCATTTATAACTCTGCAGGTTTGTGAATTGCAGTGCCATGAAGCTCGATTTTACACCTCGCGTTTTTGGGAGCTGGCCGCAAAAGCGCAGGATGGCTTCAGGCCCTGTTCTGGTTCCGGGGTCAGGCTGAGCCTGTGGTTAATTCTTCTTCCTGATGGGAAAATAGAGTGACCTGTGCCTGTCCCAACACCAAGAGCCAGTCTCTCATTGGTTCCCCGTCTTCCCGTTCATCCTCAGGAAAAATTGTAACCTGTACGGAACAGGAGGTTAAAGGTGCTGATGCTCCAAGTAGGGAGATTGCTAGTAAAGCGGCTGGAATGGCGAACCCGGGCACAAGGAGATGAGAAATGAGGTGCGTTTTAGAAACCTTTCCCCATCACACGGTGTACCATCTTCTGGGTTTCTCATGCATGTTTTCGATGTAGGAAGATGCCCTTGAACCTGGAGATTTGGGACCCATGCGATGGGTACCACGCAGTATTACTTTAAAGGGTCTGCGTTTGCTCACCCAACCTCACCAAACCTCTCAGCCCCAAGAGTGTCCACCCTTAGGTCTCATCCAGCTGTGGGTCTAGATATGGTCAATCCAGGTTGCATCACAGCCCCTGAACGCATTGTGTAAGAATTTCTCTCTCTTTCACTGTCTTTGTTTCATGGGTTTTTAAAAGTAATTTATTTTCATAATGGGGTTTCGCTGCTTTTCACTGCTGTGTTTATGCCGCTTTACACCCACTTGACACACTAACAGAGAGATATCAATACATAGGTTTTAAGATTATTACTAGTCAGATATATTCTTGTGCGGTGAATAGGGCGTGTTGAGTCCAGTTCTCTGAGCAAAGAGTAGGTCTTGTCTATTACATATTGGGTTTATGGAACGGTATCTGAGCTAATTTGAAACCCTTGTTTTATGTATCACCCCACCTCACCTTTCCCGTTAAACAGCCATAGTGTGTTTTCTGCAGGTGTGACTCTGTTCTGTTTTGTAATTCAGTTCAAGTGTAATGGTTTTTACATTCCCTCTATCAGTGATACCTTATGAGAAGTGTCCTTTTGTGTGTGACTTATTTCACTTAGAATCGTCGTACCTAAATCTACTCATCATGCTGCTACTAGCCTTATGACATTGATTTCATGGCTGTGTGATATTCCATTGTACATAAGGACCAGAACTTCTTTACCCATTTTTCTCTTTCCTGGGATATTTAAGGTGGAATGAAGTGGAGGTCCTTGTCAACAGAGCAGCCCTAAACTTTGGGGTGCTTGTGTCTTGCTGATTTTTAATTTTCCCAATTTATACCCCCATGAGTGGAAGTGCCCTATGCTCTCTAAGCTGTGTTTTTTAGATGTTTCAGGACTCACCGTACACTTCTCCAGAGTGGCTGTTGGCAATTTACATCCCGCCCATCAGTGTAGCAAGGCTCCCATTTCTCCATGGCCTGTCCTGTATTTCTGGTTTTGACACTTTTTTCAGCATGGCCCATTTGACCGATGGGAAGCGAGACTTCTTTGTAGCGCTGATTTGCCTTTCCAGGTTGCTTGGTTGGCCAAAAAGGGCGTATGCGTTTTTTCCTGAATATATTCAGGAAAAAACGCATACGCCCTTTTTGGCCAAGGGCATCATTGTCAACGTTTTGCCGCTTTTCATGTGCTTTAAAGGAGATTCGAATCTACCTCCTGAAATCTGTTTCCTGCAATTCTGCCTTGATTTCAAATCCTCTTCTTTGCCTTCCCTCAATATATTTGTGGACGAGAGTTATCATTTATAACTCTGCAGGTTTGTGAATTGCAGTGCCATGAAGCTCGATTTTACACCTCGCGTTTTTGGGAGCTGGCCGCAAAAGTGCAGGATGGCTTCCGGCCCTGTTCTGGTTCCGGGGGCAGGCTGAGCCTGTGATTAATTCTTCTTCCTGATGGGAAAATAGAGTGACCTGTGCCTGTCCCAACACCAACAGCCAGTCTCCCATTGGTTCCCCGTCTTCCTGTTCATCCTCAGGAAAAATTGCAACCTGTACGGAACAGGAGGTTAAAGGTGCTGATGCTCCAAGTAGGGAGATTGCTAGTAAAGCGGCTGGGATGGCGAACCCGGGCACAAGGAGATGAGAAATGAGGTGCGTTTTAGAAACCTTTCCCCATCACACGGTGTACCATCTTCTGGGTTTCTCATGCATGTTTTCGATGTAGGAAGATGCCCTTGAACCTGGAGATTTGGGACCCATGCGATGGGTACAACGCAGTATTACTTTAAAGGGTCTGCGTTTGCTCACCCAACCTCACCAAACCTCTCAGCCCCAAGAGTGTCCACCCTTAGGTCTCATCCAGCTGTGGGTCTAGATATGGTTAATCCAGGTTGCATCACAGCCCCTGAACGCATTGTGTAAGAATTTCTCTCTCTTTCACTGTCTTTGTTTCATGGGTTTTTAAAAGTAATTTATTTTCATAATGCGGTTTAGCTGCTTTTCACTGCTGTGTTTATGCCGCTTTACACCCACTTGACACACTAACAGAGAGATATCAATACATAGGTTTTAAGATTATTAGTAGTCAGATATATTCTTGTGCGGTGAATAGGGCGTGTTGAGTCCAGTTCTCTGAGCAAGGAGTAGGTCTTGTCTATTACATATTGGGTTTATGGAACGGTATCTGAGCTAATTTGAAACCCTTGTTTTATGTATCACCCCACCTCACCTTTCCCGTTAAGCAGCCATAGTGTGTTTTCTGCATGTGTGACTCTGTTCTGTTTTGTAATTCAGTTCAAGTGTAACGGTTTTTACATTCCCTCTATCAGTGATACCTTATGAGAAGTGTCCTTTTCTGTGTGACTTATTTCACTTAGAATCGTCGTACCTAAATCCACTCATCATGCTGCTCCTAGCCTTATGACATTGATTTCATGGCTGAGTGATATTCCATTGTACATAAGGACCACAACTTCTTTACCCATTTTTCTCTTTCCTGGGATATTTAAGGTGGAATGAAGTGGAGGTCCTTGTCAACAGAGCAGCCCTAAACTTTGGGGTGCTTGTGTCTTGCTGATTTTTCATTTTCCTAATTTATACCCCCATGAGTGGAAGTGCCCTATGCTCTCTAAGCTGTGTTTTTTAGATATTTCAGGACTCACCGTACACTTCTCCAG